>NC_092137.1:47274278-47899278 GCF_043159975.1 Macaca nemestrina
GAACTCCTGGCCTTGAGTGATCCACCTGCCTCAGCCTCCCAAAGTGCTGGGATTACAGGCATGAACCATGGTGCCCAGCCACATTTTTTTTTTTTTTCTTTTTTTGAGGTAGGTTCTCTGTTATACAGGCTGGAGTGCAATGGCATGAACATAATTCACTGCAGCCTCAAACTCCTGGACTCAAGTGATCCTCCCACCTCCACATCCCAAGTAGCTGAGACTACAGGTGTGTGTCACTGCACCCAGCTACTTCTTTATTTTTTATAGAGACAGGATCTCACTATGTTGCCCAGGCTGGTCTTGAACTCCTGGGCTCAAGCAATCCTCCTGCCTCAGCCTCCCAAAGTGCTGGGATTACAGATGTGAGCCACTGTACCTGGCCTGATCACATCTTATTTTTATTTATTTATTTAGAGACAAAGTCTCGCTCTGTTGCCCAGAGTGGAGTGCAATGGCGTGATCACAGCTCACTGAAGCCTCGACGTCCCAGGCTCAAGTGATCCCCCCACCTCAGCCTCCCAAATAGCTGGGACCACAGATGCGTACCACCATACCTGGCTAATTTTCTTGGTTTTAATAGAGATCAAGTCTCGCTATGTTGCCCAGGCTGGTCTCAAACGCCTGAGCTCAAGCAATCCACCCACTTTGGCCTCCCAAAGTGCTGGGATTACAGATGTGAGCCACTATGTCCAGCAGTGACCACATTTTAAATATTCTAGATTCAACAAATCAATTCAGCCATTTAGTGAGCCTGCTCTGGGGTAAAGCGCAGCACTAGTAGTAGGGAATACAGTGGTTAAGAGAGCTACGGTCCCTGACCAGCAGGAGTGAGAGGCACCTACAGATACAATCCTAACATAAACCACTGTCATCAGTGCTAAAAGACAGATAGAAGATATGGGAGTAGAAAGAGATTAAATCCAACTAGGTGACCTCAAGATGACAAACATGATGAGATTTGAGGAAGGCTTTTAAGAAGGGCAGGACTGGCCGGGCGCGGTGGCTCACGCCTGTAATCCCAGCACTTTGGGAGGCCGAGGCGGGCGGATCACAAGGTCAGGAGATCGAGACCACGGTGAAACCCCGTCTCTACTAAAAATACAAAAAATTAGCCGGGCGTGGTTGTGGGCACCTGTAGTCCCAGCTACTCGGGAGGCTGAGGCAGGAGAATGGCGTGAACCCGGGAGGCGGAGCTTGCAGTGAGCCGAGATCGCGCCACTGCACTCCAGCCTGGGCGACAGAGCCAGACTCCGTCTCAAAAAAAAAAAAAAAAGAAGGGCAGGACTTCCTCAAGGAGCTCAAGCAAGGGTCTTCCAAGAAAAAGGGGCCTCACATCTAACACTATTTCCATCAGGAAATTGTTGCAAACAACCTGGGTGGCTCCATTGCCCCTGGGTCTAGGGACATTAGCCCAAAGGTATGATACAAGAATGTCAGGAACTGGTTAAAATAGACAGGAGAGGTCGGGTGCAGTGGCTTAATGCCTGTAATCCCAACACTTTGGGAGGCCGAGGCAGGTGGATTGCTTGAGGTCAGAAGTTCAAGACCAGCCTGACCAACATGGCAAAACCCTGTCTCTACTAAAAATACAACAATTAGCCAGGGGTGGTGGTGGGTGCCTGTAACCCCAGCTACTCAGGAAGCTGAGGCACGAGAATCACTTGAACCCAGGAGGCAGGGGTTGCAGTGAGCCAAGATCGTGTCACTGGACTCCAGCCTGGGCAACAGAGCAAGACTCAGTCTAAAAAAGAAAAAAAAAAAAAAAAAAGGGAAGTATGTGAAGGAAGGGAGGGAGAGAAAGAAGGAGAATGAGAAGCCAGGAGGAGATCACCCAGACCTCCAGAGCTGGCAGGGAGGAGGGGAGGACTTATATTATAAAATCCTAGGACCTGAAGTGAATAATCCCCTCCACCCCCTATTATTTTTACATCAGATTTTAAGAAACAATACAGCTTTTGTTGAAAAGGCATCTACCTCCTAGCACTACCTGGCACATGGAAGTTCACTACTATATTTCGCTCCGCAGGTGTCTTTCCCATATTAGTATACAACTTTGATTGCAGAAGCAGCTTTTTGTGGGTAGAGTGATGATAACAAGTAAATACAAATTTTATGGTGAAATATATGCATTTTCCTGATGCACCTGTGCTTGTTGAGTGCTCACTTGACATCACAAACACCAAGGAAACAAGGGCATTCTTGTGTCATTCTTGTGTCTTATAGAAGCACAGAAACACAACTTAAATGGGGCATTCTTGGGAGCCAGCAATGTCCTATTTCCTGATTTTGATGACAATTACATGGATGTTTGCTTTCTGTTTTTAAAATGTACATACTTGCTTTATGCTTCTCTCTCTCTCTCTCTCTCGCACATACACAGATATAAACAGGAGGCAAAAAAAAAAAAAAAAAAAGAAAACTGAAAAGGGGAAAAAAACTCTTAAAGCAGTCATTTATTTATCTATACTCAGCAATCCATGTAAGATTTCCATAATGAAGTGCTCATGGAAAAACTCTTAGCATTACTCTGGAAAGGAATATTGGTTACCTGTAACATATATATTTGTCCTACTATACTTGGCATTTACCATTCTTTGCTACTTAACATAGTTGAAAGGGGGCTTTTTTTTCATAGTCTTGATTAGTCAGTTGCTTTATGTAGGAGACTTTTCCTGTGTATTACTAAACTTGGTTCCATTTTCCTTGGGTCTAATGGTATATATATATTTCTAATTCCAACATATGCTTCTCAGTTTTTGGTTTTTTTTTTGTTTTTTTTTTTTTTGGAGACAGGGTCTTGCTTTGTCACCCAGGCTGGAATGCAGTGGTGCAACCATAGCTCACTGTACTTCAACCTCCCAGGCTCAAGCCATCTTCCTGCCTCAGCCTTCTGACTACTTGAGACTATAGGCATGTGCAACCACACCTAGCTATTTTTAAAAATTACTGTAGAGTTGAGATCTCACTATGTTGCCAGGGCTGGTCTCAAACTCTTGGGCTCAAGCGACCCTCCCACCACAGCTTCCCTAAGTGCTGAGATTATAGGTGTGAGCCAATATGCCTGTCCAGGTCTTCATTTTTAAGGCTTAGAGAATCTAGACAAGATGCTGGTAAAAATATCTGATTCTCACTAATTAATGTTTCAATCCGTGCTGATTAGGCACTTAAACCTTTTTTTTTTTTTTTTTTTTTTTTTTTTTTGAGACTGAGTTTGGCTCTTGTTGCCCAGGCTGGAGTGCAATGGCACGATCTTGGCTCACTGCAACCTACGCCTCCCAGGTTCAAGTGATTCTCCTGCCTCAGCCTCCCGAGTAGCTGGGATTACAGGCATGCGCCACCATGCCCGACTAATTTTGTATTTTTAGTAGAGATGGGGCTTCTCCATGTTGGTCAGGCTGGTCTCAAACTCCAGACCTCAAGTGATCCACCTGCCTTGGCCTCCCAAAGTGCTGAGATTATAGACGTGAGACACTGCACCCGGCCAGGCACTCAAATCTTATAAGAGCTTGAATGTGGCAGGATGATATTAGTGTGGATATATAATTCAGTTATGTTGCACCAAACACCATCAACGTCAGAAAACTGAAATAATGTGAAAAAAGCCAACCCTACTTACTAGGCTCTTGGTGTGACTACATATACATATATATCTACACGTACATATACATATACATGACTTTATTTAGAACAGATTTAGGGTCATAGCAAAATTGCAAGGAAAAAGATTTCCATATACCCTTTGCTCCCACACATGCATAACCTCCATTATCATCATCCCACACTAAAAATGTACAGTTGTTACAACTGATGAACCCACACTGACACATCATTATCACTCAAAGTCCATATGTTACATTAGACCTCACTCTTGGTGTTGTACATTCAAGGGTTTTGACGAATGTGCAATGACATGTATCCATTATTCTAGTATCACAGAGTGGTTTCACTGCCCTAAAAATCCTGTGTTCTCCCTATTTATCCCTCCCTCCCCTCAAGCCCTGGCAACCACTGATCTTTTTATAGTCTCCATAGTTTTGCCTTTTCCAGAATGTCATATAGGTGGAATCACACCATATGTAGCCTTTTCAGATTGGCTTCTTTCACTTAGTGATATGCATTTATGTTTCCTCCATGTCTTGTTATGGCTTCATAGCTCATTTCTTTTTAGTGCTGAATAATATTCCATTGTCTGGATGTACCACAGTTTATTTATCCATTCATCTACTGAGCAACATCTTGGTTGCTTCCAAAGGTGGGCAATTATGAATAAAGCTGCTCTAAACATCCATGTGCAGGCTTTTGTGTGGGTGTAAGCTTTCAAGTCCTGTGGCTAAATACTATGGAGCACAACTGCTGGATCTTATGTAAGAGTATGTTTAGTTTTTAAAAAAACGGCCAAACTGTCTTCCAAAGTGGCTATACCATTTTGCATTCTCACTAGCTATGAATGAGAGTTCCTGTTGCTCCACATCCTTGCCAGCTTTGATGTTGTCAGTGTTCTGCATTGGAGCCATTTCATATTTGTGTAGTATCTCATTGTCTTAATTTGCACTTCCCTGATGACATATGATGTGAAACAATTTTTCTTTTTTTTTTTTTTTTTTTGAGACGGAGTCATGCTCTGTCGCCCAGGCTGGAGTGCAGTGGCCGGATCTCAGCTCACTGCAAGCTCCGCCTCCCGGGTTCACGCCATTCTCCTGCCTCAGCCTCCCAAGTAGCTGGGACTACAGGCGCCCGCCACTTCGCCCGGCTAGTTTTTTGTGTTTTTTAGTAGAGACGGGGTTTCACCGTGTTAGCCAGAATGGTCTCGATCTCCTGACCTCGTGATCCGCCCGTCTCGGCCTCCCAAAGTGCTGGGATTACAGGCTTGAGCCACCGCGCCCGGCCATGAAACAATTTTTCATATGCTTTTTTGACATCTGTATGTCTTCTTTGTATATTAAGGAGTTTGGCCAATTTTTTAATTGAGTTATTTTCTTATTGCTGGGTTTTCAGAGTTCTTTGTATATTTTGTTCTTTATCAGATATATCTTTTGCAAATATTTTCTCAGTCAGTGGCTTGTCTTTTCATTCTCTTCAGGCTGGTCTCAAACTCCTGACCTCAGGTGATGCACCCGCCTCAGCCTCCCAAAGTGTTGGGATTACAGACATGAGCCACTGCGCCCGGCCAAGTTCTTTGATTTCTTTCATCAGTTTGTTTTCCTCATATAGATCTTGTACATATTTTGTTAGATTTATACCTAAGTATGTCATCTTTCAACATCCTAATGTGAAGGCATTATATATGTGTGTTTGACCTTACCAGTAATATTTTATTTCATAATGCAAATAATCCTTCTATCATCATGAGTTCTGACACACGTAGTTTGAGAAGGAAGAGAAGTAAATTCATTTCATCTAATCTTACAATTTCTAGCCAAATGTTTGGTCAATGGAAGAGAGAGAAAGGCATGCTTTTTGAAAGGTACTGTGTTTTAAAATTCAAATCCCAGCCGGGCGCGGTGGCTCAAGCCTGTAATCCCAGCACTTTGGGAGGCCGAGACGGGCGGATCATGAGGTCAGGAGATCGAGACCATCCTGGCTAATACAGTGAAACCCCGTCTCTACTAAAAAATACAAAAAAAAAAAAAAAAAAAAAAACTAGCCGGGCGAGGTTGGCGGGCGCCTGTAGTCCCAGCTACTCGGGAGGCTGAGGCAGGAGAATGGCATAAACCCGGGAGGCGGAGCTTGCAGTGAGCTGAGATCCAGCCACTGCACTCCAGCCTGGGTGACAGAGCAAGACTCCATCTCAAAAAAAAAAAAAAAAAAAAATTCAAATCCCCTTTTTCATTGCTGGTATATAGGAAAGTAATCGACTTTTGTGTATTAACCTTTATCCTGCAAATGTGCTATAATTTGTTATTAGTTTCAGGAATTTTTTGTTGATTCTTTTGGATTTTCTATATAGGCAATCATGTTATCTGTGAACAAGGGCAGTTTTATTTCTTCCTTCCCAATCAGTATACCTTTTATTTCCTTCTGTTGTCTTGTTTTATTAGCTAGAACTTCCACTACAATGTTAAAAAGCAATGGTGAGAGAGGACATTCTTGCCATTTTCCTGATCTTAGTGGGAAAGCTTCTAGTTTCTCACCATTAAGTATGATGCTAGCTTAGGTTTTTTGTAGATACTCTTTATCAAATTGAGGAAGTTCCTCTGTATTTCTAGTTTACTGAGAATTATTTTCATAAATGCATGTTAAATATTCTCAAATGTTTTTTCTGCATCTATTGACATGATTATGTGACTTTTCTTTTTTAGCTGTTGATGTGATCAATTATTTGATTTTTAAAATATTGAGCCAGCATTGCATACCTGGGATAAATCTCACTTGGTTGCAGTGTTATAATTTTTAATACATTGTTAGACTTAATTTACTATCATTTTGTTGAGGATTTTTACACCTATGTTCATGAGACATATTGGTCTGTAGTTTTCGTTTCTTGTAATGTCTTTGGTTTTAATATTATGGTGACGCTGGCCTAATAGAATGAGTTAGGAGGTGTGTCCTCTGCCCTCTATCTTCTGAAAGGGATTAGTAAAGAATTGGCATAATTCTTTCCTTAAATGTTTGATAGAATTCACATGTGAATGCATCTGGGCCTGGCAATGTCTATTTTGAAAGGTTATAATTACTGATTCAATTTAATAGATATAGGCCTATTGAGAGTCTATTTCTTTTCATGTGAGTTTTGGAAAATTCTATCTTTTAAGTAATTGGTTCATTTTATCTAGGTAATCAAATTTGTGAAATACGGTTATTCAGAATATTCCTTTACTATCCTTTTTAATGTCCATAGGATCTGTAGTGATGCCTCTCTTTTGTGTCTGATATTAGTCATTTGTGTTTTCTCTCTTTTTTGTTAGTTAGCCTAGATAGAGGCTTATCAATTTCATTATCTTTTCAAAGAACCAGTTTTGAGTTCCTTGATTTTCTCTATTGATTTTCTGTTTTCAATTTCAACAACTTCTGCTCTAATTTTTATTATTTCTTTTCTTTCACTTACTTTGGATTTAATTTACTCTTCTTTTTCTGGCTTCCTAAGGTGCAGACTTAGATGATTAATTTTTGGTCTTTCTTCTTTTCTAATACATGCATTAAATACTACAAATTTTCTTCTAAGCATTGCTTTTGCTACATCCCACAAATTTTGTTTTCACTTCCATTTAGTTCAAAGTATTTTAACATTTCTCTTCAGACTTTTTTCTAATAACACTGATCCATGTGTTATTTAGAAGTGTGTTGTTTAATCTCCACATATTTTGGGGTTTTCTAGTTATCTCTGTGTTACTGATTTGTAGTTTAATCCTATTGTGGTCTGAGAGCAGACATTGTATAATTTCTACTCCTTTAAATTTGTTAAGGTTTTTTTTTTTTTTTGGATATGGAGTCTTACTCTGTCACCCAGGCTGGAGTGCAGTGGTGTGATCTCGGCTCACTGCAACCTCCGCCTCCTGGGTTCAAGTGAGTCTCCTGCCTCAACCTCCCAAGTAGCTGAGATTACAAGCACTCGCCACCATGCCTGGCTAATTTGTTTTTTTAGATGGAGTCTTGCTCTGTTACCAGGCTGGAGTGTAGTGGCACGATCTCAGCTCACTGCAACCTCCAACTCCCTGGTTCAAGAGATTCTCCTGTCTTGGCCTCCCCAGTAGCTGGGATTATAGGCACGTGCCACCACACCTAGCTAATTTTTGTATTTTTAGTAGAGACAGGGTTTCCCTATGTTGGCCAGGATGGTCTCGATCTCCTGACCTGTGATCTGCCTGCCTAGGCTTCCCAAAGTGCTGGGATTACAGGCGTGAGCCACTGCACCTGGCCAATTATTTTGTATTTTTAGTAGAGATGGGGCTTCACCATGTTGACCATGCTGGTCTTAAACTCCTAACCTCAAGTGATTCACCTGCCTTGGCCTCCCAACCTGCTGGGATTACAGGCGTGAGCCACCGCTGCTAGCCCTGTTATGCTTTATGGCTCAGAATGTGATCTCTCTTGGTGAATGTTCCATGTGAGCTTGAAGAAATGTGTATTTTGCTGTTTTTGGATGAGGCAGTCTATAGATATAAATTATATCCTGTTGATTAAATGGTGCTGTTGAGTTCAACTATGTACTGACTGATTTTCTGCCTGCTGCATTTGTCCATTTCTGACAGAGGGGTATTTATATTGAAGTCATCTATTTCTCCTTGCAGTTCTATCAGTTATCGCCTCACATATTTTGACACTCTGTTGTTAGGCACATACACATTGCCAAATATAATTATATCTTCTTGTAGAGTTGACCCCTTTATTATGTAATGCCCCTTTTCATCCCTGATAACACTTCTTGCTTTGATGTCTGCTCTGTTTGAAACTAATATAGCTACTCCTGCTTTATTTTTTTTTTTTTCGATTTGAGAGCAGGTACTGTTTGTTTATTAACTGACCAGATTAGAAAAATAATCATGGTAGACACTTTCGTTCATTCTTCTAATAAGCCTGTTGATCTGGTCCCCCCGTTGCCAGCATCTCCACTTCTACAAAATAGGTGGTCTTTTTCTTCATTCCGTCTCATGGAGAGGATAATTTGAAGGGTCACAAGAAGTTATTTGCTTCTTTGAAGAATTTTCCAACAGTATAGATCTCATGAATCAGATCCTCCATGCAGATGATGCCATGTTTACCAAGAGATTGAGCAATCAAAGCATTATCTGTTAAAGCAATTTGCTTCTTACTGATTTTGCTATAACCATGCTTGTAGATTAATTCATTTACTGACTTCAGATTTGGGTACTCTATGTGATATATGGTTATACAATCCTCAGCATGTTAACTGAAGCCTTGTTGAGCTCCACAAATGTTCCACTGAAGATTTGATGAAGGCAAAGAAGCTGCAACACCTTTTGGACCTTTGGGCTCACATCATGGATACCTCTGATCCTGATGACAAACGCCAATTTGGGTTCTGCAAGTACACAGGGGTTACCAGCTTTTCTTGCCATTCTAACCATTTGAATTTCAGCTCTGTCCATCTGCCTATATTCCTTGTGATAGTGCTTTGCTTTTTCATAGATAAGCTTTCTCCTTGCCTTTAAAAGCATCTTTTGGGCAAACTTCTTTCTCAGGTGCTTGACCTTCAGCTCTGTGAAATTCCTTCACTTTTTCTTAAGGGTTTCTGGCACAGCAGGAAAATTCTTCTCTTTGACACCCTCCATGGTTCCAGTCAGAAAAGAGGCTCCTGCTTCTTTTGATTAGCATTTGCGTAGTATATCTTTCTCCACCCATTTACTTCTAATCTATATGTGTCTTTACTTTTTTTTTTTTTTTTTTTAAATAGTGAATCACTCTGTTGCCCAGGCTGGAGTGCAGTGGTGCAATAGTGGCTCATTGCAGCCTCAAACTCCTGGGATCTAGCTATCCTCCCAGCTAAGTCTCCCAGGTAGCTGAGATTACAGGTGTGCCACCATGCCTGGCTAATTTTTAAGTATTTTGTGGAGACTGCGTCTTACTATGTTGCCCAGGCTGGTCTTGAATGCCTGGCCTCAAGGGATCCTCCTGCCTCAGCTTTCTGAAGTGCTAGGATTACAAGCATGAACTACCTCATCTGGTCGCTATGTGTCTTTACATTTAAAGTGGGTTTCTTGTAGACAGCATACAAGATTATGCTCTGACAATTTTGATTAACTCTGACAATCTGTCTTTTAATTGGTGGTTAGAACAATTAGCATTTGTGTAGTGTATCTTTCTCTACCCATTTACTTCTAAATCGCAGCCCACTGCGTGCTCCGCGTCCCGGGTTCAAGCAATTCTCCTGCCTCAGACTCCTGAGTAGCTGGGACTACAGGCGCCCACCATCAAGCCAGGCTAATTTTTGTATTTTTAGTAGAGATGGGGTTTCACTATGTTGGCCAAGCTGGTCTCAAACTCCTGACCCTGTGATCCGCTCGCCTTGGCCTCCCAAAATGCTGGGATTACAAGCGTGAGCCACACCGCACCCCGCTGTGGTATCAGTCTTTTTCATGTCTGTACCTCTCTCTGGTATAGACTCATGAACATCTGTGACCATCTGTACTGTGAATTTCACAAGTTTTTCTCAGCTACCTCCTCACCCTTAGGTGGCACAGGATGACAAAAGTTGGCTGGAGTTGGGTATTGCCCTTCCCTCAGGTCAGTTAGGTCCTGATTGAATAGTTTTTCCTGAGGGCAGGCCTTGTTAATAAGAGAGTACCTGACATATTTCAAAATGGTTCCTTTTCCTCTCCTCTGCCAGCAGCAGGGGCAGGATTTTTCTCTATAAGAACCTGGGAGAGCTCCTGCAGGTAAACCTCAAAACATGTGAGGGTCCCCCTATGATTAGGTCCTCCTGAAGCTTTTAACTCTCAGATTTGCTAACACTTAGCCTCCAGCAATTCATCAGCTGTAGTTCAGGTGTTCCTACCCCAGCCATGGTTGCTGCAGATGTTGGTATATTCTGCCCTGGTAAATTGTAATTCTCTGTATCCTCCTGGCCATATTTCCAATTTTGGGGATAGTGTGCCCTGTGACCTCACTTCTCTTACAAGTCTAAAAGAATTGTTGATTTTTCAGTTTGTTTAGCTTTTAAATTGTTGTTAGGATGGAACTGCAACTTCCAAGCTATTTACATGGAGAACCGGAAACTGGAAGTCAGCGTGACACCATTTTGAGAACCCAGACCCATAAATAGGTGAGTCAGAAGGCAACAGATTTTCTACATCTTTAGAATCCCTATTAGAATAATCATAAGGTAAATGCAGCCAGAGGGCTGGCAGGTACAATATTTCCAGGTCCTTTTTTTTTTTTTTTTTTTTTTTTAAGGCAGGGTCTTACTCTATCAGGGAGTGTGGTGGCGTGATCTCGGCTCAGAGATATCCTCATCACAGCTATAAACACAGCTAACAAAGATCAGTGAGTTAACTGCCAGATTTTTCAACCTATCTCTCAACTAATTCAAGGATGTATTTTGAACATATTCAAATGGATCCTTTGATTCATTCTCTAATTTAATGGGGTACCTTTCTAGCCTGGCTACCTCTTTTTGACCAAAAACAGATATAGGGGCAGGGAGGGAATAGAATCGCCAAATTTGTTTCATTTTACATGAGCTTCATCTTCCAAGGCAATGCTAAAGCTAACCTGGACAGAAACTTCAGACAATTTCAAATTTCATTTGCTTAATTGTGATTTTCATTGAAATATTCCCAACCTAGGAAGTAAATAAGAGAATTTTTTTAAAATGGAACATTTTAAGAAAGAAAACAAGAGAACAAAAATGTTAGTTGGAAAAAATTTTGAGTTACTTACAAATGGGCATGATTGAAAGAGTATCATTTACACACTGAAAACAATATCAACAGAAAGAAAAAAATTAATAGTCTCCTTGCTCCCTATCTAACCTCTACTTTCCAAATGGAAACCACTGTTGGTGATTGTGAAAGTATTTCTCAGGGGAAAAAAATATGCATTTAACATCACATATATGTATATTTGTTTTCATTTATACAAACAGGATTATACTCTAAATATTGACTTGTACCTTCGTTTTTTTTTCATGTAGTAACAACTTAGAGATGCTTCCATATGAACACATATAGATTTACCTCATCTTCTTTTTTTTTTTCCTGAGACAGAGTTTTGCTCTTGTTGCCCAGGCTGGAGTGCAATAGCACGATCTTGGCTCACTGCAACCTCCGCCTCCTGGGTTCAAACGATCTCCTGCCTTAGCCTCCTGGGTAGCTGGGATTACAGGCGCCTGCCACCACATGTGGCTAATTTTTTTATATTTTTAGTAGAGATGGGATTTCACTATTTTGGCCAGGCTGGTCTTAGGTGATCTACCTGCCTCGGCCTCCCAAAGTGCTGGGATTACAGGCATGAGCCACCATACCTGGCCAACCTCAACATTTTTAATGGTTGCACAGTATGTCATTTTTATGGGTGTATCATTATTTAACTGGCATTGCTGAGTTTAAGGCTATGTGCATTTAGAATGTTGCTAGGTTGCCAAATTGTCCTCTAAAATATTTGCACCTCTAAAATATTTGTTTGTATTCATATAAACAACATATGAGAGTATCTGTTTCTGTATCCCCTTTGCCAATATTGGGTATCAACGTACAGTACTTATATAGTTGATCACCTGATAGGCGAAAATTGTGCCTCACTATTATTCCTCTGTAATTATTAGTTGAAGCCAAGCATTACTTTCTTTTTTAGTAATTGGTGTATCTCTTTGTGAATTGCCAGCTCATGCCCTTTGCTCATTTTTTGTTTGTTTGTTTGAGACGGAATCTCACATTGTCACCCAGGCTGGAGTGCAGTGGCGCGATCTTGGCTCACTGCAAGCTCTGCCTCCTGGATTCATGCCATTCTCCTGCATCAGCCTCCCGAACAGCTGGGACTACAGGCATGCGCCACCACGCCTGGCTAACTTGTTTTTGGATTTTTAGTAGAGTTGAGTTTTCACCGTGTTAGCCAAGATGGTCTTGATCTCATGACCTCATGATCTGCCCGCCTCGGCCTCCCAAAGTGCTGGGATTACATGCGTGAGCCACCATGCCTGACCACCCTTTGCTCATTTTTAACCAGAATATTTATTTTAATTGGATTGTAAAAGACCATGACTCATTTTCACCATTTGATGCAAGTGATAAAGCCAGTTAGTGATCAGCATTTTCTGGAAACTCCCTTGCATCTTCACAGTGGTAGTACTCTACATTTTTTTGCATTGACCGACCTTGTTCAGTAATGATTCACTGGCTACAGGCTGAGACAGCATCACCATCTTCTCCCTGTCCCATTCATTGTAGATAGATTCTGGAACCATGCTCTGACTGGCACAGTTTAAACTGACTTCAGGTTGTCCTGAAGTAACCCTAGCATGTTGATTTCAAGTTTATACTTTAAACTCCTCCATGTAAGTCATTAGATCCATGTTTCTAGTTGAAAATATAAATGATGCATTTCAAATGGTAATGGACTTCTACTCTGCAAAGTAGAGTTGCAGAATAGGACAACCTGTCTCTAGGACTTTGGGCAATGCATCTGGAAAGATACAGACTTCCATACATCCTTTCCTTAACAATTCCACTCTATGACTAGCCATAGGGGATGGTCGAATATATTAGGATATGTCCATATACAAGAACACTATGCAGCTATTAAAAATGATGTATAGACTGGACATGGTGGCTTACACTTGTCATCCCAGCACTTGGGGAAGCTGAGGCAGGAGGACTGCTTGAGTCCAGGAGTTTAAAACCAGCCTGGGTAACACAGTAAGACCCTGACTCTATAAAATAAATAAACAAATGTATAAATACATAAAAATAAATGATGTGTAAAGAATACATGATGGTATGAAAAAAATTCGTAATATATTTCTAAAAAGAAGAAATTCTGGTTTCTGCAAATGACATGCTAGGTTATTTATTTGGGCGATTAACCTTCCCACTGCTGCCAACTAGAAATGAAAGTAAAATATTAAAAACAAACAAACAAAAGAGGTTTTTTGTTTTTTTGAGAGAGAGTCTCGCTCTGTCGCCCAGGCTGGAGTGTAGTGTCGTGATCTCGGCTCACTGCAAGCTCTGCCTCCCGGGTTCAAGTGATTCTCCTGCCTCAGCCTCCCGAGTAGCTGGGACTACAAGCACCCGCCAACATGCCCGGCTAATTTTTTGTATTTTTATTAGAGACGGGGTTTCACTGTGTTAGCCAGGAAGGTCTTGATCTCTTGACCTCGTGATCTACCCGCCTTGGCCTCCCAAAGTGCTGGGATTACAGGCATGAGCCACCGTGCCTGGCTACAGAAGAGTTTTTAAAAAGATACGGAATTGCCAACAATATAGTAGGAAACTATATGATCCTAAACCAAAAGGCAACAAGAAGCCAAGAAGGTAAGTGGCCCAATTTTGTCTAGAGGATGTTTGCTGGTCCAGACTAAATTCAACAGAATGCAGCAGAGTTTAAAAGAACTTCAGAGCCCTGGAAGAATCCAGGGGTCAAAGCCTGGGCCTATTCATGATAAACAGAGGAAGGAGTCTTATGGGAGATACCCACTGGAATTTGAGACCCTAGAAGGGTAATTCCTGAAAGTAAACTCTCCCACTTCACTCCATTGCCAAGGGGACTGCAGAGAGTTGCCTTGGTACTAAGCAAGAATTGGGAAGGAGAAGAAACCCATCCCTGAGAGAGTATAACCATGGGCTGTCCCTTTCATGAATTCCAGCCCAAATTCACAATGCTAGGGTGATCCAAGAGGACATAAACACTGGATTTTGAGTTGTACCAGACTAGTAGCCCCCCTAAATATTAACAGAAGCAAAAGCAAACCTTAGGCCTTGGGGAATTCACAAAAATACATTTTCAAGAGTAATGAGCAATACACAGTTAAAGACAATCACATACACATAAGAAAACAAAATGAGTAAGGCCCAGTCAGATTTCAGGTATTTGAATAATCATTAATTCATTCACAGATTCAACTAATATTAATAATCAGACACTGTTCTAGACAGTATAATAATGAGCAAAACAGATAAATATTCATGTACTCATAAAACTTCATTCATGGGAGAAGGCAGGTTAACAAATAATCAATGTAAAGTGCAAGTAAATTATATAGTACACTTGACAGCTATAGATGCCAAGAAAAAAATATAAGAGCCACACAGGGAAGATCTGAAGCATTGAATAGTAAATTTAAATGAGGCTCATTGAGAACATGACACTTGAACAAAGACTTGAAGAAGGACAGAGAGTAGGCCATCCAGATATCTTGGATAAGAGTATCCCAGAAAAAGGGTACAGTGAAAATACCTTGAGGTTGGAGTGTGAGTGGTAAGTTCAAGATACAGCCAGAAGGACAAGTGGGTCAGGAAGAGAGTGACAGGGAGTAGTAAGACAAAGTCAAGAATGAAGACAGTTCACAATATCCCTGCTGGCCTTGAGAAAAACCACTCAGAGATCACACTCACTATCATATTGCTTTAACCTAGTGGTTCTGAACCAGGAGCATGGCAATGTCTAGAGACATTTTTGGTTGTTACAAGTGGAAGAGTAGATTGCTAATGATACTTAATGAGTAGAGGCCAGGTGCTACAATGCACAAAACAGCACCCCCCACCACCCAATCACAACAAAGATTTATCCTGCCTAAAATGTCAGCAGTGCCAAGCTTCACAAACCCAGGATTAAACATACCGATGGATAAATCAAAAAGGGAATTGACCACAGTGGCTCACTCCTGTCATCTCAGCACTTTGGGAGGCCAAGGCAGGAGGACTGCTTGAGCCCAGGAGTTTGAGACCAGCCTGGGCAACATAGTGGGACCCCATCTCTACAGGAAAAAAAAAAAAAATTGGATATACAAGTTTGAAATTCAAGAAAAAAATCTAGGTGGCAGATATAAATTTGGTAATCACCAACAAATAGATGGTGTTCATAACCTTGACTGAGACTGGATGAGATCACCATTCAGGGAATGAGCAGAGATGGAGCAGAGGTTTGAGTGCCTGGGGCACTCCAAGATGGAGATGAGGGAAGAGCAGAGATGGCAAAAAATGGCTGAGAAGAAAAACCAAAAATGAGGATGGGGGGAGGAAGCATAGGAGGTTTGAAAAGAGGGGAGAGTGGCTGGGTGCGTGACTCATGCCTGTAATCCCAGCACTTTGTGGGGATGAGGCGGGAGGATCACTGGAGCTCAGGAGTTTGAGACCAGCCTGGGCAACAAAATGAGACCGCCTCTTCTAAAAATTTAAAAAATTATCCAGGCATGGTGGCTGGTGCGTGCCTGTAGTCCCAGCTATTCAGGAAGCTGAGGGGGAGGATAGCTTGAGCCTGGGGAATTGAGGCTGCAGTGAGCTATGATTGTGCCACTATACTATAGCCTTGGTGACAGTGTTATAAATAAATAAATAAATAGGATATACAAGATAAAACCACCCAAGAGAATGGAAAAGTAAACGGACTAGAGAAGTCCATTCAGTGCCCATTAGAGGTGAAGAATTTAGCATGAGACCAGTCATGCAGCTACATGGATGCAGGTACTAATACAAAGAGAGACGTAACCAGGGTTGTGGCTTTGCCAAACAAGTAAAAGATGAGCAGTTAGAGGCAAGGGAATTGACAGTGTATGCAGGGAATAACTATAATGATTACCTATGGGATTGGAGCTTTGCAAGGAAGAAGGGGGTTGAGACGTAGTGAAAAGGTGGGAGAATCAATAGATTAGGATTGTAGCCTGCGGGGAATGGAGAAATTGTTAGGATTGGTATATTAGAGAGTGGGATTCATGTACAGATTGTAGAGTTGAAATTCTTGGTCTTGAAAAACATCTAAGGAGTGAGTGGCTGAGGTAGCGGAAAGTTCAAGAAACTGAGAAGCCAGGTTGTTGAAAGATCATCTATGTGTGTGTTGAAATTATTATATGAGTAGTGAAAAGAGTGATAGTGAGGGAAGGGGACTAGTATCAAGGAATAAGGGGAGTAACCCAGGGGTCAGTGGAGGACTACAACACTAGTGGGAAAAGCAGGTCATAAGACTGTACATATGGAGAAGGTGGTCCCGTTTGTGTACATATATTCTACAATGTGAATATATTATTTATCTGTTAAGATAAAGGTTATTAGAAAAATTACGGAGCCACCTCGAATCTTCTTTGAAAAGGGCCAAATATAGATAAGTATATGCATGTACACACACACATTCAAATATCTATATATTCCTTTTTTTTTTTTTGAGACAGGGTCTTGCTCTGTTGCACAGGCTGGAGGGCAGTGGCACAATCTCAATTCACTGTACCCTCCACCTCCCAGGTTCAAGCAATTCTCGTGCCTTGGCCTCCCAAGTAGCTGGGATTACAGGCCTGTGCCACACTGCCCAGCTAATTTTTAAATTTTTCTTATAGTAGAGATGGGGTTTCACCCTGCTGGCCAGGCTAGTCTCGAACTCCTGGCCTCAAGTGATCCACCTGTCTTGGCCTCCCAAAGTGCTGGGATTATAGGTGTGAGCCACTGCACATAGCCCATATATATATATATATTATTAAGCATATATATATATATGCTTAATAAGACTCTTTAGTAGGGGTGACAGGGTTGAAAAACTATTTGGTACTAATAGTTAGCCACTCAGCACTTGGGTGATGGGATCAATCGTACCCCAAACCTCAACATCATGGAATATACACGGGTAACAAACCTGCACATTCAAACCTGAATCTCAAATAGATTCAAACCTGAATCTAAAATAAAAGTTGAAAAAAAAAAATAGAAAGGGTCTTCAGTGTAGATTCTCGAGTTGAGTTACATGCCTCAGAATAAAGATACTAAAAATAGTGAAAACTTTATTGCAAATAAAAAGCAGCCACTGAAAGATATAAAATGAATATTCTGTGAAAAATCATAAAATTTGAGAATGCTGTTCTAGCTTAATGAATAATAATATATACTATATCTACCCCAAATTCAAATTATTCTGAGTTCTGCTACTAAAATATTAGAATTTTGAATTTTACTGGTGAGTAAACAATGTTTATCTTTCTCCTTGTGAACATATATATCTTTGAAATAGAAAATTAGAAAAACACTGAATCTTTCCAGTTTCTAGAGTTTAAACCTTTGTAGAAGGTGGAGAGGAAAGAAGAAAGTAACAGAAAAACTATGTTTTCAGGGGGTTTTATCCATCCTCCTAAGTAAGCCAAATTCTTTTGGTCTTTTAAAATTTTTAGTTTTGAGTAACTCCAACCTTGTATGTTTTCTCCTTTCAACACTGGGCCTTTAGCTGATTTTCAGGACTTGTAAAAGCGAGAAGAGAGGAAGCAGAAAAGAAAATGTCAGAAGAGAATAAGAAAGAAAGACTCTGCATTTGAGATAACCAGAACAATTTCACATGTAGCCTGGTTACTTGGTAGCAAGCCATAAAGGTGCTAGTATAATTTACAGTTTGTATGCAACCACTGAAGCAAACAGGATAAGATATACCCAATGAACACTTATCATTCTGTTCTGTTTGAAAGCTATAGTTTGCAAAGTAGTAGAAAGGTTTGATTTGACATGTGTTCATCCTGCTGAAAATTTCGTATCCACTTTAGTAATTACAACCCCTTGTACTTAATTCAACCTCTGGCTGTAATACATTTCTCTCAGGTTATCACAATAATATTCTGATGAAGTTACGAAGATTGATACTATTATTCGCTTCTTTATAAATGGGAAATATTAATGCACAGAGAACTGAGACAAGTACCCAAAGTCCCAAGTTAACGAAGTCCAAGTCACAACTCTATCCCTTGAACAGACCGTGTTCCTGACATTTCCATGCCTTCAACAATGCTATACTCCTCCCTTGAAATACCTCCTTTGGATTCCATCTACCCAAACCCTGCCCCTCATTCAAGGTGAGGGGCACATGGTAGACTGGAAAGAGGACTAAATTTTGTCCTAAAGAGGACTGCATAAATTTTGGTGCAGAAGCCCTCAGTAAAAAGTGCTGCTTCACCTACTTAAGTATTAGCAATGTGCCTTTGGACAAGTTACTTAGTCTCTACTCACCTTAGTTTTCTTGCATGTAAAATGAAGTTAATATCTGTTCTACCTATTTCAGAATGCTTAAGAAGGAAGCAATTAAGATAATATACATGGAAGCCCGTAGTAAACCATTAAGAGCCATGTATTATACATGGCTCTTCACTAATACATAAAAGACATATATTAGTGAAGGTCCAGTTAAGTTCTACTTAAGCCATGTAGCTTTCCAGCCTTTTAATCCAGCCTTCTTTGGCACTTGAACTCTCCTTTGGCATTTTCAGCTCCACTATTCATCTGCGCACTTGATAAACTTTGTCCTGTATTGTTGCTTAAATACCTCCGGGTCAGGAACATCCTCCTTCCACAGAGCCTAGTGCAGGGCTGTGAGCTCAGTAGTGCTCTTTATTATCAATGCTACGAACAAACTGGTGGAGCTTAGAAGCTGACCCTCCTGGGACCACGTGCTCACTACTTTTCTTTTTTTTTTTTTAATTAAAAAAAATATTTTTAGAGACAGCATGTCACTCTGTCACCCAGGCTGGGGTACAGTCGCATAATCATAGCTCACTGCAGCCTCAAACTCCCAGGCTCAAGGGATCCTCCTGCCCTGACTTCCCAAGTAGCTCAATTTTTTTTTTTTTTTAAAGAGTTGAGGTCTTGTTATATTGCCCAGGCTGATCTACAACTCCTGGGCTCAAGTGATCCTCCTACCTCAGCTTCCATAGTAGTTGGGACCACAGGCATGCGCTACTACACCTGGCTATTTTTCTTTATTTTTTGTAGAGATGGGTCATTTCTAAGTTTTTAAAAGCTTCCCTGTAGAGTGTAGTTATATTTATGCTCTAATAAGGATACGTCCAGAGGGGCAGGGTTTTCTCTTTAAAAGAAGAGGGTTCACCACATATACTGCTTGAAGAGATCAGAGCATAGCCCAGTGACAGATAAGATCCTAGGGGCTCTCCAGGCTAGGGGAATCCCACCAAGAGTTGCCCAAGAGGGAAACATTTCTCCCCATGTACTCCCCTTAGATTAAGAAGACATTACAGGGAAAAATCTTGCTGGAAACATTTGCAAATCAGGCAGTCCTTGTTTGATTTCTATAGGAAATAAGACATCTTAAAAGTTTTCCATTTCTCCTGGGGGAAGATATACTCTATGTATAAAAATACTTTCCTCAGGGGCTCTTAGTAGCTTTCCCACACAAAGCAATCTGCTAGTAGTGCTTTACCTGATCTTTGTCAACTAGTGTGCTGGGGCTTGGCCGTGGTTTGTCTTTGAATGAGTAAGTAGCCGCTTGCTTCTTTAACAGGTCCAGGAAGCCAGGAGGCATATACTGCGGAAGATCATTTAGGACTGGATTGTTCCTTTGCACAAGAGGTGGTTTTTTCCTTCCTTCATTTTTAAAATTGTAGGTTGCTATCACTGGATTTAACAGGGATTCTTCAATAAAAGTTTTCAAGTGGTAAGTGCCAGGTATAGGAGTATTCTGTGGAAAATTGACATCAGTTTTAAGATTGTATAAACACGTAACTTCTCCTAAAACACCATTCTTGGATGGGAAGCCCCCAAGTAACATTTCTCTTTGTTTTCAAGTTTAATGAAATTGTATCAAATACAGTAAACACTCTTGACAGAAGAGTATTTCAAAATCATGATTATTTCCTTTCTGAAATAATTGCTGAATTATAGCAAATGGGTTAGAGTTGAAATTTAACTTTTTTAAAAATATATATTTTTAGTAGAGACAGGGTTTCACCATGTTAGCTAGGATGGTCTAGATCTCCTGACCTCGTGATCTGCCCGCATTGGCCTCCCAAAGTGCTGGGATTACAGGCATGAGCCACCGTGCCCGGCCGAAATTTAACTTTTTAGAAGGCAACTTTGGTGATTCAACTTTGGGATTCAACCTTGACTATGAATCTCAGACCTCTAGTGAGACCACTCAGGATAGTTTCTTGGCTAACTAGAAACTATCCTACATCTGTTTAGCCAATACTGTGTTTCTCTCTAGCCCTCAAGTGGGAAGCTAAAGGATAATGACATGAGACCAGGATAAACTGGCAGAGCATATGGCCTAGTTAGTCCAATAAGAGGTTTGGTACTTTCAAATTACAACCAGTGTGGCTGAATGGCCAGAACTGAACGTTTAGTCACTGCTGCTTTTGTGGCCATCTTTCCACTAAGCACTCAGCTCAGTTCTGCCATTAAAATTACTGCAATTCCAAGAAGACTTTGACCCATGAAGTTCCTCTATTATTGAAGGGCATTGACAGAAAATATATCTGTAATATAGAAATTCTCTGGAGAGGGGGATCTTCTGGTCATTTTTCTTCCATATATTACCATTTTGCTTTCACATCATATTGACCATATTAAGGACCATTTGCATAAGGTCTATACCATATAAAATAAAAACTGAAACCAAAACACCTTTCCAGAATGCATGCTTTTTTTGTTTTGCAATCTCACCCAGATCATAAGATCATAGGTTAGCCTTATCTAGATGTTCTGTAAAGCACCTAGATTTCTAGAATTGTTTAACTTTTCCAAGCTTCTATTGCATTCAAAATTAAGTTAGTTTCTCATTCATATGCTGACACTAAAATTTTAAGTATGAAATGAGGTCCATGCAGATCTGAACAATTACTGTTTTCTTCAATTAAGTGTTAGTCTTAAAAGGTATAACGGATTAAAATATTAATGGAATAGGAATAATGTGAATAGGAAAGACTGAACAATGTACATACTGTTAATGCTATTCTCCACCATCCTTCTCTTTCAAAAGAGGAAGTCTTTCGGGCTGGTTTCTATTAACAAACACAAAGTATGCTTATTCATTTGAGAGGTGATCCCTTGAAATTAAATATAAGTTATAAAACATTTGTTTGAAGAAATTCACACCCATACCCAACTGACAAGGCTTCATTAAAATAAAAGCTACATAATAATAAATTTGCCCATTTTCCTTAAATTGTTATTTTATGATCTTAAGTCCTTTCAAATAACTAAATTATCTTTGATAAAATTAGAGTAATAAACATTCGCATCTCACAGAGATGTTGTACATATATTAAATGTGATGAAATGTGGTGTTCTTAGGAAGAAAAGAGTTGGGCTTGAAGCCAGACAGACTTAGGTTGGAACTCAGCTCTGCCACTTACCGCTAGGTGCACTGGGTAAGTTACTCAACTCTCATGCTTCCTCACAGTAGTATAAAAATAAGGCACTACCAGAGTTGCCATGAGAATAAAGCATTGTATGCCAGACGTGGTGGCTCACACCTGTAATCCCAGCACTTTGGGAGGCCAACTTGGGTGGATCACTTGAGGCCAGGAGTTTAAGACCAGCCTGGCCAACATGGTAAAACCCTGTCTGTACTAAAAATACAAAAAAATTAGCTGGGCGTGCTGGCACATGCCTGTAATCCCTACTCAGAAGGCTGTAATCCCTACTCAGGAGGCTGAGGCACGAGAATCACTTGAACTTGGGAGGCGGAGGTTGCAGTGGGCTGAGATCATGTCACTGCAACTCCAGCCTGGGCGACAAAGCGAGAAGCCACCTCAGGGGAAAAAAAAAAAGAGTAAGGCATTGTACATATAAAGACTTGCATCTACAATCAGTGCTCAATAAATGTAGCTTTAATTTTTAACATCTCATCTGCCAAGTTAAGAAGCAGATTATTTTGGTATTCCTCAGTTTCCAAGGAAGCTGTTGTCTTCATATTTAGTACTCTATACCCATTCATCCATTATTATTTCATATTTATTTCAGCCCACTGTCCACAGAACACAACCGTTTAGTATATTCCTTTTGTGCTGTTTGTCCTAGGTAAAATCATTATGTTGAGTTCCCCTTTCATTTATAATGCCTTTATTACTATAAAATATAGGTCGTCAAGCAAGACTGCATTAAAAGTAATAATCTAATCAGTAAAACTGATATAATTCATTCTTCCTGTCTAGTAACTTAAATCTACTGTACTTATGAGTACCACTGGGTTTTATTTTATTATGATATATGTGAATTTCTCTAAAAAACATTGTCTCATGCACACTGCTAAAGCTGAGCTTCTTCCTTGATACTTCTTCGTGAGATTTATGTTGAATCTTCTCTGTGGCACTTTTATAGTCACAGAAATTAAACTTTCTCAGGCAGGTCAAGACAGGTCTCCCACCCCTACCCCAGAATAAGGAAAATGAGATGGGAAGGAGAGGGAAAAAAACATGATCAATCTAATGGAAGACAATTGGCAGCTGCTGTTTTGTTTTGCCCAAGACAGGTGATCTAAATTCCACTTATCTACCATTTTAAATTCACTCTAAGGGGAAAGATAAAAGATTAGGTTAAACAACCCTCACCCACATTTATTTAAAAACGTAACAAAGAGGCAGGAGAATCCCTTGAACCCGGGAGGTGGAGGTTGCAGTCAGCCGAGATCACACCGCTGCACTCCTGCCTGGGTGACAGATCGAGACTCCAAAAGAAAAATGTAGCAAAGGTAGCTTCAAATATTTTTATACATACTAAAGTAGGAGGCGGAGCAAAACGTGTCTAGTAAGACCACAGAAGGAAAAACCCAGTCTTCCAGCAGATGGAGCGGAGAGGGAAAGAAATCCAATCACCATACTAAACCAGTTGTCCAGTTTAATTAGTAGTGGGAAGAAGGGAAAAATACAGAAAACAAAGGGCGAAGAAGAAAAAAGGAAGAAGCAAGGCGAAAAGAAAGAAAACAAAGGAAATGTCCAATAAAGACCAGGAAGGAAGGTCCGCAGGTGGAGACGTACGTGAGGGCAGGGAGAGAAGGGTAGGAAGAGGGAACCAGAAGGGCACGAAGGCCTGGGATTAGAGAGCGGTGGGAAAAGGGCAGCGGGCCTGGTGAGGGGAGCAGGAGCCAGGCCGGCAAGGGGCAGACGATCTTACCGAGGCTGTGATGAACGATTCTCCACGCACCAGGTCCTCCCTTAGTGTGGTGGAGGCGGTGGCGACGGCTGGCTGGTCCATGGTGGCCTCCTCTCTCCTTAGGCTGAGCCTGGCGTCCGGTTGCTAGGAGGCGGGTGTGGCCCGCGGGCTCCGCGCGCGCGCGCTGGGACCGCCAGATTTATCTTTAGTGCTGGGGGAAGGGAAGCGGGCACGCACTTTGAGGTCCCGCGCGAAGACCTGCGCAGAGGAAAACCCTAGAAAAGAGACGGTTAAGAACGCATGTGAGAAGAAAATCTAGAGGGCTCTGGAGTTGCCAGAGAGCCCTCGGGTAAGGATCTGCGAAAAGGGAGGCTTGTTAAGGACTTGAGCGTACCCACAATCTTCATCAGTTCCGTTCCAGTCCACCCCCAATCACACACCCGACAGGGAGGCAGTGTGCTTGGTAGGCATACTTACAGAAATCTGCCTTAGCATCCACTTTCTAAGGTTGTTTCTAAGCTCCTCCAAATAGAAACTCTGGGGCTGACTTCTCTTGTCTCTGACTTGCAGAGTGGAGTGAGCACAAGACACAGCGAGTTTCAATAGCTGTGAAACCACAGACCACCCCATTCTTCTCAGTATAGACCCTTTTTATTGTCAGCCTCTCTAATCTGTACCTTCTTTTTAACCTAGGAACATTCTCACCTTTAAAAACACACCCTCCACAACCTTAATTTCATTTTATACAGTACCTACTGTATTCCCGGGACTTCACACACGTTATTTAATCTTCACACCAACCCTACAAAGTAGGTATTAGTCCCATTTTCTGGATGAGGAAACACAGGTTTCCTTGGACGTTTAGCACAGTTCACTCAGCATCACACACAAATGGCAGAACCAGAATTAAAATCCAAACCTGACTCTAGAGCTCCACTGCCCTATACCACGAAGTTTCTGCTTCCCTTTACAAACTTTCAAGACTAATACGGACTCTTTTCTCACTTCCCATACTTTCCTAAAAACATCTTAATCTGGCCTGCACACAACTTTTAATTAAAATTGCACTTCAACTCACCAGTGATCCAAGTGCCAAATCCAATGGGGATTTTCAGCTCTTATGAAACTTGGCCTTCAATTTTCATTGCTGCACTGATTATTCCCTCATTCTTGAATCACTCTCCTCCCTTGACTACCAGGACTTGGACGCTGGTTGCATATGCTGACTTATTCTGTGCTTGTTTCCTTGTCTATAGAGAAGGGGTTAATAAAATTGGTACCTATCCACATAGGTTATAAAGAAGATTAACTTGAAATGTTTACAGCCATGTCTGGCAAATGCAGTCAGTAAATGTGAGTTGTCATTACCTTTAGGACAAAAGCAACATTTACAATCCAATCTCTCACTTTTCTTTTTTTTTTTTTTTTGAAACTAAGTCTCACTGTGTTGCCCAGGCTGGAGTGCAGTGGCACAATCTCAGCTCACTGCAACCTCGGCTTCCAGAGTAGCTGGGACTACAGGCGCCCGCCACCACACCCAGCAAATTTTTGTATTTTTAGTAGAGACAGGGTTTCACCATATTGGTCAGGCTGGTCTTGAACTCCTGACCTCGCGATCCACCCACCTCGGCCCCCCAAATTATTGAGATTACAGGCATCAGCCACCACGCCCGGCCACTTCTCTCCCTTATTAGGATGGCATGCTCTGCTGTATCATGCTTGCAAAAACCCCAAACATGCCATCTTCACATTTCTATTTGTCTCCACATATGCTAGCTCTTCTGCATGAAATGCTATTCCTTTCTTTGACCACCTGGAAAATCTCAAGAGTCAACTCCTCTGAGTAGACCTCTAAGCCTAATCCACAAGTCCCAAAGGACCCCGTGACTATCATTGTTGGAAGATTCCTTTCATGACAAATCATTTCTCCTCTAATTTTAAACACCCAAAACACGGGGTTTTTAATTGACCCCTTTGAACACAAGGACTAAAATATTTGTTGAATAAACCACTGACTGGTTTTCCCCTCTAAGTAAACCAAAGACTAGATTACAGCAATGCTTTTCAAAAATTGATATGCATACAAAATATCTGATGATCTTGTTTAAAAAGCAGATTGATTCCAATTCTGAGGCAGGACCTAAGATTCTGCTTTTCCAACAAGCTCCTGGGTGATTCTATGGGTGACTTTTTGAGGAGCAAGAGACTAGAGGACTTCTAGTTTCTTAAAATACTGGGATTCTAAATTCATTTAAGATAGCCTTAACAGGCACTAGGTTTAAAATGAACAACTGAAATTAGAAAGTGAAGAGGCAATACCAAAGTTCTCACAAATGTTAAGAGATTAATCAAGTCCATTCCCTGTGCCTCATTTCATTTTCTTATTTTGGCTGAGCCTGTAAAACTGGCTCAGCAGACTAGGGACTGGTACCCTCGAGACTAAAAGAATATGAAAGGTACAGAGAAGTCCAGAAACCCATACAAGGTGTGACATTAGAGATGGGAACATCTAGATGAGAAAATAGTTTAAGTATCTCAAAAATAGAAACAGCATGGGTCAATGACTTCAAGGACTATCAAAAAGCAGATTAAGCACATAGGATAAACAAAATGTTCCTTTAAGAAAACATTGTCTTGGCCGGGCGCGGTGGCTCACGCCTGTAATCCCAGCACTTTGGGAGGCCGAGACGGGCGGATCACGAGGTCAGGAGATCGAGACCATCCTGGCTAACACGGTGAAACCCCGTCTCTACTAAAAATGCAAAAAATTAGCCGGGCGAGGCGGCGGGCGCCTGTAGTCCCAGCTACTCGGGAGGCTGAGGCAGGAGAATGGCGTGAACCCGGGAGGCGGAGCTTGCAGTGAGCCGAGATCGCGCCATTGCACTCCAGCCTGGGCGACTAAGCGAGACTCTGTCTCAAAAAAAAAAAAAAAGAAAACATTGTCTTATATAGTATCACTAAGATTTATTTCCAGATTATCCTAAGTTTCAGAAAGGGGGAGAGACATTTCTCTTGAGAATACAAATCTGTAAGAGCTCAACAGTGCCTGTTATGTATCAGATCTTTAAAATTGTTGCCGTCTTCTAAAAATTTTAGGAAAATACGTTACACCAAGGGTCATATTTAACTGCAATAGTGATGGTTTATTGGGAGAATCATCTAAGAGCAAACATGCCAGACAGTATTATGGTTGGTACAATAGCACAATCCTATTAATATAACACTAATAGTATGGTTAAACTTGAAGGTGGGGCTGGGCGCAGTGGCTTACACCTGTAATCCCAGCACTTTGGGAGGCCAAGGTGGGCGGATCACAAGGTCAGGAGTTCGAGACCAGCCTGGCCAACATAGTAAAACCCCATCTCTTCTGAAAATACAAAAAATTAACCGAGTGTACTGGCAGGCGCCTGTAATCCCAGCTACTCGGGAGGCTGACGCAGAATTGCTTGAACCCGGGAGGAGGAAGCTGCAGTGGGCTGAGATTGTGCCACTGCACTCCAGCCCAGACAACAGTGCAGGAGTCCATCTCAAAAAAAAAAAAAACAAAAACAAAAAACTTGAAGGTGATATCACAGTCCTTGTCTATAGAGAAGGGGTTAATAAAATTGGATTACAATAGGATTATGTTGTAGGAAGCACTGGAACTGAGATTTGAACCCAGCTCATTATGACCACAGCTAAATTATACAATCATTCTACACTTGTTTCCTGTAAAATCAAGATGCCAAGACTTCATGACTTTTGTAAAGATTTCAACAATAGAAGTGACCAATTATGACATACAAGAGCCCAAAAAATGTTTCTCCTACATTTGTTGTCCTTGTTATATATACCTTGATATCAATTTATATAAACCTCATTGTTGATACTGGAAAAACACCAATTGACTGCCCAAGTCCCTCATTTTTCAGGGTCATAACTGGTTTAATAGCATACTTAATGGAACACTTAATGCAAATGCCAAGGACAATGCTAAGTGCCTTTCATTATTTCACTTAACTTTTTAAAAAGCCCCACTCATAATCCCAGCACTTTGGATGAGGTGGGAGGATCACTTGAGCCCAGGAGTTCAAGACCAACCTGGGCAACATAATGAGTCCCTGTCTCTACAAAAAAAAACAACCTTGTTTGGATTTCCTTTCGGCAAAACTTACTACATCCAATTAAGGGGAGTAGAGTACACATCTAAAATCTTCCTATTTAACTGATTACCTGAGTTTCATGTGGTACTATCAGGACTATCAGTGCCTGTAACTTCCCTTGCTCTAAAACACACTAATAGTAGTATTAAAATAGTCAATGGGGCAGTAACCCGCCAAATAATGAATTACCCCTGGGAAATTAAAGACCTTGTGGCTATAATAACCAGGTAACAATTACACTCAATGTTTTAATCTTGGCTCTCTGGAATCTTTCATTAAGCATTTAAAAGGTAGTTTTAAAAAATAAAAACCCTGATAACCACCTTTGGAGTAGCTCAGATTATAGAGAAAGCAATGATAGAGGCCAGCAAAAACTAAAACAGGTATAGTCATTGCCAATTTACTCCTAAAGACATCTTTTTTGTAAAATGTTACAGAAGGGCAAGCTGAAAATTCTCATCTTACAGAATTAAAAAGCATAATGAATAAAATATTAGCTAATAGAAGTAAAAACTATAAGGATGCTCACCCCAACTAGATTTGTTTTTTTTTTAACATGCAAACATTTAAAACATCATTGCACAGCTTAAGTCAACGTGGACAAATGCCAAAGTTGAAAAATATAAAGGTAGGAAACAGTAAATACCTTCTGTATGCCAATTCCCATGCTAGGTACACTTAAGTTTTTGAGTCTTTCATTTGAGCCTTTTGAAGTTGTCAAATACAATCTGGATAAAGAAACAAAACAAAAAACTTGCCCCTCTTTTCCCGTGACTGCCACCATCTTGTTCTGTGGGCACAGAGGGGACCCACAGGTGTTGTGGGCCTAACACAGTAGCACAATATGACAGGCATGGTGGTGGAGGAATGGGCATGCATGATGGCGGCCCCTAAAAAGTGACCACACTAAGCCAGCCCCACAGATCCCCATCTTTTCGGTCTTCCTCCTCGATCTCTCCTTAGTTACACACTCCTTATTTTGTTCCTCTTATTTTCTGTGCTACCCTCCCTCTTTTCTCACTTTTCCAATCCTTTTCTCCTTCCCTTCCCACCTTCACTATTTCTGCCACCCATCTCCACACACTTCCCCACACGAGAAAAAATTATCTAGATTATACCAAGGAGAAACCAATGCCATATTTTATTTTCAAAATTATTAGACTTTAACAGTTAAATGACTCAGATGTAGAGCAACCATTGGGTAAATTGTAATTTTTTTATTGGAAAACAAATATACAACTTGGAATGGATTTTGAGGCAAATTGTGCCATAAGCAGATTTTAAGTGGCTAAACAAAGTTTAAAAAGCAAGTAACAATAAAAGAAAATGTTTCTGGTACAGGACCAGCAGTACAAAAAAATAGTGTACGAGTACCTGGATAATACACCCGTTTTGCAATAGTGCAACTTTTAAGTACATATTGTTGACTGTCCATAGTCCACGCAGAGTTACAACTCCACACTTCAACAACAACATGCTGACAGTTCCTAAAGAAAACTACTTTAAAAAAAGGCATAACCCAGATGTTCCCTCATTTGACCAACTCCATCTAACTTCAGATGTGCAGAAGGGCTTAGATATATCCAGAGTAAGCCACATGCAACATGTTACTTGATCAATTTTCTAAAATAAGGTTTCAGGACAATGACAGTAAGATAAGGGAAGAAAACATGGAGGAATGAAGTCCTAATTACTATACATGCATATTTTTTTTGACAGTAGGGAGAAACCTTTTACAGATAAGTTACAAACAAAGAAAAGGCAAATAAACAATTTTGTACAAGAAATTTAACACATTCTGTACAAGGTCTTCACTTTGCTGTCATCATTTGTACAAACTCTGAAAAAGAAGAAGTACACAAAAAAATTGAGTCAATAGCAAAAGACAAAAAAAAAAATCACATTTACTCAATCACTGAGTACTCTTTCCATTCCTCTCTTTCCTCAGAATTACCATTAAGTACAGAGGGAAGCGAGTTTATTCCCCAGGTTGGAACCTCATTAACCGTAACTATTCAGGATTATTAGTAAGAGCCAAATCAATGCTTTAGATAAGCTAATATAAAAAGAGCATTCTTGGCTCTATCTTAGTTTAGACTTGAATTTTAAGTCTGCTGGAATACAAGACAATGTAAATTCAGTGCTATGAGCTAGGTTTAATTTTTATAACATTAAGTTTTATGCTCTTTTCTAAGCAGTTACATCATGAAAAAAATACAAAGTTTTACTGAAAATCCTTCAATTTCTATTTTGCCTTGCTTCATGATATGGCCATCTCAAAGTTAATACATACGATACTTCTGAAGCACATGTAAACTTCAGTTTCAGACTAAAGCCAATTAAAGAAAAAAGATAATACAGTGCGGGGAAAGTAAGTCACATTAATTTCATTTTAGGAAACTCAGAATAAGTTTGCTTTCCATTGTTCCACAATCCAACACAAACACTGTACAGTGTTTCTCAAACTTTACATATGAATCAACCAAGAATCTGGTTAAAATGCTGATTCCAGGTGTAGGAGTAGAACCTGATAGTAAATATTTGTAAATTAAGTTCTCAGGTCAGAGCAATGTTGTCTAGTCTGAAGACAACACTCTGAATTTTAAAAAGGTTAAATATAAGTAGCTGTTTTAGCATCCTAATTTGGGGGGAAGGGTCACTAACTTTGATAGTTACCCAACAAGCGCCTCTTATCTTAAAAATCAAAGTAAAGAATGAGGTGGTGAGACTGAAAGATTTACCTTCATAGTTTACTTGACCATCACCATCAATATCTGCTTCCCTGATCATTTCATCAACTTCTTCATCTGTTAACTTCTCTCCAAGGTTTGTCATCACATGGCGAAGTTCTGCAGCACTAATATAGCCATTGCCATCCTAGCAAAAAATTTAGTATAGTTTCTGAGTAAAATTACAGACTTGAGAGTTGGAATGGAAATTTATTAAGTTTACTACTAAATTTTGCATTGGGGGTAAAACATACTTTAGAAATGCATACAAATCTACACACATAGTTGACCTACAAATGTCATTAAGAACCAAGCAAAATGTCCTATATTGAAATCACTATTTCCTAAGTCCCAAAGTGACACCTCCTTTGACAAGATTAATGCAATACATGTATTAGAAAATCTATACAGAATTCTTAAAAAGCTTTTGCTTGATAATTAAAATATATTGGTAAATCATCAAAACAAACAAACAAAAAGTCTTCATAATGAGTCCTGGTATCTTCATTTCATCCTCAAAATTTAACGTATCCAGTCCTTGACCTACCTTATCAAACACACGGAATGCTTCTCTAATTTCTTCTTCACTGTCTGTGTCTTTCATTTTTCTTGCCATCATTGTCAGAAATTCAGGGAAGTCAATTGTGCCATTACCTGAAATGGTTTAGTTGAAACATCAAATAGAATTATAAATATCATTTCTTCAACCCCTCCCACCCCCAAAAATTAAAGACTTACCATCAGCATCTACTTCATTAATCATGTCCTGTAACTCTGCTTCTGTGGGATTCTGCCCAAGAGACCTCATTACAGTTCCCAATTCCTTTGTTGTTATAGTTCCATCACCATCTTTGTCAAATAGTGAAAAAGCTTCTTTGAATTCTGTTTGAAAGACAGACCACAATCCAAATACAGAGATTAGCAATAAAATGTAACCTAAATGAAAAGTATTAACTCTTAAAGCCTACTCAGTGGTGGGATCGTGCCAGTGAACAGCCACTGCACTTCAGCCTGGCCAAACTGTAAGACCCCATGTCTCAGAAAAACCCAAAAAACTTTTAAAGGAAAAATACCAATGGAGGTAGCATCTGAAATGTGACTTTGATTCCTAAAGATTACCTAATCTTTATGATACCTTATGATAATATTTCAAATATATCTTTGGCCAATCATACGACTGCACTTTTATGCTGATCTAAGTAAAATTATCCTAGGTTTACAGAGGAAAAGAACTAAATCCCCAAATGACTGGTTCCTCTATTTGTCATTGAAGCTGCTCTGCGGAACATAATTCAAAATTACAGACCTAACCTAACAAAACAAAAATAAGACTATTAGTACCCAAATATGTATTTCTACAGAGTAATTAGACTGTTTCTGTATACTATGTTTAGTTAGAGTCAGCCACTACGTCTAAATCAATCACTTACTAAATTAAAACAGGCTACTTTCCCTTTCTAATAAGGCAGGAGAAGGGACTATATAAACAGTCTGTAACAATGGGCAATCAAGATATCAATGTCCAGTTTTAGCTAAATGTATGTCACTGAGAACAACGATCATTTTGAGCTTTCTCTGGAATATTAAAATCCCAACCTTATACAGTGAAACAGATTATTCCTTAAGATCTTGTTGTGATAGTATGTTCCTTCTTGTTGTTTTTTGGTTTTTTTTTTGAGACGGAGTTTCGCTCTTGTTGCCCAAGCTGGAGTGCAATGGTGCAATCTCGGCCCACCGCAACCTCTTCCTCCCAGGATCAAGCAATTCTCCTGCCTCAGTCTCCCAAGTAGCTGGGATTACAGGCATGCACCACCACGCCCAGCTAATTTTGTATTTTTAGCAGAGACTGGGTTTCTCCATGTTGGTCAGGCTGGTCTCAAACTCCTGACCTCAGGTGATCCACCCGCCGCCTCAGCCTCCCAAAGTGCTGGGATTACAGGGCATGAGCCACTGTGCCCAGCTATATGTTCCTTCTAGTACATCACTACGTTACATGGTAACCTGCTGGTGCAACACTCCAGACTACCTGGCTTCATTCACCATTTACAGATTAACAGGCCAGGTGCAGGGGCTCACACCTGTAATCCTAGCACTTTGCGAGGCCAAGGTGGGTGGACTGCCTGTGCTCAGGAGAAGTTTGAGACCAGCCTGAGCCAACATGGTGAAACCCCATCTCTACTAAAACACACACACACACACACACACAATTAGCTGGGTGTGGCGGCGTGCACCTGTAGTCCCAGCTACTTAGGAGGCTGCAGCAGAATTGCCTGAACCCAAGAGGTAGAAGCTGCAGTGAGCAGAGATCTTGCCACTGCACTCCAGGTTGGGCAACAAAGCGAGACTCATCTCAAAAAAAAAAAAAAAAAAAAAAAAGGGAAGAAACTAAAACAGACTAACTTTGATACTGCAAAGTTCTACCAATGAGTAAATAATACAGCTAGTATTTTCCAAGTAAGTCGTTTTCCAGAAGATATTAGACCCTATCAGCAAACGAATACAAAAAGTTTCCAAGTTCATGGGGCCATTAAGCTTTCCCAACATAGCCATACATTTGAAAATGTGTATGTGACACATGTTTAAGAAATGGTGTACCTTCTTTTCAGTCTAAGGCCAATTTATTCCCTGCCTGTTTATCCCTACTCCAATTCGCATACACCTTCCAGTTTCATTCCATATTACCTCTTCTGTGGACTCAACTATTCTTCCACTCATTTGCCCATTACCACATAAATATCTTCACATCGCTTAGCGTAAAACTAAACTGAAACCTTAGTTAAAAAGTGTTTGCCCTTATCCCTCCCCAAATTTTGGAAGGCACTACTACTCATACCAATTTCCTCTCTCCTAACAATCCACTATTTTAAAATGACATTCAGCTCCAACTCATCACCTGAAAATGCTGAGTTTACCAATGACCACTAGTCAGTCACCCAATCCATCAAGTATGTTTCAGTGTGAAGCCATGCGGTATAAAAACTAAAATGAGACTTTGTAACTTGACTACTGGGTTAGAATTTCCTAGCTCTGTTCCTTCTTCTGGCAATGCAATCTGAACAAGTTACTAAACCTTTTCTGCCTCAGCTTCCTCATTTCTGTGAAATGGCATTAATGTGCCCAGTATGTGCAGCAACACAGTATACCACGCCCACAAGGGGTGTTCACCTGGTCATCCCTCATAAAAAAAATTAGTATGTGTGAAACACGTACAACTATGTCCAACAAACAAATACTTAATAAATGTCAAGATAAAGATGATCTCATTTCTTGCAGCATCCAAAACTGCATGGAAAACCTCTCAAAACTTCTCTTAGCCTTCGTAACAGTACTTTGATTTTCCTCCTACCACATACTGCCAAAGGCTCTTACTCCTGTCTCTTATGTCTAGATATGACCAATTTTATCCTTTTTTTCCCACTCCTTGGCCATTTCATCTATACTCACTTACAACGAAGATATCTTTAGTCTACTCATCTTGCTCAATAAATATCTTTATTTCTGGCTGTCTACAGGATATATCTCCCCTGGCTGATCACAAGCAAAACATATGAAGATGAATTCTATACTCAAAGCAACCCTAAAGATACTAGCAAACGCCCAAGAGCCACTTTTAACTCTTTCCATCTGAAATCTGCCAACAAGTCTCGAATTCTACCATTTAAATACTGCCTAATTTTTCCTCCATCTCTACAATCAGTATTTTGGTTCAAGGCTCCATCATCCTTTGCCAGGGCTACTACAATTGCCTCCTAACTGCATTCTTTCTTATTTAAATATTACTGGTTTGTAGAAGAACTCATCTAATACCTATCAGAAGGTTCGTACCACACTAACTGATTTTATGAAAATAGTATACAGCGCTAACCTAGATCAACCTAATGACAAAAATAGATCAGGGAGTCTCCACCTATAAATAGCACAATTGATAAAGACATTTCAATTTTACTGTTTTTAAACAGAATGTGGAAATATCTAGAAATACATATATCAGCGTTCAGACACATTGCATCTTTCACCTAATATAGGTTACAAGAAAATTAAAGGACTGTGAGATATGTATTTGTTTATATTACATTCTCTGCTATGGGTATCTTTTAACACCACCATTAGGTGCATAAATTCCCAATGTTTATAATTAGCAGTAGTCACCTTTCTATTATACGATTTAACAAAAAGCTGAATACTGGAAGATGCATAGTGTAAGATTATCTATGTATAACTTTCAAGAAATTTAAAAATCTAATAGCACTTAAAATGTTTGCTAGAAGTAAAATGCAGAAAAGAAAACCGTATCTATGCTAATACTATCTGTTATTCATTCAAGAAAGGAACAAATAACATTTCTTTTAAAGGTCAAGGTTTATTCCAAATTTCTACTTGTATTTTTATACTCAAGAGTAAAAATTACCTGTAAAACCTCAAAATAATCCCCAAAGTAAAATTTTAATTCACCTGCCTTTACAGTTTACCTGTACTTCAAAACTAGCATAATCTTTATGTACAGAAGCATATAATTCTAAACAGTAACTCCCAGGAATGACTTGAAATATAAATCCAAGAGTCAAAACCTAAACATACAATAAAGAGAACAGGTCCCAAATGCCACAGAATAGCTATCTTCTACATAACTGATAGGTGGTAAGGAACCTACCAAAATCCATTTTAGCTATGATCAAATTGAAACTTTCGGAAAAATCTATTACTCAAGTTTTATTTGTTCATTAGCAACCCCAGGGCCCTTCCCTAATTAGTTTATTACCTAAACATATAATTTTATTAAAATAACATGTTTTTAAAATTTTATTAAAATAGGTTATCACAAGACAATTACGAATCAAATGACTGTTTATTAACTTCTATTTCTTCACAAAATTCTGAACTTAATAATCCCTTAAAGATCAGGTATTGGAACTCTTTTGGCACTTCATGCAATTGTTGCTATACATTAAGTAACATTAATATTTTTCTCAAACAAATTTGGACCTTGAAAATTTAATGAAAGTTTAGGTACAGATTTCTTAAGGAAAAATTACTGTACATTTTTCCTATCAGTCTTCCAAAAGTCAAACACCAACAACTAATGACATCATGGCAGAGTTATCAATAAAATGAACTTGTTAGTGAAGTCATACTAGACGGAGGTTGCACCACTGCACTCCAGCCTAGGCAACAAGAGTGAAACTGTCTCAAAAAAAAAAATTAAAAAATAAAAATGCTATCATTCTCATATTCAATAGACAGAAACTTTTTTTTTTTTTGAGATGAAGTTTTTTTTTTGAGACGAAGTCTCGCTTTGTCGCCCAGGCCGGAGTGCGGGGGCACAATCTCACCTCACTGCAACCTCCGCCTCCAGGGTTCAAGTGATTCTCCTGCCTCAGGCTCCTGAGTAGCTGGGATTCCAGAAGCACACCACCACGCCTGGCTAATTTTTGTATTTTTAGGAGAGATGGGGTTTCGCCACGTTGCCCAGGTTGGTCACGAACTCCTGACCTCAAGTGATCCGCCTCGGCCTCCCGAAGTGCTGGAATTACAGGCGTGAGCCACTGTGCCCAGCCAACAAACTTTCTTTTTAAAGAGTTGTGTGTTTAGGAGAGCAGAAATGACCATCAACTATGCAATAGGCACACTGATTAATACATTTTCTACCCTAAAGTGAACATGTTGTACTGTGTACAGTACGTACCACTACCTGACTGGGAATATTGAGAAATGAAAGGCAAGCGTATTAGAGAAGGTCAGAGTTTAAGACTGAAAGTATTAGATAGCCTAAGATAGTTTGGGAAGAAGATAGTATATTTATAAAAAAACTACTTCAGAAAAACATTTTGATGATACATTTACTTTGTAGAGATGAGGTCTCACTATGTTGCCCAGGCTGGTCTCAAACTCCTGGGCTCAAGTGAACCTGCTGCCTCAGCCTCCCAAAGTGGTAAGATTACCAGCCATTAGGCGCAGTCTGTTTTTTTTTGAGGAGACATGAGATCAAATTGGTGATACCTTTAAAACAGTGTAACTCAACAAAAAAAATTATACCCAAAACTGTTTGCTTTTTGTTCATAACATTCAATACATGTAATTTACCAACCTCAGAAAGTAAACACTAAGTCAAATTACACAATAAATAAAAATAAAACCTGCTTAAATTTGTCTTTAATACTAATAGCTTTCTACCTACAGTCCTATCAAATAGTATTTGTGATGAATATTTGAGGTGACTCGTGTAATTCTGGTATCCCGAAAATTTCTATATGCTTATGGAAGTGAGGAGCTTGCTTTAAATGGGCTATATAGTTCCAATTGCGCTTCTCACAGTTTTCTCCAGCATTAGAAAAAGTGCTCAAGTGCTTTTGAGCTCTTATCAAACCCTTCCTGGTTACTGTGAAAACTGTGGCAGATAAACTGCTTGGTGCTCATGCTAATAAAAGTCTCTAATGAAAACAAAGGAATAGTTTGCAAAGCATTTCAACACTACAATTAAAAAAAAAAAAAATAACAACTCCAGCAAGGGGGGGAAAAAGTTTCCCCAACATTGACATTAACCAGCCATCTCAAAGTACAAGGATAAATCGAAAGTATTAATGTTCTATGGCATGGCATAAAGAGAACATGACATCAGGTTTTATGTAATAATTTCGCATACTTCCATAGCAAACTAAAGGGGATAATATTTAAGCAGCTTCATTTCAACAGCTGCCACTGCTTTTTAAAAGAAAAATCCATATTGCTACAGTGACATTTATAAAATAGAATGCCAACTTCTTAAATTTTTTCACTTGAGAAATGATTATTCTGATTGATTATATATGCAATTCTCAGGTTAAAATATTAGCTAATTTGAACAAGGGTAAATTCAATATTCCTTTTTTGATTCTCCATTTCAAGCTGCTTTAGTTACTTCTTAGCCCTCTTTTCTTGTGGAGACTGATTTGAAGTTAGAGTGTTAGCTAGCCCAGAATTCCTGAATACTAAGGTAGTCTTCAGAAAACAAAACAAAGACCACCACTACACCACCAGGCTCCAAAGTATATCCACACAGACTAAAATACATGTCTTTAATTACAATTAGCCCTGCACATCTTCCACCGGCAAGTTTACAATCCCACTTGCCAAAGCAGTTTGAATTACTGTATTATATTATACCCTTATGTTAGTATACATGACATATACCAAAGTCAATTATTTCACACAAGTCTCTTATTCTGATGTTGGCTATTCAATAAATAATAATCTAATGGGTACAATCTAGCTGAGTATTTCTCACCTGCAATCTGCTCTTCGGTCAGTTGGTCAGCCTACAAAGAGATCAAAGAGATAGGTTAGTGATTTGAGTATATAGATTAGCAGTTACAGAAACAAGTTTAAAACCTTTCAAGGGTTTTAAACTGTTTCATTTACTGTTTCATTTAGTTCCAGCAACAAACACATCTGGGTAGAAAAGGCACACATCTGGTTTTCTTATCTTCAAAGCTAAGCTGTCTTAACTCCAAGTTTAAGATATACAAATACTTCAGAATATTTTTGAAAGTATAATTTAGAATCCAATAGAAACACTGCTTCCTTTTTCAACGTTAGAATCGCTAAACTTAAGCTCACTTCTATGCCAGATATAAATCACCAGAAATTCCCACTGAATCAAAATGCTTCAGGATCACAAAATGAAAATTACTCCCACAAATGGTTAAACACATCGTTTTGAAATTAAAGTGATCTAAAGAAAAAGGCACAACAAGCTTTTATTCCTTCTCACCCAGCAGACAAAATGCAAAGAATCCAGAGCTCCGAACTATAATACTTACCAAATGTTTAAAAGTTCAGCCATCCATTTTCTCTTGGTTTTTAAAATCCCAAAATAAGCCTAAGGCTTGTGATGTTTTTTAATAGCACTTGGTTTTCTTCAGAAAATATTTTCTGCCATTTGCTAAAACCCATTATAAATTTTATCCTTATTCAATCTTAATAATAACCTTATAATCTTATTATCCCCTATCTTACAGATAAGGAATGAGGCTAGGGTTAAGTGGGAGTGGGGCAGGCAAAATTAGTAGAACCAAGATAAAGCACTAAGGTGTCAGACATACCCAGTAACTTTTAGCTTTTAATTCAGAGCACCATAATATATAAAGATGATTGCAAAATATCCATACTCCTTGTTGTATTCTTTGAACATACACTTTCTTTCACTGCTTATTAGTATATACATCCATGAAGCAACTCCTTATGGGGTATTGAGAAGCACAGCCAAGAAATAGCTTCCTATCTAAAATCCCACCAACATGGGAGTCAAGTATACAATGATTAATCCATTCATTTATTTGTAGGAAAAGAAAAATAAACATTGCCTGGCTTTATTCTTTTTAAATGAACACATCCCTGGGAAAAGTAACACCTTAATGTGGAATGCCTTCACATTTTCTCTAGGGCACAGCATGAGAAAATTCAAGAAGGAATCCAGAAAGTAGTTTATTTTCCCTGCTCCGCAATTTTTATTTGACCACGATGTAAATCAAATTAATTAAAAAAAAAAAAAAGCTGGTAACTTCAAATTGAAGAACCAATAATTAAGTTCAAATACAGAGTTTGTAAAATAAAAAAATGTATCTACTTTTATCCCTAAAGTCCAAATCTTCCACCAACAAATATTTGGTGTGAAGTCAGTCACAGATTGTTTACCCAAGGAATAAGGTTTAAAATCCAGTAAATCTACTGAATTATTTACTTTGTTATAATAGAAGCTACGTTACTTCAGTTTATTGCATTTTGCAGGACTTCCATCATTTCTGAAAGGAAGGGCAACCTGGCATGTATGGCGTGGGGGGGAAAAGCATCAAGTTCTGAGTCACAGGCTAGTATCCCAGCTCTGCCATTTAATAGCTGTGTGACCTTGGACGTGGTACTCAACCTCTCAGTCAACTTCATTTGTAACACAAGAACAACAATACTTACCTTGCAGGGTTGTTGTGCAAAGTGAGATGCTATGTACAAAGCTAACCTAAAGAGTTAAATGGTAACCATTATTTTATATAAATTAACTAAACTAAGAACCTACAATGTTAAATATCAACCTGACGAACTCAATTTCCACACAGAATGTAGGCATGCATGGCATTTATTAAGCCATCTATTCAATGTTAACTTTGTTTAAGCTGAGAAAATTTATGCAAACTAAATCCACAAGGTGCAACCCAGGGACAAATGCAGCAGGTGACATCACTTCAAAACTTAAAGTTGAGCTAAGTGTGTGGCAGACACTGTAACCTGTGTGAAAGTTGAAGGATCCCATACTCTGTACAGGAAGGGAGACAGGTTTGTTCTCTCTACATGGTGGGGGCGGGGCGGGGGGGAATGGGATTTTGGGAAGGCTACCGTATATGAAACATGAGCGGCCTTAGGAAGAAACGAGGATGTTAGCAAAAGGAACCACTGTCCAGTTTTGCTTGGAAAGTCAAAATTTAGGGACCTCATACCATGTTGTCTAACTCCCTACCTCCGAGCAAATGCAATCTTGGAAGAGATCACAAAAATCAGCTTCAAGGAATGAACTAAGCACCCGAGAGACTAAATTACTCACATAACCTGAAAGCTCTCAATTTTGCTTGGAAGGTTGACAAGCTTTTTGTATTTACTACTTATCCAGAGTTCAGGTTTTAGAATAAACTTTTACCAGCAATATCCAGAATAAAGCCTACTATAAATCAAGGAGACTTCCTAGCACTAACTTTCCCAACTGCTACAAAGGGGAATAAATTTGGTTCTTCCCTCTGTTTCCATGGAGTGCCATTTTCTTAGAAGAACCAGAAGAATTCTACTTTTGGGAAAACTCAAGTTCATTAACATGTATGTTTATCTCAGTAAAGTGAATAATAATTCACTAGAGAGACGACTTGTTCTTACTCCCTTATTTCTGTAGCTATTGATATAATTCTTCCCACTGCTCTTGCCACTCCAGAGAAAGTTCTAGGCATTAGTATACACTCAGGTTCCTCCCTAGACCTCCTGTATTAGAATGTTCATTTTGGAGAACCATAGGTGATCTGTCAACATGAAGAAGCACGAACCTGTATTACATTAGTGACCTGAAGTGAATACATTAAGTACCTATCAAACATTTCCTACATGCCATTCAAAAGTATGCATGAATACTGTAGGAGTTTATCTAGTGAAAGGTGGTTTAAAAAAAAAACAAAAACAAAACCCAAGTTCTTATCTGAATAAATGTGTGAGCCCATAGGCTTGAAATGGAACACGAACTGCTATCCTTCATCCATTCCTGTCTGTTCATTCCCATCAGGTGCTACTTTGATACAACAAAGGATTCCTATGTGAAGTTTTTTCTACAATTACGGAAGTCAGGATATTTGTTTTACCTATATCAAAAGCAATCTAAATTATTTCGTTAGGGTAAAAAGACAGCTGATTTTGAAGAATAGTACTTACACAGCATCTCTCACCAAAAGATCACTGGAACAAAATGGCTTCATAAAAATTAGGGCTATTACTAAAGGCCTAAATTCTAACTGAAGCTAGAGCTTTCTATATTTTAAAAGAGCCAACTCCTTTGATCTTCTAAGCCTAACAGAAACAGGCCTTGGCACTTATCGGAAAAATTATTTAGAGTCAAGTGACAAAAATTTTCTACCTTTTTACATCTTTTACTTACCTAATCACCCTGGCCTCAAAGTCCTCTTGAAGCAATCCCGTTTTCACTGAGCATATGCTGACTACATGTAAACTCAAGAATTATATGAGCAAATCTTACTTAACTTCCATATAAAATTTTTTACACTTTAACGTGGGGTCCTAATTTTTTTATTTTTTGAGAGACAAGGTCTCACTCTGTTGCCCAGGGAGTGCACTGGTGTGATCATAGCTCACTACAGTCTCCAACTCCCGGGCCCAAGATGATCCTCCTGCCTCAGCCTATTGAGTAGCCAGGACTACACGCACAGGCCACTATGCCCGGCTAATTTTTTTTTTTTTTTTTTAATTGAAGTCCTAATTTAAAATCTCAGTCCTCAATTATGAAGTTATCTGAAGGCAATTTTCAAATTTACTCATGGGATCTGTCAATTTGTATTGTTTTTTTCGACTTTGTCTCTTCTCGTAAGAACTGCCAATTTAACTGAAAACCCCCAAAGCACCAGTGATGCAAACAGTAACTACAAAAGCTTAACACTGGGCAACGGACCACAAAAGTGTGGATACCAACTCCACCAAGAAAAATCTATTCTAATTACTAATTATCAAAACTAATTAAAGAAAACTTTACCCTTCATTTATTTTTAAAAATAGCTTACTCCACAACTTGTAATGTTTATTACATATGCCTATAACTACATGTTAAAGAAAGTAAATGTAACCAGCACATTCAAATTCAGAGTATTTAAAATATCAAGATAAAGCGAATCCATCAAACTTCAATGAACGCTAGTTTTATTTAAGGTGAACTCCTCTCCCCACAACCATACAGGCTGGAGGTTTCAGTTGGCAAGGATCCCCAACTCCTGTTTAAGATGTCACCTTGCCTCCTGGACACACCCAGCGCTGTAACCACTTGGCAGAAGGAACCACAAAGTAAGTATCGCAGATGACCACCCTCATTAGGGTTTTTTTTTTTTTTTTTTTTCCAGGAAAGAACATGATCTCCAGTCTGAGGTGACCGGAAAATGCTTAAAAAAATTCCCTGCTCCTCCCCCCGCATACACTCTTCCATCCCAGTATTCGACAGACAGACATCATACAAACGAAGTGAACGTTAAGACGACCTGGCAACTTCTACACGGAATTTAGGGGTCGTTTTCGAAGCAGCAGAAGGGGAGCAATGTTTTTATGTGGTCGTGGTTCTTTAACATGAGGACTGCACACTGTTCTCAAGAAAAGGACAGAGACAGGGGCTCTTCAAAGGCATCCGTCCAATTGTTTTTACAAGACCGACTTTCAGAAGGCAGTCACTCCGGAGCTTGCTTTCCTCAGGCGGTGAACAGGAAACGCCTTGTAGAACCCTAGCTGGAGTCGAACACTTTCCATAACAGGATGTATATTGCGAGGATGCGCCCCTGACTTCAGGGATAAAGCTAATTTCTTTCAACGACACTTTAAAAAGCAATTTTTTTTAAAGCATCCGGCCTGGACGGTGGAAGACGCCCCAGGGCCCAGATGGAGCAGGAAGATTAGGGTTGCCAGAGGCGGATGGGAAACCTTCGAGGCCCCCCCTCCCCCGCCCATCCCCGCCAACGGCCCCGCAGCGCCGCGGAGATCTCCGCAGTTCTGCAGGTGCCAGCACAGCAGCTGGAGCTCGAGCGGGGCCGAGCGGGGCGGCGGCTTCGGGTCCCGCGCGGCGCTCGCCCGCCCCGCCCCCACCGGCCGCTCCCTGCGCCGCGCGGGCTCGGCCCACACAGCGCGCCGCCCGCCCGCCCGCGCGCCCCCTGGATCCCGGCACGCGGAGGACGCGGGCTGACTGCGGCGCCGGCGCTCGCCCCAGGGCCCCGCGCGCTCCTCCCGCCCCCTGGGCGCATGGCGGCCGCAAGCGAACAAAGGCGCTTCCTGGCGCCCGCACTAACCGTCCGTTGGGGGGTTTGAATCCGGCCCCAGTTTGACCTTTCTAGACGTCAGACAGAAAGCTCTCTGCACTCCCTCTCTCCCTTCCTTCACTTTCTCGCCTTCCTGTGCACTGGGCTGTCGCTCATCCCGGACCCAACCTCCTCCAGCCAAGCCCCCGAGGAGCTCCTCCACCTCGGGAACTGTGCGTCCGGCCCTCAACTCACTAGAGGAAGCCCCCCTGAGGAGAATGGGGGTGGGGGAGCACCTGCGACACAACCGTCGCGGGCATCCCTGGCCTCTTTCGCGCCATCCCTCTGGCAGAAACCACTCCTTGAAGGTGTAAGGGAGGCGAGTTTCCTTTCTTTAGTCAATTCGCTCCAGTTTCTCCCCTCCACAGGCCCAGCGGCGGCAGCTCAGCGATGCACTCACCATGCTGCAAGCGCTACCGGTTTCCGAGACGCGACCACACAACCAGTCAGCTCGCTCGCTCCACTCGGACTAATTCTCCTCCTCCGCCCCCAGCGCCTCATAAACACCTCCCTCCAACAGATCCCTCCGCCGCATCCAGATAACGGAACATCGCAAACGAGTCCCGGCCAACCCCCTCCCCTCAAACTCTTCGCGGGACCCCTTTCTTCACAGTTATTTGGTCGATGAGGCAAGAAATCAAGGAAAGTGGACGAACGGATGACGTAAGTGGGTTTTATTTCCCAGCGAGCCGTTAAAAGGCCGGTGGAGCGGCTCCTGAGGGGCGCTACTTTGCGGCGCGGAAGAGCATCGTGGCGGCGATGCGTATCCCGATGGTCGTTGAGCCGGCCTCTGATTGGCTGGTTTGTACCTGCAATGCGTCACTCGAGCTCGCAGCCGCCGCCGGGACGGTGCGGCTTCTGGCGTTGCTTCTCCGGCCGCGCTGTCCTGGTAACTGCGCCAGGCGGAGAGTCGCTGGATTTGCGCTTGGCTGGAGAACCTTCCTCTTCCACCTATCCTTCCCTGCCACACTCATGCACTTTCCCGCCCCTTATTGAGGGGTAGACGAAAACACCTTAAGCCGATAAAGAATGGAGCTGAAAGATTCCGATAAACACGAACCCTGAACAGCTTTTTAGCCTAGTGTTTTGGCCTCATGGAAGCCGCACGTTTTTCATTTCACCCACTCACAAAACCCATGTAAATCTGGATACAGGCAAATGTAGCTGTTCAGCTGACAGGCTAATCTCAAAGGGTCTTCCGTTTATACTTCCTCTTCGCGTTCTTTGCCGGGGGTAATTTACCAGAAAAGAAAAGTCACTCAAAAGTCCCAGTATCCGAGATTCAGTGGGATTAGTCTCTCGAAATGGCCCCTTGTTATCGTGGGGTAAAAGGGTTCTGGGTTGGACAGAGCTGGGCAAGAGTTAGCTGGGTCCCTCTCTCGGATGCATAACCTTGGATGAGTCGTTTAATTTTTAGCCTTACTTGTAAAATACAGGCTGTAAGATCTATCTCGAAAGAATATTGTGGAAATTAGAATTATGCAAAGATTAGAATTAATGTAAAGTGTTAAAGTAACTGGCACAGGACAGAACTCCAACAATTGGTCACTATAATATGCCTTCCCCTTCATAGGAAATTTGCCCTTTTGGGTTTCTAACGCCACAGATTTAAATGAATATTTGAAAAACCACATAAAAACTAGCTCCTTGGTCCCATCCAAAATAAACAAAGGTGTCCGTACCTGAAATATTTAACAGGTGGATAGTGAACACCTACTGTGTGAACTCGATTTGAATATAATTGTAACTATAGAGGGGCTTATGAGATGCAGAGGTGAGGACCTTAGCCCACTATAGAGGTTCCAGAAAGGGTTCCTAGAGAAGATAACTCCTAAATTGTCTAATGTTATAAAATGGGCTAGGAAAAAGCAGGGAGGAAAGAAGGGAGCAAGTTCTGGGTGAAGTAAGTGACGGCAAAGGCCGGGAGGAGAGCCGTTGCGTGGTATGATGGAGGAGTTGCAAGAGGATAGGCATTACTAAAGCCCCAGGTAGACTGCCAGCCCCGTTAGGCAGAGAGGACGCTGGGAAATTAAAGAAGAGTAAGGTTTAAAGCTCAAAATGCAGTTCCTTAAGAAGACTGTTGGTAGAATTCAACTCGGAAAAAAAAAAAAAAAAAAAAGGTCATCACAGGCCATATCAAGGTCTGAGAATTTTCCAGTAGAAAGCACAAGCATATGGACCTTCAAAACCCAGTGAAAAGCATTTTTTGCAAGCCATGGTGAAATTTTGCCTACTGAAGACAGCTCCCTACAGAACACTGCCCTGCCCAGCAAGACCATTTCTGATGCTGACAGTTATCTGCACCCACTTGGAAGGCTTCAGTGGAATTTGACCTCCTTTAGCCAAGTTAGACGTTTTCTCACACCATCAAAAGTCTTTCCTTTGCCAGGCCAGAGGTGGGTCCTCTTTTTTTCAGTCATGCAAACCAGGCATTAAATGCTCTTCCAATTAGCGTTGGCAACCCTGTGACCTTCCTTTCAGATGAATGACCAGTCAGTGCAAACTCAGGACCCTGTGCTTCTGTTGTCCTTGCTAATGTGGTGACGTCATGATGGTGGGGGGAAAGGAGATTTAATGAACTTTATCCTGTGAATGAAATACCACTGAGACAGAATGTTACTTAAAAGCAGGCACCTCTGCTTCAGAATCTGAGCTGAAAAGGGAGCCCTAAGGCCTCCATTTCATTACTCTGCATTCTGGTAGCTTCCAGGTCTTTCCAAGGTATTCTTCAGAAATTTGTCTCTGATTCCTCCTCAAATCCTCAGATGGAAGAGCCATCAATGATCTTTTCTTTCAACTTAGTCACTAAAAATACTCTCTTTACACAGTACCCCATTAGTATGCAGTGATTTTACTGCATGAAATTTTTAATGATGGGAAATTGAATGACAAAATGAATAATCACCACCTCTAGAAAATGAATTTTTAAAAGGATTGATGTATAGCATATAAGAAGTGCATCGTTAAGTCTGAAATACAGGTGCATGATCGGAGATGTATGTATCCATCTCTGGAGTTTAAAGGCTCCAGGAGCTTTAAAACAAGTATTTAGGAGTGAAATACGTTTGTTACAGCAGATACATAAAAGTCCACCCAGGTTTCTTAGGTTGAATTTCCATAAAGCCTCTGTTGCAGAACTTTCCTTGCTGACCTCTCTTAGAAGAGAAAGAAAATGAGAAAAAAGTCAAGAGTTACATTTAAAGCCATTGTGGTTTATGTGTATTTGAGACCGTTTCAAGTCCATTTATTTCTAGAGCATTTGTCTTCCACAACATGACATACAGTGCTGCCTGACTTTGGCAGTTGCCACTGAGAAAGTTGGTGATGACCAACATGTCAAGCCCTAGGAGGTGGTTGTCTTTGAATTTACCTGTCCTGACTGGTAAGACCTTACAGCTCTCTGCCTTTGCCCATGCTGGGAAAGTGAGAATGTACTTCCTCTCCACACCTCTTCCTCAATTTGCAGGTCAGAGATAACACAAGCCCTATCCTTTGACACTTCCTTCCTATAGCTTCCCTCTTCCAGCCATCTGTGCTAATGACCAAGGTCAGGGTCAGAGGGACAATCACAGTACCTTTTTTTTTTTTTTTTTTAAAGACAGGGTCTCACCGTCACCCAGGCTGGAGTACAGTGGCGTAATCATAACTTGCTATGGCCTCACTCTTAGGCTCAAGTTATCCTCCCGCCTCAGCTTCCTAAGTAGCTGGGACTGCAAGCACATACCGCTGCGCCCAGCTAAATTTTTTTTTGAGATGGAGTCTCGCTCTGTCGCCCAGGCTGGAGTGCAGTGGCACAATCTTGGCTCACTGCAAGCTCTGCCTTCTGGGTTCATGCCATTCTCCTGCCTCAGCCTCCTGAGTAGCTAGGACTACAGGCACCTGCCACCAAGCCAGTCTAATTTTTTGTACTTTTTAGTAGAGACGGGGTTTCACCGTGTTAGCCAGGATGGTCTCCATCACCTGACTTCGTGATCTGCCCACCTCGGCCTCCCAAAGTGCGCCCAGCTAATTTTAAAAATTTTCTGTAGAGACAGAATCTTGCTTTGTTTCACAGGATGGTCTTAAACTCCTGTCTTCAAGTGATCCCCCCTCCTCAGCCTCCCAAACTGCTGAGATTAGAGGCGTAAACCACTGTGTCTGGTCCCCAGTAGCATTCTTGATTTTAGGGCCTATGTGACCTCCAACAGATAAAAGAAATAAACCCTAGATATCCCAAGGCATCAAATTACATAATGAATCAACTTCTCTGCGTCTAGAGTGGTACTAGTTATGTACCAGTCTTGAGAGAATAGTACTGAAATCAATTTCTTGTTCTGTGGTTCAGATAAAGAGCCCTGGTTCAGAAAGTTAAACTATCCTTCCTCCAGGATTATGGGGGAAAATGGAGCTGGGTCAGGAATCCAGCCAGGTCATGTTTTGCTGAGATGAGAGTTGAAGAGTACAGAGAAGGAAATGATCCCCTGGATACCTTGAATGGGTTTCTGCTCACATACACACCGGAAAAATTGGGCGCCTTCAGCTTTGATATTAACATTCATTTATTTGCTCACTCAAAAAACTTCGGATATCAGTTTAAGAGTGATCAGTCTCCTGGATTTGCCTAGGACTGGAGATTTTCCTGGAATGCTAGATTTTCAGTGCTAAAACCAGACAGTTCCAAGCAAACCAGGGTGGTTGGTGGGTCACTTTAGAAACCATGACCACTCATTCTATAAATGCCGGTAGCCTTTGAGGTGCTAGAATTGTGCTGTGCTGAAGATGAACATGGGAGACCATGGAAGCACATGATGGACAAGCTAATGGGTAAGTGGGGAGCTTCCTAGAGCATGTGATCCGTAGAAGTTTGGGTAGAGGTGGAGAAAGAGGAAAAGGGTGTTTGAGACAGAGAAAAGAAACACAAAGGAACAGAGTCATCATCATTACCATCTCCATTGTCAACATCATCCTCAGGTCCACTCTCCACACTACACCTCCTCCACGGTCCCTGGAAGCAGGCTCTGGGCTGTTTGAACAAGGAATTCTGTGGTCCTGGGGATCTGGTGTAACCTAGAAGGGGTAGCAGTGTGTGGGCTCTGGGTGAGGAAGTCCCCTTGGCCTGTGTGCAGAGTACCCCTGGAGGAAGGACAGAACAGGGCCCTCTAAAGAGAGGCTAAGGGAGCTTCTCTCTTACCCAAGTCTGTAGGTGGTCCTGAAAATGCCTGCTGGCAACACCTCCTAGAGGCCCCCGGCATCACATCCAAAACTGAACACATGGTCTTTTCACCCAGACATCCTCTCCTCTATTCTGGTCTCGTTAAAAAGTGCCTCCCTCACTCTGTCACCAAAGCTACACTGAACCACTCCCAGGTACCTGGATGTGCTGTGCACTTTCCCACTCCCATGTCTTTGCGTGTGCTGCTCCCTCTGCCTGGAAATTCTTTTCCTCCTTTTCCACTGCCTGCTGAACATCTGCTTATACTTGACCCAAGCATCATATCCCCTGTGAAGTCTTCCTAACTCCACCAGCACCTCTCCTTGTGACTCAAAGTGAAATAATCATTATCTCTCAAAATATCCTTAAAACTTGATGGTACTATTTTCTTACAGGTTGGTTGCCCCAACGAGGCTGAGCTCCTTGAGGGACTTTATTTATGTCTGTACCCTTACCACCTGGCATGATGCTGGGACAGTCGATGCTAAATACATTTTGTTGAATGGATAGGTAGATGAATGAACAAAAATATTATCATTTTTGTACATGCCTTTTTCACATGGCTTTTAATATTCAGATGGTGGTTTACAAAGCATAGGTTGTCTTAAAAATGATGAAAAAAATTTTTATCAGAGAAAGTAGCCAGCAGGGCAATTCTAATCTTCTTATGGAAGTTATTATTTAAATCAATTTGAAAATGGTAAATATGCCAGGTGCCATGGCTCACACCTGTAATCCCAGCACTTTGGGAGGCCAAGGCTGGTGGATCACGAGGTCAGGAGTTCAAGACCAGCCTGGCCAAGATGGTGAAACCCCGTCTCTACTAAAAATACAGAAATTAGCTGAGTGTGGTGGCGCACGCCTGTAGCCCCAGCTATTTGGGAGGCTGAAGCAGAGAACTGCTTGAACCCAGGAGGTGGATGTTGCAGTGAGCTGAGATCGTGCCTCTGCACTCCAGCCTAGGCAATAGAGCTGGACTCTGTCTCAAAAAAAAAAAAAAGAAAAAAGAAACAGAAAATGCTAAATACATACTTGTTCAAATATAGCTTTCATCTTTGGGTTTTTATATTTTACAATAATTCTGTATACAATTTTTAAATTGTGGTTTTTCTCATCTTATTTAGAGAATTTATGGTTCAGACCATATTAGCTTCATGACATTATGAATTAAAGCAATTAACCACCAAATAATTAAGCTGTAAAAATGTTGTACTTTCACTCTGAATGGTTTCACAGAAACGAGGGGATTGATGTTTTGCTGTATTGTTGGCAGCATGGAAGGTTATATGGAGGTGTGAATTTTTGCAAAGGTACCTCAAAGTGTAACTTCATTTTCTTCATATTGGCTTGCTTTTTAAGTATCTTTTGGCTAGTTTGACAGGTAGAAATTGGGATGCCCATTCTCAAGGCTGGGAATATGGCATTGCTGAGTACCTCTCTGTCCTTTTTCACACTGTCTTCCATTCCCATTTAACTAGCTAGTCAATATTTCTAGGCTCTGCTTGTGGAACTTGGAGTAAACCATTGTCTGCTTTGAAAGATTTTTTTAATGTTCTAAATGAACTACCTACCCATCTTCTTTCTCTTCTTCATATTTCAATATTCTTTGTTCTGTGCTCAGGATCACGTTATCTATCATATCTCCTATGGAACTGTTGGTAACAATGTCAGTTTGGAAGCTCATCTGCCATTTTTGCTCTCTGTTTGAGATGCACTGACCTCTCTTCTGAAGGGAAACCAGGAACCAGGGGCCAGACAGTCTGAGAAGGCAGCTGTCACCGTGATGAGGGCATGGGATCAGATGTGTACCCTGTTAAGGCTGGATTGGAAGGGTGTGGATTAATTCCTGAACATGACAAATCCCTCATGTTATTCGTTTTTATTTTTGATGCTCTGAACTCACGTCAGTACAAGAAAGAGAGTATATGTGCTGGGGAATTTTCCCCTCCTGTGGCTTCAGAATATCTGCAGAGAGCCTTTCCTGGAAGGAAAGAGCTTAGTTTCCTCTCTGTATGAGGAAATAGGAGTCACTTAGGGAATATATCTTTCTTCTTTACAATAACAGGATTGATTAGGAATGAAAGGAATGAAAGAGCTTGTGTTTTGCTAGGGGTAAGCTTTTTTATTTTATTTTATTTTTTTTTTTTTTTTGACGGGGTTTAACCATGTTGGCCAGGCTGGTATTGAGCTCCTGACCTCAAGTGATTTATCCGTCTTGGCCTCCCAAAGTGCTGGGATTACAGGTGTGAGCCACTGTACCCGGCCAGGGGTAAGTTTTTTATTTTTTATTTATTTATTTTTTTTGAGACATGGTTTCACTCTGTTGCTCAGGCTAGAGTGCAGTTGTACAATCTCAGCTCACTGCAACCTCTCCCTTCTGTGTTCAAGCAATTCTCATTCCTCAGCCTCCCAAGTAGGTGGGATTACAGGCACACACCACCTTGCCTGGCTAATTTTTGTATTATTAGTAGTGATGGGATTTTACCATGTTGGCCAGGTTGGTCCCAAACTCCTAACCTTAAGTAATCTGCCCACCTTGGCCTCCCAAAGTGCTGGGATAATAGGCATGAGCCTCCACGCCCGGCCAAGCGGTAAGCTTTTTAATGACAAAATATTTCCTTAGAAATTTTATTTTTCAATTTAATTTGAAAGATTTCAAATGTACGAAAAGTTGAAAAATAGTGTCTTAACCACTCATATACTATCCACTTAAGTTCAACAATGGCTGATGTTTGCTCCATTTGCTTTACTTTCTCTGTTTCTGTCTCTCCCTTTCTCTATACACACATAAACATATACACCACCTAGAGACATGCAGATTTTTTTTAAGTGAATCATTTTAAAGTTGTAGGCATCATACATCAGCCCCAAATTCCAGCATATTTCTCCTAAGAACGAGGATATTCTCCTGTAAAACCGTAACACCATTATCAAACTGTTTAAAAAATTGCGTATCAGCTGGGCACAGCGGCTCATGCCTATAATCCCAGCACTTTGGGAGGCCAAGGCTGATGGATCGCTTGAGCCTAGGAGTTTAAGACCAGCCTGGGCAACATGGTGAAACCCCATCTCTACTAAAAATACAAAAATTACCTAGGCATGGTGGCGTATACCTATAGTTCCAGCTACTTGGGAGGCTGAGATGGGAAGATCACCTGAGCCTAGGAGGCAGAGGTTGCAGTGACTATGATCGCACCACTGCAGTCCAGCCTGGGCAACAGAGTGAGACCTTGCTTCAAAAAATTAAATAAATTCCACATCATCTTAGATCTCATCTATATTTAAGTTTCCCCAATTGTTCCCCAAATGCTTTTATAGCTGTTTTATTTTCTCTAACTCAGATCCAACAAGAGCCATACTTTGCAAAGTAATATCTCTTTAGACTTTTTATTTATTTATTTATTTATTTATTTATTTACTTATTTATTTATGAGACAGCCTTGCTCTGTTGCTCAGGCTGGAGTGCGATGTGGCGTGATCCTAGCTTACTGTAGCCTCGAACTCCTGGGCTCAAGTGACTTTCCTGCCTCAGCCTCCCAAGTAGGTGGGTCTACAGGCATATGCCACCACACCTAGCTAATAGACTCTTTTTTTTTTTTTTTTTTTTTTTAGATGGAGTCTCTCTGTGTCATCCAGGCTGGAATGCAGTGGCATGATCTCAGGTCAGTGCAACCTCCACCTTCCAGGTTCAAGCAATTTTCCTGCCTCAGCCTCCCAAGTAGCTGGGATTACGGGCATCCACCATGACGCCCGGCTTATTTTTGTATTTTTAGTAGAGATGGGATTTCACCATGTTAGCCAGGCTGATTTTGAACTCCTGATCTCAAGTGATCCACTCACCTCAGCCTCCCAAAGTGCTGAGATTACAGGTGTGAGTCACCGTGCCCTGCCTAGACTCTTTATTCCTTTAATCTAGATCAGTTCTCCCACCTTTGCTTGTTTATTCATGACATTGATATTTTTGAAGACTCAGGACAATTTTCTTTTAAAATATTTACATTTTAGATTTGTCTAATTGTTTCCTCATGGTGTCATTTAACTTGTACCTGTATCTCTGCATTTCCTCTAAACTAGAATTTAGTCTAAAGGCTTAACAAGATTCAGGTTGAAGACTTTTGGCAAAAATACTTCGCAGGTAATATTTGTGTATTTCACGCTGCATAATCTCAAGAGCATCTAATAGCAATTGTTTCACTATTAGTGATGATACATTTGATCACTTAGTTATGATGACATTTACCAGACATCACCATTGTAAAGATACATTTCCCACTTTAAGTCATCTGTGGGGCAAAGCTCTGTCTTTGTATGAATATTCTGTTTCCCCAAATCTTTACCTAGTGATTTTATCACCCATTGATGATCCTTGTCTAAATCAATAATTACATTGTAGGTTGAAAAATTATGGTTTTTCTATTCTGTAACCCCTTCTACATGTACTAGCTAGCATTCTTTTTGTAAAGAAGTATTTTCTTTTCCCTTTCTCTCTTGTTGTAAGCATTACTATTGACTGGAAGTTTTTTTTCAATTCAGTGTATTATAATCAGTTACATTCACATTAAGTTCTGGTGCACAAGTTGTCTCAAATTTGGCCAGTATGAGCTGTTCAAGCAGCTCCTGTGTCCTTTTGTGTTTTTGTTATGTCTCCATCCATTTTTGGGTATTTTCTTGCTTTCTGGCACAAAATGTTCCAGACTCACCTTGTGCTTCCTCTGCTTGGACCCACGATCAGCATTTTATTCAAGGATTCTCAGAGACTTTTAATACATCCTTTTTTTTTTTCGTTCTAAACTTTTAAAAAGTCACCATTTTATATATTTTGCACTCATCCTGTCCATAAACACTTCGATGGCTCTCCCTAGGTCTTCAAAAACTTTTCTTCTCAATACAGCCTTTATTCTGAACCCTTGCTCTCAGCACTCAATTCTTCATGCCATCTCCGTGTAGCTCCTTCAGTTCTTCCTGAAGGTGTCATATTTGGGAGTGTAAAAAGTGAGCACTGGATCACACTGGAATATGGATAATATCATAAAGCCCACTGGGAAGCAGCAGGTGAAAGGTTGAGATAGGCAGAGCCTGGACAAGAGAAAGCATGTACCCTCAGCCAGCAGGATGCAATTATAACTGCCTTTGGCAGAGAGGCCATATCTTCCCACAGCCTCTACTCTCATCTTCACACTTGCTGCTGCTGCTGCTGCTGCTGGTGTTGCTGCTGCTTTGTGGCACTTTCCTGGGAGGCAGAGAAGCCTTGGAAAGAACAGGAGCTTTGCTTTATTCTAAGAGTTCAATTCTTGGTCTCCTTAGGGAGACCCCAAGGTCAGGAGAGAAAAAGAGTGACAGCTATTGCCCCAGTTCCCCATTCCAATATTCATACAAACCCATAAGACTTTTATTTTGACTATTTTTATAGGAATCACCCATGTTAATTTTCTCTTATGTTCAAGTTTCTTTATTTGAGTATATTTTGTCTTATATACAGCCATACCACCCTGAATGCACCCAATCTTGTCTGAATGTATTTGGTCTAGATTTACTGTGTCTCTTAGTAGTAAAAAAAAAAACGAATAATTTTACTTGCCAGTGATTCTTAGTTAACTTTATCATATTAAAACTTTTGGCCGGGCGCGGTGGCTCAAGCCTGTAATCCCAGCACTTTGGGAGGCCGAGACGGGCGGATCACGAGGTCAGGAGTTCGAGACCATCCTGGCTAACACGGTGAAACCCCGTCTCTACTAAAAAATACAAAAAACTAGCCGGGCGAGGTGGCGGGCGCCTGTAGTCCCGGCTACTCGGGAGGCTGAGGCAGGAGAATGGCGTAAAAACCCGGGAGGCAGAGCTTGCAGTGAGCTGAGATCCGGCCACTGCACTCCAGCCTGGGCGACACAGCGAGACTCCGTCTCAAAAAAAAAAAAAAAAAACTTTTAGTTGTGAACAAAAGGTCTCCTTCAGCAGTGTCCTTCTGTGTCTAGTGAGTTATCTCCAGCAAGCCCCGCGTTCTGTTTCCCCTCCCCAGCAAGCACCTCATGGGCTGTGCTCTCTTTTGTCTCCGAGTCATTTGACATTGTATAGGGGACCCCACACTGCACAGGGACTACTCAGGAAGTAGAGATTTGCATCCACATCACCACCAACTAGCTCTGTCATCTGGAATAAGTCGCATAGCCTCTCTGGGCCTCAGATGGCAAGTCTGTCACATTATCTCTTGATCTAAAGGAGATTAGTAAAGTCCCTTTGGATAGTAAGAACCAGCATAATATTAACTTTTCTTGCTGTCACTTAACAATATGAATTGGTTTCGTGTAAGAACCAGGTGCTCGTTGGATTAAATTTAGAAAATTAGCCTGCCTGCAGTCTGTCTCTCTGCCTTTCTCTCTCTCACCCTCACTAAAAGCAGCACATGCACGCTGCTAGGAATCCTTTCCCTCAAATTATAGATTGTTTGAGTGGGAAGAGATTTCAGAGGTCATTTAGTGCAACCCTCTAATGAGGAAATTCAGACCCTAAAGTTGGGGTGATTTGCACAAGATCCTGCATAGTTGGAGAAAGAGTCAGATCTAGAACCCATTTCCCTGGCTCCAATCTGTCTCCTGTATCATATCCATGACTGACTCCCATTACTACCCTCTTTAAAATTCTGCTGATTCTCTAACCCAGCCATAGCAATTGCAGTAACCCCCATATTCCACATTTATCACATCTTCATGGGTGTTTTTATTATTTTGTTGTTGTTGTTGTTTCTTGAGACAGGGTCTCACTTCAGTTGCCCAGGCTAGAGTGCAATGGCATAATCTTAGATCTTGGTTCACTGTATCCTTGACCTCCTGGGCTCAGATGATTCTCCCACCTCAGCCTCCTGAGTAGCTGGGACTACAGGAGTGCAATACCACATCTGGCTAATTTTTTGTATTTTTAGTAGAGATGATGTTTTGCCATGTTGTACAGGCTGATCTCAAACTTCTGGGTTCAAGCGATCTGCCTCTGCCTCCTAAAATGCTGGGATTACAGGCATAAGCCACCATGCCCAGGCTATGTGCGTTTTTAATCACTTCTCATTATGCTAAGAGTAACTAACTTTTTCAAACACTATATCCACTATGTTGTAGGAACTGTGCTAAGCATTTTACATTTAGTGTCACATTGAATCCCCATGTGACTTATAGGGTCAGTTCTGCAACCACTCAAGTTTACAGATGGAGTAACTAAGACATAAAGGATTTACATAATTTGCCCAAAGTCACACAGCTAGTAGTCTTAGATTTCTAACTCATTTCTGCCTGAATCCCAGACTCAAAACAGTGTGCTTTTCTGCTTGGGAGTACTTGTTTTCATTCACTCATTCATTAATCACATAGGTTCTTCAGTACCTGCTAGTGCCCAACACTGGACTAGGCACTAGGAGAACAAAGAAAGAAACAGAGGCCAGGCGCAGTGGCTAACACCTGTAATCCCAGCACTTTGGGAGGCTGAGGCAGGTGGATCACTTGAGGTCAGGAATTCAAAACCAGCCTGCCCAATATGGTGAAACCCTGTCTCTGCTAAAAATACAAAAATTAGCCGGATGTGGTGGTGTGCAGTTATAATTGCATCCTGCTGGCTGAGGGTCCATGCTTTTCTCTTGTTCAGACCCTGCCTGTCTCAACCTTTCATCTGCCGCTTCCCAGCTACTTGGGAGGCTGAGACGCGAGAATCACTTGAACCCTGGAGGAAGAGGTTGCAGTGAGCCGAGATCGCGCCACTGCACTCCGGCCTGGGCGACAGAGTAAGACTCTGTCTCAAAATAAATAAATAAATAAATATCCTTTCTAACTGGAGATACAAAAATCCATAAAGTAGCTAGAATACAATTCAAGGCAACATGTGTGATACAGAAATTCCAAGTAGTTCTTTTTGATGTCTAAAACTTTTATGACTAACAACCTTTCTGAAGGCAAGATTTAAACCTGTGGTTTCTAGGCCAGGCGCGGTGGCTCACGTCTGTAATTCCGCCACTTTGGGAGGCTGAGGCGGGCGGATCACCTGAGGTCAGGAGTTCGAGACCAGTGTGGCCAACATGGTGAAACCCTGTCTCTACTGAAAATACAAAAAATTAGCCAGGCATGGTGGCCAATGCCTGTAATCCCAGCTACTTGGGAGACTGAAGCAGGAGAATCACTTGAACCCAGGAGGCGGAGGTTGCAGTCAGCCGAGATTGCACCACTGCACTCCCGCCTGGATGACAGAGTGAGACTTTGTCTCAAAAAAAATAAATAAATACAAATTAAAAATCTGTGGTTTCTAGAATATAATGGGCTGCAGACAGAAGTAATTCTTGTCAGACAGAAAATAGAGATTGGAGTTGAGAAAGCAGGTTTACTGCTGAGAGGCAAACTAAAGTCATGGGTTCATATGGAATTTACAGATCCCACTAAAATTGTGTTAACAAACAATCAGCAATAAGAAAAGTTGAATACCTACTATATGCTAGGTACCATGATGGGTGCCTGGAAGATAGAAAGACAAGGTAGACAACCAGAACATTCAGCCCAGTCAGAAGTAAAGCCAGGTTTGGGTGCGTATAATACCTTATTGTGGATGTGATCACAAGTGACTGAGATTTAGGATTGTCTGAAGCATCTTGGAAAAGAGAATTATTTTCCACTGGGAGGTAGAAAATGACAAACTGAGATATTCTAGGAGTTTAAGAAGAGGAGACACAGTTTAGGGTTTGAAGTGAGGACGTGAAAGTAGGCCTGGCAGCCCTCCAGTCTTTTCTTTGTCCTCTACGTCAAGGGGCAGGTTCCCTTAAGATTGGAGTTTGATTTACTTTAATTGTACTAGTCTAGACCAACTCATTCCTGAGGTTGCTACACACTTATGAGTGAATCGTTTAACTATTTGTATTTCCTTGCTAGACTTTGGAATTATTGAGTCAACTTAAAAGCTTAAAAACAATACATTTGGTCAGTTTGGCCTATGGCACAGTTTAGTTTGAACAGAGATATCTGAATCTCTTCATTGGAGACTGCTTCACAGTTATTGAATTATGGAGTAAACATAATACTGTCATTAACAGTACAAAATCATTTCTTCCAATAATGATGTTGGCTAATGACTTCCTCTCCACTAAAACTTTGCATCCTTCATTCTGGAGTTTTATGATGCAGTAAAATAAAAGAAACAGTAACAACAACAAACGGAGTTTTCTGAGGAGAGATATTAATTCTTCAGACAGCTTTTCTAGCTCTTTAGACATTAGTTTTAATACATTAAAATATGCCAACTAGCCTTGAGGGAGTTAAAATAAATGGCCTCCCAAGGTTCTTCCCAGCCCCAGCATTCTGAGATACTTCACCTAGGCATTGATCCCTTTTTCAGTGATTTCACTTGTGCAGTGTGCATTTATTCCAGTAAGCACTGGGCTGTGAAAGTTACACAATCCTTTTGCAAAAGGGTTGAAGTTGAACAGGTTTTTACAATATGGCAGGCTCCTGAAGGGCTATCTTCCTAGAGGTTCCAGCCCAACCGACAAGCTGCCTCCTTTTACACAGGTCTGTGCTGTGTAGTTTTATAAATTGAAAATGGAAAATTTCCCCCCTGACTTTGAGGGCAGTATATTTGTAGTTCTGTGGTATGTGATGATCTAATACCCTGAAAGCCTGTTACCATGCGACAAAAGCTGAGGTCAATTATGATTCCCCATCAGTGACCCACAGCATCTCTCATGCTTTTCTCTGCAGTCTATTTTGAAGAGCAGACACTGTAACATTTTTAAAGGGAACAAGAATTATTATTCCAATGATAAACTGCTACACAGGCAGACATTCTTTTATGATTCATTGAAGTGCAGGTCTTAAGAGGTTATGCATTCTGTCTCAGTGTTTATTAAAGAGAGTGAAGACAAATAGATCAGAGAACAAATCAAATGTTGCACATCATAGATGCCAAGCACAACAGAATAATCCTCCAATGTTAATATATAGGCTACATAACCCCACTGGGCAAAAACATGTTTTATTCAGGAAAACAACAAATCAAGTAATCTCTCTATAGAAAGCCATTTACAACTCATTTGGAAATTGAATTCAAAATCTTTAATAAAGCCTGTTTATACCAAAGATGAAGGAGTTTCAAATAAATAAAATAAAAAGCAATGATAAATTAGCTTCCTAGCCTTTATATGTTTATTACATTGTAATCATTCAAACCCGCTGAAGTCAAATTTGTTTTACCAGTTTCCTAAATTCAATCCAATGAGCTCCTGGTTCTTACACAAAACCAATTTATATTGTTAAGTGACAGCAAGAAAAATTAATATTGTGCTGGTTCTTAATATCCAAAGGGACTTTACTAAATGTAAATAATAGGATTTTACCATCCAGAAATCTATTATTCAAATGTAAATTCTTAGCACATATTCTGATACCCTTAAAATGGCAATGAAATAAAAAGCTGACCCTGGGGAACATGTCATACCCAACATGTTAAATAGGATGCCTAGGGCCTTGGTTAGAAAATAAAGAGCCATGCTAGAATTGTATTGAAAAATCATGATGACAAAGCCGTTTCCATTTAAAAATCACAGTTCATCAACATCATCTAATCAATGGCTGGAAATGAATGGAGAGGTGGTCTCATTCTGCTCTCTGCTTAGCACCCAGCTTTGGATAATGCATTCGCATCACTAGCTACAAATCAGGCCAAGAGACTCTGCTCAGCAAATTCCCTAGGACAGCAGGGTCTCTCCTCGGCAGAGGCCCAAGCTGGGCTGAAACCTCCCTGCTGCTGCCTGCTGCAGACCTTCCTCCCCCGATCCCCTCTCAGCCTCTGGGATGCCAGCTTTCCCAGGAAATCCAAAATGCTTTCCCTTGTAGGAGCCTGAACACACACAATCTTTCTCAACACTGGGACTGCAAAGGCCTTAAAACATTTACTCCTCCCAAGTCTGCCTTATTAAACGATGTGAGATATTTTTCTTAACTGGGATTCTCTGACGGAGGTTGCTGTTTGAAAGGAGACCTGTGGCCATGTGGGGCAGGTCTGAGATAGGCTCTATTTAAGCCAGGCACTTCAGGTCATTCCACTCTGCCTTGTTTTCAGTCGAGGGAAGGGAGGGATGATGATTCCTCTCGGGGGAATGTGGGAGGAAAGGTAAACAGTGCACGTGAACTGCCAAGAGCTGCCTAGAACCAAGAAAGGCACATTCTCTCCTTCCCATTCATGGGGCAAATATTTACTGAGCCAGGACTCTGCATAGCGTTGCATGTGACTGGGTAATGGCTTCACAGGACCCAGAGTTTTAGGACTATCGAGGTTCCCTGTTTTCACCTAGCTAAGCTTGTATGGGGAATGGGGAAAAAAGTATTTCATAGACAGGCAGACCTGGTTTAAATCCTGTGGCACCACTTAATAGCTGTTGCCTTTGAGGGAGTCACTTGGCCTCTCTGAGCTTCGGTTTCCTCGCTTGTACCATGCAGGATAACAGCATTTATCTTGGAGCGTTGCTGTGAGAATGAGAGTTAGTGCATGTCAAGTGTCTAGCTCAGGGCCTGGCACTGAGTCAACACATTTTCTACCATCCTGCCCTCACTGTCTGCCCCCTCCCCTCCCAAACCCCTTATCGAAGGGTCTGGATGCATCCAGCAGTGCAGCCTTGGGCAAGCCTTACTTCCATGTCAGAGTTGCCAGGTCTATGAGAACGGGAGCTGTATGCTGCTCAGCTCTGCATTCACCCCAGGACCAGCCGCAGCTCCATGGTGGGCGGTGCTGGCAAGCCTTCTTGCTTGAGAAATGGAGGAGAAGCCAGTCTCTCTCTCACTCTTTCTTCCTCTCTCTTTCCTTCTCTGTTGCCTTCTCTGCTGCAGTCAGGCCTGCAGCCAGAAAAAGCCCAGATCTCCTGCCATTGTTTCCTGCAGCCTCCACACTCCTGAGCAGCTGAGGAGGGGAGAAGACCAAGGCTGTTAACAAGGGGTGCTTCTTTAGCTTCCTGAGCCGGCCCACATTCCGGGAGGGGAAGCTTTTGGGGGAATGAGGGAAGGGGAGAGGCTATATATCCAGGAGTTCTGAGAGAGTGCCAAGCCACTCCTGAGTCTGTTTCCTCCCCCAACATTAAATCAACACAGTGTCCCCAAATTCACAGCACCCCTCCTCCTTCTGGGTGAGATTAAGAGAGTTCAGTACCTTTACTGAGCACTACTGTAGCCTAGGCACTATGCATAAGGATTTACAGTTCGGCTTAGTTCATCCTCAAAACATAGGGTATAGAGTACATCTTATTAGCTCTGTTTTACAAATGAGGAAACCGAGACTAAGAGAGCTTGAATTGCTCCCCCAAGCCACAGCCAGAAAGTACCTTGTCTGGGGTTTGAGGGCCCCAGGCTGTCTGACTCTAGAGCCCACCCCCTCAGCTTCAGCAGGCTGCCTCCCTCTCCGCCACCTGCTAAGGAGGCAGCTGACTCATGGCTTTTGATTCATTCAGTTCTCTTTTCTGCATTAACATTGCTTCAGCCTAATGAACAAATATTGCATTATGCATTTCTCACTTTGCAAACATCTACATGAGGCTGCTTGCCTGCAAGCCCAAAAAGTCACTGCATTTTCAGGTGACATCTTGAAAGGCTGGCTTGTGGGTAGGTTAAAAAAGAATCATAGAATGTTAGAGCCCTTAGAGGTGGTCCTAAATCAGAGATTCTTAGGCTAGGGTTCAAAGGCAAACCTCAGGGGAGTCTCCAAAGCCCTGAATTTGTACATGCATGTATTTTTCCTAGGATAAAGGTTCAGTAGTTTCATCAGATTCTCAGAAGGGTTTGAAGTCCCAAGGGATAAAAGCTGTCCACAGTTTATCCGAGCAAGCGCCTTACATTCCCAGGCATGCTGCTGCCATTGTTGCATGAGCCAGCACAATTTGCGATAGAGAAAACCCTGAGTTCAACGCCAGAAGCAGAATCTGAGCTCTGAATCTTCTGGCAAACATTTTAAAGACTCATGAATTATTAAAATGGTTAATTAAGTCAACCTTCACCAGAGAATATTTGCTTTTCCCCCTCATCATTGAGCTCACTGTGAAACTTCACTTCACTCCATGGTTTGCTTAAGCACAGGGTCAATTCCTTTCGTTCCTTCTTTGCTGGTCTCAGAAGGAGAGCTTTGAGTGGCCTGCTGTGTTGTACAGTAGCAGCCTGCCGTACCTCAGTGTACATAGCTGGGAGGCTCTGAACCCTTTTTCTTTTCTCTGCCATCTGTGATTTGGCTCCATGCAGCCTATCGCCCACCTTAGGCCCACACTCTTTATTCTGCCAAGTCACTGTCCTCAGTGGTTCACATCCACCATGCCTGTTCCTACAGCTTCCCCTCCTACCAGGATCACCCTCTCCTCTAGCATGCTGTAATTGGCCTTGAACCAAAACATATACCACGATCATCAAGTCAGCCTAGCCCTATATTTTGCAGTACATTAACCAGGTCTCTTTTTCCCCCTTCCCTCCACAACTAAATCCTACTTTCTTTTTTTTTTTTTTTTTTTTTGAGACGGAGTCTCACTTCTGTCGCCCGGGCTGGAGTACAGTGGCCGGATCTCAGCTCCCTGCAAGCTCCGCCTCCCGGGTTTACGTCATTCTCCTGCCTCAGCCTCCCGAGTAGCTGGGACTATAGGCGCCCGCCACCTCGCCCGGCTAGTTTTTTGTATTTTTTTAGTAGAGACGGGGTTTCACTGTGTTAGCCAGGATGGTCTTGATCTCCTGGCCTCGTGATCCGCCCGTCTCGGCCTCCCAAAGTGCTGGGATTACAGGCTTGAGCCACCGCGCCCGGCCCTAAATCCTACTTTCAAGACCCCTCTTCCATTCTGCCTCCTTTGTGAAATCTCATTGTTTCATCTATTTTGATTTCATCTATTTTCAACTAGATTATAAGCCCCTCAAGGGCAAGAACTTATTTTCCATTCTTCTAATGTGTTTACCAATAGCTTAGGTACCAAGCTAGATGTCATACAAAAATTGTATTAATCAAGTAGTAGGCTTTTCTCCACCCTGCCTCATCCCTAATCTTTGAAATTGACCACTTGCCAAGAGGTCCATTGCAAAATGAAAATTTAAGGCCCTAGCTGGGGCAAGAAACTCAATCTCCTCCTTCCCATAGGCCCACTGTCCCAACCCGGGGTCAATAGATGATTCCTCAAGAGTCTATAGCTTCCATGCCAGGATGCCGCAGGTACTTGAATAAGGGATGGGTGGGAGGGCTCCGTCAAGTCACCAGCCAAATACACTGTGGCACTGCCAGTCCAGGACAGGGACCGCTGCTAACTTGCTCTACCCCGACATGTCAGAGGGTGCATACCCAACCTTCCCCGTGCCTGTGCCCAGGCCCCTGCCAGGAGTAGAGGACAACAGTGGAACACAGGCACCCCCCACTAATGCAGCCTGGCTGTTACCCCAGGTGGAGAGTGACAGCAATCACAGGGCTAGGGTAGGGAAGGGGAGGCCGGTGGGGAAGGGGTGGCTGGGTGCGGCCTGATACGTCAGGAAACAGAGGGCAGACTCTCAGTAACCCATCCTGGGGAGATGAGAAGTCCTAGGAAACCAGGATGGCAGGATTGTCAAGGTTTCAAGTCCCCAGGCACATGCTTCATTGTTCCATTGAGCTTCACTTACTGAACACAAACTCAAAGATAAAATTACTAAGAATTTGAAGATAGCAATGCAGAGCACTAAATGCCAAGTGTTGCATCAGTGGGGATTAGCCTGTGTTCCACTATTGCCCTCTGTGGACCCCTTTTTAGTGTGGAGCCCTGTGTGACTACATTGGTCACAGGCCCATGAAGTTGGCCCTGCTTCCCAATCTGTTCCTGAAGTCTTTGGCATAACTCTACCTATAAAAATACAGAAGAATAGTGAGTAATTCACTTAGGGAATCACAGAGCTACCCTAATTGCTATGAGTATCACTGTTTGTCTCTTCTACACTTATATGTACACAAGAACTCATGACTTGGAAATATACCTGTAAGAGGATGAACAAAATTGGCCAGCAATATTAATATTGTAATAATAATATTATTTAATATTCAACAATCAGATATACAGCTTTGGTAGAAAATTCTGTGTTTTTTTTTTTTTTAAAGTTAGCCACACCTACCTCTCCTATCCCCACCTAAGTCATTCTCCTTCTTGTCTTCCACAAAACTCAAGAATCTTTAATGTTTGTCAGAATAGAAATGGTTAAAACAAATTTACTCAATTCCTATTAGGCCTCAACCAGAAGATTAATGCAGCATCACACTTTGGTTTTAAACCCAGTGTTAACCACTGTAAGCTATGTACTATTTTTCTCTCCCTCACATCTTTAATTCATGACTATAGCTGTATATTTGTCCTAAAACGATTTTTAAAAGGTTGATCGATCCAACTGGCACTGGCCTGGATTAGATCCCATGGTGGATAATTTTTTTTTTTTTTTTTTTTAACACAAATAAGTAGTCCCTTTCCTCAACAGCTGAAGTCTTGATAGAGTGAAGCAGCCTTCAAGAGCTGAATTTCTGATCATGGCTGGGGCAAGCCCTGCTTCCTGTTTGCACTGATGACATCTGGGGAAGACAACTGGATGCTCAGTTGACTCTGAATTTCTCTTTTTTCTTTTAAACATCCTCAGACTTTGGCTGGATATGTGTGCCTTGTATAGCACCCAGCTGCTAGGTTAACATCTGTGCTAGGTTAACATCTGTGCACTGCTAATTAGTTGGGGAGTTTTGTAGCCCACAGGAGTGAGTTGCACTGTCCAATAAATGTCACAGAACAAGAGTCTAAGAATGGAAATGAGCTGCTGGGGATGTTGGATGGTTTTGCATATTGGTGTCCGGATCCTGGGAACAAGGTCCTTCATGGTTGCTAGTTCCTACTCATCTGCAAGCATTTCCAGGGACAGAGCTGGTTTTATTTATCTCTTGGTGTCTACTACATAGTTGGCACTCAATAAATACTTAATGAATTGGTACATCTCCGCCTTCCTTCTTTGTCTCCATCTCACCTCCAAACTCTTCCCCTGGAATTAATATTGCTATCACTGGCTAAGTCTTTGTTAGGAATTTTTCCTAAGTTTAGTTACCTGGTCTGGTGAAGCAACAACACTTTTTTTGGCATGCTTTCTGGACCAATGAGATTCCAATGGATTGCTTCTTTTCTAGACTTCCATACCACAGAAGCAACTTTGAACCCAGAGTTCCCTGGAGAAATGACAGATGACTCCTTTCCTTACTTGCTCAAGAGATCACTGATAGGATCCATTAAACTTTTTTCTGTGGGTTGTTTCTCTAGAGGTGAGGAATTAAATTACAGACCCAAACCCTCATTAAGCCAATATTCATTTTCCTCTTTTTTCATGGAAAGCAGTAATAAATCTTGATTTGCCTCCTTACTCAGTCCCTCAGCTAATAAAATCAAGGTGTTTCCTGAAATTAGATTAAATAATTTGACTCTCTTCTTTCTAGAGGTTTTAGAGCTCTCACTGACCTTTCTTGAAGAACCAGAAATTATCTTATTTTTTCTTTCAGTGGCCTGTGAATACCCTGTCATTCAAAAAGCAAAAGTAAGAAGAAGGGGTAAGATAAAAAAGGGAGGAAAACTGAGAGTTTCCATTAACTAGTGGTGTGGTTCCAGACTCTTTTGGAGCCTCAGTTTCCTTTTTGTGAAATTCAGGACTCAGATGAAAAAGCTTTCTTTAAATGTCCCTTTTTGGCTCTGAAAGTCTAGGTATCTCAGTGGGATGCAGGCTCCATAGATAGACTGTAATTCACCAGGTTTAAGGAAATTGTTTTCTTTGTGATAGAGCAATTTTTTTCTCTTCTTCCTCTTTTTCTTTTTCTTTAATAGAACAGAACAAAATGAGCTCAGATCATAAGTTCGGCTGATTTCTTTCTAAACCGCAGGATTCATTTTCTGAAATTGCTATCTTTTCCTTCAAAAGCCTTCCTCAGCCTTGTCAGTCAGCTCTATCACTTTTATATTAGATCTCTGTGAAATAAGGAAGCCTTTTAGAGTAGGTTTGGAATGTGCAACAACAGGGCACAGGTGTGGCTGAAAAGGGCCTCTGTATGAACCCCCAGGAAGCTAAATTGGCTTCCCCTCCATCATTTCCTAATATCTAGAACCCTATCCAGAATCTGAATGCACAAAATGCTGCTTGTCAATCAACCCATAGATAATTATTTTTCAAGTGACTATTAAGTACATGAAACTCTTGATCCCTTATATTTATAACCCAATAATTATACAGGCCTCACTTTTCAAAATCAGAGAAACCTTTGCTATTGACATTGAAAGACAACATTTTCCTAAAAGGAGATCATCTCAGAAAACTGTAGAGATTAAGACTTTTCAGTAGTCAGATTAGGTCTGAGTTCTAGCCCTTCCATTTACTAGAGGAGTAAGCTTTCAATTCCCTAGGCTTCAGTTCCTCCTATGTAAAATGGAGATAATAAATAATACCCCCCTCATAAGGTAGGGCAAGGAGTCACTAAAATTAATTATGAATAGGGCTTAGCATAGTGTCCAGCATGTAGTAAGAGTGCTCAATAGGTTCAGTTATTATTCATCATGATATGGCATTAATAATACATAAGATAAGAGACCTTTGTTGGACTCAATCTGTGGCCTCAGGTATCATATGCCTTTGTGGATTTATCCTGGGCCCCTAAAGCAAAAGTAAAGTGGGAAAATGCTAGTATGTTCCAGTCATTTAAAGTAATGGTCAGGCACAGAAAGACAAACTTCATATGTTCTCACATATTTATGGGAGCTACAAACTAAAATAATTGAACTCATGGAGGTAGAGAGCAGAAGCATGGTTACCAGAGGCTGGGAGGGGTAGTTGGGGGTCAGGGGGAAGTGGAGATGATTAACGGGTACAAAATAGAAAGAATGAATAAAGATCTACTGTTTGCTAGCACAACAGGTTGACTAGAGTCAAAAATAATTTAATTGTACATTTTAAAATCACCAAAAGATTATAATCGGATTGTCTGTAACACCAAGGATAAATGCTTGAGGGGTTGGATACCCTGCTTACCCTGATGTGATTATTACATATTGCATGCCTGTATCAAAGTATCTCATGTACCCTGTAAATACATACATCTACTGTGTACCCACCAAAATAAAAAATAAAAATTTAAAGAAGGTAATGGTAAATTTCTTTGAAATACCTCAAAATATATTTTTACATAAAAATTGCTTTCTTCAGGGAAAGAGAGAGAGAATAAAATAGCTTAAACAACTAAAAGAATTAAGAAGTTCTTAAAAAGAGAGAGAGGGGGAATGATTTTTGGCCCTTTGTTGATAGCACAGGTGAGTTGGAACTCTCACCCTTGGTTGTGATTGGTGCTCTGGCTCTAGCCAATCGGGGAGGGAGTGAATGACAAAGAGAGGAGAGGAGAGGGAATGAGGACTGTCATGGGGCCATGGCACCATATGGCCTGAAACAGCCCAGGACTCAGTAATGTTTGTTGAACTGAAAGCCTCTATTCTTCTATCATTCCCACCCCCTTTCCAGTCCCTGGAAATCAGATAGTGTTATAAACCTGGAGGGCCAAGGCAGATGATAGACAGTGACACATTGCGTGTAGGGAGGATGGTCTGGGTGAAACAGCAGTCCTAGTTTTTACTTAGGAATTCAGACCCATGTTGAGATGAAGCTCACACAATCCCCTAGGGCAGGGGGTGGCTCAAAAGACCCAAAGGAATGCGTGCTCAGGTTTGAATCTGCCCTAGCTCCTGACTGAAGCCAATGTGGGGTCAACCACGTCATCCATGGACCTCTAAGAGGGTTCACTTATATTACCACATCAACAGCAGATTTCCTCTGGCCCCAGTCAGCCAGGAATGGATAAACAACAGAAGAGCAGAATGGCTTTACCAAGTCTAGCTCCAAACTGTGAGATGTCTCAGTGTAAGGTGTAGCCCAAGCAACCCTTGGGACAAGCTGGCCGACCTGGCTGGCCAGATCCTGAAGGTGGAGATGACCTAAGTGAAGAAAGGAAAATTTTGCCCAAACAGAAATGAAGATAGCAATTAGACCCAGCCAGCCACTCAGGTACAGCGAGAGGCCATTTGAATTGGAAAAGAAAAAAAAAAAAAGAGGTATGCAAATCATAACTAAGTTGTTGGTGGGAAGACACAGAAGAACAGGAAATGTGCATGCAAATAAGCGAAGCCTCCATTAATGGCTTCACTGCATTTATCAAAAGGGATTTCAATTAAAGTGATGAAGACCAAGGCAATCGCAGTAGGAAGAAAAGATGACTTTAGGATTAATCTCCTCTGTTGTTTCCTTACAGCAATTTAAAAGGCAAATGCTTCAGGTGAGAGCCTAGTTGGGAATTAACCCAAAGATGATGAGAATCAGATCTGTTAACAAGGAGAGGAACTCTAAAGACAGTGACTCCCAAACTTGGCTATACATTTGAACCAGTTAGGGAGCTTTTAAAACTTCCAAAGGCCATGGCCTAGACCAATTACATCACAATCTCCAGGGGTGGGACACAGGCATCAGAATTTTCTAAGCTCTTCACTGTGCAGACAAATTCGCAAACCACTGTTAATGAGAAATATGCATGATGGAGACGTGTTAGGAAATAGCATGTGAGGTTACAGGGAAATAAATACAGTCATTAAGAAATGGCAACAGGCCCGGCACGATGGCTCATGCCTGTGATCTCAGCACTTTGGGAGGCCGAGGTGGGCAGATGGATTGAGCCCAGGAGTTTGAGACCAGCTTGGCCAACATGGCCAAACCCCGTCTTTACTAAAAATAAAAAAATTAGCCAGGCGTGGTGGCGCATACCTGTAATCCCAGCCACTCAAGAGGCTGAGGCAGGAGAATCTCTTGAACCTGGGAAGTGGAGGCTGTGTTGAGCCAAGATTGCACCACTGCACTCTTGCCTGAGTGATAGAGCAAGACTCTGTCTCAAAAAAAAAAAAAAAAAAAGAAAAAGAAATGGCACGAAATTCACTTGCCTTAGAACAGAACAGGATCTGTGTCTCTTGTTTTCTTTTTTTGTAATTTAAAAAAGTGTTCATCAGTGTTCAAGAAAAATGGATGAAGAGACAGGGTCCCCCCCTCCTTTTTTTTTAATCAACTGGAGTTAAATTCAAGTAATTTTTGAGTGAGGCCCTTGAACTTGATGTCTGGGAGTGGGATAGAAAACAAAGGAGTTCGTTGCCATTATGGATAAAGCAATTTATATATTTTTGCTTCATAGAATGTTCATATCCATGACCTAATTTTAACTTGCATCTCTGTGAAGTAGGCAGAGAAAGTATTATTTTTCTCTCCCACTTCCACAGATGGGAAAACAGATAGAGTCTCATGATTTACTCAGCATTACAGAGCAAAGCTAGTGGCAGGAACAGGAGCAGAATTTGGTCCTTCAGAAATTCCAGTTTAATGTCCTTCCTCTAAACTGTGTTGCCTTCCTGCCCTTGAAGAGCTCTGTAAGAGTGGGAAAATTTACAGTGATAACTGAAACAAGAAAACATGACACTTGGTGAGCCAAATGAAAGAGTTCTGCTATTAGGGGAAAAAAATCTAGAACAGATGCCAAGAGACACATCAAGGTGGTGGCAAAGTGCTGACCACCCTGCCCTTGAGGATGCCTCATGAATATTGGATGATATTAAAACACTGAATTTGCCTCCAAATTACACTGGGTTGGTGGGCAGAGGCAAGGCCGGTGAGGTCACAAGAAATAATTTTTAGAGCCAAAAAATGAAAGCATCCTTATAGTTCTTGTGCTTTGACCAACAGTTTCCGGGCCTTCTTAAGTAGGTTGTGAGTAGCAATGAGTTGTTGCCCTGGGTTCTATTATTTTCAAGAAACAGAAATTCCCTGGCATTGACTTAGCCACAACAGGGTAAAAGGGCAAGTTATAGGCCCTAAAACAAGAATGCAGTCAGGCTTAAGAAAGGACTAGAACTGGGAATTTGCAAACTGTCAGAACTCAGGGGGATATGTACTCTGTCCATCTTTCATTTCCTTTTCTCTCTTGAGTATTTGTGTTTGTCTTTTTCCTGAGGAGTTCCCTCTGCTGATCTGTTCCCCTGAGGGAGCAAAGATGCTTACCCATAGCTCCCAAGTTCATATTTTAGCCATAAGAACCAGGTCTATCCCCCACACCCCTACTCAAATACAGACTCCCGTGGAAAAAAATATTTGACCCAAATTGGCTCAGGAATCCATCCATGATCCAGTCAACTATGACCAGAGGTCAGCGTCACATTGTGTGTAAATAACTGTGGGAGCCACCTTCTACAGATGGTAGTAAGGCACTTACAGAGAGGAGTCATTTAAACTAAGCATATGCCTCAAATATATCTACCACTCATACTGACTAGGGTGGTTATACTAAAAAAAAAAAAAGAAAAAAGAAGAAGATGACAAATGTTAGCAAGAATGTAGAGAGGTTGAAACCCTTATGTAATGTATATGGTAATATAAGTGTAAAATGGTGCAGCCACTGTAGAAAACAGTGTGGCAGTTCCTTGATAAATTAAATATAGAACTACCATATGACCCAACAATTCTACTCCTGGATATATACCCAAAAGAATTGAAAATAGGTGTTTAAATGGACACTTGTACACAAGTGTTGATAGCAGCACTATTTAACAGCCAAAAAGTGGAAACAAATTAAATGTCCATCAGTTGATGAACGAATAAACAAAATGTGGTAGAGCCATCCAATGGAATATTATTTAGTCATAAAAAGAAGTGCTTGATCACAAAAAATAATAAACAGTGTCTAGTGATCGTGGGCAAAAGTAAATAGGCCAGGTGTGGTGGCTCATGCCTGTAATCCCAGCACTTTGGGAAGTCGAAGTGGGCAGATCACTTGAGGCCAAGAGTTCAAAACCAGCCTGGCCAACATGGCAAAACCCTGTCTCTGCTAAAAACACAAAAATCAGCTGGGCATGGTGGTGCATGCCTGTAGTCCCAGCTACTGGGGAGGCTGAGGCAAGATGGCTTGAGCCCAGGAGGCGGAGGTTGCAGTGAGCTGAGATCACACTACTGCACTCCAGCCTGGGTGACAGAGGGAGACTCTATGTCAAATATATATATATAAATAAATAAATAGAAGAAAGAGTACTGAGACATGCTAAAACACGGATAAACCTTGAAAACATTATGCTAAGTGAAAGAAACCATACACTACAGGTCACATATATGACTCCATTTATATGAAAAATCTGGAATAGGCAAATCTATAGGGACAGAAAGCAGATCAGTAATTGCCAGGGGATGGAGGAATGGAGCATGACTGCTTAATGGGTATAGGGATAAAAATGTCCTGGACATAGAAAGTGGTGGTGGTTGCACAACATTCTGAAGGTACTAAATGTCACTGGATTTATATTTTAAAATGATTACAATGGTAAATTTTGCATTACATGTGTTTTAATCACAATAAGAAAATATATCTACCACATAAAAATGCTCTGAGAAGACTGATCACATTCATTGCCCAGGAGTAGCCACGCTGGGAACAATAACAAAATACAGTTGTTCCTCTGTGTCTGTGGGTTCCACGTTTGTGGATTCAACCACAAATGGGTTGAAAATATTTGGAAGAAAACATGGATAGTTTCATTCTGTACTGAACGTGTACAGATTTTTCTTCTTGTCACTGTTCCCTAAACAATGCAGTATAATAACTATTTTCCTAGCATTTACATTGTATTAGGTATTATAAGTAATCTGGAAATGATATAAAGTAAACAGGAAGATTACATAGGTTATATGCAAATACTACCCATCTTATATAAAGAACTCAAGCATCTGTGATTTTGGTGTCAGTGGGGGGTCCTGGAACCAATCCCCCACCTATACTGAAGGACAACTGAACATTGATTCATTCATTCAATGAGTAAACATGGATTGAGCATTTAATTGCATGCCAAGCTTTGCCAGGCATTGAGCGTGGCTGACAGACTAGTGGAGCACACACAGGTAAATAGATCATTTCTATTTAATGTGATAAGTGCTAAGACCAAGACACTCTCAGGGTGTTTTGGAAATTCAGATGAGGCATTATTATTATTATTACTATTATTATTAGAGGATGAGGCAACACCTGAGCTGATCACTAAAGATGAATAGGAGTTCTCCCAGTGAGGTGGCAGAGAGGCACAAAGGGCATTCCAAGCAGAGTAAAGAAATGCACAAAGTCACAGAGATGAGAGAGGATATAGCCAGTGGAGAAGGAGGGTAAATCATGTGGATAAGCCAAATGGCAGAGGCCCTTGTCTGCTGTCCGAAGGAACCTGGATTTCACCCAGGAGGTGGAGGCCAGTGCCTGAAGGAGCTTCAGCGGGAGAGTGCCAGGGAGAAGAGGCAAAGGCTACGATTGGAATACAGAGGGGGAGCAGGAGAACAGAGTGTCATCATAGGGGTCAAGAGAGGGGAGAGAATCAAGATGAGAACAGGGTCAAGAGCATCATTTCTTAGCTAGATGCTACGGCTCACACCTATAATCTCAGTACTTTGGGAGACCTATGTGGAAAGATCACTTGAGGCCAGGAGTTTGAGACCAGCCTGGGCAATGAAATGAGACTCCATCTTTACAAAAAAATTAGAAAATCAGCCAGATTTGGTGGTGTACTCCTGTAGTCTTAGCTACTCAGCAGGCTAAGGCAAGAGAATCACTTGAGCCCAGGAATTTGAGGCTACAGTGAGCTGTGATTGTGCCACTGCACTCTAGCCTGGGCAACAGAATGATACCTTGTCTCAAAAAAAGGGTGTCCTAAGTAAGGCAGGAGCTGAAAGTGGCCACAGACTGGACAATGAGAGGGTCACTCTTGTCCTTTGTGCATTTTACTGTCATAGCAGGCTGTGCCTCACCAAACTTGCTCTACCATCACATTTGGCTGGTGATATGGTTCGGCTGTGTCCCCATGCAGAATCTCATCTTGAGTTGTAATCCCTATAATCCCCACATGTCAAGGGAGAGACCAGGTGGAGGTAGCTGAGTCATGGGGCTGGTTCCTCCATGCTGTTCTTGTGATAATGAGTGAATTCTCACGATATCCGATGGTTTTTATAAGGGGCTCTTCTACTTTCGCTTGTTCACTCTTCTCCTTCCTGCTGCCTTGTGAAGAAGGTGCCTCACTTCCCTTTCACCTTCCGCCATAATTGTAAGTTTCCTGAGGCTTCTCCAGCAATGCCGAGCTGTGAGTCAATTAAACCTCCTTCCTTTATAAATTACCAAGTCTCGGGCAGTTCTTTACAGCAGTGTGAAAATGGACTAATAGAGCTGGGAAGGAGAAGAGGCACAGGATGGTAGAGAGGGAAGGTTTACTTGCTCAGGAGAAAGATCAGATGAACTAGAGAGAGATGGAAGGTAGAGGAGAGTGAGAGGAGAATACATGAAGCCAAGCTGCCAAGGCTGCAGAGCTTTCAGGAGGGGGCTGCCTTTGGACAGGTAGGAGGTAGCACGGCCTCTCAGCTTGGAGGAAGGTAGAAACGCTGGAGGGAAGCATATGTTTCTTGGTGGGGCAGAGAAGTGGGTGCATATAAACAAGGGAATTCCTACCTGATGGCCTCTATTTTCTCAGCAAAGCTCAAAGGGTGGGAAACACTTAGAAGGGCCATAGTGGAGAAGGGGGAGGTTTGCTGACACGGACACTAAGAAGTGTTTCCAGGCTGTTCAGCAGCCCACTAGGCTGTGCAGATGATGACTTTGTAGTAGCGCCAATCTGCGTGGGCTGTGATTTTCTCCAGCAGAGCTCAGGAGCCCAGGAGCCCAGATGTCAGAATGTAGGAAGAGCTGCCTGATAAGGCTGGGCTGCAGCCAGACCGGAGCAGCAGCAGGGCAAGGGCGGAGGCGAGGGAGGGCTTAGGCAAAGGAGAGTGATGAGATGGCCCAGGAAGCATAGGTGAAGTAGAGAAGGAAATGAAGAAGTGGGGGGAAGGTTCTGATGCAGTGACAGAAAAATGGCAGGGGAAAGAGACTACAGGTTTTGAGGAGGTTGAAAATCTAGCACACTGGGAGTTAGGAGTGGGCGGGCTGGAAGGTGGGAGGCTCTGATCTGAGTGGGCTGGGGAACAATTCAAAGCAATATGTAATCAAGTGCTAAATAGGCTGGTATGAAATGTAAGTGGGCATAAGTGCTAGGGAGGAGGGTGCCGCTTGGGAGGGAGTGCTCAGTGTGGATGGAGGAGCAACCCGGTGCAATTTGCTGCGTTCACATCTACAGCCTGTGCAGCAACCCCAGTGGGGAATTCAAGGTGACAGTGTAACAAATGGTATCTTGACGCTCAGAAAACCCTGGGTGGATCAAACCTTTCAGAGGACACAGTTTCTTTGGCCTCAATAAGGTCAGAAAGTGAACAATAGGAGAGAACATGAAGATTTTCCTAATCCTACCTATAAAATATTGCAGTGCTCTGTCATTTGTGCTCCTCCTCCTGCCTTGCCCATTCACTTCCTGCTTCAAATCGCTCTTCCTCTGATCTCAACATTTCAAGAAGTCTCATGCATATTGTACATTTCTACAGGATAAAGCCATGAATTAATGTGTTTATTGGGGAAGAGAGGGAGGTGAGTGGGAGGTGAGTGGGAGAAATCATCAAAGTGGTCCTTGGTGAAGACAAGGTTTGCAGCTTTTACTCTGGTCCACTATGAGCCCAAGGCCAGAGAAGTTAAGCCGCTGGCCTGAAGTAGCACAGGTAGTGAGCAGCAGAGCTCAGACCAGATGCATGACCCTCCGGGCCAGGACTCTTTTCTCAACACAGCTCAGGGGAAGCCAGATGATTTCCTCCCCTGTCTGCCTTGTGATTGATCAAAACTTGAGCCTCTGTTTCTTTTATCTCTTAAGCTCTAAACTGGAATGAAGTCTAAACATCTGCGGGTTTTGCCTGTCTAACACCCACTGGCCCTCTTTCTTTTGATCCCAGTTTGCCTATAGGAAGCATTACTCCCCTATCTGGGTGGCTCCATTCAGCAATGACCACTGATGATGTGGCCTAAGGTAGGCCTGCTGGTTGCTGTTGTAGTAAGATCCCACATTATCATTTCCAAGCCAAGTCTTAAAACTGCTTTTCCTTCTTGTCTGTGAGATATCGCATGTCCTTCCAGAGAAATCCCCATTTCTAACTTTGTGTGAGCAGGGTCTGATACTTGATGCCAAAAACCCCTGGAGGTCCCATATTTGCCATCAAATGAAAACACTGTACACTAGGTCAGGATCTGGAAGCACTGCACATCCTGTCTGTCAGCAAATCTTACCAGCACCATCTTGAAAAAATGTCCAGGACTCAAACTACACTTCTCATCACTCCCACTGCCACAGCCCTGGTCCAAATCAACATCACCTTTGGCCCAGACTTTTTTTTTTTTTAATATAGATGAGGTCTCCCTCTGTCACCCAGGCTGGAGTACAGTGATCCAACCACAGCTCACTGCAGCCTTGAATTTCTGGGCTCAAGTGATCCTCCCACCTCAGCCTCCTGAGTAGCTAGGACTACAGGCATGCACCACTGTGTCCAGTCAGACTATTGCAGCAGCCTCCTTGAAGGTCCTGTTTCCACTTGTGCCCTTCACATAGCAACCAGGGGCATTCTGTTATAATGTAGGTGGGACCATGCCTCTCTTCTGTTCACATTCTCCTAGTAGCTTCCCCACCTCACTCAGAGTAAAGACAAAACCCTGACTATGACCTTCGTGGCCCACATGGTCTGACCCTGTCACTCCCTGACCTTCTCTCCTGCTGCTCTCTCTGTCTGACCCTCTGCCCCAGCCACACACTCTTGCTGCTCCTCCAGCACTCCAGGCACGTTCACACTTCTGAGCCTCTGCCCATGCTTCCCCCAACTAGAAAGTAAGCTCCATGAGGGCAGGGAGTTTCGTCTGTTTTGCTCATTGCTATATCCCCAGCATCCAGCAGAGTGTGTGGCACAAAATGGGTGCTCACAGCTGGGCACAGTGGCTCATGCCTATAGTCCTAGTACTTTGGGAGACTGAGGCAGGAAGATTGCTCAAGCCCAGGAGTTCAAGACCAGCTTGGGCAACATAGGGAGACCCTGTGTCTACAAAAAAAAATTTTTAGTTAGCCAGGCATGGTGGTCCATGCCTATAGTCCTAGCTACTTGAAAAGGCTGAGATGGGAGGATGGCTTGAGCCCGGGAAGTCAAGGCTTCATTGAGCCATGATTGCACCACTGTACGTGAAAGAGTGAGACCCTGTCTCAAAAAAAAAAAAAAAAATTAATCAATTGAGATTTGATGAATGAATGGATGAATGAATGAGTGACCAAATATGAACTGAGCAGCCTGGCACTTTATCCTGCTTTCCATCATGCTACCCTTAACATACACTTCTTCTGACATTCCCTGGAATGTTGGGTAGATGCTTTTAACACTTGAGGGATCTACCTTGTGTTGTTTTTTACTGCAGCCGTAAGAAACAATCACTTTAAAATGTTTGTTTCTAGACGTGAAACTCAAAGGCTATTTTGATATATACAAAAATAATAATTTTTAAAATCAGAGAGAAGCAAGGAAACCAAAAAAAAGTGCATAAACATATAAATATGTCTTTGGAGATTCATTACATAAATTCCCCAGAACCTTTTCTCAGAAGTGTTTCACTTTGCTTCAATACTGCCTTGCATTGGAGAATTCTGCAAGTTTTCTACTAATTGCCCTTGAAGGTGTTTGCTTCCTGGAAGAAGCACATTATAAGTTATGGAAACAGAAAACCAGGATATTTTTATAAGAAGCTCAGCCTGAGTGTGGGGCCTGTGGCAAGCATCTGAAGAATAGCTCGTGCCAGCCACAGACCCATTTGAAGGTCTCAGGGTCCCTACTCCTGGGTAATACTATCCCCAAGGTGAAAGGAAATGAACTGAAATAGCCAGAGATCGCTCTGAGATAGATTTTGCTCATTGTCCCTGGACTTCCCACAGAGATTCCCCTAGGCTCAGGAAATTCTATCTCCCTGATTTCAAGTGCTGCCCAAAATTTAACGATGCAGAAACAGAATTTCCCTGAGCTCTCTCTGACCTCCCTTTCCATTCTCCACTCAAATAGACCTAAAAAACAAATGTACAGAAAATCTCCTACTGGCCCATGAAAATTCACTTTGCAACCCCTTAAGTCTACTGCAGCAGAATGTTTTAGGCGGGGCTGGCAAAGTTTATCTTCAGTGTTTATCTTTTTTCCCCACCTCTGCCTCTTCACCTTTCCTCACCTCCTTGCCCTATCAAAACTCACTGTCAGGACAGATTATATTATTAGTCATTTATACTTTGGGATTCATTTCAATGCCAGTGGTTTCTCTTTGCCAGAGATGATTATGTTTTTGACCACCTTTCTCAGTTTAGGCATCAACTGTCTGGGGAAGAGGAGAATAAGAGGAGCAAGAAGCCCATCTTTGTATCTCTGAAATATTACAATAGCACCAGCTGCCATTTACTGAACACTTATTGTGTACCTTACCGTGTGCCAGGCACTTTGCAAATATTATACCATTTAAATAGTGAGTTCAGATTAAATGATTTAATACATGTGTTTTGCACAGTGTCTGGCACATAGCAAATATTCAATTCAAAGTAGCTACTATTTTTAAAAAGTAATAATCTTTGTAACAACCCTATGAGACAGGTATTACCTCATTTAATAGACAAAGAAACAAAATTGAGTGACTTTCCAAACTTGCTCAGATGATAGGTGCAGAACTAGGATTTCAGTTCAGATATATCTGACTCTAAAGAATATGCTTTAGAGTCATAACACCATTTGGATTCCAAACCACAAAAGCCTCTGCTTAATCTGCCTACCAGTGAGTATAGCCTGAAACTTGGGCACATCAGGAACTATGTCCTAAAATGCTTCATTTTTAATAAGACTTTATTTACCATGAAGAGCCTGAGAAGAGATGAGAGTCCCTAAAGTCCTGAAATGTCAGAGTCAAGCTCTAGCATAAGCCTCTTTGATTTACTTCTGTTCCCAAGAGTGGACCTGGAAAGAGACTATCCCTGGTTTGCTTTCTGGTTTTTTTTTGTTTTGTTTTGATTTTTGAGACAGAATCTCGCTCTGTCGGCCAGGCTGGAGTTCAGTGGCTCGATATTGCCTCACTGCAATCTCCACCTCCCAGGTTCAAGCGATTCTCCTGCCTCAGCCTCCCAAGTAGCTGGGATTACAGGTACACGCCACCATGCCTGGCTAATTTTTGTATTTTTAGTAGAGACAGGGTTTCACCATGTTGGCCAGGCTGATCTGGAACTTCTGATGTTAGGTGATCCTCCCACCTCAGCAGTCCCAAAGTGTTGGGATTACAGGCGTGAGCCACCACGCCCGGCCTGGTTTACTTTATTCTAGAAGACTCATAGACAGGTGGTTAATTAGTGTATAATGATGCTAATCCATGCCCCACTTCTTTCTCATATCTCTGTAACCCTCACATCCAGGTATTCTCTCTCCATTCAACACAACCCACAAGAGAATCAGGCTGCATGCATTTCCAGAAGAGTGAGTGTGTGGTTTCCTGCCCAGGGCGGTGGTGACTTTGGTTAAAACTTACTGTTAATACGGTTATCCCTGAATGAACCAGGTAGAACACCACCAAAATAAAACCCCTGATTCCATGGCTAACCTCCCAACCTGGAGCTTTTGGTTCACAAAGGCAACAGTCTAAGTAGGTCTAGTGGCTATAAAAACAACTCAGCCCAGTGCCTAGGCACAACAACACATTCATTCATCTGTCCTACCAGCCTCTTGGGCATGGAGGAATATTTGTGCTAGGATATAGCCTCCCTCAAATGCTCCCCTGCACATGTACTGACCACAGGGATAGCTTTTTATTCCTTGTGAAAAATGCAATACAGCTTCACCTTTGATATTCTGTGTAGTACCCTCTTTCAGCTGAATTCAAAATAAAATCCTTCTAGAAGATATTCCCCTCTGCAGGCTGCTTTGAGGTCTGAACGTGAAGCAGTCTGGGAGGCAAGCTGCATGGTTCTTGTTGAGATCAGTTTCCCAGGATCTACCCTGATGGATACAGCGTGATGTCTCCCAACAAGCTTGAGCAAAACTAGGGGGACTGCCTGCCCCCTTCGGGAGAGAAGTCTAAACAATGTAAGGAAGTCATTTCAAGGCTTCTCCAAGGTTCTGTTCATCAGACATGATGTCTGATTGGTACAGATCATCCTTTGTGGTCATTTTGCCTCTGAATCATATAAAGATACGGAGACTTTGTAGTGCTATCCATAAACAGATATACTTTAAAAAGTTTTCTTTCCATGTGAGAGAACATTGGTCTACAAGGCTGTTCATTCTTCTTGTTCAGTTTTATCTATCAATATTCCTTTGACCAAATCTCATTTCTGGCTCTAATGGGGGCTCACAACTGGGCTGACATGGTCACAATAACTAGTAAGGTCTTGAGACAGCCTGGCAGCCAGGTCACTGCTACAATGGCTGGATCTCTGGTCCCCAGTGTCAGGGTTTCCTGGGTAACAGGCAGGGAAAGACAGCTGTGCTGGAGCTCCCTGGGCCCTGAGCAGGACCTAACTGCAGCTTTTGCCCTCCAGGATTCTGATGGCATCAGGACTGTGGGCAGCAACAAGGCTCGCTCAGGTGCTGGGCACAGAGCCCAGACAAGGAAGACTGGAGCAAGGCTGAATGCAGATTAGGGGATAGGCAGGGGATTAGGTAAGACTGGAAAGTATCACTAGAAACCTGTAAGACAGCAAGGAAAGCTTGGGAGCCAGGTCAGAGCAGAGTGATAGGTGAAGAGTCCATCTAGGAAGACGCTATGTGGAAATCAGAAGGCAACCTGTTGAAAGCAAACCTGGAAAATAGTTTTTAAAACAGCCAATTGATTTTTGACAAAGGTGTCAATGTAAATCATTAGGAAAAGGATAATCTTTTCAACAAATTGTGCAGGAATAAGTGTTTAGTCATATGCAAAAAGGAATATCAATCATTACCTCATTCCATATGTAAACATTAACTTGAAGTTGATCTGTAGAGGCTGATCGGGCACACTGGCTCACGCCTGTAATCCCAGAACTTTGGGAGGCTGAGGCAGGTGGATCACTTGAGGTCAGGAGATCGAGACAAGCCTGGCCAACATGGTGAAACCCCATCTCTACTGAAAATACAAAAATTAGCTGGGTGTGGTGGCACGCACCTGTAGTCCCAGCTACTTGGGAGGCTGAAGCTTGAGAATCACTTGAACCTAGAGGCAGAAGCTGGATGACAGAGTGAGACTCCATCTCAAAAAAAAAAAAAGAAAATTGATCTATAAAGGCTAACAATATTAAACTATATACTTTGACAGAAAACATAAGAGAAAATCCTAGTGACCATGGATATGGCAAAAATTCTTCAAAAGAATTTAAAAAGCACGAAGTACAACAGTGTGAATATACTTAATGCCACCAAACTGTACGCTTAAAAATGGTTAAAATGAGGCTGGGTATGGTGGTTTATGCTTGTAATCCCAGCACTTTGGAAGGCTGAGTTGGGCAAATGACTTGAGCCCAGGAGTTTGAGATCAGCCTGGGCAACATGGCGAAACCCTGTCTCCACTAAAAACACAAACAATTAGCCAGTCCCACTGCACTCCAGCCTAGGCAACAGGAGTGAGACTCTATCTCAAAAAAAAAAAAAAAAAGGTTAAAATGGTAAATTTTAAAAGTTTTGCATATTTTATCACAATTTTTAAAAAAGGGGGGGGCACAGTGGCTCATGTCTGTAATCCCAGCACTTTGGGAGGCCAAGGCAGGTGGATCACTTGAGGTCAGGAATTAGAGACCAGCCTTGCCAACATGGTGAAACCCCATCTCTACTAAAAATACAAAAATTAGCTGGGCATGGTGGTTCATGTCTGTAATCCCAGCTGCTCAGGAGGCTGAGACACAAGAATCGCTTGAACCTGGGAGGCGGAGGTTGCAGTGAGCTGAGATAGTGCCACTGCACTCCAGCCTGGGAGACAGAGTGAGGCTTTGTCTCAAAAAACAACAACAACAACAACAACAACAACAACAACAACAACAAAACAGAGAATGCCTTCTCTTCAAGCATTCGTCAGGAAAAAAAAAAAAAAAGCCTGAACTATTTAAAAATCAATAAATTGGACTTCAAAATTTAAAACTTTTGTTCTTCAAAAGACATTGTTACAAAAATGAAAAGGTGGGACATATAAAAAGCTGCAAAACCTATTTCTGACAAAAGACTTGTTCCAGGATATATAAAGAACTCTTACAACTCTATAAGAAGACAACCTAATTTTTAAAAAGCAGTCAAAAAGATTTTAACAAACATTTCACCAAAGAAGATATAAAATGGCAAATAAGCACATGAATAGGTAGCTTAACATAATTAGTCATTGGGGGAAATGCAAATTAAAACCTGGATGAGAAACTACTATATTTATACTAGAATGGCTAGAATTAGAAAGACTATACCAGCTGGGCATGGGGCTCATGCCTGTTATCCCAGCACTTTGGAAGGCTGAGGTGGGCAGATGATTTGAACACAGAAGTTTGAAACCAGTCTGGACAAAATAGTGAGACCCCGTCTCTAAAAAAAAAATTTTTTTTTTTCAATTAGCTGGGCATGGTAGTCCCAGCTATTCAGAAGGTTGAAGTGGGAGGGTTGCTTGAGGCTGGGAGGTTGAGGCTACAGTGAGCTATGCTCAGGCCACTGTACTCCAGCCTAGGCAACAAGAGTGAGACTCTATCTCAAAAAAAAAAAAAAAAAAAAAAAAGATAAAAAAAGACTATACCAAATGTTGTTGAGGAAGTGGAGCAACTGGAACTCCTCATACACTGCTGGTGGGGATATAAAAAGGCATGACCACTTAGGGAAATAGTTTGGCCATTTTTCACAAAATTAAACATATACATACTTACTATATGATCTAGCCATTCTCCACCTAGATATTTACCCTAGGGAATTGAAAACATGTGCACAAAAGACTTGCACTTGAAGGTTCATAGCAGCTTTATTTGTAATAGCCAAAAACTGTAAACAACTCAATGTCCATCAAGAGTTGAATAAACGAATTTAGTACACCTATATGATGGAATAGTACTCAGCAATAGAAAGGAATGAACTGTTGATACATGCACCAATATGGATGAACCTAAAAATAATTATGCTGAGTGAAAGAAGCCAGACAAAAAAAGAGTACATGCTGTCTGCTTCCATATATAAAACTCTAGAAAATGCAAATTAATCTGACAGAAAACAGATGATTGGTTGCCTAGGAACAGGATGGGGTGGGGAGTGAGGAATGGACTACCAAGGGGCACAGGGAAGCTTTTGGGAATGACAGACATATTCATTATCTTGATTGTAACAATGGTTTTATGGGTGTATGTATGTCAGAACTCATAAAGTTGTATTTTTCAAATATTTGCAGTTAATGGTATGCCAATTATAATTCAATAAAGACTTTCCAAACAAGGAAAAGGAAGAAGAAAAAACCTACACTGTACCATCAATAGGCAACACCGGGTCATGGTTAGAACCTAGGCTCTGGAGGCTTCACTGGATTTGGATTCAGGCTCTATGACATGAATGACCTTGACCAAATCATGTGATCTATTTAAGCCTTGCTTTCTTCATCCGTAAAATGGGAGTAATGACAGTGTTAAGAAGATAAAATTATCTAGTATTTGTAAAGTACTTAGAACAGTAGCTAAAGAACAGTAAATGTTGGCTATCATCCTCCTCCTCCTCCTCCTCCTCATCATCATCATCATCATTATTTTGTAAGGCTGCTGATTGAAATGCAAGGCATAGCTGGTAGAGATCAGCATTCAGGTGGTTGGTTAGAAGGGAGTATAAGAAATCAGGAATTCAAATCACACTGGCTTACCCAGAAGTCCCACCACCCCAAGGAATGATGTTTTCAGGCAAATTTCTGACTAGCCTGAGGCCAGTCCTCAGGTTTTGCAGGCTAGAATCAGAGAGAGAGAGAGAGAGAAAGAGAGAGAGAGAGAGAGAGAGAGAGAGACAGAGACAGAGACAGAGACAGAGACAGGTTTCTTGCTGACACCTTGTTGGTATGGCACCAGTAACATTAGAAAATTGACTCTCCTCTGTTTCTTTTGCCTGGAAGTAATTTCCCGGCATATCAGAGGGACCACCACTCCAAAGCTTTTCACTTAAACCACCCCTCATCTCCCATGGCTCACATTGGATCTAGGTGCCACCTGAGAGGACCAGTGCTTTCTGAGCTTCCTTCTGGTCTGGGTAATCACAGCACATCCTCAGTCCCTACCCCAGAATAGCAATAGGCAGCAGCAATACTACCAGCAACTGGTCACTCATGGCAAGGGCTGCAAAACCTGCAGAGAAAAATACAAGGCTTGGATGGAAACACTGGACTAATGGGGATGAAGGATGGGGAGGGGAGATGGTTGGTCAGAAATTGAAAGAGCTTTCTCCAGAATCCGTCGTAGGGCCAAGTAAGCGCAAATCCCAAAAACTGTGGAATCAGCAGTCAGTGCTGTGGTGGGATCCAGCTGGCCAGAAGTCTGGGCCTAGGCAATTTCATTATCTGGGAGAAATTCCTACAGGAGCAAGGAGGAGGGAAAAAGTGGGGGAAGGATCATTCCAATGCATAGCTGAGCTAGGCCAGTGACTGGATCTCTGAGAGGGCTTGCACCTGAGTCAATGGTGCTGCATGGTAGGAAGGTGTCTCGGCTTGAAAGAACCACCACAGCAAAGCATTGGGACTCCCAGGAGTTCATGGCATGGCTGGGCGTGGTGGCTCACGCCTGTAATCCCAGCACTTTGGGAGGCCAAGGCAGGTTGATCACTTGAGGTCCGGAGTTCGAGACCAGCCTGAAACATGGATAAATCCCATCTCTACTAAAAACACAAAAGTCAGCTGGGCGTGGTGGCATGCACCTGTAATCCCAGCTACTCAGGAAGCTGAGGCAGGAAAATCACTTGAACCCGGGAGGCAGAGGTTGCAGTGACCCGAGATCGCACCACTGCACTCCAGCCTGGGCGACAAGAGCGAAACTCCATCTCAAAAAAAAAAAAAAAAAGAGAGAGTTCATGGCTCAAAGTCCAGCTCCACCGCTACACTGGTTATGCTCCTGCTACAACCCCCATCCTTGTCTACCCTGCTCTGTGCCCAAGTGACCGATCTCTTTAGAATGCATCACCCAGGTTGCCTTGGGCTCTGGCTTCTGCATGGGTTTGGCTATGGAAGGAATGGGAGGGATGGGAGAGGCAGAGAAAAGAGAGGTAGGGTTTTTTTTTTCCTGTTCCCTCCTTGCTTTGGAGCCTGATCCTGGCAGTGGCTATGTCTCTCTGAGACTCTTAGGTCTACCCTGTGGTACTAATTCTCACCCCTCATCTCTGGCTATACTCTTTTCACTCCTTGACCTGTTAGGCTTGGTGGTGATATAGGGTAAATGCACCTAAGAGTAGTAATTTTTTTTTTTTTTTTTTTTTTTTTTGAGACGGAGTCTCACTCTGTCACCCAGGCTGGAGTGCAGTGAGGCAATTTTGGCTTACTGCAACCTCTGTCTCCCGGGTTCAAGCAATTCTCCCATCTCAGCCTCCCAAGTAGCTGGGACTACAGGTGCGCACCACCATGCCCGCCTAATTTTTTGTATTTTTAGTAGAGACGGGGTTTCACCATTTTGGCCAGGCTTGTCTCGAACTCCTGACCTCAAGTGATCTGCCTGCTTTGGCCTCCCGAAGTGCTAGGATTACAAACGTGAGCCACCATGCCCAGCCTGAGAGTAATAATTTAAGGATAACCTTAGAATGACCCTGAAGGGCAGACACACCTGAATGTGTGTTCTGAGCTAGGGAATCTGTGAGTCGTCATCCCAGAGATTTGTTCCTTATGTATGACAAACATCTGAGCCCCCGTCCCATTCTGTCCCATGGAAGACAGACGTACAGAGGATTGAGGCCCTGAGTTTTGGGTTAAATGAAGGTTGTCAGGTGGAGGTTTTAGGGGTAGGGTGAAAATGCTATATAAACTGCATGATGTTAGCAGGTAGTTGCAATTTTCCTGCCCAGACCCCGCCACTGGGTCATGCAGTTATGTTGTCCATCCCGCAGCCGCTGGACCATTTCTATATGTAAGGCAGTTCTCCTGTCCAGCCCATTGTCAGGGGACTCTCTCCCATGTATGTAACCCCCTAATAAAACCTCCTGTCTTATTTGCTGGCTGGAGGTCTCTTCCGCCTCTTGAGCCTGGTGCCTCGCCTATTAAGCTTAATGGGGGGTTCGGCACAACAGGTGGTAAGAGCTTCCTGCTGTTGCTAGTCTGGGTGCCCCATCAGCTTTGTTTCCTAACCCTACCTCTGCCTAAGCAAAAACCTCATTAGAACCATTTAGTGGATTCTACTTCTGATCAGAACCTGCCTGACTGGTTAACTATGCCATCACCCGAGGTTATCAGTCTCTGGGCTCTGCTTCCTTATCTTAGATGGGGATACCTAAAAAGAAGTTGTGACCCAGGTGCGGTGGCTCACACTTGTAATCCCAGCTCTTTGGGAGGCCAAGGCGGGTGAATCGCAAGGTCAGGAGTTCAAGACCAGCCTGACCAACATGGTGAAACTAAAAATACAAAAATTAGCCGGGCGTGGTTGTGCATGCCTGTAATCTCAGCTACTCAGGAGGCCGAGGCAGGAGAATTGCTTGAACCCGGGAGGCAGAGGTTACAGTGAGCGGAGATCACGCCACTGCACTCCAACCTGGGGGACAGAGCGAGACTCCATCTCAAAAAAAAAAAAAAAAAAAGTAGTTATGAGGACAGGACTGAATGAGATAAAGCAGGTAATGAGCCATGGCTTGTGTCCCAGGTGGGGCTCCAGCAGAGGGCCCTCAGGATGGTGATGCGAGGACTCTGTAGGTCTCCTAATTTCTTTCACCACCTCCCTGAGCCTTTCTTCCCCTTAGGTAAACCCAGTTCACTCAGGCTGAAGCGAGAGGAAGAACATTCCTCCAGCTCCTCGCCACGCAGGCCCGGGAGGTGGGAGGGCATTCTGCCAGTCCAGTATATCCACTTTGCTTCGGCAAAGGTCAGCCTGCCCAGAATAAGGAAGTACCCGCAGCCGGGAAAGGTAAATCCAAACCCGAAAGGACAGATAGTGAGCATTTGAATCAACACAGCCTGCAGCGTCCTTGCAGAGCCCTGTTTATGGGGCAATAAACCATTTAAATGACTCTGTGTTGGAACCCACAAGGACTCCTTGAAAGGCTTATCACAGATACTCCTAGTAGGGCTCCAGGACGTCTGGAGGGCCAGGCTGGGGTGGCTTTTTGGCTTCTGCTTGGAGCTGCCGGTTCCCCTCCATCAGGAACGCCAGCCCCTGGAGAGGCTGCCATGAGGTGAGTACCCTGGGGAAGATCCCAGAGTTTAGGCTGGGCAGCCTGCATCATGGGTAGTAAAGGCCAAGTCTGTGTCTTCTGCCTTGTGGCGAGGAAGAGAGAAATTATTTCTTGCTTGGGGGTATTGGGAGGAAGGGCTATGGTGTGGTGATAGAAGCATGAGCTGAGTGTGGTGGTGAGTGCCTGGAGTCCCTGCTATTCGGGAGGCCGAGGCAGGAGGATTGCTGGAGCCCAGGAACTTGAGGCTGTAATGTGCTATGATCACACCTGTGAATGGCTACTACACTCCAACCTAGCAACACAGACTCCATCTCTAAAATTTAAAAAAGCATGATGTAAACGGGAGTTTGAATCCTATGTTTGTTGCCTAACCTTGGCAAATGTACTTACACTCTCTGTGACTCAGTTTTATCACCTGTAAGATGGGAATAATAGCAATAATATGCCTAATAGAGTTTTTGTGAGAATTAAATGAGATTATCTGCATACAATGGGCTTAGCAGAGGGCCTGGCACTTGGTAAGTGCTAAAAAAAAAATTGTCATTGTCAAGAATGTTACCACTATATCCATCTTTTTCCATCTGGTTACTTTTCTCCCAGCTCCAACAGAGCAATGGTCCCTGGGAGACTAAGAGATAATAACTCACTATCTACTTCTGGGAGGGTAATAAACACACCCAAGTAGCTCACATTAACCCAGACTCCGATCAGCTCTTGCAGATCAGCTCTCACAGCCCGGCAGAGGCCAGAGGCTGCTGGAGGCAAAGGGCAGAAGCAGGGGAGAGCCAAGTGGCTGGGGCCAGATGGACTTCGAGCGGACGGACCGCAGAACAGTGCCAGTGGCTTCTTTGGGCAGCACTTTGGGTACTCTTTGACATAGGCTCGGAGAAGCTGGACATAACTAAACACCCCTTTATAGAAGGCAAAATAGTTGGAGGAGAGCCTCCATCTATGTTTTGAAAACCCACCACCACTCCTAGGAAATACAATCTGCTGATGTTAGAAAGCAGATGTGTAGCAGAAGAGAGGGTAACACCAAGGGAACAGGCCAGCTGGGCCCCAAGAGGGTTCCCAAGGCCATAGCATGCCTTGGTGAATTCTTCTAGGTCTGGGACTACCCTGTATCAGGCTCCAGAATTTAATGTGGTCAACAGGCTGAGGGTAGATTTCCCTGTTGGGGATAGACTAATATTAATGAAGATCATGAAACATTAATATGTAGACCAGAATACTAATTCTTTCTCTCCTTTTCTCACTCTTTCTCTTCCTCTCTCTCTTTTCCTTATATTTACCGAATACCTACTATGTGCTAGGTAGCTATAATTAAAAGTGTCTACCCTAATAGAGCATGCATTCTAGTTGGGGAGATTAAACCATGGCCATCTATGTAAATAACAGCAGAGAATGATTAGCACCAGGAAGGCCACGCAGCAGGGGTAGGTAGGGCTTGTGAGGAAGGGGCACACTCGGCCAAGGTGAGGCCTCTCTGAGGCCTTTGAGCCAGGATGGAGGAAGGCATTCCAGGCAAGCAGTCTTGTGAAATAACTGCCCAGCAGCCCAGGATCCCAGGCCTCTGGGAGTCTGCCCACCTTTTCCTGGCAGGCTCCCAGTGCAGGGAGATGAGCTATAGTCAGAACAAGGACCCAAGCAAGCGGCCGGGCGCGGTGGCTCAAGCCTGTAATCCCAGCACTTTGGGAGGCCGAGGCGGGCGGATCACAAGGTCAGGAGATCGAGACCACAGGGAAACCCCGTCTCTACTAAAAATACAAAAAATTAGCCGGGCGCGGTGGCGGGCACCTGTAGTCCTAGCTACTCAGGAGGCTGAGGCAGGAGAATGGCGGGAACCCGGGAGGCGGAGCTTGCAGTGAGCCGAGATCGCGCCACTGCACTCCAGCCTGGGCAACAGCGTGAGACTCCGTCTCAAAAAAAAAAAAACAAACAAACAAACAAAAAAAAGAACAAGGACCCAAGCAAGCAAGGAATTAATCTCAGGTACTGACCGGTCCATGGAGGTCTGCAGTGGCCTCTCACCAGCCCAGCTCTCACCCTGCCCAAGGCCAGGATGTTTGCGGATCTAGGCTGCTCCCCACAGTAGTGCTGGAGGGGCTGTCCCGTTGTCCCTTCATCTACACATCCTTTCCCCAGATTAGTTAATGCAACTTAGTGGGCTGCGATTACGTTTTGCTTGGGTAAAATATCCAAATTGTTTAACCTCTCTGCACGTGTTTTCTCATCTACAAAATAAGGATGAGAGCTAGCTTGCAAGGCCCTGGGGTGGAGATGAAGATTCGGCGAAGAAGTTAAGTTACGTAAAGCTATCATGCTTATCTACAAAATAGCTGGCATTCCATAGACAGTTAGTTTTAATTGCTGTATTCATATTATATTGATTATTCTGCCCCAGCCTGTGAGCCGTGTCAATTCTTAGAGGAAGAGCAATAGAGCATAGGAATGACACGTAGAACATGGGCTCTGAGCACACAAACAAGCTGTGTAACTCAAGTTATTTAAACTCTCTCTGCCTCATTTGCCTCATCTGCATACTGGGGTTACTAACAGACCCCACCTCATGGAGTTTGGGAGGATTAAATGGGTTCATCCATATAAAGCTGTTAGAAGAGCGTCTGGTGCCTGGTAAGGGCCCAGATGTCCACTGCTATCATGTACTGCAGTATATTGTTTCCAAAGATGGCTGCAACAATTCGTCCCATTGAAATATGAAGAGACAGAGTCTGTTTCCTTCTCCTTGAATCTTGGCTGGCCTATGACTTGTGGAAGAAGTGATGTTCTGGGACTTCTGGGCCATAAGAGTCCTTGTAGCTTCCATTTTTACCCTCTAGAAAACCAGCTTCCACATAAAGAAATCTGAGCTAACTTGCTAGAGAGCCCACATGGAGAGAGTGAAACCCCAGAGAATGAGAAACCACTTGAAAAAGAGCGAAGGTACCCAGTGGACAGCCAGCACCCACCGCCAGATGTGAATGAGGCTGTCTTGCACTCCTAAGATGCTGCAGCTGACATGAGGTGAAGCAAAGATGCATGTCCTAGCTGAGCCTGGCCAAGCTCCTGACTCACAGAATCCTGAAAAATAAATGGTTGTCATTTTATGTCCTTACGTATTGGAGTGGCTTGTTACACAGCAATAGGTTACTGAAATATATATGTACAAACATACATATACACACATATAAAATACATAAATACATAACATACACACATATACACATGACTTCACCCATTATGTGTTGATTTTCTAGTTTCATTCTCATAGGCTAACCTATAGCATCTTGGCATCTCTTTAACATCCTACCTATATAATCAACCAGAGGGAGTTAAGTCAAAGGGTAAAATAATCCAGAAACAATGAAAAGTCATAGTCTCTACTGTTGGGATGCTTACAGTTAAAATGACTAAGGTACCATGAAACATAGATTTTAAAGCCCTCACATTTGCATAAAGTTTTGGACTTTCAAGGAACTATCAGAAACCATGTGATTTTCCTTCAAAGCGTCTAAAAGCGAATAGTTAACACTTTGCTGAATATTTTTTAAGTGCCAGGCACTAATCTAAGCACTTTACATGTAATGCATAGTGTGGCAAGTTGTATTTTCTGCAGATGGCTGCCATGATATTTCCCATCCTACATGCTCTTCCTGCACCATGATGTTGGCACTCCACCCATCGAGTGGTGGGATCTATGTTCCCTCTTTTCGAACCTAGGTTGGGCTTTGTGACTGCATTGGCCAACAGAATATGTCAAAAGTGAAGCTATGTGACTTCCAAGGCTGGATCATAAAAATGCCACGCACTTCCGCCTAGCTCTCTTTTAGAAACTAGCCTCCATGCTGGGAGAAAGCACAAGTCACATAGAAAGACCACATTGTAGATGTTTTGGCTGACAACCATCATCAACCACCACACGTGCGAGTGAGCAAGCCTTCGAGATGATTCTGGCTCTAGCCCCAGCCATTGTCTGACCACCATTGCATGAGAAACCCTGAACAAGAACCACCTACTTGGGTCCAGTCAATTCCCATTAAATGACTGTCATTGTTTTAAGTCACTGAATTTTGAGATGATTTTTTATACAGCAATAAATAACTGGGACACACGGTTACTTCAATGATCATTTAATTGCCTACATCCCCCTACCAAAGTGTAAGCTAAAAGAAAGTAGCAACTGAGTTTGTCTTATTTACAGCTGTGTCCCTAGGATCTAGTTTGAGTAGATTTCTGTTAATTTGTTAAATAAGGCCAGGCGTGGTGGCTCACGCCTGAAATCTTAGCACTTTGGGAGGCCAAGGTGGGCAGATTGCCTGAGCTCAGGAGTTTGTGACCAGCCTGGGCAACATGGTGAAATCCTGTCTCTACTAAAAATACAAAAATTAACTGGGCGTGGTGGCTCGCGCCTGTAGTCCCAGCTACTTGGGAGGCTGAGGCAGGAGAATTGCTTGAACCTGGGTAGCGGAGGTTACAGTGAGCTGAGATTGCGCCACTGTACTCCAGCCTGGGTTACAGAGTGAGGCTCCATCTCAAAAAAAAAGAAAAGAAAAGAATTTGTTAAATGAATGAACATGGCATTGCTCTTATGAGCTGCTGGATAAGGTCAGTAAGGCAGGCATTCTTATTTTGTAGATAAGGAAAACTAAGCCCAGAGAGGTTAAGTGACTTGTCTGAAGTCACACATCCAATAGCTGTCAGAGGTAGCTTAATACCACCCACTGTGGGGATTAAGTTTCAATAGGAATTTTGGAGTGGACACATTCAAACCGTAGCATGGTCCAAAGCAACAGGCTGGTCCCAGGAAGAGATCTGTGTTCCCAGAGCAAACTCTCTGAAGGGGAAGGCAGCTGCCACATTGACGAGAGAAGATGACATGACTCCTCCTGTCTTGGAAACAGATTGCAGACCAGCAGAGGGGAGAAATGTTCTCCATGTTCTCCTTTATCCCCTTTCTTCCAGCCTTCCCAAATTTGACAGTCTCCATTTTGTTACCAATGGAGGGAAAAATGATAACTAAGATTTCTCTTGAATCTTGGCAACAGAGCTCAGGCTTTTATTAGCATGCAGTAAAAATGACATTAACCTCAATAACAAATAAATTAAATCCTGGTTGGCTCAGAGTTTAACATCTTGGCCTTTCTAAGTTAACTTACCAAGTGATTTACTTCCTTAGTGCCTTTAACCCAATATCCTCAGTAGCTGGCCTTCTTGTGGATGCCACTTATCTTACCTTATAGCTGTGTCCTTAGGATCTAGTGTGAGTACAAATCCCAGACAAACCTGAAAATGGGCTTTCGAAACAAGCCATAAGGAGTAAATGTGGCCAGGTGCCGTGGCTTATGCCTGTAATTTCAGCACTTTGGGAGTCCAAGGCAGGAGGATCCTTTGAACCTAGGAGTCTGAGACCAGTTTAGACAACATGGTGAAACCCTGTCTCTACAAAAAATTTAAAAAATTAGCCAGGCATAGTGGCATGCACTTGGAATCCCAGCTACTCAGGAAGCTGGGGCGGGAGGATCACCTGAGCCCAAGAGGTTAAGGCTGCAGCAAGCCATGGTGGTGCCACTGCACTCCAGCCTGGGCGACAGAGGGGGACCCTGTTTTAAAAAGTTAAAAAAGTAAACATGTTTTAGGCATGTTTTAGAGGCAGCTTGGGAGATAAGGGCCCTGAAGTACGCAGAGGACTGGCAGGCCAACCCTGATTATGAGTGTGTACCAGTCCTCTAAATTACTGGAAGCCTAAATTTCCCCATCTGTCCAAAAGGGAATAGTGTCACATTAGCATGCAGGACTTCTCCCTAAAAATAAAATTCTGTACTAGAACATTTAACTTTACTCCATAAGTACTTACTACTTTCCAAGAACAAATTGAGGTAACAGATCCCCTGTGGAATGCAAAATATAGCCTCTGTTCTAAGGACTTCCCCTCTACTAAGGGAGATGAGTCTTACACATATAGAACAGCAGCCCATGGAGATGCCTTCATCAACCATCCCCTTCCCTTTAGTCAGATTTTATTTTTTATAGTAACTGCTGTGGTCAGGATGTGGGTGAGGGACTTAAAAATATTAGGGGAATGGAGAAAATGAAGGAAAGGAGGACAAAGAATAAAGGAATAAAAATGAAATTGGTTCCTACATGTAGTCCAAGAGTTTCCTGGTATTCTGAGGAAATGGAGGTTTTCCTCCCACCAGTACTATACCTTGACCTTCCTGGGGTCCTTCAGGCTGACTGAGACTCCTCAGCCACAAAACCCAGGATGGAAGCTGCAGAACTAAACGTGATAAGTCAGTCCAGAACAGCCCATGGAGGGCGGTTTATATGAATTTATAAGTGAATCACCCAGCTGCTCTCCCCATCTCCTGTAGTATCCCAGCCTCAGGGCTGGATCATGCATCAAGGTTTGGTCAGGGCAGGTGACCCAAAGGCTATAAGAGTCTTGCTGCTCCTCTCCTAGCTTCTGGGACCACTTACTGACTGATACAATATTAGAGATCAAAATGCCTCCCCCAAGGAACACCCCACTCTGATTCGACTGCCATTGGATTCCAGCCTCCTTTGTGCATTACCTTTTGTTTGAGCCTTTCATAAGTGATGACAGTGATTTGGGTTCACATACCCCCTTTTCTGAGGAAATATTTCTCAAGCACTTACTATATGCTTGAAAGAACATACTGTTCTAAGTTCTTTACATGAATTATTTCAGTGCTGTAACTGCTATTATTATCTCCATGTTACAGATGAGGAAGCTAAAAAATTCTAGTGCAGTTGCTATGTATAATAAAATGCTCCAAAGAGATGTTTTGAAGACTATTGAAGGAATTGAGGAGATTGGAAGGCCAAGATCTGAACAAATGTTTGGCCACACAGTAAATACATGGCAAGCTGGCAGGATGTCCTTTTTCTCTAGCTAAACAGAAATTGAGTCAAGGGAAGGGCTATCCAGAAAGAATATTGGATTGGGAGTTGTGGAACATGGGACACAAGGTCTGAACTTGTCACTGATCAATAGACCTTGAACAGTTACCTCTCCGGGCCTAGGTTTCCTATCAGTGAAACAGGGGCTGGGGGGCTGGCTCTGGACACCCAGGCAGCTTGCCACATATTTACTGTATGGCCAAACACTTGCTCAGGTCTTGCCCTTACAATCTTTGCAACTCCTCCAGTGGTCTTAAGGATGCTGCTTTTTACCCATTTCACTATAGAGAGTAACGGCACCAGAAATGTTCAGTGTCCTCATCTGCAGTAAGGGTCAGCATAATGACCTAGGGTTCAATGAGGCCACTAGTTAGTGGCTCTGGGTTCTACAGAGCAGCTGGAGGTGGCGTTCCTGGGAAATGAGCTGGCAGTTGCTACAGTTGGGCTCTTTCCCTGAACAGCTGGTGTGGAGAGCAAGGAGGGGGTGGGGGACAGGATAACCTCTGAGTCTCTGGCCAACTGCAATGTCTATTAAGGGCAGCCCAGATGGCTGCTAGCCAATAACCCATGCCTGTGTGCTTTGCAAGTTGTAGTCTCTCCTTTTGAAGGTCTCTCTCCAGAAGATGGGGAAGGAATTTGTCTCAGTCCACTTCCGCACCTGTCCACCTGAGCTGGGCTTTAGCCTGAGCCTCTGCCTCTGTATGGATCCCATGAGTATCCTCCTTCCCAAGGTCAATGTTTGGCCCCTCACATGGGCTCTAGGACCACAGTGCTTTCTTGAGCAGGCTTTGGGTGGTGATGGTGGGTAGTGGGCTCAGGGAAGATCACACTCCCTTTCTTCATACTCTGTTCCAAGCATAGATACAGGATCTCTTATTTTCCCAAGATTGTAAGGTTAATACCTTCAAGGCTGAAGTTATTGGGGCTGGCAAAAGAGTTATAATTACAGGGAAAAAAAAAAAAAAAACAGTTAAGTTGGAGGTTGCCTATGAACTCTCTTGGAGTCCACTGGCCCATGGCCCGGGGTGCCCTGCTTGCCTTTTCCCTCCAGGCCTGCCAGGCCTGCCATCTGATGGCAGAGCTCACTTAACTCCACAGAGAGGAAGGCCTTCAGCCAGATCTCTCCTATCTGGAGTCCAGGTCCCAACTTTCTGTTTTCCCCAGGTAAGAGGAAGTCTCCCCTCTTCCTGGGTGGCTGGGGTAGCTCTGTCTGCCACTAACCACAGGACAGTCATTTATATTAGCTTACATAGCCATTTATTTCCTCTTGTCTCAACCTGTCCATTCCAGAATCAGCTCTGAGGATTTCCTCTGCATAACGAAAAAGTCCACTGTTTTTCCCAAAACAAAAAGCAGTCTTTTCCCTTAGGTGGATTTTCCTGCTTCCTCTTGCTAAACAATAAACAGCTGAAGCTTTGGAATTGCTGTGTACCTTTCTTCAAGCCTTCAAGCTTGCAAGGGTTTCAGAGTCTGACATGACAGCACCCCACTACATAAGTAATAATCAGACATGTACAACCATATATGAGCCAGTCACAGATGGAGGCAGAAGGTGCCAGTCAGCCTTCAGAAGTAGGTCCTTCCAAGAGTCAAGGTTTTAAACTGAGCATATGATTAGAATGGCCTTCCAGTCTTTAGTACATGATTTCATCAATCAGCAAGACCAAATTACCCCTGTGTTTATTTAGGAAAAAAAAAAAAAAGGCAATGACCTATGAATAAACAGCACTTGACTTTGAAAATTGCTACATTAAATACCCAGCTCCTCTGCACGATTACAACAGCCTCCGGAGCTCTTCCAAATTGTCACCTAGGATGAATATGACAGCAAACAATGCTTTAAAAGTAAGTAATCTGCTCTATAATTATTTTAGCGGCTGCAGCCGCCAACCAGCAGGATCACTTATGAAAAAGGATGCAGTTGTTCCTTATTAAAAATGCATGAATATACAGTCTCTTGATTGTGGAAATAATCATCAGACTATCTAACAAGACTTAGCCACAGAAGAATTAATTAGGGTGAAATTGATTAAGGAGAAGAGGGTAAAAATCTATCTGTGATGATCAGGCTCCAATTAAACTCAAGCATTAATTCTCGTATTCTTTTCAAATTAAGAGACTCATCTAAATGTTCCTCATTAATATTCCAATATATCCCACCCTCCTTTAACCGGAGAGGAATGCAGACATTTCCAATGGAAGCAAAAGATCTATTCTTGTTGACTCTAAAGCGTCTTCTATCTTAAGGATTTCAGGAGATTGGAGTTTTAAAAATTATTTTAAATAAAAGATGGGAGGGGGTGGGTTGTGAAATCACCAAATTCATTCTGGTCTTGAGCACTGAAGATTTTGTTCTGAGATTTCTCAAAAGCTTAAGGAAGCATACAACACAAATAATTATGTGACAGCCTCTTGAATTCTCTTTGTCTCGTGGTAATCTGCTCCGGTACAGATAAGAGAAGCTTGAAGGGGTCATATATTCCATCCCTTGCCTTGAGACAGAGCTGTACCAAACCAGAGACCCATATGTAATTATCTACCATCTCCTGAGAGGCCTCCGGGGACCAGGACTCCACTCCCTTGGTAACAGGATCGAGATCAGGCAGCTAATATATTCCCAGCTCAGAGCTCTTCCTCCCCCCTCCTCCTCCTGCAGCCATTTGAAAGATGGGAGGAGAAACTTCCCCACACCATTGATTTTTCTTTCACTTTTCCTCCATTAGGAGCCCACTGTGGTTTCTGGCTCTTTGTGTCCAGACTGTTCTTATAATTCACAGGTCACTGACCTTTCCTTGTTCCTCCAATGACTGCTATCTTGGTAGCTCTTCTTCCATCTGCTGCCTTGGGTTTTCTCCTGTGGACGTTAAGGTTAGGTACTTCCTTTGAGCGAGGACAGGCAGCTCAGGGCCAAGAAGCATCCCAAGGGCTGGGAGCCTCCTCTGCTCGGGGTGCTGCCACCCAGCAGCAGCTCCCACCCAGCATCACCAGCCTTATCAGCGAAATGGGGGAGATAGGAGTAAAGAAGCAATTCCAAGCCCTTTGTTTTGCCTTGTATTATCTTGTTTTCTCTTTACCACCCTGAGAGTGGTCATGGTTCCCATTTTACTGCGGAGTCTGAACTGTTCACAGAGGCCTCCAAGCAGGACTATGAGAACAGGAAGCAGAATTTAGTCTGCCTTGGGGAGTCCAGCCAGGCCATCCCCAAAAATTTACCAGGCAGCCGACAGAGGAGAGGACACTCCAGGCAGAGGGAACTGCATTAAGGGATCTGGGAACAGCATGAATGTGGCAGCTTCATCTTCCTGAGCCTAGAAGGGATGTCCCATTTACATTTATGAGAAAATATCCATGGCGTCCCCTCTCCACACAGCCCTTCTTGCTGGTCTCAACTGCTTCAAGCATAGGTGGGCAGATGTCTGTGGTGGGAGGATCTGGGGTAGATAGGCCACCATGGAGTTGTGGGACTAAAGTCACTGAGAGCCTCAGGAAGGAGTCCAGACATTCCCATCCTCCCTTAAGCTTCATCCTTCCGGGGTGCAGCCATATGACCCTACATCCTGCTCTACCGCCTGCACCTCTATCCCCATGTTCACCATACATGACTTTGAATGCTAAGGGAAGAATATGGAGAGGCGACAGAGGCCTGTCTCTTCTCTCAGGAAACTCCTTCACTTCTATGTAAATTTATGGATGCAAATTGTTATGTGGGGGCAGAGACCCTGAAGCAGCCAAGCCCCAAATGCAAATAATTATGGTGGGGGGGGGGTCACCCAAACTCCACCCATCCACTGAGCCTAGGATCCCAGCCTCAACCAAAATATCCCATGCCCTGCACGCACAGCCATGGCCAATCTTCTTCTCCTTCCCTCCTGCCTTTTTTTAATCGATTTGTCTCCCATCTGTTCCTCTATTCAGTTATTAGCAAATTGGTTCTCAGGATCTACCTGGGACTTTAATATTGTCCTTGGTATTAAGGAGGGTGCAAGAGAGAAGCATGTGATTCCTGCCCTAGAGAATGTCACAGGTTGCAGGAGGATGCCATTAACTCAATCAAAGCAAGTGAAAAACCACAATGAATAGTATATCATAAAGATTAAACTGAGTACCACCAATTTAATGTCGAGTGAAATCAAGAGAAGGAGGGAACCCCTGGGAGGGAGGCTGGGGTGATCAGAAAGGCTGCTGGGAGCAGGTGGGACTTGAATTAGGTCTTGAAGCTGAGTTGGCATCACATGGATTAAGGAGAGATAGGAAAGATGCCAGTGAAGGGCAGGCCTGAGCAGACACAGGCTGGAAGGCACATCAAGGAACCTTCAGCCTGGTTGGAGGGGAAAGTACTTGTTGAGAAGTAAGGAAAGCCAAACTTTGCAAGACCTTGAATGCTAGATTTAGGAATTAGGATTTTAGTCTAGACTGTTGATTCCAAAACTGTAGTGTGCTACAGAGGAATGCTGGTTAAAATGAAGGTTCCCAACTGGGAGCAGTGGCTCACACCTGTAATCCCAGTACTTTGGTGTTTTTGTTTTTGTTTTTTTTTGAGACAGAGTTTCACTCTTGTCACCCAGGTTGGAGTGCAGTGGCACAATCTCGGCTCACCGCAACCTCTGCCTCCCAGGTTCAAGCGATTCTCCTGCCTCAGCCTCCCAAGTAGTTGGGATTACAGGCATGTGCCACCATGCCCGGCTAATTTTGTATTTGTAGTATAGATGGGTTTCTCCATGTTAGTCAGGCTGGTCTCGAACTCCCGACCTCAGGTAATCCACCCTCCTTGGCCTCCCAAAGTGCTGGGATTACAGGCGTGAGCCACTGTGCCCGGCCAATCCCAGCACTTTGGGAAGCCAAGGTGGGCAGACCACTTGAGGGCAGGAGTTCAAGACCAGCCTGACCAACATGATGAAACCCCATCTCTACTAAAAACACAAAAATTAGCCAAGCATGGTGGCACACGCCTATAAATCCCAGCTACTTGGGAGGCTGAGGCATAAGAATCGCTTGAACCTGTGAGGCAGAGATTGCAGTGAGCTGAGAGAGTGCCACTATACTCCACCCTGGGCAACAGAGTGAGACTTTTTTTGAGTCTTGAGACTCCATCTCAAAAAAATGAATAAATAAATATAAATATAAATACAAAAAAGATTCACCAAGTGTGGTGGTGGCTGCCTGTAATCCCAGCTACTTGGGAAGCTGAGGCAGGAGAATCACTTGAACTCAGGAGGCAGAGGTTGCAGTGAGTCGAGATCATGCCATTGTACTGCAGTCTGGGCAACAGAGCAAGACTCTGTCTCAAAAAACAAAAAGAAGGTTCCCAGAACTCAGCCTTCATAGGGATGGGACATTTTAAACAAGCACTCTAGATGACTGATGGTGGCCCCCATACGTTTGCTAGGTCTTGCATCTTTGTCCCTCCTGTGCTGCTGGCGTGGCCTGTGGGTACAGCCAGGACTTTGTTTGCACCATGGAAACTCCAGGGCCACAGAGGTTTCACCACTCTTGGCAAGGATGTTAAGCTTTGTCTCCTAGTAACCCAGAGACTGGGCAGGAATTATTTTGACTATGCTGTAGCCAAAGGGAAAGCAGCCCTGATGAAAAACAATTAGAGTCATTCCTTTAGAAGAGTCGAGAAAGTGCCTCATACCCTGGGACCACGTGGGGGCCTCTGTTGCATTTTCCTACTTATTAAAAGTGTAGCAAACAAGTAAGTTCGGTGAAGATTTTTTTTATATGATAAAAGTGTTCAGCTGTAGGTTCCTTTATTTTTATTTTATTTTTGAGATGGAGTCTTGCTCTGTTATCTGGGATGGAGCGCACTGGTGTGATCTTGGCTCACTGCAACCTCCGCCACCCATGTTCAAGCGATTCTCCTGCCTTAGCCTCCCGAGTAGCTGGGATTACAGGCATGTACCACCATGCCAGGCTCATTTTTATATTTTTAGTAAAGACGGGGTTTTACCATGTTGGCCAGGCTGGTTTCAAACTCTTAACTTCAAGTGATCTGCCCACCTCAGCCTCCCAAAGTGTTGGGATTACAGGCATTAGCCACCACGCCTGGCCAGCTCTAGGTTCCTTTAACCCTAGAGGAAGGTTTAAATAGCCATTTTAAAATAATAGCTATTGCCCCTTAGCACTGATACAGACGTTGCATCCCAGATGTGCCCTTTAATAAATGTGTTTTGTGGCAAGTTACTTGCTGTCTCTGTTAAACTCTGTTAAACTTCTCCATTTTTATTGGAAATTTTTAAACCTAGAAAAAAGTTAAAAGGATAATAGTGGAAAACCAGTAAATCCTTTACCTAAATTCACCAAGGGTTAACATTTTGCCGTTTGCTTTCTTTCTTTCTCTCTCTCTCTCCATATATATGTATATATGTATATGTGAATATAAAAATATATAGTATGTGAATATAAAAATATATTCACATATACATATATATGCATTTACTAAAGCATTTGAAAGTCAAAGATATCATGACACTCAAGAACTAGGACAGGCCAGTTGTGGTGGCCCACACCTGTAATCCCAGCACTTTGGGAGGCTGAGGTGGGAGGAACACTTGTGGCCAGAAGTTTGAGACCAGCTTGGGCACCATAGTGAGACCTCATCTCTACTAAAAAAAATTTTTTTAATTAGCTGAGCTTGGTGGCACTTGCCTGTAGTGCCAGCTACCGGAGAGGCTGAGTGGGGAGGATTGCTTGAGCCCAGGAGCTGGAGATTGCAGTGAGCTATAATTACATGTCTGCACTCCAGCCTGGATGACAGAGTGAGATCCTGTCTCAAAAAAAAAAAAAAAAAAAAGAACAAGGGCATTCCTGTTATAATTTCTCTTATAACCACAATTTCATCACATCCAATAAATTTGACACTCATACAGTAATATTAACTAATGTAATAAATATATTTAGATGTCCCCAATTCTCCCAAAATACCCTTTATGGCTTACTAATTTATTTTTAGAGACAGGGGCTCACTCTGTTGTCCAGTCTGAAGAGCAGTGGCACTATCACAGCTCACCGCGGCCTCACACTCCCGGCCTCAGGCTATCCTCCCACCTCAGTCTCCCGAGTAGCTGGGATAAAGGCACACACTGTCATATCTGGCTAATTCAAAAATTATTCTAGAGATGGAATCTCACTGTGGTACCACATTGGTCTCGAACTCCTCTTGAACGCCTCAGCCTCCTGAGTCACTGGGATATGACTTTAAGAAAAAAACAACGAAGATTTTAAACCGTGTTTCTTTAGTTTCCTCTAATCTAGAACAATCCCCCTGCCTTTGTTGGTTGCTTGTTTTTCATGACATTGACATTTTTGAAGAGCCTAGGTATAAGTTGTCTTGTAAAATGTCTCACAATCTGTATTTGTCTGATTCGATTCAGGTCAAATACATTTGGACACGAACATGCTGTGAAGGTGAGGCTGTGCCTTCCCGTGGCATCCCATCGCACCAGGCGGTGCACCACGTCTGTGTGTCCTGTTAGTGGCGATGCTACATTGGATCAGTAGGCTGAGGTGCACGCTTACATTTTGACACTTGGTTACATTTAACTAAGCACTATGCAACTCTTATTAATCAATATAGTCAAATTATAAAGTCCTTGAGGGCAAGAACTGAGGCTTCGCCTTTGGAAAATAGTGCTTTACAGTTTACAAGACTCTTTCATACAGATTACCTCATTTACTCATCAGACACCCTGGAGGGAAATATTTTATTCCCACTACGCAGGAATGCAAGATCTCACTGTGCTTTGGAGCCTGACATTGAATCATAAATCTACCCATTAATAAATGTGTCTTATGACAAGTTACTTAACCTCTCTATTAAACTTCTGTTTGCTCAACTGCAAAATGGGGATAGTAATGTCTTCCTCCCAGAGTTGTTATGAAGACCAAATGAGGGTAATGAAAATAAAATGCCTGCCACAGTGCTTAGCACATAAAGAATATTCGAAAAATGCAAGTGCTGTGTTTATAGAGCTAAACACGTTATATATACACGTGCTCACATACTCAACATGCATGTATACACTGATGTATAGGAAGGTCAAGGTCTGGCCTGTGGTCAACTCAGCTGAGTAAATAGCAGAGCCCAGATGCAAAGCCCCATCTGCCTAACTCCAAATCCAGGTCCCATGCCCGTTGTCCACACAACACCACCCTGCTGGTGATGGGCCAGACAGTGTTGCCTTGTATGAACCATTTGGTCAAAATCATTTGAATAATGTGTATAAAAATTAGACTTGATCTTGTTTTTATATATATATATATGGACTCTAGCTCTGTCACTCAGGCTGGAGTGCAGTGGCATGATCTCAGCTCACTGCAACCTCCGCCTTCCAGGTTCAAGAGATTCTCCTGCCTCAGCCTCCCAAGTAGCTGGGATTACAGGCACATGCCATCATGCCCGGCTAATTTTTTATATTTTTGATAGAGACAGGGTTTCACTATGTTGGCCAGGCTGGTCTCGAACTCCTGATCTGAAGTGATCCGCCCGCCTTGGCCTCCCAATGTGCTGGGATTGCAGGCATGAGCCACTGCGCCCAGCCAGACTTGATCTTATTTACATCCAATATCGTATCTTATTTACACCTAACTTCAAGAAGCATGAAGCAAGGCCCTACTTCTCTGATTATACAGAATTGGCCAAAGGGCCCCATGCTGATGCCCTTTCTTCCCAGAAATCAGCCTGTGTGCTGCCCTCAGCTCATTGCTTTGTGTTACTTGGCAACCTCACAACATACCCAAACTCACCACATTGAACAGCAGTCACTGTGCATCTGGGAGGCAACACATTGTGGCTGGACAATAGTGCATAGTTGACCCCAAACATTCCCGTCCTGCCCTGCTCCTTCAGGGTCTTTGGTCTGGAGTAGGGGCAAGACTGGAGAATGGTCCTTGGTCAAGGTCCTTGTTTTAGGGGCTCAGGACCGGCAGAGGTCCCTGAAAGTCCCCTCAAGCATTTTCATTGGAAGTTCCCGTTCCTACTTTCTACTAAGCACCCCAGCCCCACCCCAGTCTACATAGGGAAAATCCACAGCAGCACTCAACCATTATTTTGAGTGAAAGGTCTTCATCCCCTTTGAATGACAATGGGTCCAGTTAAGAATTAATTCCACCCAGCCGGGATTGTGATGTGTGAGTTTGTTGTTCAGGTGAGGTCAGAGGTCTAGGGAAGGAAAAATCACTTCTAGCAAAGGTTTCACGGAGGAGATGGGCCTTGGGGAAGGGGAGTTGGATAGTCAGCAAGGAGGAGGAAGGCATTCCTGATTTGAGGGAGTGGGACACACATCGTATTGGTAAAGGCACAGAAGTAGGGTAGCAAAAGGCCTGGTCAGGGAACTGAGAGGCGGCATCTGCAGGGAGGAGAGGGAGGAGCCCCTCCCTTCCAGACACAGAACAGACCGGGGCTGTAGAGCGGCTAAATATTTCATTGATGGAAAATTGGATATGGCCGTGGTGCTTAGGATGTAGACTCTAATTTCACGGCTGGGTGTACCCAGATGGCTGATTAGGCTGCAGAAGAGAGGCTGCCTCCCCATTCCTGGTTTCCTGGCCACAGGAGGGTGCAGACACTGACCTTTTTTTCTCAGTGAGGTCAGCAGCCATACGTGTTCTGGGTCCGAGAAGATGAACAAGCCCCCCACCCCAGCCAGACCCCATTGCTTCACAGGCCCCAGACCCACCTCGGTTCCAGTTTTTCAGTGGACACACATTTCACACCTACTATATGTCAGCCATCATGGTGAGCACAAAGGAGATACAGATGTCTCTGCCCAGGGAGACAGCTTAGGGAAACGGACCCCCTAACAGGTCTCTAACTGTGGAGACCACAAATGAAGTGCTAGGTCTAAGCTCCACAGAGGAGGCGCCCCCTGTGCTGCTGCAGTCCCTGCAGAGAGGAAGGGAGGGCTGCTAACCAACACGCAGCACGGACTGACTTCTGGCTAGACACTGTGCTAGGAGCTAATTCTGTACTACAACCTTTAATCCTCACAGTCACTCCAAAAGGAGATACCATAACTGCTAATTGCATAAACTAATGGCTTTCCAGCAGGAACATGTGCAAAGAATACATGTGAAAGAACTTTGAACCATGAGGACCATTTAGCAGTTTGGAGAGGCTGGCACATTCAATGGAGGACCAGAGGGGGCTGGCAGGAAATAAACCTAGGAAGGTAGATAGACTGGGGCTTTGCATGTCAGGATGACACATTTGGACTTTATCCACTTAGCTTTGGGAGGCCTCTGAAGGATAGTGAAAAAGGTGGGGCCAAGTGTCCTCTTTCCCTCTTCCACCCCAGTGGGGTCTCTGGCTCTGGCCTCCAGATCGTAATAATGACCCATCATATCAACAAATATGGACTATACACCTTTACTGTGAGCCAGGTATCTTTCTGGGCACTGGGGAAACAGCAATGAACAGGAGAAGGGTCTCATCTCATGGAGCAATGGAGGAGGGAACAGTGGAGGGACACTGTCATCTAGTAAGCAAATACATAAATAAAAGGTAGTTTCCAGTAGTCATAGGTGCTCTGACAAAACAAAAACATAGCAATGGGACAGAGAGTGATGGGGGAGGGGAAGCTGCATGAGTAGGGACAAATGGGAAAACCCTCTTGGAAGAGATGACATTTGAGCTGGGACCTGAAAGGTGATGGGCCAGACAGGAACAGATATGAGGAAGAGCATTTTAGAAGGAGGCGCAGGTATTTGCAAAGACCTGAGGCAGGAACCAGTTGAGTGGGTTGGAGATACATGAGGTTGAGTATGTTCGGAGTGAATGGGCTGGAGAGGGCGTGAAGGAGGACAGGAAGACTTACAGGCCAAGGTGAAGTTGGAATTTTATTGTTCAATACTCAGCTCAAGGCCAGGCACAGTGGCTCATGCCTGTAATCCTAGCACTTTGGGAGGCTGAGGTGGGCACCACAGTTTTCTTTCCTGGGGTTTGGGAGAAATACTCGGGGAACTTGGTGTCCGGGCATTTTCAGAGTTCTTGCTTTACAGAAGAGAGAGTTCTCCAGCCTCCCATCTAGGCGGAAATGGTCATATTGGGGTGATCACCCTGGGAACAGCAGGGTAGGGTCCTTTTGGGGCTGGGGCTGGAGTACTGGAACTCAAAGAGCTTTCTGCTTCCCCCCATACCAACTTAATCCTTTTTCTTCAAAGAGGAAGCCCCAACCGCATCAGGCACATATGTGCTTCTGAACAATATCCCCAGGGGTGAGAAGGATAGCCCCCCTGAGAGAGGACTCAGTACTGCTGGAGAGAGCCTGATACAGTGAGCAGAGAAGGGCTTTGGAATTAGGCCTTGGGTGTGTTTTTGCGGGTTATGATGGTCATTTACTTCTGTCAATTCTTCTTTCCTCTCCTCTCCATGGAGCTACAATTGGTAAGGATGTAGGGGTCTCAGGACAGGGAGTTGGGGGAGATAGTCAATTTCTCCCATTTCAAACGCTTTCCTGAAAGTAAGTTAAGTTCTTAGAGAACAATGTTCCATGCGATAACATTCCTGGGCCACAGAGGCTGCTCTTCCCCAACAGCCAGGCAAAGAGCCCTTAACATCAGACAAAGCCTGAGCTGATTCCAGAGGGAATAAGCAGTGAGAGGCACAGCATGGGACAGCCAGAGGGAGTAGTCCCAGGTCCCAGAGCTGGCAAGGAGGAAATGCCAGGGCCACACAGGACAGATGGCAGAAGTTTGGAGAACATTTTTAGGGACAGATTCCTTTCCCTTTACCCATGAGCCAAAGCAGAATTTCATCCTCTTGGCAGCCAACAGGGTCCCTCTTTCTCTGAACCAACCCCTCTGTTGCAGGGCCATCTCTAGGACATTCCTCCATGGGCAGGGAGAAGACATAGCTAAACCCTGGCCTGATGAGTCCTCAGAAAAACTAAGTCACCGCAAGTCATCTCTTTCTGAGTCACAGAATCTTGAACCCTTTTAACATCTCTGCTGTTTTCCCCATCAGTGGTTAGATTGCTGTTTGTCCTGAGAATGAAATAGGAGTAGGTCGGGTGCTGGCAAGGTGGTTTCTCATGCCCTAGCCTCTGGACCATGGGAGCTGGAGAAACAAAGAGGGCCGAGGTATAGACCTAGAAAATCCAAGTACTGGCCTCCTTAAAAATGAGCTGGGGCCGGGAACAGTGGCTCACGCCTATAATCCCAGCACGTTGGGAGGCGGGCACAAGAGAATTGCTTGAGCCCGGGAGTTCGAGACCAGCATGGGCAACAAAACAAGACCTTGTCTGTATTAAAAAAAACAAATAAATAAGCCGAATATCAAGACTGGAGCAAATGGGCTAAGGTCTGCAGGGGATGGCAAGCAGGTCAGTCCTGGAAGGAGACTTGGGAAACGTGGCAGATGCTAGGCTAGGATTGCAGCAAGAGCCCAGCTTCATGACTGCACCAACCTGGAGGTAGGAGGGAGAGGGGGCTGATGAGGACGGGCCCTGGTTGGGCTGTAGTCCAGAGGCTGCGCTGGGACCTGAGCCAAAGGCAACACATGCTCCCGAAGTTCAGAGAAGGAGGCAATTTGTGTTGGGCTGGTTAGCGCCTTCCATCCCTCCAAAAAACCCGTGCTGGGCCTGATCTTATTGCAGTCGTTCTCTCTTGCTTCCGCCAGGGAGTCATGGAAACAATTTGGGGCGATAGCGAATAACTTTGTAGCCACCTCATTCACTTAGAGAACCTCCTTCCACTTTTCCATCCTCCTTTGGGCATTTCTTATACCCTAGCCTAGAAGTGACAAGAAAGGAGAGTGTTTTTCTGATTTCACAGAGCAGAGCATCACCCCTAGCCAAAGCTCAAGATGAGACAGAACTTGAGGCCACGTGTTTTAAAGAGTGCAAATTCATCCTCACAAATTTTTCAGATTCCATCTAAAGCATCCTTAGGCTGAATAATGAAGAATTCAGTTCTCATCCCCACCCCCTCTCTCTGCCTTTCTCCACACACACATACCCTCCCCCGCACCCATTTCAGAATCTTTTCTTTTTCTGCTGCAGTCTCCTCCTCCTCCTCCCTCACCTCCCTTCTCAGCAGGAGCACACCAGGACAAGAAAATGCTACTACAGGAGGCTCCCAGCCACAAGAACTGGTTTCTCAGAATGAGAATGTAGACCTGGCCACAAAGTCATTGCCACGCTGAGCACATTTCTGTCTCACCATGTAACTCAAGAAATAATGCAATTGCATCTAGTGGACTTCACCCAAACTGTGCCCTGGGTTGCCCTGGGGAGCTGGTTCTGCTGCTTCAGGCTAACTCACTTATTGTGGCAGGAGGCTGCTGATATGGTCAGTTCCCAGGGATCAGCCGCTGGAGGTGGAGGTTAGGGTGGGGGGGCAGTGGGAGGGTGTTGGAAAGGGCACCTATCAAACGTGGATTCATAAATGGGCTGCAGAGAGACTGGAAAGACTCTGAAGCTGAATGCACGAGTTTGTACGTGCATTTTTACTGGGGATGAGGATCAGTTTTTTTGTCTGATTCTCAAAGAAGTCAGAGACCCTCAAAATGGTTACTCATTTTGGGTGGTAGGTAAAACAAGAAATTGAAATGTTTCTCTTTTCATTTTTGCTCCCCAGTGAGTTTGAGTTTTATGCAATTTCTTGTATAAGAGGAGAGCCTAAGTCCATGGAAGCTGGGATTGAACATCCTGAATATGCAGTTCCTTGGAGAGCCACCAAGAAAAGACCTAAGCAGGAGACATGATGTCACCTTCGGGGAGGAGGCTCTTCAGCTGTCTGGCATGGGAGGAGGAGGAATGAGGAGGATCACTGGCCTTGAACCCCCAAGGAGAGGCCAGAGCACCTTTCTGGGACTCAGCCCAGGGTTTGTATTAAACATCCAGCTCCAAAAGAGATGCTGTGCAGATTCAAGCTGCCAAGTCCTGAAGGCCCTGAGGGAGAACCCAATCCCAAGCAGCCTGGGTGGTATCTGGGTATCCTGTGCCCTGCCCATGGAGATCAGGAGCCTAAAGTCTAGAGCTCACTGCAGAACCAGACCAAAGACAGTCTAAGGTCTGCTGAGCCAAGCCTTCCTGACCTCCCGTGGAAAGGGGAAGAGAGAACAGGGCCTCCACTCATCCACCTACCAGTTCCTGGGTCCCTTTAGCCCTTGGCATGGTAATTAACGGTCAGGAAGTTATGCATCAGCCTCAGCAAGCTAACGTGGCAGGAGATCCCTCCTGACAGCAGAGCTAATAAGAAATTTGCTAATGCAATTTGTCACTTTAAAAAGCCATATGTCGGTGGGGATGAGCACTTCTCTGCAGCAGCTAGTGTAATTGTCAGAGCAAAGCAGCGAGCAACTCTCGGAAGGGGGTGAGGAGGATGATGTCTTCACTAAATCAGTGGTGCAATGCAGCAAGCGAGGGCGCTGGGAGGAGGGGTGTGGTGCTGGGTGGAGGGCTCCCAGCTCTCAAGCTCCCAGGAAGCCAGGTCTGCAGACCTGTTCGGGGACCCCATTAAAAACCAGATGAACCCTGAACTCCAGCCCCTGCTGCCTTTGAGCTGCATGAACCTGCGCTTTGGTTCCTGCCACAGTGTTAAAACAAGAAGCAACTCTGTCTGCAGTAATGGCTGATGTAAGTCTCAGCCATTGAGTGTCAACACACAGGACCCGATTCCAGCTGGGGGCAGGGCTGATGCCATGTGCACATTTGCTCTTTCTCTCCCAGACCCCTGTGATAACTTCATCCAGGACAAGAGCCACTGGTCCTTAGTCAGAGGCAGGGAAAGATTAGAAATCCACCTCAGGCCCAACAACATCTCTGCTTCCAGTTTAGACAAATTGCCTTGAGTACCCAGTGTTTGCCAAAATAAAGAGTGGTTTCTGCAAAGGGGAAAAACTGCTGTTGTGGGATTTTGCTTCAAACACTCAATTGCAAACCATTTTTCCCAAAGCAAATTGATAGATAAGCAAGTAAGACAGGTGCCCCTTCTGGGAATGCAGTCCAGGGCTGCTGGGAAGGCTGTGGGAAGGAGTAAGAATATCCATATGGCTGGATCTCCACTGCTTTCTGGAGATAGTCCCCACTCTCAGTTATCTGTGAAATGAGAGGGACTGGAGAGAGGGATGAAGTAGGGTAAGCCACCACCAACACCCAGAGAAACATCACACCCAGTTTCCACCAATTAAACTTCCTTCTAAAGCAAATTTTGACCCTAATTGTTCTCTGTCCTTTAAATTAATGCTTTTTTTTTTTTTTTTTAAGACGGAGTTTCACTCCTGTTGCCCAAGCTGGAGTGCAATGGTGTGATCTCAGCTCACTGCAACCTCCGCCTCTTGAGTAGCTGGGATTACAGGTGGCCACCCCACGCCCAGCTAATTTTTTGTATTTTTAGTAGAGACAGGGTTTCACAATCTTGGCCAGGCTGGTCTCAAACTCCTAACCTCAGGTAATCCACCTGCCTCAGCCTCCCAAAGTGCTGGGATTACAGGTGTGAGCCACCACGCCCAGCCTAAATTAATGCTTTGAATTTTGCATGGAGACACTGAAGGAAGACAAAGTACAAAGATCCAAGCAATAACCATTAGAAAGAAGAAATCCCATGCTAGGGCCGGACAGCCCAACATGTATATTTAAGCTCCATGTTGCCTTCCTGTTTAAGACCTTCTGCTCAGCTCATACTGATGGAAATAGCATGGGTGGGCATGGGGGAGGTATAGCCTCATGACTCCCCAGCCTTCAGGGTGATGGGAGAGGACTGGCAACAGGAACTGGTATGATATTTTTAGTGAGTCTTAAACCTTGCAGGAACAGAGTTTTACAGCAACTCCCAAAGTCCCCTGTGAATTGAGGCCCACCTAGGGTGCCAGGAGCCCCTTTATGTGCCCTTTAAAATATGCTTTAATAGCTAAGGTTCTATCATTTAATATTTATTTATTTTTAAATTTTCCTGATCCTCCTTCCATGTCTATTTTTCCAAATACTTTTTTTTGTTTGTTGTTTCTCTTGAGACAGGTTCTTGCCCTGGCACCCAGGTTAGATCACGGCTTACTGCAGCCTCAACCTCCCAGGCTCAGGTGATCCTCCCACCTCAGCCTGCTGAGTAGCTTGTACTACAGGTCCCAGTATGTGGGACGTGCAACCACACTTGGCTAATTTTTTACTTTTTGTAGAAATGGGGTTTCACTGTGTTGCCCAAGTTGGTCTTAAATTCCTGGGCTCAAATGATCCAACTGCCTCGGCCTTCCAAAATGCTGGGATTACAGGCGCAAGCCACAGCTCCCAGTACCAAATCAATCTTAATACCATTTCTGCCAAGTTCAAAACAAAGATAATCCTGTTGATATTTGGCTGAGACCATACCAAATTAATAGACTAGTTTAGGGAAAATTTTTTTACCTTGTATGTGTGGCAAAATTTTTACCTCCACTCTCCTAGGGTTTTCAACGGGGCCTAAGAATTAAATCAACATAAAACAGATTAATAGGAGGAAAGGAAACATATTTATTTAAATAAGTTTTACATGAGATGGGAGCCCTCATAAGGAAATAAAGACCCAAAGAAGCAGTTTAGAGTCAAACACTCATATACTGAGTCAGACAAAGAGTTTCACAAAGTAAATGATGGAAATGTGACAAGGCAAGGGGGCTTGGGCTGGGAAAGATGATCGTGAGGAGTGACCAGGAAGAGGAAGGTTAGTTTCCAAGGTCAGTTTGTACAGATCCCTCTCAGCCTCCTCTCCCTGTCCCTAGTGATAAGACTGTTGCTTTCTGGCTGGTGTGGTGTCTCATGCCTGTAATCCTAGCACTCTGGGAGGCCGATGTGGGCGGATCTCTTGAGGCCAGGAGTTGGAGACCAGCCTCATCTGATGATAGGGAGACCCTCATCTCTATTTCTTGTTTAAATTTTTTTTAAAAAAAGAATGTTGCTTTCCTCCTGCTATAAAGAGGACATCTTCCTTATGGGGCTTTTATTCTAGGTTTCAGAAAGAAAAAGGCGTGATCAGAGTGCCCTTCCAGTACCTGCTGGTTTTCATTTGCCTTTGGCTCAAAATAACCCTTATGCCAACGGGGCATATTTTGAGGTGGCATATTCTGCTACCCTTCAGCTTTTACAAAACTGAGTTTTTCTCTTCAAATTAGAATATGTTTTTTCATTTAAATAAAGTCTTGCTGTCCAAATACTTTTTAACACTCCATATTGACTCTGAATTACCTGCCTTCAAGGCTTATTTGGCAAAGAGACTATAGAATCTCATCTGCTTAGCAGGGAATGTGTTACCTCTTCCTTGGTTATCGGTGAGTTATATTTTTAAAGACAGCTGCCTACATGCCTTAACTTAAATCAAAAGGTACTGGGACAAATAGCCACCTTGGGGTGTCCTTGCCTTGACTGCCAACCTAGACTCTAGGTCCTGGGGCCTCGCTCATTCTCATTCCATACCACACACAGGAAGTCAATCTCATCTGTATTCCCAGCACTTTGGGAGGCCGAGGTGGGCAGATCACCTGAGGTCAGGAGTTCAAGACCAGTCTAGCCAACACGGTGAAACCCCATCTCTAATAAAAATACAAAAATGAGCTGGGTAAGGTGGCGGGTGCCTGTAATCCCTGCTACTCAGGAGGCTGAGGCAGGAGAGTTGCTTGAACTGGGGAGGTGGAGGTTGCGATGAGCTGAGATCGCGCCACTGTACTCCAGCCTGGCGACAGAGTGAGACAACATCTCAAAAAACAAACAAACACACAAAACAACTTTGGTTAAATACATCTGTGGTCCTTTTCTCTCGTTAACCTGTTTTTTGTTATAGGAGCAGCAGCAATGAGCCTTGTGACGGGTGAGGGAAAGGTAACTTTTTCTCCCCTACAAAGATAGTTTCTGCCTTTAATTAAGGCATGTGGTTAGGGGCTAACCTGAGAAGGTGCTGGTGCTGAGGAAAACCTGCCTTGCCCCAGGTTCTCCGAATTATAGCCCCTCTCTCTTTTTTTTTTGAGGCAGAGTCTTGCTCTGTTGCCCAGGCTGGAGTGCAGTGGAACGATCTCGGCTCACTGCAACCTCTGCCTCCTGGGTTCAAGCGATTCTCATGCTTCAGCCTCCCAAGTAGCTGGGACTATACAAGTCGTGTTCCACCATGCCCAGCTAATTTATGTCTTTTTAGTAGAGACAGGTTTCACCATGTTGCCTAGGCTGGTCTTGAACTCCTGGCCTCAAGTGATCCACCTGCCTAAGCCTCCCAAAGTGCTAGGATTACAGGTGAGAGCCTCCCACTCATGCTTTTCTCATGTAACCCCTCTGCAGGGCCGGCTTCATGGGTGGGTGAGCTCCAGCTTAGATGAGCCCTGCACTTGGTTTAATACTCTCCTGTTTAGCAGTTTCTGGAAAATAAGAAAAATAAAAAGCAATACTTAAAAAAAAAAAAAAAACTGAAATACTAAAACAAAAGTAGAGTAAATTCTTAATAATTTTGTAAAAGGGGACCCCACATTTTCATTTTGCACCAGACCAAGTTATCCTGTCCCTCTGCAACACTTTGAAACTCAAAAACAGAAAGGAACAGCCCAGTCACACTTGGGATTGGCTGAGGGGTCAGCATCCAAGTCCAGGCAAGACCAGGTGCCAGTCCAGGCACTTGAGCAGCCTCTGCCAGGACTTCTCTCTGCTTTCTGCAGCAGGCAAGACCTCGTCCCATCTGCAAATGGGCCTGGGTGATGGATTTTTAAGGGGGACACCTCACAGAGGACTCCCCACTCCCTTCCTCAGCTCCTCCTCCCTGCCTGCCTCCCAGGGTCTGGGCTATAACTCAGCCCACTCAGCAAACCCTCAGCAAATTTTGCTGGTTGTCATCTGGACTACCTCAGGCCCAAGCCTGCTCAGTGTTTCCAGAGTTTAGACCCCAGAAGTGAGTAAGCAGCCTGCATTCTCTCTCCAGACTTCTGCCTCTCTCAAGACCTTCCGGGAGCCTGGATCGACAGGAGAGAGCACTTCCAGACCACTAGCAGGAGCACATCTGGTCTCCTGGGCCGAGGAAGCCATCACGGCAGGAGAAGAGAAGGGCCAGATCTCCTGAGCCGTAATCCACAAGGGTTACTTAGCTGCTGAGCAGTGCAAACAGGGAGGAGGGAATGGTGGGCTCCTTCTAAAAGCTCAGGACCACATGTTCTAGGAACCCTCAGGATGCCTCAGGATCCATCCAATCCAGGAGGATGAAGGCAGCTTGAGCAGCAAAGGTGTCAGCACACTGCTTGGGGAGGGAAGAGGGTGGCTCAGTGACCCCCTCTCCCTGTGGATATTCACTTTTCTAGGATGCCTTTCCTCCTGAGGCCTGCCTGCAAGAATCTTGGCAGCAAGAGGACTCATTTGTAATTTCCCTCCTAGAGAGGTAGAAGGAATATGTTTAACTATTTATTTAACTCCATCCATTCATGTATGCTTTCAAATCTTTATTAATTTTTTTTTTTTTTTTAGATGGAGTCTTACTCTGTCACCCAGGATAGAGTGCAGTGGCACCATTTCGGCTCACTGTAACCTCCCCCTCCGGGGTTCAAGCGATTCTCCTGCCTCAGCCTCCCGAGTACATGGGATTACAGGCACGCATCCCCACACCCGGCAAATTTTGTTTTTATTATTATTTTTAGTAGACACAGTGTTTCCCCATATTGGCCAGGCTGGTCTCAAACTCCTGACCTCAAGTCTTCTACCCGCCTCAGCCTCCCAAAGTGCTGGGATTATAGGCATGAGCCACTGCGCCCAGCCTCAAATCTTTATTAATTTAGCACTAGTTGCATGCTTATTTAGGTACAAATGCTCAATCCTCTGAGGACTACTGAGAAATATAAGATGCCGTTTGGTCTCCAGGAACTTAAGATCTACCTGTGCAGTCAATGGTAGCACACGTGAAAGAGCCAATGAAATGCAATACAGTCAAATGGAACATGAGCAGTGCCAGATTATGTGGCAAGATAGTGCTGAAATATAATTTAATGAATGAGGTTTCTGAGGGCATACTGTGTGCCAGGCTGTGCTAAGTTCTAAGGGGTACAAAGATATGGGAGAGATGGTCCCTACACTGGAAATGCTCATTTCTAATTGGGGAGACACCCATGAACAGACAATTTGGATATGTACAAGGGACAGCAGCAGCACAGAGAAGGGCCACTGAGGCCAATCCAGGCGACGTGACGCCTGCGCTGCATCAGGGCAGCCATGCCAAATATGCCTGGAAGGATGTTGTAGGCAGAGAGGACACTATGAAAAGATCTGATGGCCTAGCATGGTTGAGAATCACAGGTAGGGAGTTCTCAGAGGCAGGGAGCGGCAGAAAATAAGGTTAGAGAGGTGACTAGAGATGGGATCATGAAGAGCCTTGTTAAGAGAATTGACCTTGGCTGGGCATGGTGGCTCACGCCTCTAATCCCAGCACTTTGGGAGGCTGAGGCAGGTGGATCACTTGAGGTCAGGAGTTTGAGACCAGCCTGGCCAACATGGCAAAACCCCATCTCTACTAAAAATACAAAAAATAGCCAGGAATGGAGACATGCACCTGTAATCCCAGCTACTCGGGAGGCTGAGGTGGGAGAATTGTTCGAACCCGGGAGGCGGAGGTTGTAGTGAACTGAGATTGTGCCACTGCACTCCAGCCTGGGAGACAGAGTGAGATCCTGTGTCAAAAAAGAAAAGAAAGAGAGAGGAAGGAAGGAAGGAAGGAAGGAAGGAAGGAAGGAAGGAAGGAAGGAAGGAAGGAAGGAAGGAAGGAAGGAGAAAGAGAGAAAGAGAGAAAGAGAGAAAGAAAGAAAGAAAGAAAGAAAGAAAGAGGCCGGGCGCGGTGGCTCAAGCCTGTAATCCCAGCACTTTGGGAGGCCGAGACGGGCGGATCACGAGGTCAGGAGATCGAGACCATCCTGGCTAACACGGTGAAACCCCGTCTCTACTAAAAAATACAAAAAACTAGCCGGGCGAGGTGGCGGGCGCCTGTAGTCCCAGCTACTCGGGAGGCTGAGGCAGGAGAATGGTCTAAACCCGGGAGGCGGAGCTTGCAGTGAGCTGAGATCCGGCCACTGCACCCCAGCCTGGGCGACAGAGCAAGACTCTGTCTCAAAAAAAAAAAAAAAAGAAAGAAAGAAAGAAAGAAAGAAAGAAAAAGAAAGAGAGAAAAGAGAGAGAAAATTGACCTTCTCTTAGTAGAGGCTGGGGACCACAGAAGGGATTTCATAGATAAGTCTTATGGCTGGGAGGAGGATGGACCTGAGGGGAATGAAACTGCAAGCAGGGCGGTCAGTTAGAAAGCAACAAGAATGATCTGGTCAAAAGTGATGGGGGCAGTGGCTGCTGGGATGAAGAGGAGAAGACACACTCTTCGTGCTGCCTAGAATGCATTTTTCCCAGTTCACTCTCACACATCCTTCAGATCTCAGTTTCTCTGGGATACTTTCCCTGACCCCCAGGTCAGGGCAGATCTTCCTAGTGTGCCTTAGGATAGCTCTGGGTACTTTCATTCATAACTCTTCCCAGTCATCATTCTAGACTTATTCCTGAGGTCATTTGATTAACATCTGAGTTCCTCATGAGGACTCTCAACTCCATAGCTATAGGATCACGGCTGCCTTCCCCACTGCATATCCCCAGTTCCTACACATAGTAGAGCTCAATAAATATTTCTGGAATGAAGGGGTGACAGATTTGACGGCTATTTGGGAGCTCTATGAGAATTCAGAAAACATTCCTATGGGTTGGAAGAGTTGATGTCAACTTCATAGACAAGATATGAACATAGAAAAAGTTATTTAACAACATAGCAACAATACAAATAGAGATGACAAGGTGGTAAGTGTCAAGGAGAACAGTACAAACACTGTGTGTTAAAGCAGGGAGTGTAGTAGCAGCTGTGATGTTTTTGTCAGCAAGCAACACAAAACCCTGAACTCAAACTGGAATTAGCTGCAAGGAAGTATATCAGCTCTCATAGCAGAGTTCAGAGGAAGGGCAGGCCAGGGGTGTTTGATACGGCAGCTCAAGGACTCCTTTCCCTGCTGCTCCGCCATCCTCATGGGGGCTTCACCCCCAAGCTGAGTGGCAGGAAGTCCACAGCAGTTCTAGACATGGAACCATCCCACTCAAGAAGGAAAGATGGTCTCTTCCCACTGGCCAGAATTTGGTTATAAAACCATTCCCAGCCTGACCACTAGTGAGGAGGTTAACATTTCTGCCACTGGTTTAGACCAAGCTTCATCCACTCCTAGAACTGGGATGCGGTCAGTGCCCACTCAGCTACAAAGGAATCAGGAATCAGGATCTGTTAGACAATAATAAATGGGAAACTAGATGTTGGGTGAAAATCAAGTGTCCACTGCAGCCTTTCCGTTTGTATACCTAACATCTACTCACATCATTCATCCCAAACTGAGAGATCGCTCTGTGCTGAAATTGTCTAGAAAAGTCTTGAGGAATGAAGTAGAACTTAAGTTAAGTCTTAAAAGAAGGGTAGGACTTGGACAGGTGGAGAAGAACAGGCAATGAAAAACAGGACCCTGGAGGTGGGGATTAGACAAGGTGGCTCCCCAAAAAAATGCTCACTAAGAGCTACTGTTTAAATGCAGGCAATGTTGGGTAATGGAAAGAGATGGACTTTGGTGGCAAAAAGGCCTGGATTCACATCTTGGCTTTGCTACTCAAGTTTTCTTAACCTTTGGAAATTTCAGGTTTCTCCTCAATGAAGTAAAACTGGAGGGTCAGGTCTCCTTGGAATGTGCTCAGGATCACATCAGACTGTTGGGGACAGAAACTTATACGCTGAAGGTGCCCAACACATGTTTTAATTGTCCTTCTTTGGAAAGGAAGGCTGTTCTAGAGAACACATTGAATTGCCAACACAAACTTCATTTATACTGTGAAATAGAGGCACCAGGCTGTGCTTGGATGCCAAGACTTGAAGCATGAGTTTTCCTTTTCTCTGGGATTTTTTTTTTTTTTTTGAGACAGGGTCTCACTCTGTCACCCACACCGGAGTGCAGTAGCACCACCACAGCTCACTGCAGCTTCAACCTCCTGTACTTAAGCAATCCTCACACCTCGGCCTCCAGGGTAGCTGGGACCACAGACGTATGCCAGCCACCATGCTCAGCTAATTTTTAATATTTTTCTTTTGAGATGGAGTTTTGTTCTTGTTGCCCAGGCTGAAGTGCAATGGCTCAATCTTGGCTCACTGCAACCTCTGCCTCCTGGGTTCAAGTGATTCTCCTGCCTCCGCCTCCCAAGTAGCTGGGATTACAGGTGCCTGGCTAATTTTTTGTGTTTTTAATAGAGAAGAGGTTTCACCATGTTGGTCAGCCTTGTCTTGAACTCCTGACCTCAGGTGATCCACCTGCCTCGGTCTCCCAAAGTGCTGGGATTACAGGCATGAGCCACCGCGCCCGGCCTAATGTTTAAATTTTTCTGTAGAGACAAGGTCTCACCATGTTGCCCAAGCTGGTCCTGAATTCCTAGGCTTAAGCAATTCTCCCGCCTAGGCCTCCCAAAGTGCTGAGATTATAGGCGTGAGCCACTGCACGGCCCCAGTTTTCATTTTAACTTGAGTCTTCGGTGAATGTTGGGCCTCTTCTTGCCTTCTTTATTTCTAGCCCTTGACCTCTTTTGACACAAACTTTGAGGAAATCCGTGTGAGAAACAGGAAGACCATGGATGAAACATAGAGCCACAGATGCAGAGATGAAGGGTCCATCTAATGCCTCGATCATCTAAGGTTTTTGTCTAAGTGCCTACCTGCCCAAGAAGACTAGAGCTATACTTCCACATCCTTGGAGCCATCACAGACTCATTAGAGATCAGAAGATGTTGTGGACTCTCTTGTCAGAGAAATGCACATATGTACAAAGATTGTCGTATGTCATTTCCAGGGTTTCTGGAACACTCTGAAGCATCTCCTTAGACTGTGGAATGAGAAGCTCTGAATTAGGGGATTTGTTTGGGATGATCCAGGCCTAGTTTCTGCAGGAAATGGGAAAGGAACTGGCTTTGCATCAGTACAAAATCACTTAGTGGTTTCCAGCTTCAGGATCTGGGATACCTGCTGCTGACCCCTTTGCTCCAGACTCCACACTCAGCCCCAGGCCTACATACTGTTTGGGGATAGACTGTGTGCACGAGCAGACATTTAAGGGGGCCTTTTGGTGAGGGTGATGCTGACTTGAGAGAAACCAGCTCAACATGTTTTAGATACAGAATCTTTGTCCTGAAAGAGAGGACTGCCTCCTTAAGAGCTCTTAATCCAGGGACAGACAAAGAGACAGAAAGATGGAGATGTAGATATAGAGAAAGAATGGATTGGAGATTTTTAAAAACAACAATAGCAACAACAATCAGAGGGACTAGCCAGAGGGTCCGCTAATGTAAGCTGCATCTGGGAAGGAGCAGTCAGAGGGATGTAGGGCAGCAATCTTGAAACTGCACAGCACTTATGTAAGATTGAGAAAACATCAATTGTCCAGATCAAAGAACGGAAGGAATGCTTTCTGGAGTTTATGAGAATGTTAAAGCCTTCCCCAGCCTCCCACCCACTGGTGCCACCTCTGCCCCTGCAGCTCCACAGCCCATGGTCTGCAGAGGCCCAAGGACACATACTGCCCTGCTGGAGCGTTAGCTGGCGTTAGGACTGCAGCAGCCGCTCCTTAATGGAGCTCCCCAGGAGCCCAACCCGATAGCCTGCCTGCATTATTAATGCATTATGTCATCTTTCCTTGCACTTGCTCTCGGCTGCTGAAATTTTATAGAGCCGTATTATTAATTGAAGCAATTAGTGCTGGGGATATTGGCACAGCCACGTCAGAGGACTGGAGATGTGCAAGGCAAGAATCGCTCTCTCTTTGTGTCCCTTTCTCCCTCACTCCCATCCTCTTCCCTGTGCCTCCCCACCCCTACCTCTTGTTTCTACTCCACCCCCACTTTCCTGTCTCTTTTTCTTCCAGTTTTCTTTCAATATCACTCTCTAGAGATGTGAGTACCCACCACCCTTCTCAGTGAAAGCATTCACATATAGTCTCCCACCATTCCCCCAGCATGGACAGACAGACAGACAGACAGAATGACAGCGTCACTGTGGCTGACTGATGCTTGGAATCACTGGTCTAGTTAATTTCAGATGAGAGACCATCCCTCACAGTCCTGACATTGGCTCAGAGCCCCTGGTGAGTGTGCAGGGTGGTAGGTAGAAAAAAATGGGGCTAACTGCCTGTCAGACCTATTCATTCATTCATTAACTAATTCATTGGTTCATTCATTCATTCATTTATTTTCCTTCTGTGTGTACTCAGCCTTATGCTAGGTGCTGTGAGAAGTAAACAAGGACATAATAGAGTTTTGGCCCCCTGGGACTGGTATGATAGCCAGAGAGACCAGACTGGCCCCTGAAACAATTAGGGCAAAATAGGGTACAGCAAAGGGCCCCAGAGGAGTGATTTCCCCAAGCATTGTCCAGCTGCTTCCTAGTGTTGAGAAGAAAGGCTTAGGATAGGTGGGTGTGGTTGCTCACATCTGTAATCCCAACACTTTGGGAGGCTGAGGCAGAAGGATTGCTTGAGGCCAAGTGTTCAAGACCAGGCTGGGAAACATAGTGAGACCCTATCTCTTCAAAAAGAAAGTAAGGCCTAGAGACGTGAAGTGGCCCTCAGAGGTGGTGTACTAGCAGGCTGCAGAAGGATGGGAACGGGGCAGCTCCAGCCGTGAGAAAGAAAGGTGCAGGCTGAGCAGCTATAGGATAGAGAGCCAGGAGGGGCCGATGGCTCTTCACCCCAGGACACCAAGGCTCTCAGCCCAGCCCAGCTGGGGTTGAGACCTAGAAGTGACTGGAAAACCTGGCTGGGGGCCAGGACACCTGGACACCAGGGCTCAGCCTCAGATTCCTTTGTCAGGAATCAGACATGACACCTGAGAGGCCACAGGCTCAAGTTCCCTGTAAAATAAACAGATACCAGGATGGAAACATCCAGAGTGAACAGTCAGCCTCTGCCCCTCCCCACACTCAGTGCCCTCCCACCCATCATCAAGAACATATGCCCTTCATACTACGGAAAGAGACGTCCTTAGAAGTCTAGGGGCCAGTGGTCTGCTTGGGTACATTAGGTCTTAGTGGGAGTATGTGCTTAATTTTTTAGCTTTTTCTTTTTTGTTGTTTTTGTTTTGAGATAGGATCTCGGTCTGTCATCCAGGCTGGAGTGCAGTGGTGCGATCATGACTCACTGCAGCCTCAAACTCCCAGGCTCAAGCAATCCTCCCACCTCAGCCCCCTGAGTAGCTGGGACAACAGGCAGACACCACCACACCCGGCTAACTTTTTAATTTTTTGTGGAAATGGGGGTCTCACTATGTTGCCCAGGCTGATCCCAAATTCCTGGGCCCAAGCAATCCTCCCCTCTTCAGCCTCCCAAAGTGGTGGGATTACAGGTGTGAGCCGCTGTATCCATCTTTATCTTTTTCTTTTACTGGTGGTGGTATTAGGATGGGGGAAGTTGTTGATGGCTACCCTTGTGGTCTGACCTCAGTTCCCTGAGCACTGTTGACCCCTTTCCTTGGCCTGATGGTGCCCACTCATGCTGACCATCCTTATGCCACACTCCTATTGAAACTGACTCCAAGGAAACGGGCTCTAAGGAAATTAAGAAAAAGTTCAAGCATTTGCAGTAAAACTAAAATGGTAAATCTTCATGTTACTATAGCTGAGTTTCAAAAATTCTCAACTAATTGCTGGATAGAGTGGTGTGCACCTGTAGTCCCAGCTACTTGGGAGGCTGAGGCAGGAGGATTGCTTGAGCTCAGGAGTTCAAGTCCAGCCTAGGTAACATACCAAGACCTCATCCTTAAAAAAAAAAAACAAACTATGAACTCATAATCAACCATTTATCCATCTTTCCTCAACTTTTTGGGAGTGAAACAGGAGTGTACTTTTTTTTAATTTTTAAAGTTTTTTTTAATAGGAGTCCTGCCATCTTACCCAGGCTGGTCTTGAACTCCTGGGCTCAAGTGATCCTCCCAGTTCTGCCTCCCAAAATGTTGGAATTATAGGCGTGAGCCACTGTGCCTGGTAGCAGCATACTTCTTAAAGATAACATGCGCCCAGGCACGGTGGCTCACGCCTGTAATTCCAGCACTTTGGGAGGCTGAGGTGGGCGGATCAGGAGGTCAGGAGTTCGAGACCAGCCTGGCCAACATGGTGAAACCCTATCTCTACTAAAAATACAAAAATTCTCTGGGCATGGTGGCGAGCACTGGTAGTCCCAGCTACTCGGGAGGCTGAGATAGAAGAATCGCTCGAACATGGGAGGTGGAGGTTGCAGTGAGCCGAGATCGTGCCACTGCACTCCAGCCTGGGCAACAAAGAGCAAGACTCCATCTCAAACAAAACAAATCAAAACAAAAAAACAAATAAAGGTAGCATGCTCTTGTAAGGAAGTCTGCTAACTTTTTTATTCTTTTTATTCTTTTTTTCTGTATCAAAACACATACACACCCCTTTGACAGAGACAGGTTTTTACATATGTGGCTTATTTAAAAGTAGGGAAAGGGCCTATCATTTGATAAACTCTCCCTAGGTGTGCGGCAGGGGCCAACTATTAAGTGTTTACTCGTCTCAGCAACTGGAGACATAGGTATAATTAAACAGATGACAGAAAGCTCACAGGCAATAAATTAAGGAGGCCCACCAAGTCCAAGTGCCTACTTTTACTTTCTACTGTCGCCTACTCTCCTTATCCTCCAGGGCCACCCCTAGGGAAGCCAAGGCCAAAATGGGAAAAAGGAATAAAGGGTTACTTTCTGGTGGTGGTGTTAGGGTGGTGGTGGGGAGTGGTTATGGCTACCCTTGTGGTCTGACCTCATTTCCCTGAGCACTGTTGATTTCTTTCCTTGGCCTGATGGTGCCCACTCATGCTGACCATCCTTATGCCACACTCCTATTGAAGCCTGCTCCAAAGAAAGGGGCTTAGGTGAGTGAGCTATAATATCACCTACAGTAGAGCCGTCCAATAGACTTTCTGCAGTGATGGGAATGTGCTATTCTGCGTTGTACAATATGGTAACCATGGCAGGGCATGGTGGCTCATGCCTGTAATCCCAGCACTTTGGGAGGCCGAGATGGGTGGATCACCTGAGGTCAGGAGTTTAAGACCAGCCTGGCCAACATGGTGAAACCCCTTCTCTACTAAAAATACTAAAAATTAGACAGGTGTGGTGGCGGGTGCCTGTAACCCCAACTACTTGGGAGGCTGAGGTAGGAGAATCGCTTGAACCCGGGAGATGGAAGTTACAATGAGCCAAGATAGCTCCACTGCACTCCAGCCTGGGCGACAGAGTGAGACTCTGTCTTAAAATAATAATAATAATAATAATAATAATAATAATGTAACCATAAACCATATGTGGCTATTGAGCCCTTGAAATGTGGCTTTATGTGGAAGGCCTTGAATACTAAGTAAAAAAGGCAAGATTTTGTTGCATGAGTAGTAGGGAAGTATGGGAGATGCCTGAGCAAAGGGATGTTCTGATGGGGACAGAGGAGGCTTTCTGGTTTTATTTGCTTATTGGTTTGATTGTTGCTATTGACAAATCACAGCCTTCCAGGCGATGAACCCAGAAGGGTCTTAAACTGTCTAAGCTCACACACAGTCTCATTTAGTGCTCACATTCTGCCCTGTGAAGTTGATGGTTTACAGATGAAGAAACTGTAGCTCAGTGATGTGTGAAGCAATTAGCCAGCAGCAGAGGAATTTGAACCCAAGTGTGTCTTACTCCAAAGCCCCTAAGCACAATACCTTGCTGGCTTTGAGAAAACTCAGCTGCTATCAGGATACAAAAAAGGATTGGAATAGGAGGATAGCAAGGAGTCTCCTATCCTGGTATCCAAAAACAGTACTGGCACTCAAGAGAGGCTAAGTAAATCCTTGCTCATTTAAATTGGATTGGGTGAAAGTTCTGGAAAGTCCTGTATCCCCACCAGCCTGCTGGGAACTCAGTTTGGCACAGGACTCTGAGAAACCTATTTCTACCAGGCAGGCTGGGGATCCAAAGCTATTAAAGGCTCTCACACAGTTTATTGTCTATTATAGCTGCTAACAAGCCAAGCTGCTTGGCAGGACCATCCCCAGGGGCTGTGGCCAGAGCTAGGACCACTTGAAGGAGACATATGTGAAGCCCTGCTGTGTGGAAGTGGCATTTCTGCTCGCCCTATCCCAGGGCTCTCCCATCCCCAGCTCTACTCCAGGAATAGATGAGCTAGTGTTGCGAGCTAGTGTCGCTAGCTAGGAAGAGGGGCCTAGGCCAGGGGTCTCTAGAGCCCAAGAGACAAGGTCAGACCCAGAGATCCAGAAGTAGGATCAAGGAAGTAGGATCAACAAGCTCTGATCTCCAGAAAATCATACTACATAATTTTTTTTTTTTTTTTTTTTTTTTTTTTTTTTTTGAGACGGGGTCTTGCTCTGTTGCCTAGGCTGGAGTACAGTGGCACAATCTCAGCTCACTGCAACCTCTGCCTCCCGGGTTCAAGTGATTCTTCTGCCCCAGCCTCCCAAGTAGCTGGGATTACAGGTGTGTGCCACGATGCCCGGCTAATTTTTGTGTTTTTAGTAGAGACAAGATCTCGCCATGTTGGCCAGGCTGCTCTCGAACTCCTGACCTCAGGTGATCCACGCACCTCGGCCCCCAAAGTGCTGGGATTACAGGTGTGAGCCAACATGCCTGGCCACACTGCATAAAATTTGTCTGCATATCCTGCTCAGAAGGTTCCGTCTCCTGCCATCTCCCCAGCTACCTTCCACCAGCACTTCAGTTCCTGTTTTCCCCTCCCAGCAGCCAGCCCCTCTTGTCAGAAAACCTTCTGAAAAACTCATGTATCCTGGGATGTTAGGACATCAAATCCTATTCATTATCCTCTGCTACCCTAGGAAATCTGCATTCCATGCTGGAAATCGAGGCCCTTCAGGTTTGGGAAAATAGGGGTTGAGCTAATACCTAACATGTCTAAGGACAAGGGCATCCTGGCTGATATCAAAGCAATTGGGAGAGAGTCTATAAGAAACTGATTCAAGGCCGGGCGCGGTGGCTCAAGCCTGTAATCCCAGCACTTTGGGAGGCAGAGACGGGCGGATCACGAGGCCAGGAGATCGAGAGACGATCCCGGCTAACACGGTGAAACCCCGTCTCTACTAAAAAATACAAAAAAACTAGCCGGGCGAGGTGGCGGGTGCCTGTAGTCCCAGCTACTCGGGAGGCTGAGGCAGGAGAACGGCGTAAACCCGGGAGGCGGAGCTTGCAGTGAGCTGAGATCCAGCCACTGCACTCCAGCCTGGGTGACAGAGCAAGACTCCGTCTCAAAAAAAAAAAAAAAAAAAAAAAAGAAACTGATTCAATCTAGGCATATCAAATAAAATGAGGCAAGTAAACACCTCCTGTGTGCCCATCCGCCAGGAACTAAGGGGCAAAGAGCCCCAAGAATATCTCAACATGTGAAAGAGCTTTGGGCTCGGTGACAGAAGCTCACCTGGGTTTGAATTCCAGCTCTATCACCGATGAGCTGTGTGACCCTAGACAAATCACTGGCTTCTCTGAGCCTCCTTTCTAGCTTTCTTTGGTTTGGAAGACAGAGCTGAGTAGCTAAAAGTTTAAGCTTTAGCAACAGATAGATCTGGGTTTGAATCCTAGTTTTGTCACTCATTAGTGATGGACCTTGGGAAAATTCCTTGATCGCTCTGTACCTCAGTTTCTTCATCTGGAAAATGGGGATGAGAGTCCTATCTTGCCTGGTTGTTGCAAAAATTAAATATAATAATGGGCTGGGTGCGGTGGCTCACACTTGTAATCCCAGAACTTTGGGAGGCCAAGGCAGGTGGATCACGAGGTCAGGAGTTCGGGACTAGCCTGACCAGCGTGGTGAAACCCCATTTCTACTAAATATACGAAAATTAGCTGGGCATAGTGGTGCATGCCTGTAATCCCAGCTACTCAGGAGGCTGAGGCAGGAGAATCACTTGAACCCAAGAGGCAGAGGTTGCCTCCAGCCTGGGCGACAGAGCGAGACTCCATGTCAAAAAAAAAATTTATATATATATATATATATACATATTATATATATATAATGTATGTGTCATGCTTGGTACACTGCCTCAAACAGAATTTCAATATTAGTATTATTATTATTTATATGAATCATTTGATTCCCCAGGATTAGGAGTCAGACAAGGAAGAAGAGGACATGATAGGAAACTGGGAGGTATCAGAAATGAGGTTGAGTCAGTGAGAAGATGAGGCCACACAGGGATGCCCGGTGCTCAGGGCCCAGGAGAACCTACTCAGAGTCATCGTGCATTGTGCAGAAAGACGCCTGGCTGAGGGAGTAAGTGGGGGTCAAAATCCCACCTAACTCCTACTCTCCAAACAAGTTTTGCTTCTGCTGGCATCATCCTGCACAGGCCAGGCAGGCAATAGGTGAGGCATACTGCGGGTCACTAGGTCCTAGGGGATCAGAGCAGGTCATCCTCCAGGATAGGCAGAAGTGGATCAAGGAAGCCCTGCAGCTCAAAGAGTCCAGCAGAAGCAACTGGCATTCGGGGGATAAGGCTCAGCTGCAGAGACTTTGCATGGGAGGGGCAGGGCAGAATTCAATTTGTTCCTAGAGCTTTGAGGACTGGTAGGAACCAAGGCAGGCATTCAGGCGAAGGGCTACCCCAAACAAGGCAGTCTGTAGGCACAAAGCAAAAGGCCCTGGTAACAAAACAAACAGCAAGGTCAGACTGGTCCAGGCACAAAGCTGACTCCAGCCTGGGTCACAGAGAGGTGAGGGATCAGAGCCTCGACTCGCTGGTGGTGACAAACAGGCAGCTGTTGGTGCCAGAGGAGGCAGGCTGTGGGGGCAGGGAGCTGCGCAGATCGATGCAAACTTTCTTCCCAATCCTTTGGCAGTTTGGTGCGCACCTCAATCTGTGAAGCTGTGTGGTAGGATTCGCTTCTTTAGGAGGGGCGGCCTCCAGAATGCAATGGTATTAGGAGCAAGGAGATATTCCTCTGCCCAGAAATATTCATGTGTCTCTGTGCTCCTCCTCCTAATAAGTAATTTCTTTGAATAAAGTCTAAGGCCACAAGCTCAGAAGCTGCAGGAGCCAGGCAGTGGCACAAATGGGAGAAAAGGGCCAGATAATGACAGGGAACAATTGGAAGAGGCAGGAACTGCAGCAAACTGGGAAGTATTAATAAATGTTTCCTCAGGTCGGGTGCGGTGGCGCATGCCTGTAATCCCAGCACTTTGGGAGGCCGAGGCGGGCAGATCACCTGAGGTCAGGAGTGACCAGCCTGGCCAACATGGTGAAACCCCGTCTCTACTAAAAACACAAAAATTAGCCAAGCCTGGTGGCGTGCGCCTGTAATCCCAGCTACTCGGGAGGCTGAGGCAGGAGAATCGCTTGAACCTGGGAAGCAGAGGTTGCAGTGAGCTGAGATCGCGCCATTGCACTCCAGCCTGGGCGACAGAGTGAGGCTCCGTCTCAATAAATAAATAAATAAATAAATAAATAAATAAATAAATAAAATGCCTCCTTTATGGAGGGCAGCAGCTGCTCACCTCCTCCAATTCATACCCAGTGAGAATGTGAGACAAGCCCTTTTGGTTCTTCCATTTTCCAAAAGAAGCCAGAAATCTACATTGTAATTAAAATCTGGCTTTTAAAAATCCCATCAATTAAACTATATTTTCACAAAATTCTGTTGAAGTTACCATGACCAACCCCACATGCATCTGTGGGTCCCACACAGCCTCTGGCTTGGGAATTCCTCTCTCCAGAATCCCCTGGAGATGCGGCCCCCTCTGAGAGAGGTCCTGGAGGTGGGTGGGAGAGGTGCTCCAATGAACTCCTTGCTAGTCCCTGACATTCTCCTTCTTTCTTGTTCCAGAGGCTTTGGGCATCTGAAGAAGATGGGAAGGAGGGGAGAGATCACTGAAAGGAGAGGTGTGATACTGGGGGAAACCCCTCTGACCTCATTGTTTTATCCCCCAGGAAGGGCCTGTGCCTGGCCCACCAGCCACAATCTGTAGACACAGGTCCTGGGAGATGAAATGCCATCTCTGAGGCCACAGCAACCCCAATGGCTTTCTTCTGTGTCCTTTGAGCTGGTCCCAGCAGGCTGGCCTATGGCTTCCCTCAGTGAAACACCCTGTCCTGTCCCCTCCCTTCCCAAGCAGCTCTTCTGGCCTCTGTCACTCTGCGGTGGTTTTTATAAGGCTCATCTTACTGTGTGGGTTTTATTAGCGAGTGATTGCTTCTCACGTCTCAACCATGAATCTTTCAGTTGTGGTTTCATCTTGGGCCTAGCAGACTATGAAGAAGCAATTAACGTATTTCTCAGCCTCCCATATCAGGGAGAGTGCAAGGTTTCAGGGCAAGAGGGGAATTCCTTATGACCCGACCCACCCAGTCTAGGGGTCTAGATAGAAAGTCTCTCTTCAAAATACTAAGCAAACCATAAGCATTATTATCTAGCTGAGAAACCTGAGGTTCAGAGGGACTTAAGGCACTTGTTGGAGATGGTGAAAGTGGTAAAGGAGGCAGGACTCACACCCAGGGCTGCGATTCTCCTGCCTCAGCCTCCCAAGTAGCTGGGATTACAGGCATGCGCCACCATGTCCAGCTAATTTTGTATTTTTAGTAGAGACGGGGTTTCTCCATGTTGGTCAGGCTGGTCTCAAACTCCTGACCCCATGTGATCCGCCCACCTCAGCCTCCCAAAGTGCTGGGATTATAGGCATGAGCCACCACACCCAGCCTGTTTTATTGTACTTTAAAGTCACTGCTTTATAGTTCACAGACTGTGTCTTCCAGAGGTCCTTCCTTCACCCCCACCTGACCAGGTCACCTAATTAGAGTTTGTGGACAGACTGCAGGCTCTGTGCCAGGAGCTCTGGCGAAACCCCAAAAAGCGCAAGAACCAGGCCTGTCAGTCTGGCTGGTGAGGGGAGATATACTGGAACATCACAGATGAGAACAAGAGAGGGTTCATCGGTCCTTTTTTCATTCCACAGGCATTGGGCTCCCATTGTATAGTCTGCACGCAACCCTGTCTGAGGTGTGGGTCCTGCCCTCAAGATGCCTATAGCCCACCTGGGGGAAAAAGACTTGGACTCTGCCACATTAGAGCTGCAAGAGTCTTTTTGGATCATCTAATTATGAATAATCTGGGGTTTTCTTTTTTCTTTTCTTTTCTTTTTTTTTTTTTTTTGAGACAGGGTCTTGTTCTGTCATGCAGACTGAAATACAGCGGCACGATCACTGCTCACTGCAGCTTTGACCTCACAGCCTCAAGCAATCCTCCCACCTCAGCCTCCCAAGTAGCTAGGATGACAGGCTTGTGCCACCATGCTCAGCTAATTTTTAATTTTTCTGTAGAGATGGGGTCTCACTGTGTTGCCCAGGCTGGCCTTGAACTCCTGGGCTCAAGCAATCCTCCTGTTTTGGCTTCCCAAAGTGCTGGGATAATAGGTGGGTATGAGCCACCAGGCCCAGCAGTCTGGGGCTTTCAATCACTTTCTTCCTTTCTCTCCTCTTCTTCTTCTTTCAGTAGCATTTAGAAGCCTAGTCCATTTGTCCACTCAGAATTGGCTCACTAGTGGAAAGGAATAGGGGAAACCTAAAGCTCCTATTGACTTGGCTCCCCTCCCCACCACTCTCTACCCATCAAAACAACCTCTGAAGAACCTTCCTGGAAAAACTGGTTTGAAAAATTATGGATCCGGTCCAATCCCTGAAAATCCCCAAAATTTGGAAATGGAGAATCCGGTAGGCCAAATTATTACTCACCCAAGTTCACACAACCTGCACCTCCTAATTGCAGGCAGGACTCTTTCCTCAACTACTCTGTCAAAAAGTAGTGTAAACACTAAGTCAAAAAAGCGGGGAGTAAGTGACGGGGAAGTCAGAGAGGCAGACGGAGTTCAGTGTGGACTGCCCTGGTCAGGGAAACAGGAAAGGTGAGTGTGGGCCCTGCTGGGTGGTTGAAGGGGCAGAGGCAGTCATTCAGGAAGGGGGCATGAGTCAAGCAGGTGTTAAACTCCAGAAGCTAGTAGAAAAGCAGCATGAAGTCAAAGGAAAACTGGGATGCTGGTAGAATCAGGTTTGATGTGGAGTGGAGGCTGGGGTGCAGGGATGGGCTGGTGATAGAGTTGGAGGATTATTTTCCCTCCCAATTCACCCAGTTAAATCTGCTGATGGTTCAACTTTGGCAGCACCACAGAAGGCTGGAAACCTAGGCAGGCAGGCAGGCAGGCAGGCAGGCGGGCAGGCAGGCAGGCGGGCGGGCGGGCGGGCGGGCGGGCAGGCGCATGGGCAAGTGGAAGCGCTGTATGAAGTAAGCCATGGGACAGGAGCTGGGTTGTATTAAAAGTGAATCAAGGCCGGTAAAAGTGAATCAAGGCCGGGTGTGATGGCTCACGCCTGTCCTAGCACTTTGGGAGGCCGAGGTGGGCGGATCACTTGAGCTTAGGAGTTGGAGACCAATCTGGTCAACATGGTGAAACCCCGTCTCTACTAAAAATACAAAAATTAGCTGGGTGTCGTGGCTCATTCTTGTAATCTCAGCTACTTGGGAGGCTGAAGCAGGAGAATTGCTTGAACCCAGGAGGTGGAAGTTGCAGTGAGCTGAGATCTCACTACTGCACTCCAGCCTGGGCGACAGAGCGAGACTCTGTCTCAAAAATAAATAAATAAATAAAAGAATCAAGATGATGGTTGAATGAAAAGAAGAATGGAGCACGGGGGAAAGGCGCTCTGAAGGCAGCAGGAGCTGATGGCCAGGGCAAAACAAGGCTCCCCAGAGAGGAGGCCCCAGATGCAAGTCCTTGGCTTCCAATGTCTATTCAAATGAGACAGGAAAGGTAGGCCTGGCTTTGGAGAACAGCCCTTCCTGGGGGCTTCTGAGAACCTGCATTTTCTTACCCATAAAATGGATACAATTTCAATCCCATCTCCATCTCAGGGCTGCTGTAAGGAGTGAATGAAACACAGTTGAGAACGATTGAAGGGCTTTACTAAGGGATTGCCTTCAGAGGTGACAAAATGTGTGACTCAGCTCTGGAGTAAAACAAGGGGGTATGGAGACTGGACAGCACCTCCCCTGCCTGAGGGCACTCAGACTTAGAGATCCTCGGCCCTGATGCTGGCCAGATGAAAGGCGCCTGCCTGGCAGCTTTGTCCCTAGCTCGCACTACCTGAACTGAGGTTTTGGCAGATAATTGCTAAAGGTATGATCTTCCCAGTGGGATGTATATTCTAAAGGAGGCCTCAAGAACTGCCTTGTCCATTATAATTGCCACTAGTCATATGTGGCAATTTTCATTTAAAATTGGATTCATGGCCGTATACAGTGGCTCACGCCTGTAATACCAGCACTTTGGGAGGCTGAGGCAGACGAATCATTTGAGGTCAGGAGTTTGAGTCCAGCCTGACCAACATAGGTGAAACCTCATCTCTACTAAAAATACAAAAAGCTTAGCTGGGTGTGGTGATACATCCCTGTAATCCCAGCTACTCAGGAGGCTGAGGCAGGAGAATCCCTTGAATCTGGGAGGTGGAAGTTGCAGTGAGCCGAAATCGCACCACTGCACTCCAGCCTGGGCGACAGAGCGACATTCCATTGCAAAAATAAAATAAAATAAGGCTGGGAACAGTGGCTCACGCATGTAATCCCAGCACTTTGGGAGGCTGAGGCGGGCGGATCATCTGAGGTTGGGAGTTCAAGACCAGCCTGAACATGGAGAAATCCTGTCTCTACTAACAATACAAAATTAGCCAGGTGTGGTGGCACATGCCTGTAATCCCAGCTACTTGGGAGGCTAAGGCAGGAGAATCACTTGAACCTGGGAGATGGAGGTTGCGGTGAGCGGAGATCATGCCACTGCACTCCAGCCTGGGTAACAATAATGAAACTCTGTCTCAAAAAATAAATAAATAAATAAAATAAAATTGGATTCATTAAAATTTGAAGTTTAGTTCTTCAATTACACCAGCCAAATTTCAAGTGCTCTCTAGCCACGTGTGGCTGGTGGCTGCTGAACTGGACAGTATAGATATGGAATATTTTCATCACCACAGAAAATTACATGGGTCAGTGCTGCTCTCAAACTACAATGGTGGAATGATAGATATTGGGGTGGTGAGTTTCTTCCCCGAGACTTCTCAAATCAAGCTAAGTATTATTGGCTTCTTTCTCTGCCTCAATACGAGGTTAGCTCCAGATTACCTGTTACTTCCTTCAACCCCCAGCCTTCGATAATTCCCTTCCTCCTAAGAGAACATGCACCCTGCTCATTTTGTAGCAGCTTAGGACTCAGAGTCTAATGGGAGAGGGCAAAGAGCTCTCCAGAGGTCACCCTATCTTCCACTGTACTAGTGACTGAGAGCAGGAATTTCTGAACCCTAGGTGACAAGCATGACAGAGCTGAGGGGAGAAATTCTGAGGCTGTTAGGACTGCATGTCACTCCTCAAACAGCTTGGTGGAGATGGCCACCTGCTTCTATCAGCGGGGTAGTATAGCAAGGCAATTAAGAGTGCAAGTCGGCCGGGTGCAGTGGCTCAGGCCTGTCATTCCAGCACTTTGGGAGGCCAAGCTAGGTGGATCGCTTGAGGCCAGGAGTTCAAGACCTGCCTGGGTGACATGGTGAAACTCCATCTCTACAAAAAAATATTTAAAAATTAGCCAGACGTGGTGGTGTGTGCCTGCAGTCCCAGCTACTCGGGAGGCTGAGGTGGAAGGATCACCTGAGCCCAGGAGGTCGAGGCTGCAGTGAGCCATAATTGCGTTATTGCACTCCAACCTGGGTAACAGAGGGAGAACCTGCCTCAAAAAAAAAAAAAAAAAAAAAAAAAGAAGAAGAAGAGCACATGCTTCCTGGGTTTGAATCTCAGCTCCTCCAGGTACTAGCTATGTGACCTTGTCTTTACATAATCTCTCTAAGCCTCCATGTCTTCATAGATAAAATGAGACTGGTACTTACTTCAGGGGGCATTGAAAGGATTAAATGAGTTAATAAATGGAAGGCACTTAGAATCACATCTGGCATGGACTAAGTGTTGGCTAGAAGTAGTAGCACTGGCAGCATTTGATTCTTGTATCATGGCCTTGGTGGAGGTGGTGAATAAGTCAAGTTCACCATGGGCACCAGCCTTGCGGCACGCACAGTGCACCTCCCTCCTCCCCAGTCCTGCCCCCGACACCCCTGAGAATTTTCCATCATAATGCTTGTTGAGCACTTAATTGTTCCAATTTTAACGGTCCCTGCTGGACCACCACGGTCTTGCCCCACCTTTGCCCAGCCATGTTGCCTCCTTGGTCTTTCCTGCAAGCTACAGCACCCCCGTGTGCTGCCCGGGCCAAGCAGTGGGCCGCCCACCAGGCCCAAGAGTCTTTTCAGGGAAGCAGCAGGCCTGCCATCATGCAAAGTGGATAAGGATTAGCCCTGAAGGTCCACCTGACTCAAGACCACTGCATCCAGACACTGGCACCCTAGAGGGAGGGCATCTGGAGCCAGAGGAAAACTGAGTCCATCAGATTCCCTCTCTCCAGAATTTGAATAAAGGAAGGCCCAAAGAATGGAGAGCTGGTTAGCTACGGAGGCTTAAGTCCAGAGTTGAGGGAACCAGGGACGTCTATGATGGTCAAATCAGAGCTAAAGCTGGGCCAGGTGTGGTGGCTCACACCTGTAATCCCAGCACTTTGGGAGGCCGAGGTGGGTGGATCACTTGAGGCCAGGAGTTCAAGACCAGCCTGGCCAACAAGGCAAAAAACCCCATCTCTACTAAAAATATAAAAATTAGCCAGGGCTCATGGTGCACACCTGTAGTCTCAACTACTCAGGAGGCTGAGGCATGAGAATCGCTTGAGCCCAGGATGTGGAGATTGCAGTGAGTGGAGATCACGCCACTGCACTCCAGCCTGGGTGACAGAGCAAGACCCTGTCTCACAACAAAAAACAAAACACACACACACAACAACAACAACAACAAACAAAAACTCAGAGCTGAAGGGAAGAGGCCACAAAGACCATGCGTGCAGTGAGAAGAACAGCGCCCAGCCGATGGCAGCGGACCACGGGCTGAGAAATGAAGATCTCCCTGGGGTAAAGCTTTCACTCTTTGCTCCTAGGCACTTAAAGGGAAATGCTGCTGCTTCTGTCTTCACTAAAAGTATGGGAAGGACTTGGAGGAAGCATAAGTACAAAGACTCCATGGTGCCCTTGTCATGTGCTAGAGCTTCTCGTGAAAAAAGGCAGCCATCCTTAAAATCACATCAGTGCAGACATCGCCGCTCAGCTGCTCCTTTCTGATGGGCACATGGGTGTTGGGGCCAGAGCCAGTCAGGTGCTCCCTCTTGCTCCAGAGGTCTTCCTCTGTCAAAGGGAATAGGCTCCTAGATAAAGAGGTCACTCTTCAATCAAAGGCCTGCCGATGTGTTTTTGATAAACTGATGAACAGAGCAGCTCTCACCCAAACACATTCTTTGGCTGAAAATAGGGGAGTGAACCCAGCATTGACGCTAACTCCTTAAGACAATCTCTGCCTTCCCAGGCCTCAGGTAACTTGTCTGCAGAAAGCGGGGAGAGAATGTGGAATAGATTACCTCTCGGCTCCTTGCATTTTCCTTGTTGATCCCAGGGGCCTCTGCCATAACAAGGGTCTGGGCGGGGGGCCCCCAGCTGGGGTGTGGCAGTAATTCCAGTAAATAGGTAGAAGCAGCCAGGAGTAGAAAGCACCCTGATTGTTGGGGGCCCAGTGGGGAGCGCACAGGGCTAGCGCCAGTGGCTCTGCTGTGCCCTGGATGGTTATTTCAGATACCCTGCTTACACGGAAAGCTGGGCGAGACTGAGACGGCCTGGCACATTGAATTTACCGCTGTGAAAACTGAAAAAGGAAGATTAAAAAAAAAAAAAAAGATTAGAAAAAAGACCACTTCCTAGTAAGCCAGCCACCTCCTCTGCTTGTGAAGGGAGCCTGGCCCTGTTTTGGGGAGCGGTGTTGAAAGGAGTAGGGGGGAGGTTGAGGCCCTACCTGGGCCCTGAGACTCTGGGAATGCAGAGGCCATTTTCATCCAGCCTTCAGAAGTTTCCTTTTGTGGCATGACGGTGTTAAAAATATTCCTCCCTGAAGGTGCAACCGTGGCAGAGCAGATGTCCCTGACTGAGCACTTGGGAAGGAGCTATTAAAAGGAATGTAATTAGGTTGTCATCCTGGGGCCTCCGAGCCAGGTTTCCGAACGCCATCTTTGTTGAAAGTTTTCCAGACGTCAAATATTTGCAGAACCAGATTTACCAAAAAGGTTGTTAATTCCCAGTAGAAATGGGCTGTGTGCAGCAGAGGCAAAACAACGCTGCAGGTCAAGGTTGGCCTTTTCTGGGTCCTTTCCCCCATGTGGGTTCCATCCTAGCTTCCCAGTTCCCTCTCCCCTCCTCCTCCACACTGCCCCCTCCCCCTAATCACACTTTGCTCTTAGGGAAGCCTCTCTGGGTCACTGACCCCTTAGCACTATGAATGTAAGCCAGTGAGCCCCTCTGGCACCCCCAGGAGTGTGGGATTCAGGCCTGAGCTCTGTACACTTTGGGGAACAAAAGGCTTCATCTCCTTTTATAAAATGGTTGTCACACACTAGAGTGGAGGTGGAGGAGGGCCTTCCCCGTGACCCTGAAATTGCACGACGGGCAGCCACCTACTCCACTATGCAGAGATTGAGCCTACCCTGATTCCAAGCTGTCTTCTACCTTGGAGGCATATCTGTTGTAATCCCTGCCCTCCCTCCTGCCTGTCATATCCTGCAGGCTCATCCATCCATCCATCTCATCTGTCATTCATCATTTATGCATCAACATTTATTGAGAGTCTGTGGCAAGAATGCGCTGAGTGGTAGAGAGAGAGCGGGAAGCATAAACAGACATAATCCCTGTCATCATGGATGGAGACAGCATAGATGCAGAAAGACATTCATCAGATAATTGCAGAAACAAATGTAAAATAACAGCCATGACAAAAGCAACAAAGGAGAAGGAAGTGGATGGTGCCTGGAGCATGCGTCAGAGAGGAGACCAGACAGGAGAGTCAAGGAAGGCTTCCCAGGTGCAGTGGTGACTTGAGTCAAGGGGTGTGTGTGTGTGTGTGTGTGTGTGTGTGTGTGTGTGTGTGTTTTGTGTTTATTAAGGAGAATATAAGCTCAGTGGTTGGTTCCTCCAACTGGAACAGTGTGTAAAAGCCGTGGCTGAGCCTGAGACAGAATGCCACAATTTTCATGAGCTCCTTCTACTGTACTTTAGAAAACATCAAGGATTGTGGTTACCAAAAAAACACACAAACAAAAGGCAGGAGGGTAGGCCTGCTGCAGTGGCTCACACCTGTAATCTCAGCACTTTGGGAGGCCGAGGTGGATGGATCTCTTGAGCCCAGGAGTTCAAGACCAGCCTGGGCAACATGGTGAAACCCTGTCTCTACAAAAAATACAGAACAGTTAACCAGGCGTCGTGGCACATACCTGTAGCCCCAGCTACTCCAGTGGCTGAGGTGGGAGAATCGCCTGAGCCCAGGAGGTCGAGGCTACAGTGAGCCACTGTATTCCAGCCTAGGCAACACAGTGAGACTCTGTCTCAAAACAAAAAACAACAAAGTAGGGGGAAAGAAGAAAAATCTGACCTCAGTTTCTGGAACCAGTTTCTGGAACCTTTTACAACACACAAACTTCTTATAGGTGGTTGAGAGATAGCTCTACAAGCAAATAAATCCAGGCCATAATTTCTTTGGTGATAGAGTCAAAGAGCGACCGGGCGCTGTGGCTCACACTTGTAATCCCAGCACTTTGAGAGGACAAGGTAGGCAGATCATGAGGTCAGGAGTTTGAGACCAGCCTGGCCAATGTGGTGAAACCCCATCTCTACTAAAAATACAAAAATTAGCTTGCCATGGTGGCATGTGCTTGTATTCCCAGCTACTCAGGAAGCTGAGGCAGGAGAATTGCTTGAATCCGGGAGACAGAGGTTGCAGTGAGTTGAGATCGCACCATTGCACTCCAGCCTGGGTGACAGAGCAAGACTCCATCTCAAAAATAAATAAATAAATAAATAAATAAATCAGTCAAAGAGCAGACCCTAGCCTCCTCTTCTTGGAGGATTTCTTTAATGTTCTGGCCAGATTTTTACCTGTTATTAATATATCATAGTTATTTCCCCAGGTCTGAAAATACTATTTTGTAGTAGAATTGGTAATGGCTACCTAATATTGCAGAGTAGAGAAAGCCATAGTTTCACTCAGTGAACCCCTGTTGTTGGACGTTTAGCTTGTTTCCATTGTTTTGCAATCCTAAGTAACTCTTAAGTGAATGAATATGCTTGCACATCAACTTTGCCCACTCCTTTGACTTTTGCTCAGAATGAATTTGGCTGCATGTTAATAAATTTGAGGGCCAGTTTTACTAAACACAAGTTTACTTACCCGATGATCCTGACACCCCATCTGTAGAGCTCTTCCCACTCTATGCAAGGATCCTGCCCGGTTCTCATCCATGAATTGAACAAGTCTGGAGGAAGGGATGGGAGGAGTCTAGGTGGGTGGGAAGGAACCTAAGTGGACAGTTGTTCTGGGCTGGGTGGGGAAGGAACCTAAGCGGACAGTTGTTCTGGTGGAGTTGGTGGGGAAGGTTGACAGAGGAGGTTCAATCACTACTGACCTGTTTCTCCACCTGTGAATCTTCCCCACCAACATGCACTGAGTCTGTCTATACTGGTGGAAGGCTTTGTCCTGGTGCTCAGCCCTCGGGGCTCACCTGTGTAGATGGGGTCTGAGGATGGGAGGGACTAACACTTCTAGCAGGAATTTTCTCTGGAAGAGTCAGAGCCCCCAGGAGAAATGTGGGGCTGACCGGAATGTGTGTCAAAGGAGACAGTTCCTGGAGGACTCACAGGCAACTTTTTTTTTTTTTTTTTTTTTTTGAGACGGAGTCTCGCTCTGTCGCCCAGGCTGGAGTGCAATGACTGGATCTCAGCTCACTGCAAGCCCCGCCTCCCGGGTTCACGCCATTCTCCTGCCTCAGCCTCCCGAGTAGCTGGGAGTACAGGCGCCCGCCACCTCGCCCGGCTCATTTTTTTTGTATTTTAGTAGAGACGGGGTTTCACCGTGTTAGCCAGGATGGTCTCGATCTCCTGAACTCGTGATCCGCCCGTCTCGGCCTCCCAAAGTGCTGGGATTACAGGCTTGAGCCACCGCGCCCGGCCACAGGCAACTCTTTACCTAGGCCTTTAAAATAGTTCCCATTTTGCAGCTAGAGAAGATGAGGTTCAGATACGTTAAGTAACTTCCAAGTTCTTTCCAAGCATCATACAAGTAGTATCTGACAAGATTTAAATTTGAATGAAAGTTCTTCTGATCCCACATCCCTGGCCCTTCCCACCTGTTACATATTGCAGGAGTAAAGTTGCGATAATATGTGCTGATGTTATTCTGCATTAAATGAGATAATCCTGTTGAAACCTGCGGCCCCGGGTATGCAGTTAATGCTCTACAGATGTCATCTATTATTATTATTGTTATTATTGTGCCCTACTCATTAGTTCATCTATTTTATGACCACGTTTGTAAGCACCTTAAGGGCAGTGGTCATTCCTCTCCACAAGGCTGGGCATAAAGTAGCTGTCTGACATAACCAATTACTAAATAGCATTATTTTACAATAATCACAAAATGGAAGCAGAATTGCTCCCTTTAAGGCAGGGCTTTGTACCTTGTGGAGAAAGCAAGTCTGGCTGTGACTTCAATGGGAAGTTCTCCAGTGGCTTGGAACCCTGGTGGTCAACAAGAATGACACACCAGGGAAAAGAGCAGTAACCAAACAACAGAACTCCCAGGGTCCAGGCCCCGACCACTGACGCCAGGCGACCATTCTAACAGCCCTGCCCACAGAGCCTGCAATCTAATAGGCTCAGCTCATCTGAGGTGGGTGGAGCCTAGGAGAGACTCTAGACCCATCTCCTGGCTCCACAGCCTGCAGCTCGGGCCTAGGTGGTGCCCGAGATGACTTGAGTTAGAAACAGGCTCCAGGGTTACTGGATCACTTTTCTCACCGGCCCCACCTGGAGACAATGCAGGAAAGGGGACTTAGGAGGCTTTCAGTCTCTGGCTTTGCCCCTTTAATTAGTGCTGAGCCTCAGTTCCTTCATCCGCAAAATCGGATAATAGTTCCTTTTCCATAGGATTGTAGCAATTAAGAATAATAGGCCGGGCGCGGTGGCTCAAGCCTGTAATCCCAGCACTTTGGGAGGCCGAGACGGGCGGATCACGAGGTCAGGAGATCGAGACCATCCTGGCTAACACGGTGAAACCCCGTCTCTACTAAAAAATACAAAAAACTAGCCGGGCATGGTGGCGGCGCCTGTAGTCCCAGCTACTCGGGAGGCTGAGGCAGGAGAATGGCGGGAACCCGGGAGGCGGAGCTTGCAGTGAGCTGAGATCCCACCACTGCACTCCAGCCTGGGCGGCAGAGCAAGACTCCGTCTCAAAAAAAAAAAAAAAAAAAAAAAAAAAAAAAATATATATATATATATATATATATATATATATATATATATAACATGGAAAAGTACGTAACACAGGTACCTAACTCATTGCAAGCGTTCTTAGAAAAAATCAGTTGTCTCTAGATCGCAATCTGCCTGAAGGTGGGGATTATATCTGATTCATGCCTGAATGCCTGAATACCTGGACTCCTTCTGTTAATGCTTCATCTCTTCTGCTAAGCCTTGCCTGTTTTAGGCCTCGCTAGAAAATATCTAGAAGAGTTAATACCATGTCTTCCCCCCACCTTCCAGGAGGGCCTGGGGGCATGATAGCCTGAGTACCTGGAGAGAGAAAGCGGGTCACTTTCATTACGAAGACAAATTTGTGGTGTCACCAGATTCTCCCTGGCATGCATGCAACCCTTATTTTGGACCTTCTCGTTGCCCCAGTATGCTTGAACCCACTGGGGGATATGAGGATTTGAGAGAGGCCGAGTTTCCCTTAGGGGTGGAGTGATGTATTCCCATTAGAATAAGGGAGTGAATGATTTAAAGGAGGGGTTAGAATTTGGACATTAAGGATAGAATTTGTGGCGCAGGTGTGGTGGCTCACTCCTGTAATCCCAGCACTTTGGGAGGCACAGGCGGATGGATCAAGAGGCCAGAGTTCAAGACCAGCCTGGCCAATATAGTGAAACCCCATCTCTACTAAGAATACGAAAATTAGCCGGGTGTGGTGGTGCCTGTAATCCCAGCTACTCAGGAGGCTGAGGCAGAATTGCTTGAGCCTGGGAGGCGGAGGTTGCAGCGAGCTGAGATCATGCCACTGCACTCCAGCCTGGGCGACAGAGCGAGACTCTGTCTCAGAAAAACAAACAAAAAGAATAGAATTTGCAGGAGTTCTAGAACCGTATGGGCAACATAGCAAGACACTGTCTCTAAAAAAAGAAAAAGAAAAAAAAGAGCTGGGCATGGTAGCACATAGCTATAGTCCCAGCTACTTGGGAAGCTGATATGGGAAGATCCCTTGAGCCCAGGAGATCAAGGCTGCAATGAGGTATGATGGCACCACCGCACTGTAGCCTGGGTGAAGCAAAACCCTGTCTCTAAGAAAAAAAAAAAAAAAAAAAATGCAGGGCACGGTGGCTCACAGCTGTAATCCTAGCACTTTGGAGGCCAGGGCGGGCAGATGGCTTGAGTCCAGGAGTTTGAGACCAGCCTGGGCAACATGGCAAAACCCTCTCTCTATTTATATTTTTAGAAAATAATAAATAAATAAATAAATAAAGTTTGGAAGTCAATTGGAGCTAGGATTTGGTAATTAGCTATCATTTAATTTCAGAGTGAGAGCCAGAGAAATGCTAGCGGCTAGATATGATGAAGGCCATCACTTTGGTCTAAAATTTAAAGTGTTCTGTTCCAGAGGCCTGCCTCCTTCACTATGTGGAGCCAGAGATTCCTCCCTTTTGACTGGTTCCTGCTGAGAGAGCAGGTTGAGTATCTACCACATACCAGCTGTAAAGTCTGGCACACAGGGTCCAAAGGTGTCAAGAACATAGCCCTCTCCAACGAAACTGGGGAGGCCAGGCCTAAGCCTAGGCCTGACATAGCCCAGTGACTATGGGGGAAATCATAAATCTCCTAGCCTTAGCTTTCCTGGCTGGTAATATGGACCTAATGCCTCACGGGGCTGTTTGAAAAGTCCCAAATGTCACAGAAGGAAAGAACCTTAAAGAGAACCTGCTCTTTGGCAGAGCAAGCTGTTCCAAAGGGAACTACAGGCAGGGTTTGGCACCCTGCCGTCAGGGAGGGCTGGTATCCTCCTTTCCTCCATGAAACTCCAGGCTTTCTTGCCCTTGCCACGCCCACCCCATCTTTCCCAAGACCATTTCCAGCAGGGACTTATGTGTCTTAACAGGAACTGACAAAGAAGCAACTCACCCCTAAAGATCTCCAGGCTTCTGGTGTCCCCCGCCACCCCAACCACACACACTCCAGCCAGCCCTGGGCTGCAGTGTGACCAATCTCATGAGTCACTTGGATAAAGTGAGGACTCAACAAATATTTATCAAATGAATGAATGAATGAATGAGGGAACGGGTGAGTGAGTGGCTCCATGAATGGGCAGCCACTCCCTCTGAGAATGAGACTGCTTCCTCATTCAGGATGCTGAGTGCTCCCACAGGAAGTCATTCAAGATTTTTCTGGTGAGTGTTCCACGGGGGAGCCACATTCTCTACTTTTTCTCAAGCCCCATGTGTTTTCTTTTCTCCAGAACTCCATTCTGGGGGCTGTGTCCTACAGTCCTTTGGGACTTTATGTACTAGACTTTATACCTGGTATGTAGTAGGTGCTCAATAAATGTGTGATGAACAGAAGGGGAAAAGAGAAAGATTAGTAAGACTTGGACTCTACCTTCCAAATTATTACAATTTAGCTAGAGAGAAAAGGCAGGTACACAGGTACCATAGGACAAAGCCCAGTAGGATAATTGGTACCAAAAAGAAAAGGGTCAAGGAGTGAATGCCACATTCAGAGCTGGGAAAACTTACTATGGGCTGAAAAAGTCAGGAAATGCTTCCTGAAGGGATTGAATGGGATTCTCTTCCTGAAGGCTGGCCTTCAAGGAAGAGAAAGATTTGGAGGCAAGTCAAGGGAGGTGTTCTTGATAGGGAAAAAGGGGATGGGCAGCTTGCCAGAGGAAGGCAGGTTGAAATTACGTTTCCTTGAGTCGATGTAGTGGAGCAGTGGAAGAATGCACCAGGTATCGTAAGATAGTGTCGGGAAGGAAATATAATTTTCCCTGTACCCTTCTGAGTCCTTAGCTGGGACCCTTGTAACAGAAGACAATTAACAAGCGAAAAACAAACAGGGCTGGGTGCGGTGGCTCATGCCTGTAATCCCAGCACTTTGGGAGGCCAAGGTGGGTGGATCACTTGAAGTCAGGAGTTCGAGACCAGCCTGGCCAACATGGTGAAACCCCATCTCTACTAAAAATACAAAAATTAGCCGGGTGTGGTGGCACATGCCTGTAGTCCCAGCTACTCGGGAGGCTGAGGCACGAGAATCCCTTGAACCCAGGAGGCGGAGGTTGCAGTGAGAGGAGATCGTGCCACTGCACTCCAGCCTGGGTAACAAGAGTGAGACTCATTCTCAAAAAAAAAAAAAGAAAAGAAAAACAAACAGAAGTTTACTAACGTGTAAACATGGGAGACACTCAGGGAAAATAAGAAAACCTTAAAGAGATGACTTAGAACTCTTATATAGCATCTTCATCAAAATATATATATATATATAATTTTAGAGAGATGACAAGACAAAAGCAAAGGACCTGAAGTCTCTATGGGTGGCAAATTGTGAGAAGACAAATAACTGAACAAAATAATGGTAGATAAAGGCTAGTTAGCAAAGCTTTTTATGTAGATTCCTCTGGTGCTGTCTCTAGGCTGATAAAGGCCTAAGGCTGTCTTCTGTGATCAACCTTTGTCCTTCCTGATTGAGAGGGAAGGAGGGACACCCTTTTAAATTTATATCCGGCTTTTAGGCAAATAGGGGGAGGGCAGAGAGCTTTTCATGTTTCTGCTTCTTCTCAATTGCCTTCAGCTCAAAATAATCCTTGTGCCCAAGTGGCATATTTTAGGGCGGCGTATTCAGCTACCCTTCACAGGGTGGGGCAAGACCAAGCAGAGCACTGAAAGCTAGGATAACAGATTTGGATCAAGTACTAGCAAGGGCATTGGAACAGTGGCAGAAGTGAAAGGGAACGCTGTGAGGTGTGGGAAGATGGAGGGAGAGGGATCCAAGCAAGTATCATAGCAACAGGAGCATGGCAAAGCTTGCTGGCCCCCTGGTACCCATCAGGGCTGGCCAGAGCTGGGTCTTAGGCAAACAGACAAACAGATCCCTAGATCACTTTCCATTTCTTTTTCTTTCTTTTCCCTCCCTCTCTGCCTCCCTCCCTCCCTTCCTTCCTTCCCTCCCTCCCCTCCCCTCCCCTTCCTTCCCCTCCCCTTCCCTTTCTTTCTTTTCAGCAAGGGGGACTGGATATGTTGCCCAGGCTGGTCTCCAACTCCCAGCCTCAAGCAATGCCACCACGGGCCACCGTGCCTGGACTACTTTCCATTTCTTTCTTTCATTCATACAAATAATGATTGGCCCTATCACCAGCCAGATCCTGCAGAAGTAAACAGGGCAGATGCCTTCCCACCTTCCCCAGGGGCCCTGGACTCTACTATTAGGCCCCCATCCCAGCGCCCAGGCCTAAGGCTTGAGGCCACCGAGGCCTAAGGCGATGGCTGGGGGTGAAATCAGCTATGGCTTCTCATTTGCAGCTTCCCTGTACAAAACCGCTAATCTTCACGCCCGGGTTCCGGGCCCACGTCCTCCAGACCATACTCCCCAACCCCGGCCACCACCCTCCCGGACTGGCCACACCTGGAAGGGAAGGAAGGGTGGGGGTGGCCTGCAGAGGGTGTGGCGAGATCTGGACGGGCTGGGAGCGCGGGACTAAGTTGACCGGAAATGGGGCTAGGCCGCGGCCAGGGACGGCAGCAGATGATGGTTGAGCAGTGGCCTAGGAAGGCCTTCCTGACGGCGCCCACACTCGCCCCGCGGCACCGCGAACGCGGCGGACAGGGCAGCGAGGTAGCCGGGAAAAAGCAGGGGGAGCCCGGCGGCTCCGCTGCGCCCTCTGCCGGCCGCCAGCCTCCACTGCACGCGGCGCCGCCCACCTGCGCACTGGCATCCCGGCCCTGGTCGGGCCAGACCAGCTCGAGCCCTTTTGCACCTGTAGTAGTCACCGCAAGCCTCCCTGGGAGAAGGCAGGTGGGAATGGGAGCCTTTTTAATAATGGGAATAGAAGCGTTCTCGGAGGTCTCCTCCCCAAGAGCACTTAGGAGCCAGCATTACCCAGTGCCTGCAATTCCACCATTAGACATTCCCTTCTTTGGAGGGGTGGAGAGGTGATGTCTTCAACTTTCATTGGTTATTACGGTGAGGATTTACCAAATGTGCCTAGGAGAGAGCCTGGAGGCGGTGAGTAGTCTAAATCATTCATTCCGTCCCTGAACCAGGCATTCATTAGCACTCATTTGCCAAGGCCGTTCTGAAGGTGACCCAGTGACAACAGCCATGCTGTCCGACTGCCAGGGTCGCGAAAGGCTGGTTTCTCCTGCGGTGGTTTGCCTTTTCTTAATCACCGGATAGCTGAGCCTTCCTCCTCCAGAAAGTCTGCCTTGACTGTTGGGGGTAAATTCCTGTAACAGGCCAGGGTTCTCTGTTTATTTCCCAGGAGATTTGCCTGGTATTACCAGAGTCCAGGCTCATTCAGTACCCGGGACAGAAAGCCCCCATCAGCTGGGACACTTCTCTAAGGGAAAAGGAGAAGGGGAACATAGAGTAAAGGGAGCAGACTTGCCCATTTCCTGTCTTCAAGGTCAAGGACACACTGTCCCCAAGGGCTGCTTGCCTTGGCCCCACATTACTGATGACCTTGTGAACACCCACCATAGACAGTCTGTTTCCAAAGAGTATCCAGGAGGTCCCATAAGATTGTGAATGCTCTAAAACTTAAGTTAGATGGTCTCTGCTCAGATCCCTACAGTGGTTCCCCATGCCACTTGGAGTGAAAGCTGAGCCTCCCACCTTAGCCTGCATGACCCTAAGCACTTGGAGCTGAGCTCCTATTGCTGTTCCTGCCCCTCACTTCCCCACAGCCATATCGGCCCCATGCTGTTCCTTAAGCACACCAGACACACTCCCACCTTGGGGCTTTCACACTCACTGTTCCCTCTGCCTAGAAGGTCACTTCCCCAGATACCCCCATGACCCGCCTGCTCCCTCACCTTCCTCAAGCCTTTATTTAAATGCCACCATGGCTGAGCACCCTGACTCACGCCTGTAATCCCAACACTTTGGGAGGCCAAGGTGGGAGGACTGCTAGAGCCCAGGAGTTCAAGACCAGCTTGGGCAACATAGTGAGACCCCATCTCGAAAAAAGAAAAAAGTAAATGCCATCTTTTCAGAGAGGCTTTCTCTGACCATCCTGTCTAAAACAATACTCGCCATCATTCTCTGGGTGCTCAGCTCCCTTGATTTTTCTCTAGCACCTGTCACTCCCTAACATATTGGGTATTTTGTTTATAATAACATATTGGACATATTTGTATGTCATCTGCCTCCCCAACCGGAATGTAAGCTCCACAAGAATGGAGAGCTTTATCAGTTTTGTTCATGGCCCAGCACCTAGAAAACAGCCTGGCACGTAGTCACTGCTCAATAAATTTGTGAAATGACTGAATGATTGTGCCAGGCACTAAGCCAAGTACCAGGACAGGCCATGAATTATAAGCTTGGGCTCTTGCCCTTGAAGAACAGACCGGCGGACAGGCAAGTAATTACAAACCAGAGCGATGAGTGTTATGTCTAAATACAGATGTATATAAAGTATACATGAAGGCTCAAGGGAGAAAATAATTCACTGTGCCTGGAAATAAGAGGAAAGCATGAGTGTGATGTTATCGGGTAGGGAAGAAAGGGGAAAGGCATTCCAAGCAGAGAGAACAGCCAGAGCAAAGCCTCATAGAGGCGTGAACATATTTGACATGTTCAGAGGGTGGTAAGTCCACTTGCCTGGCTGGAGCGCTGGATGCGGGGCAGGTATGGCAGGAGATAATTTGGAAAGAGAGGTTGCAGTCACCTGATGAAGGGGCATGTTAGAACTATGACAACTGGCTCTCTAAATTTCAGATCTATGCCAGGCCAGTGGGGACATTGCAGGGCAAAGAACCTACTTCTAACCCCGGCAATGGCCCCGCAGGAGCAGCCCTGTCTTCCTGCTTAGGGAAGGCCTGGGAATGTTGCATGGCCTCCCCAAGTGGGCAGGCTGGGGTCAGAGCACCTGTGGCAGCAGCCTGGTGGTTCTGCTTGCCTTCCTGTTGCTGATTTAAACAGGGCCCTCAGTAAGGACCCTGCCCAGCTACACAGGGCCTGAAAGAGTCCCCAGTCACGTGTCCACAGCCTTGATCACGAAGAATCTGTTTCAAAATGTCCTTATTTTGCAATCTGACTCAAAAAGATGGAGAATGGAAAAATTACAGACAGCAGCCACCAAGGGACTGTGGCTTAATATAACTGGTGACCTGGGAAATGACAGAGGCAGAAAATAATTTCCCTTTCAGACTGAAGGATGGAGAGGGCCTCTCATAGCTGACTCAAAATAAAGACTTTCCCTCAAGCAGAGAGAGAGTGTATTTGTATACAGGATTCTTTCTTTTTCTTTTTTTTTTAAACAGAGTCTTGCTCTGTCACCCAGGCTGGAGTGCAGTAGTGTGATCTCGGCTCACTGCAGCCTCTGCCTCCTGGGTTCAGGCGATTCTCATGCCTCAGCCTTCAGAGTAGCTGGGACTACAGGCTCAGGACAGCATGCCTGGCTAATTGTATTTTTAGTTGAAGACAGGGCTTCACCATGTTGGCCAGGCTGGTCTCAAACTCCTGGCCTCAAGTGATCCACCCACCTCAGCCTACCAAAGTGCTGGGATTACAGGCTTGCACCACTGTGTCCACCCTATGTATAAGATTATTTTCTCTGTCTCCCACCCTTGTTATTTTGCTCTTTCCCTCCCCTCCCCTCTTCCCCCAGCCTACCTCTGCCTCTCAATCCTTCTTTTGGTTTTTCCTTTATTTTCTTCTTTCCCACTTCTCCTTCCACCTGCCAAGTTCCACTCTTCTCCTCCTTCCCTTTCCCTCTCTATTCCTTCAACTTAAGCACAAAACCTGTGTTTAAAACTGTTAAAGGATAATTTTTAAAAGGTAAAATTATAATTCTTATGCAAATATAAAAATAAGGCCAGGCACAGTGGCTCACACCTGTAATCCCGGCACTTCGGGAGGCAGGGGCAGGAGGATTGCTTGAGCCCAGGAGTTCAAGACCAGCCTAGGAAACCTGACAAAACTCTGTCTCTAGAAAAAATACAAAAATCATTCAGGCATGGTGGCGTGCACCTGTAGTCCCAGCTACTTGGGAGGCTGAGGTGGGAGGACTGATTGAGCCTGAGAAGTCGCGGCTGCGGTGAGCTGTGATCGTGCCACTGCATTCCAACCTGGGCGACAGAGTGAGACCCTGTTTCAAAAAAAATTTTTTTTAATGTTTTAAAAACAAAAAATAAAAACAAATATAGAATCAGCACCTCAGTGACTTCAATTCAATTCATTAATTAATGAGGGAACCCGTAAGATATTACAACCAGTTCACAGGAAAATCCAAGAAACAGACACATATACAGGCAATCAGGGATGTTAAAGGGAATTTACTAATAGATGCAAAACTGGCCTCTTCATTTGCATTTCTATGAACAGGAATCTTGTGTTTCAGCATCAGCCTATCATAAGTTAACTTATGTCTCTACAGAGATGCCACATCATTGAAGACAATAAAAGGCACAGATTCCTGTAGTATCAGACAACCTAGGAAGGGTCCTCTACTCTAGATAATGCCTGACATTGTTGAAAGGACACCCAGGAATCGTTGCCCATTTCAAAGTCTTTCACAATTTTTCATGACAAGATCTTAGAAGGGACTATGGGAGCTGGTTAATATTTTTTTTTCTTCTTTTCTTCTTTTTCTCCTTTTTTTTTTTTTTTTTTTTAAATAGGGTCTCACTCTGTCACCCAGGCTAGAGTGCAGTGGTGTAATTATGGTTCACAGCAGCCTCAACCTCCCAGGCTCAAGAGACCCCCCACCAGCTCAGTCTCCCAAGTAGCTGGAACTACAGGTGCGTGCCACCACACCTGGCTAATTTTTTTTTTTTTTTTTTTTTTTTTTTTTTTTTGTAGAGATAGGGTTTTGTCATGTTGCCCAGGCTGATCTCAAACTCCTGGGGTCAAGCATTCCTCCCACCTTGGCCTCCCAAAGTGCTGGGATTACAGGCACGAGCCACCACCCAGCCAATGGAGCTGGTTAATTTTTTCAAGTCTCCAAACAGGTCTCTGTCTAGAGGTGGAAATGGATTCTAGCTCAGAGGCTTAGTTCTGGGGCAGGAATGGGGTTGAAAACAATGATTGCCTGGCTGTGAGCTGAAGGTGATGAGGCAGGTGACCATTGGTCAATGCCCCATAAACCCTCATTCTTGTAATCTTACCATCATCTTCTGGCCTTGGAGACGCAGAAAAGCTCAGGGCAAGGTTGAGGGCCCAGAGAGGTGGAAGCATCCCTGGGTATGGAGATGGACATGATCCCTCCTTAGACTGTCCCTGGCATGTGGCTCTGTCCCCAGGTGACAGCTTCCAGGACCACCTCACCAGGCTTTCATGCCCATTTTCTGAGGCCTGTGACAGCCCTCATTCTCTGCTGCTCAGACCCTGCACGCACCCTGCTGTCCACTCCCAGGCCTTACACAAGTCCTCCTTTACTACCTCTCCCCAGATTTGGCATTTCAGAATCTCTGCAGTTACCTGAAAAGAAACCAGACAGATTTCTAAGGTACATGTGAGCTTGGGAGTATGAAGCAATCTGTGAAAGTTTCCTGAACTGTCCAGGTTACTGAGTGCTGAGCCCTGAGTGAGATGCTTGGCAGATGTTGGGGTGGGGTAAGGGAAGATAACATTGACAAAGAAGATGTGATTCCTGGTCTCGGGGTGTTTACAATCTGGTTTGGGAGGACAAATACCCAGGAGACCCCAGCAGCTGGTGGTCATGCTCAATGTGTGGGGTGGGGATGAGGGTGGGGGACATTCTGACCACAGGATCAGCCCCGGAGTAGGACAGGAAGACCATCCATCATGGGCAAAGTGCCCACATAATCTCTTATCTCCATGAAAGAAAGGGCAGCTACCTTCCTTACCTGAGCAGGTGTCCTGAATTTCACCTCTCCATAGATAGGGCTGCAGACTGGACCTTAGCTCCTGCCCCCTGCCTCTTCGTTCCCACCCTTGCAGATGAGAGAACTCTTCAGCTTCCAGGTAGGAAGCGGGTAATCAAAAAATTAAAAGGTTTCTAAGATGCAAAGGCTCAGCAGGTGATGCAATGTGCTCCACCAAACAAAGGGCCTTGGGGTAGGGCTTAGGACCAAGTCACGGACACCCAGGTTTGGTTCTTCTGGTTACTCCGGTAGTTGTGTGACTCAGGACAAATTTCCCAGCTCATCAGTCAACAAGGAAGTTGGACTCCCTGATTTCTTTGTTTCTTTTGTCTTTTATATTTTCTAGTGTGGCAAAATACATATAATATAAATGTGAGGGTTAATTTTATCTATCAACTTACCTGGGCTACACGGTGCCCAGATATTTGGTAAAACGCTATTCTGGATATGTCTGTGAGAGTGTTTCTGGAGAAGATTAACATTTGAATCAGGAGACTGAGTAAAGCAGATTGCCTGCCCTAATGTGATCTCATCCAATCCCTTGAAGTCTAAATAGAACACAAAAAGACTGTTTAGGGGAAAATTTGCTCTGCCTGATAGTCCTCAAGCTGAAGCATCAGTTTCTTCCACCTTTGGCGTCATATTTAGACTGTAATTATGCCATCAGCATTCCTGGGTGTCCAGCTTACTGAGCACAGATGGATTGGGAATTCTCAGCCTCCATAATCACATGAGCTAATTTCTTTTCTTTTCTTTTCTTTCTTCTCTTTCTTTCTTTTTTCTTTCTTTCTCTTTCTTTCTTTCTTTTTTCTTATTTTCCTTCCTTCCTTCCTTCCTTCTCTCTCCCTCTTTCTTTCTTTTCTTTCTTTTTTTTTTTTTTTTGGAGTTTTGTTCTATTGCCCAGGCTGGAGTGCAATGGCACGATCTCAGCTCACCGCAACCTCTGCCTCCCGGGTTCAAGCAATTCTCCTGCCTTGGCCTCTGGAGTAGCTGCGATTACAGGCATGTGCTAATATTGTATTTTTAGTGTAGACGGGGTTTCTCCATGTTGGTCAGGTTGGTCTCCAACTCCTGACCTCAGGTGATCTGCCCACCTTGGCTTCCCAAAGTGCTGGGATTACAAGCATGAGCCACTGCGCCCAGCTGCCAATTTCTTGTAATAAATTTTATATATATTTTTTCTTGACAAGATCCTAGAAAAGTATAGGAAAGGGAGGTGGGAGCTAATTTTTACAAGTCTCTCATAGCTCCTGTTGGTTCTGTTTCTCCGGAGAATCCTGGCTAATACAAAATTTGCTATTTTGATCATTTTTAAATGTACAGTTCAGTGACATTAAGTACCTTTACATTGTTGTGTAACCATCACTACTATACATCTCCAGAAATTTGTCATCATCCCAAACTGAAATTCTAAACTCATCAAAACGCCTGGGAGACATGGCAAAACCCCATCTCTACAAAAAACACAGAAATTAGCCAGGCATAGTGGTGCGTGCCTGCAGTCCCAGCTACTCGAGAGGCTGAAGTGGGAGGATTGCTTGAGCCTGGGAGGTAGAGGTTGCAATGAGCCAAGATCACACCACTGCATTCCAGCCTGGGTGACAGAGTGAGAGACCCTGACAAAGAAAAGAGAAGAGAAGAGAAGAGAAGAGAAGAGAAGAGAAGAGAAGAGAAGAGAAGAGAAGAGAAGAGAAGAGAAGAGACGAGACCAACAAAAAGCCAGGTGTGGTAGCGCGCGCCTGTGATCCCAGCACTTTGGGAGGCTGAGGTGGGTGGATCACTTGAGCTCAAGAGTTTGAGACCAGCCTGGCCAACATGGCAAAACCCTATTGCTACTAAAAATACAAAAATTAGCCAAGCGTGGTGACGTGCGCCCATAGTCCCAGCTACTCAGGAGGCTGAGGCACGAGAATCACTTGCCTCTAGGAGGCAGAGGTTGCAGTGAGCCGAGATCGCACCACTGCACTCTAGCCTGGGCAACAGAGCAAGACCCTGTCTCAAAAAACAAAAACAGGCCAGGTGCAGTGGCTCATGCCTGTAATCCCAGCACTTTGAGAGGCTGAGGCAGGTGGATCATTTGAGGTCAGGAGTTCAAGACCAGCCTGGCCAACATGGTAAAATCCCATCTTTACTGAAAATACAAAAATTAGCTGGGCGTGGTGGCGCGCCTGTAATCCCAGCTACTCAGGAGGCTGAGGCATGAGAATCGCTTGAACCTGGGAGGCAGAGATTGCAGTGAGCCAAGACTGCACCACTGTACTCCAGCCTGGGCAATGGAGTGAGATGCAGTCTCAATAAATAAATAAATCCCTATTGTTCCTTCTTACCAACCCCCCTCATAGCCACCACACTACTCTCTGTGTCTCTATGACTGTGACTACTCTAGGTACCTCATATAAGTGGAAAAATACAATATTTGTTCTTTTGTGTCTGGCTTAGTTCAGTTAGCATGTTTTCAAAGTTCAACTATCTTGTAGCATGTGTCAGAATTTCAATCTTTTTTTCTTTTTTTTTCCAGACAGGGTCTTGCTGTGTCACCCAGGCTGGAGTGCAGTGGTGTGATCATGGCTCACTGCAGCCTCGACCTCCTGGGCTCAGGTAATACTCCTACCTCAGCCTCCCAAGTAGCTGGGACTACAGGTATGTGCCACCATGCCCAGCTAATTTTTTGTAGAGATGGGGTTTTGCCATGTCACCCAAGCTGGTCTCGAACTCCTGGACTCAGAAGTGAAATCGCTGGATCAAATGGTAATTACATGTCTAATTTTTTTAGGAACTACCATGCTGTTTTCCGCAGTGGCTGCAACTTTTATAGCCCCACCAACAGTACACAAAGGTTCTAATTATTCCACATTGTGGCTAACACTTGTTATTAATGGTTTATTGTTTTTTGGTAGTAACATCCTAATGGATGTGATGCGGTATCTCATTGTAATTTCTTTTATCTTTCTTGGTACTCACTGTTTGTAGCATCATTGTAATTTTGATCCGCATTCCCCTGATGACTAGAGATGTTCAGCATCTTTTCATGTGTTTATCAGCCATCTGCATGTCTCCTTTGGAGAAATGTCTATTCAAGTACTTTGCCTATTTTTGAGTGGATTATTTCATTTTTTGTTGAATTTTAGGAGTTCTGTATATATTGTGGGTATTAATCCTTTATCAGATATGTGATTTGCAAGTATTTTCTTCCATTCTGTGGGTTGCCTTTTTTACTGCTGATAGTTTCAAACTTACGATCCACAAAAAGTTTTAATTATGATAAAGTCCAAGTTGTCTATTTTTTCTTTCTCTCTCTCTCTCTCTTTTCTCTCTCCCTTCCTTCCTTCCTTCCTTCCTTCCTTCCTTCCTTCCTTCCTTTCTTCCTTTCTTCCTTTCTTCCTTTCTTCCTTTCTTCCTTTCTTCCTTTCTTCCTTTCTTCCTTTCTTCCTTTCTTTCTTTCTTTCTTTCTTTCTTTCTTTCTTTCTACAGGGTTTCACTCCCATTGCCCAGACTAGAGTGCAACGGTGAGATCTTGGCTCACTGCAACCTCCGCCTCCTGTGCTCAAGTAATTCTCCTGCCTTCGCCTCCCAGATAGCTGGAACTACAGGTGCAAGCCACTGTGCCCAGCTAAATTTTGCATTTTTGGTAAAGACAGGGTTTCACCAGGTTGCCCAGGCTGGTCTCAAACTCCCAGGCTCAAGAGATCCACCCACCTTGGCCTCCCAAAGTGTTGAGATTACAGACGTGAGCCACCGTGCCTGGCCTATTTTTTAATTTGTTGCCTGTACTTCTGGTGTCATATTATTCAAGAAATCATTGCCAAATCCAATGTCATAAAGCTTTTCCTGTGTGTTTTCTTCTAAGAGGTTTTTTGTTCATTTATTTTTAGAAACAGGGTCTTGCTCTGTTGCCCCAGCTAGAATACAGTGGCATGATCTTAGCTCACTGCAGCCTTGGCTGCCTGGGCCCAAGCAGTCCTCCCACCTCAGCCTTCTGAGTAGGTGGGACCACAGGCGTGTGCACCATGCCCAGCTAATTTTTATTTTTTTATTTATTTTATTTTATTTATTTATTTTTTTGAGATGGAGTCTCACTCTGTCACTCAAGCTGGAGTGCAAAGGCACGATCTCGGCTCACTGCAACCTTCGTCTCCTGAGTTCAAGTGATTCTCCTGCCTCAGCCTCCCAAGTAGCTGGGATTACAGGTGTGTGCCACCACACCTGGCTAATTTTTGTATTTTTAGTAGAGATAGGGTTTCACCATGTTGGCCAGGCTGAACTTCTGACCTCAGGTGATCCACCCACCTCGGCCCCCAAAGTGCTGGGATTACAGGCGTGAGCCACCACACTCGGCCAATTTTTAAATTTTTTATAGAGATAGGGTCTCCTTATGTTGCCCAGGTTGGTCTCCAACTCACGAGCTCAAACAACCTTCCAGTATCGGCCTCCCAGAGTGCTGGGATTGTAGGCATGAGCCACCATGCCCAGTCTCTTCTAAGAGTTTCATAGTTTTAGCTAGCTCTTCTCTTTATGTTTGATCCATTTTGAATTAATTTTTGTACGTGGTGTTAGATAAGAGATAAGAGTCTAACACCATTCTTTTTTTTTTTTTTTTTTTTTTTTGAGACGGAGTCTCGGTCTGTCGCCCAGGCTGGAGTGCAGTGGCCGGATCTCAGCTCACTGCAAGCTCCGCCTCCCGGGTTCACGCCATTCTCCTGCCTCAGCCTCCCGAGTAGCTGGGACTACAGGCGCCCGCCACCTCGCCCGGCTAGTTTTTTGTATTTTTTAGTAGAGACGGGGTTTCACTGGGTTAGCCAGGATGGTCTCGATCTCCTGACCTCGTGATCCGCCAGTCTCGGCCTCCCAAAGTGCTGGGATTACAGGCTTGAGCCACCGCGCCCGGCCAACACCATTCTTTTGCATGAAAATATCCAGTTTTCAGGCCGGGCGCGGTGGCTCACGCCTGTAATCCCAGCACTTTGGGAGGCCGAGACGGGCGGATCATGAGGTCAGGAGATCGAGACCATCCTGACTAACACGGTGAAACCCCGTCTCTACTAAAAATACAAAAATTAGCCGGGCGCGGTGGCGGGCGCCTGTAGTCCCAGCTACTCGGGAGGCTGAGGCAGGAGAATGGCGGGAACCCGGGAAGGCGGAGCTTGCAGTGAGTGGAGATCGCGCCACTGCACTCCAGTCTGGGCGACAGAGCGAGACTCCGTCTCAAAAAAAAAAAAAAAAAAAAAAGAAAATATCCAGTTTTCCCAGCATCACTTGTTGAATCCCTGATTTCTTTTTTTTTTTTTTTTTTTTTGAGACGGAGTCTCGCTGTGTCGCCCAGGCTGGAGTGCAGTGGCCGGATCTCAGCTCACTGCAAGCTCTGCCTCCCGGGTTTTTACGCCATTCTCCTGCCTCAGCCTCCCGAGTAGCCGGGACTACAGGCGCCCGCCACCTCGCCCGGCTAGTTTTTTGTATTTTTTAGTAGAGACGGGGTTTCACCTTGTTAGCCAGGATGGTCTCGAACTCCTGACCTCGTGATCCACCCGTCTCAGCCTCCCAAAGTGCTGGGATTACAGGCTTGAGCCACCGCGCCCAGCCCGAATCCCTGATTTCTAAAACCCCAGTCGGTTAGGAATTTTGTTCAGCTTGAAGAAATAAAAACTGACTACAGTAGCCTAAACATACAAGTTTTTATTATTTCACCTAAAGGAAGTCCATGGGTAGCCTGTTCTCAGCCGCTATAATATGAAGGCTCCTTGGAGATCTAGGCTCCTTCTTTCTCTTCTGCCAGACATGGCTTCCATTCTAGGCCCACTATGGTTGTGTGAACTACAGCCAACACCTGGGAATTCCAAGCAGCAGGAAGGAGGAAGGGGGAAGGGATAAAACAATGTCACTCTCTTTAAAAGGCCTAAGTCTTGAACTGTAGGAGTTCATTCAGGGTGGTGGGAAAAATTATAGAAAGATGCAAACCTTCTTAGAAGGCCAGGAGGCTTTGCAAAAGCTTTGGGAAAAAGTTTGGCTGAAGGCAGCTGAATTCTCTCAAAGTAGATAACGAAGAAGTGTAAGAGAATTGATCTAGGTAAGTTAGTTTACATAGGCCTTGGAACCTGGCCTTTAATCATCCATGCAGGACTGCTCTCTCTGGGAGGGTGACCATGTTAATTACCCACAAGTGTGTTGACTCAAGGCCTTTGTCATTAAATCTGTACTGAATAAATGCCTGCAGCACTGGCTTGTCAAGGCTACGGCTGCTGACTCTTTACAGCACCTTCACCTTCCTTGGTATCTGTGAGCAGCCCAGTCCCCTAGCTGTGCAGCCAGGCAAAAAACCTGTGTCTGCATACATTTTTTCATCCATTGCTCAGCCAGGGTCTGCAGGTCAGACCCGGCATTGAACACTTCCACTTAAATCTCATTGGCTACAACTTAGTCTCATAGCTGCAAAGGAGTCTGGGAAATAACAGGCCCTTATCTGGGTACATGGCCATCCCAAATTAAATCAGGGTACTCTTGCCAAGGTGGAAGGGGCAAATGAATGTGGGCTTAGATAGCTAGCAGCCTCCATCTCAGGCACCTAACATATCTGAAATTCTATGGTGATCTGTCTCCTGGGGAAAACAATAAGAAAATGGTTACACAGTGCTTAGCAAAATGTCTGGCTCAAGCTATGCACTCAAAAAATGTTAGCTATTATTTTTACTTCTATTACTCTCTGATTTCAGGCCTGTTCTTATACCAGGATGGAACCAGTGGTTCTCTGTGTGGTGTGATGGAAAGACCTCAGAAGTGAAAACTGGCCCCCAAAGAGACTCTCTGCCGTACATGTTTCTCTCTTCAGACTCTGTTTTAAATCCAAGGAGGGTGAAATAGGAGGGGAACAGGTAGCTTTAAGAAACAATCTCGGCTGGGCGCGGTGGCTCACGCCTGTAATCCCAGCACTTTGGGAGGCCGAGACGGGCGGATCACGAGGTCAGGAGATCGAGACCATCCTGGCTAGCACAGTGAAACCCCGTCTCTACTAAAAAATACAAAAAAAATTAGCCGGGCGAGGTGGCAGGCGCCTGTAGTCCCAGCTACTCGGGAGGCTGAGGCAGGAGAATGGCGTGAACCTGGGAGGCGGAGCTTGCAGTGAGCTGAGATCCGGCCACTGTACTCCAGCCTGGGCGACAGAGCGAGACTCCGTCTCAAAAAAAAAAAAAAAAAAAAAAAAAAGAAACAATCTCGGCCTCAGTGTAGCTCTCTGTCTCTGAGCTTTTTGCCTGGCTGCTGGTTGGGATCCGAGCCCCATGGGCATGGGAGTCAGGAGGAAGGGGTCACATGGCTGCCAGGGAATACAGGCTGGGTGTAGCACTGGTGAGGATGAAATGCACAGGAAGGGGCTGGTCAGCTGCCTCTGTTGGGATGCAGGGGTGGGGGCCCTTTGAAGGGGGCGGAGGGCGTGCTTTGATCCTCCCTGCCCCTCCCAGGCCATATCTGGACACTCTGTCAGGCGTAGCCTAGTTAATTGCAGTGAAACAGGGCAGGCCAGGAAGGCCTGGGATCTGGGATCTGGAGCCAGCACCGCCTATCAAGTGTGTGGAGGTGGTACAGAACACAGAGTGCCTGCCATGCTGCCAGGCCCAGGCAGCGTCTGCATACGGCTCTGAGGCCAGGGGCCACTCAGAAGTCAGCTTGGAGCAAGGTGACAGCAGGCCCACACTGCCAGGAAGAGAAGTGGGACTGGAAACGGAACTTCATGTCAGAAACCAGGCCCTAGGGGGCCTATTTGGCAGCAGAAGAGAAGGCCCGAGGTCAGTCCTAGTGGGCATGATATTCAGAGTATGTAATCACTAGTATGGTCAGATGCCCACCAGTGAGGGCAGACCCAGACCTTACAACTAGGACAGGATTCTGGAGACCTCCTACGAGGTCAGGGGCCAACACTTTGTTTTCTGAATCATGGAAATGTTCTGGGGCCGAGGTACATTGGACTCACCATCTCCTTGTTTCCTTTCTAACTGAAGTTTCCGGAAGTCTGAGTTGAACTTCTTTCTCTTGCACATAAAGGAGTCCTGCAGTAAGGGGATCACACACAGCCACACACAGAGAAAGGCAGCAAAAAGTAGAAAGACGAAGATGAGAAAGTTAAAGTGCCCCGCAATTCAGCCCAGTCAAGGACTAGGAAAGCAAAAGTTTCCTAGTAACTACACTGTGCATTTCCTTAACCGTGTTTGATATTAATTCCTGTGCCTGCCCCTTTGTAGGGAGATAGAAACACCATTTGCTTCCATCTATTTAAAAATAATTAAATGGATACAACTCAGTATTACATGTTGTAGTGGCTGCATTGTTTTTCTCCCATAATTAGGGAAAAATGGGAAGAAGTTTTTCTACATGTTCTACATATGGAACATAGATATGGGGGACACAGGAGACAAGAAAATATGGTCCTTCTTTTTCAAAAACTTACTGTCTAAATAGACAATTAGCCTCTACTAGGAAGAAATTTCACAATTGCTAGGAGAGAATGCACACACTGTCACAGCTTCTGAAGTCATCGGGATAGACCTTCTAGTTTGAATCTGAAATAAACTCTGCAATAAGTTTCTATGGGAAGAATCCTGTAAAACCCACATTTGCTGTCAGCTTCTTAAACGTGTTGCCATTACTATGTTACATGAAGTGTGTTGAAAGCCAAGGTAGCCGTTTAGAAAACTGCAGCCAGAAGCTTATGGTGACAATGAATGGTTCTGTTTTTTTGTGGGTTTTTTTTGTTTTTGTTTGTTTGTTTGTTTGTTTTGCAGTATCACTTTTTTTATTTTAAAAAATTGAGATATAATTTCTACGCCATAAAAGTCACCATTTAAAATATACAATAGGCCGGGCACAGTGGCTCACGCCTGTAATCCCAGCACTTTGCAAGGCCGAGGCAGGTGGATCACTTGAGGTCAGGAGTTCAAGACCAGTCTGACCAACGTGGTGAAACCCCATCTCTACTAAATACAAAAATTTAGCTGGGCGTGGTCGTGTGCACCTGTAATCCCAGCTGCTAGGGAGGCTGAGGCAGGAGAAATTGCTTGAACCCGGGAGGTGGAGGTTGCAGTGAGCCGAGGTTGCACCATTGCACTCCAGCCTGGGCCACAAGAGCGAAACTCCATCTCAAAAAAAAAAAAAGGTATACAATTCAGTGGGTTTTAGTAAAAGTTTGTGCAATCATGACAGCACTGTCTAATTCTACAGCATTTTCATTACCCCCAAAAGAAACCCTATACCTATTAGCAGCTGCTTCCCATTCCTCCCTTTCTCCAGCCCCTGGCAACCACTAATCTACTTCCTGTCTCTGTGGATTTGCCTACTCTGGACATTTTATATCAGTAGGGCCATATATACCATGTGAACTTTTCTGACTGGCTTTTTTCACATAGCATAACATTTTCTTTTTTTTTTTTTTGAGACGGAGTCTCGCTCTGTCGCCCAGGCTGGAGTGCAGTGGCCGGATCTCAGCTCACTGCAAGCTCCGCCTCCCGGGTTCCCGCCATTCTCCTGCCTCAGCCTCCCGAGTAGCTGGGACCACAGGCGCCGCCACCTCGCCCGGCTAATTTTTTGTGTTTTTAGTAGAGACGGGGTTTCGCCGTGTTAGCCAGGATGGTCTTGATCTCCTGACCTTGTGATCCGCCCGTCTCGGCCTTCCAAAGTACTGGGATTACAGGCTTGAGCCACCGCGCCCGGCCATAGCATAACATTTTCAAGGTTCGTTCATGTTGTAGCAGGAATCAGTCCTTCATTTCTTTTTGATGCTGAACAATATTCCATTACATAGATAGACCATATTTTGTTTATCCATTCATTAGTTGAGGATCATTTGGGTTATTTACACTGAACATTTTTTTAAGGAAGCCTGGCCGGGCACGGTGGCTCAAGCCTGTAATCCCAGCACGTTGGGAGGCCGAGACGGGTGGATCACGAGGTCAGGAGATCGAGACCATCCTGGCTAACACGGTGAAACCCCGTCTCTACTAAAAAATACAAAAAACTAGCTGGGTGAGTTGGTGGGCGCCTGTAGTCCCAGCTACTCGGGAGGCTGAGGCAGGAGAATGGCGTAAACCTGGGAGGCGGAGTTTGCAGTGAGCTGAGATCCGGCCACTGCACTCCAGCCCGGGAGACAGAGCGAGACTCCGTCTCAAAAAAAAAAAAAAAAAAAAAAAAAAGGAAGCCTGGTCTATGTTGTGGTCAAAATTATTATAAGTGGCTAGGCACGGTGCTTCACGCCTGTAATCTCAGCACTTTGGGAGGCAGAGGCGAGTGGATCACTTGAGGCCAGGAGTTCAAGACCAACGTGGGCAACATGGCAAAACCTCATCTCTACAAAAATTATAAAAATTAGCTGGGCATGGTAGTGCATGCCTATAGTCCCAGCTACAGGAGGCTGAGGCAGGAGGATCACTTCAACCCAGGGGGCTGAGGCTGCAGTGAGCCATGATCGTGTCCCTGCACTCCAGCCAAGGCAACAGAGTGAGACCTTGTCTCAAAAGAAAATTGTTATAAGTGATATTTCCTGTTTTCTTAGTCAGTTTGGGCTGCTATAACAAAAATGCCGTAGTCTGGGTAGTTTAAATAACAAACATTTATATCTGACAGTTCTGGAAGCTGGGAAGTCAAAGATGAGGGTGCCAGTATATCAGTATATCTGGTATCTAGTGAAGGCACTCTTCCTAGTTTGCAGATAGCTATCTCCTTGTTGTATCTTCACATTGTCAGGAGAGGCAGACACACACACATACAAACTCACACAGAGTCAGTCAGTTTTTTTTTTTTTTTCTTTTTTTTGGAGACGGAGTCTTGCTCTGTTGCCCAGGCTGGTGTGCAATGGCGTGATCTTGGCTCGCTGCAACCTCCACCTCCCAGGTTCAAGCAATTCTCCTGCCTCAGCCTCCTGTGTAGCTGGGATTACAGGTACCCGCCACCATGCCCAGCTAATTTTTATATTTTTAGTAGAGTTGGGGTTTCACCATGTTGGTCAGGCTGGTCTTGAACTCCTGACCTCAGATGATCTGCCCGCCTCAGCCTCCCAAAGTGCTGGAATTACAGGCGTGTGCCACTGGGCCCCACCCAGTCAGTTCTTATAAGGGCACTAATCCCATCATGGGAGCTCCACCTTCAGAAACTGATTATTTCCCAAAGGCCCCACCTCCTAATACTATCCCACTGGGAGTTAAAGTTTCAATATATGAATTTTTGGAGGGGACACAAACACGCAGTTCCTAACGCCTGTCCCCTCTCTCCTGGCTGTAGAGCCCCCACCCCCACCCCAGGAATTGGTATACTCTGTGTCAGTGCAGTAAAGAAGGAAAGAAACCCTGTATTCTGCCTATGGATGAAACCAGCTACACAGCTTTGGATCAATCACTGCAATATTAGCCCATGTTATGAAACTTGTCCCTGGGCATTTTTCTTGCTATTCAGACAAGGTAGCTATTATCTCAAGCCTTACCCGGTGAGCTTGCTAGAATTCCCTTCCAGCCCTGTGCTCTGTGGAGGAAAACCTTCACAACCCTCCTGCTTCACAGCTTAGTGAGAGAGTAAGAACTCCCCCTCTGTGGGAGGACATTCGTCTATTCATGAGGAATCCACCCTCATAACCCAGACATCCCACTAGGCCCAACACCATCACATTAGGGATCCAATTTCAACATACATTTTGGTGGGGACTATTAAACCCTGTCCAAACCATAGCACCATCTTATCCAGCACTTCCACTTTGGGGTAGATACCCAAAAGAATTGAAAACAGGGACTTGAAGGAATAGAGTGTACCCCCATGTTCATAGCAGCGTTATTCACAATAGCAAAAAAAAGGAAGCAGCCTGTGTCCATCGATAAATGAATGAATACACAAAATGTGGTATATAAATACAATGAAACAGTATTCAGCCTTAAAAAAAAAAAATGAAATTCTGACGTATGCTAAAAAAGGGATGAACCTTGAGGACTTTATGCTGCATGAAACAGCCAGTCATAAAAGGATAAATACTGCATGATTCCACTTATACTAAGTACATAGAGTAGCCACATTCCTAGAGATCGACATTCACAGTTCTAGAATGCTGGTTGCCAGGGGCCAGGAAGTGGGGGTTGGGAGCAGCAGCGGGGCGGTCGGGGAGGAGGAGGAAATGGGAATTATTGTTTAATCGGAGTTACAGTGTCAGTTTTACAAGATGTAGAGTTATGGAGAGGGATGATGGGATGATTGTAATGGTTATGCAACATTATGAATGTATCTAATACCACTGTACTGTACACTTTAAAATGGCTAAGGTGGTAAATTTTATGTTATGTGTATCTTAACACAATAAAAAATTGCAGAAAGAAGATCTTGTAGTCATCTTTTTGCCTTATTTCTAAACTATGCATAATTTTTCCTAAACAGTCTCCCCTGTGACCATAAATAATCTCTGAAGACCATTCTTGATCACATAGTAAAAAGGCTGATCTCATGCTTTTGTGCCAAGATCATTATTTGAACTTCTTGCTTAGTTGGCCATTTTCCACAGTACTTTTTTTTTTTTTTTTTTTCTTTTTTGAGACAGAGTCTTGTTCTGTTGCCCAGGCTGGAGGGCAGTGGTGAGATAGTGGCTCACTGCAACCTCTGCCTCCTGGGTTCCAGTGATTCTTGTGCCTCAGCCTCCAGAGTAGATGGGATTACAGGCACCCACCACGATGCCCAGCTAATTTTTGTACTTTTAGTAGAGATGGGGTTTTACCATGTTGGCCAGACTGGTCTCAAGCTCCTGGCTTCAAGTGATCCGCCCACCTCTGCCTCCCAAAGTACGGGCATTACAGGCATGAGCAACCATGCCCGGCCTCTATAGTTCTTTTGATGGAAATTAGATATAGGCATAATTTATAGCACACAGACATGATTATGATGACCAAAAATTTTTGTAAAATCATAGACTTTAAAATTTTTTTAAGTTTATTTTTTAATTAACATATAATAGTCATACATATTTTGGGGTACATGTGGTATTTTGATACCTGTATACAATGGGTAATGATCAAATCAGGGTAATTGGGATATCTATCAAACATTTATCTTTCTGTGTGTTGGGAACATTGCAAATCCCATATAGCTATTTGGAAATACACAACAAATTATTGCTAACTATAATTTCCCTGTTGTAGTGTGGAATACTAGTACTTAACTCTCCTATCTAACTGTATTTTTGAACCCATTAATCAGAGTGCTGTGCCACACGTGAGGAGATGTTATTGTACGGATTCCATGGGAGCCATCCCATGTATTCTCTGAATCTGTTCCCTTTTTATTACATACTTCCTAACCTACTTAGTCTGATTCCTATATACAGATGCACAAGAGGTATAAATTAACATAAGCCTCCTTTTGGTTAGCAAATCTAGTGCCATAAGATGCTGAGCAACTATTGCATCCTGATGATTAACTTCTGTCTGGAGATTATGCAAAGTATTTAGGAGTGCATTTTCAACAGCCTTATCATTCCAAAGTGGTTTCTTAATTGATTTTTTTAAAATTAAATGACCTATTCTGAGGCCATGAAGCCAACATCAAGAAGTTCTTCTCCACTACTGTTTTTAGCTATAATTGTCTCTTCCTCAAGATTCCTAAAATTCACCAGTGTTTGTAGCCTGCAGGCTACAACCTATAAGGCTGAGAGAACCTGTAAACTAAGGAACAGGAACCACACCAGTTTCCTGGGAAGATACTGCATGTGTTAATTGTGGATATTAATTGCAGTCTTTATTCCTTAAAGTGAACTTGTCATACCTGATTAGGTAAAACTTGTTCTCAAATATTAATGGCACTCCCACTATAGCCTTGGTTGTACTAGCAGTCTGTCCATTTATTTCCTATTAAAGGAAGCACTGTTTCCTTTTTTTTTTTTTTGAGACGGAGTCTCGCTCTATCATCCATGCTGGAGTGCAGCGGCACGATCTCAGCTCACTGCAACCTCAGCCTCCCGGGTTCAAGTCATTCTCGTGCCTCAGCCTCCCGAGTAGCGGGAATTACAGGTGCCCACCACCACACTTGGCTAATTTTTGTATTTTTAATAGAGACGGGGTTTCACCATGTTGGTCAGGCTGGTCTTGAACTGCTGACCTCAGGTGATCTACCCACCTCGGCCTCCCAAAGTGCTGGGATTATAGGCTCGAGCTACTGCACTGGGCTGGAAGCATTGATTCTTACTTACTCTATGAAAATAGTTACATTGGCTGGATGTGGTGGCACGAGTTCCCCTGACAAATTCACTACTTCATAACTTATATTAACTTATATTTATATTTGTATTAACTTATATTTATATTTATATTAACTTATATTTGTCAGAGTTCCCCTGACAAATTCACTACTTCATAACTTATATTAATGTTTCTCCTAGGATATACTTCCTGAATTCTTACAGGTCAGTTGAAATAAAATAAGGTTCAAAGAGTGTCTGATTCCACTTTGCACAGGTATATCCTGCTAAATTGAGAATTAAAGGTAGATCAAGAAGAATTTTTTTTTTTTTTTTTCTTTTGAGACGGAGTCTCTCACTGTGGGCCAGGCTGGAGTGCAGTGGCACAATCTCAGCTCACTGCAACCTCCGCCTTCTGGGTTCAAACGATTCTCCTGCCTCGGCCTCCCGAGTAGCTGGGACTACAGGTGCGTGCCACCACACCCGGCTAATTTTTTGTATTTTTAGTACAGATGGGGTTTCACTGTGTTAGCCAGGATGGTCTCGAGCTCCTGACCTCATGATCCGCCTGCCTTGGCCTCCCAAAGTGTTGGGATTAGAGGTATGAGCCACCATGTCCAGCCCAAGAAGAAAATTAAAACAGAATCAATATTAAAACGATACCAAAGATATTCCAAAAAAATTATAATTTTTAATTAGTTCATTGGTACTATGAAATTAAATTTTGTTCTGTGTAATCTCAGGCAAGTAATCTACTTACAAAATTATCTGCTTCTGAACTAAAAGAATCCTAGAAATCCCAACTCAGTCTCTTGGTACAAGCCAACAGGCATCAGTTGTTGCGGCAATATCAATCATACTGAGAAGTCTGTTCCCATAAGTCTATTTGTACTGTCAATGGCTAAGAGTACCTTGTGGAATCTTTTACTTGTTCTTTTAATGTTTCTTTCAGAAGACTCCATTTCTGACCTATAGCTTGCAGCAAGGGTCTTTATAAAAAGGAAAGGGATAGCAGAGATCACCTGCCGATGACAAAATTAAATGACTCCGGTTAATTTATTACAGTAACCAACAATACCAGAATGAAGCAGAATAGAATTCTCTATTGGGGTGTAATGCATAAGTATTTCACAATGATTCTGGGGTAAAATATATCATGATCTTTGAAGGTATTGACAAATCTCAAGGTCCTTCTAATCCACCTACTAAACGGTGTGTTACAATTGCTATTGATTGGGAAGAGTATTTTAAACAGAAAATAGTTGGCCAGGTGTGGTGGCTCTCACCTGTAATCCCAATACCTTGGAAGGCCAAGGCAGGAGGACAGCTTGAGACCAAGAGTTTGAGGCTACAGTGAGCTAGGCTGGCACCACTGCACTCCAGTCTGTGTGACAGAGTGAGACCCTGTCTCAAAAAAAGAGAAGGGGCTGGGCATGGTGGCTCACTCCTATAATCCCAGCACTTTGGGAGGCCAAGGTGGGTGGATCACTTGAGGTCAGGAGTTCGAGACCAGCCTGTTCACCAATCTGGTGAAACCCCATCTCTACTAAAAATACAAAAATTAGTCAGGTGTGGTGATGCGCGCCTGTAATACCAGCTGCTTGGAAGGCTGAGGAAAGAGATCACTTGAACCCAGGAGGCAGAGATTGCACTGAGCCAAGATCTCGCCACTGCACTCCAGCCACGGTGACAGAGCGAGACTCTGTCTCAGAAAAAAAAAAAAAGAAAAAGTAAAAGAAATGCTTAGTTTGGCTAGCTGATTAACAAGAATAAGAAAGCAAATTAAAAAAAAAAAAAACGTTTTAATAGAGATGGTGTTTCACCATGTTGGCCAGGTTGGTCTCAAACTCCTGACCTCAAGTGACCTGGAGGCTTTCTGCCCTCGAACATCAGACTTCAAGCTCTTCAGTTTTGGGACTTGGACTGGTTCTCCTTGCTCCTCAGCTTGCAGATAGCCTATTGTGGGACCTTGTGATTGTATAATATGTGTGTGTGTGTGTGTGTGTGTCTCTCTCTCTCTCTATATATATATATCTCCTATTAATTCTGTCCCTCTAAGAGAACCCTGACTAAATACAATGGTAAAACCCTGTCTCTACTAAAAATACAAAAACTGGTTGGGCATGGTGGTGTGCACCTGTAATCCCAGCTACTCAGGAGGTTGAGGCAGGAGAATTGCTTGAACCCAGGCGGTGGAGGTTGCAGTGAGTCAAGATTGCACCACTGCACTCCAGCCTGGGGACAGAGCAAAACTGTGTCTCAAAAAAAAAAAAAAATACTTTTTTGTATATATTTTATATATATATGTATATTTTATATATATATATATATATAAAATCTTGATACCTATTTGCATTTCCTTTCCTTCTCTTGAGATCCCTATAATGAATAAAAGTGACAGATTCCTACAATCTGTGGAAGGGGATCAGAATATGCCACCCCAAAATATACTAGTTTGGCATTAGGATGATCTTCAGCTGACAGCAATTAAGAACCAGCAGGCTCAGGAAGGACTCTCTGCACTCCCCCTTTCTTTCTGAAAGCAGAGCATACGGTTCCCTTTTGTAAAAGTAACAGAAATTCTCGTTTGTAAGAGTGTCTCCCTCTCCCATACCAGGAAGAGAAGACTATTAATCACCTGGCATGACTCTTCTCACTTCAGTCTGCACCCGACTTGAGTCTGCATAACAAACCTTACTAAAAAATTCTTATCTACAATTAGTTCCCCCATATATTTACCTTCCCAAAATTTGTTTCCACTGGGAGCCCAAGCCCTTTTCCTTTACGTAGTTACTTCTCCACAATTTATTGCCCATTATTAAAATAACATATAGGCCCTGGGTCCAACCACTTCTTTGGGTTTTCACTTGTTTTCTGTGTCATTCTTGCACATAAAATGAAAAACATTCATTAAGTTTGCAAGTCTTTTTTCTCCTGTTAATCTGTCTTTTGTCAGTTGAATCCATAGGCTTCAGTCACAGAACACAAAAGAAGAGAGAAAAAGTTTTGCCTCACCTACACTATTAACCAAGCTTCTCTGCAAAGAAGGCAACCACAAGTATGCGGGGCTACAGTTGCAAGCAGATCCCCCTAAGTGGCCAGTTACTTTTCCTCTGTGGGGAGGGCAAAGGCTTTTCTTATTTACAGCTGCACAAACAAGAACCATAAGCTTCAGTGCTACAGCTTCATCCATGGGTCCAGTGCAAACGTAGATACCAACACTGTGCCTTTAGGAAAACTCAAAAACAAAACCAACCAAACAAAAATAAACATCTGCAGGTCTATGACTCTGAGAGTACAAAACTGGACAGAGGCTGTGGGTCACTACTTTCTCCCTACCCACTCCAAAGATGTTTCCAGGTTCCATCCCATAGAATTCCTTCAACAAAGAAATAACCACAGAAACCTGCAGGCCCGGATCTCTACATCACCCTTTGAGGCTTTCACAGACTTCCCAGCACAAACAGTGGAAGACCAGCTCCTTTCCCAGGCTTCTAGCCTTTAAACTGGAAGACAGTCAACCTCCAATCTTGTCTACCAGGTCTTTTTTCTGGACAACACTTCTGGCACCCAGACTAGGCCTTTCAGACTCTCCTCTGAAAGACAATAACTAGGTCCTAGCAGTTTCTGACAGGCAAACACACATGATTTACAGAACCATAATTTCAAAAAACAAACAAAAAGTGGAAGCAGAAACAAGAAGTAAGATTTTTGAGTTCCTAAGAAATGAGAAAATACTACCAGATAATTTAGAAACATTCAGATGTTAAAACTGTTCATAGCGGTGTGGTGTGGTGACTCATGTCTGTAATCCCAGCCCTCTGAGAGACTGAGGCAGGAGAATCTCTTGAGCCTAGGAGTTCAAGACCAGCCTGGGAAACATAGCAAGGTTTCATGTAATAAATAAAAGTAAAAATAAGGCAGGGCATAATGGCTCACACCTGTAATCCCAACACTTTGGGAGGCTGAGGCAGGTGGATCATGTGAAGCCAGGAGTTTGAGACCAACCTGGTCTGGTCAACATGATGAAACCCTATCTCTACTAAAAATACAAAAATTAGCCGAATGTGGTGGCACACACCTGTAATCCCAGCTAGTCAGGAGGCTGAGGCAGTAGAATTGCTTGAACCCAAGAGGTGGAGGTTGCAGTGAGCTGAGATTGTGCCACTGCACTCTAGCCTGGGCGACAGAGGAAGACTCTATCTCAAAAAAATAAAAAAGTAAAAATAATACAATGAGCTGCGTGTAATGGCACATGCCTGTAGTCCCAGCTGCTCAGGAAGCTGAGTCCAAGTTTGAGGCTGCAGTGAGCCACAGTGGAGCCACTGCACTTTAGCCTGGGAGATGGAGCAAGGCCTTGTCTCTGGGGAGCAGGGGGCGGGGCGGGGAAGAGTGTTCATAGGCTTTGAGTTAAAAATTCCATTTCTAAAAGCTTATTCTACTGTTGGGGCTCACAAAGTGATACCCCAAAGTATGGTGCTTTGGTATGCTGAATACTTTGAACTGAAGGGCATTGAAAGGGCCTCAGAAGCAAAGCCTCTTTCTGACTGTGAAAGTTGCAGATATTGGCCGGGCGCGGTGGCTCAAGCCTGTAATCCCAGCACTTTGGGAGGCCGAGATGGGCGGATCACGAGGTCAGGAGATTGAGACCATCCTGGCTAACACGGTGAAACCCCGTCTCTACTAAAAAATACAAAAAACTAGCCGGGCGCGGTGGCGGGCGCCTGTAGTCCCAGCTACTCGGGAGGCTGAGGCAGGAGAATGGCGTGAACCCGGGAGGCGGAGCTTGCAGTGAGCTGAGATCCGGCCACTGTACTCCAGCCTGGGCGGCAGAGCGAGACTCCGTCTCAAAAAAAAAAAAAAAAAAAAAAAAAAAAAAAAAAAAGTTGCAGATACCAGGAAGAAATCACTTTTGTCAGACCCAGACAAAATAAGGCCAGGAAGGCATGAAGAAGTGGGGGCTTAGGCTTCCATGTCTGAGATAAGAACTGTTTCCAAGGACTTCCTGAAAATCCCACAAGAAATCTTTTCATGTCCTTCTCACACCTCCTGCTTTGCACAGCTTGTACTTTTCACATGGATTCATATATTTCTATGACAAGGTTTATCACTAGACATTCATTAGGGCTGCAGTAATTCAGAAAATGTGCTCTCAAAAGGACACTTACCCAGTAATAACATCTCCACCAATGAATGGGCAACAACTCTTTGAGCCTCTGAAACCAATGAACTCTGCTTTTAAGCATCTTATGGGAACCTCTCCCTTTGTGCCAATAAAGGCTTCCCTTTACCCTTCCCTCACCTGATGCATCTGTAGCTTGCCATTCCGTGCACCCAGGTTATAATTCTCATTTCTCATTCCTGAATAAACTCAACATACTTTGAGATATTTTTCTCCAGTGTCTTTCTTTAGGTTGACATGACATTCTCCTACCCTTCTTTCTCCTGCTTCTCTTCCTCCCCCAAGGCAGGCCATAGAAACTAGATTCCCTCTTCCACAAGGTGGGTAATAGAAACCAGCTCCCCTCTTCCCCAACACCAGCCGTAACACCGAGAAATATTAATCCTATCTTCCCCCATCTTTCCAAGTAAGAACTGAACATAAAGAAATTCTCTGACCTACATTGTCTGAAAGTAGATCATAAGACTTTGATTCCAGCAGGGGTGCTAACCTCTACCCATGAGGAAGAAATTGTCAGGCCTCTGAGCCCAAGCCAAGCCATCGCATCCCCTGTGACTTGCACGTATATGCCCACATGGCCTGAAGTAACTGAAGAATCACAAAAGAAGTGCAAATGCCCTGCCCCACCTTAACTGATGACATTCCACCACAAAAGAAGTGAAAATGCGGGTCCTTGTCTTAAATGATGACATTATCTTGTGAAATTCCTTTTCCTGGCTCATCCTGGCTCAAAAAGCTCCCCCACTGAGCACCTTGTGACCCCCACTCCTGCCCGCCAGAGAACAACCCCCCTTTGACTGTAATTTTCCTTTACCTACCCAAATCCTATAAAACGACCCCACCCTTATCTCCCTTCGCTGACTCTTTTTGGACTCAGCCCGCCTGCACCCAAGTGATTAAAAAGCTTTATTGCTCACACAAAGCCTGTTTGGTGGTCTCTTCACATGGCCGCGCATGACAGAAATGTCATACAGGGAGGCCAAGAAGAGTCTAGACAGGCCCTGCTAAATCTCCTTACTTGGTCAATTACTATTAGATTGTTCCCTTTCTGTGCAATCACATTTCTATATGACTGTCCATTTTTCATCAAATTTAAGCATAGAAATGGACAGTTTTCCCTCGGGTCTTCTTTGAGTCTTCACTTCTGAAATCCATCAGGTCAGGTATAACTTTGATTAAATAAGTGTGTTATGTTTTCTCTTGTTAACCCATCTTTTGTTATTGAAGTTCTGATTATGACCTTTATGATGGCAGAGAAATGGTATCACGCCTTTTCACTCCTATTGTTCAGAGGTATTTGAAGATGCATGTTCCCCAAATTCATAGCCAAAAATATTTACGTTGGCCCCTTGATCACAATGAACTGGAATAATCTAAAGAATTCGCTAAAGATGTATAGTAGGAGTCAAATAAACCTCAGCTTTATCTTCACTCCACTCTACCAACTGTGTACCCTGAACTCCTACCTTTTATTTCCAGGTTTGCAAAATTAGGACTAACAATGCCCAAGGCTGGATTGCACAATAGACAGACATGTTTAGGCACCAGTAAAGCAAGGACACCAGAAAATGGCTTTTGAAAAAGTTTGATGTTGGATAGAAAAAAAAAACCAGAACACCAAAATAGTCATAATTGTCAGAGGTGTTTGAACCAGAGTGACTCCATCTTGAATAGGGGCTGGGTAAAATATGGGTAAGATCTTTTGGGCTGCATTCCCAGTAAGTTAGGCAATCCTAGCTGATAAAACAGGTTGTGGTAAAGAAGCCGGCCACATTCCACCAAAACCAAGATGGTGACAAAAGTGACCTCTGGTCATTATACACTCACTGCTCATTATACACTAATTATAATGCATTAGCATGCTAAAAGACACGCCCATCAGCACCACGACAGTTTACAAATGCCATGGCAACATCAGGAAGTTACCCTATATGGTTTAAAAGCAGGTGGAGCCCTCAGTTCCACGAATTGCTCACCTCTTTCTTGGAAAACTCATGAATAATCCACACTTTGTTTAGCATATAATCAACAAATAACCATAAAAATAGCCAACCAGCAGCCCTTGGGACTGCTCTGCCTATGGAGCAGTCATTCTTTTGCTTCTTTGTTTCTCTAATACACTTGCTTTCACTTTATGGATTTGCCTCGAATTCTTTCTTGCACAAAATCCAAGAATCTTCTCTTGGGGTCTGGCTCAGGATCCCTTTCCAGTAACATCTTGAGAAACTTACATTTTCTTATATTTATTTTATGTATTTTGTGTTTTTAGTTTATGAACAGGAGGTTGACCTTGTGGGGAAGAAAATTTTTTCCTCTACTCTTAGGTTTTGTAATTGGGAGCCTAAAATTAAACTGACAAAAAACAGATTCACAAGAGAAAAGATGAATTTTTAATCATGTACAGGCATTTACAAAGAAATGCAACTCAAAGGGGTGGATAAACTTTAGGGCTTTATACCACCTTAATAGGTGACGCGGAGTGGGAAAAGAATACTTACTAGGAAAATAAATGACTTCTTAGACAAGGGGAGGAGAAAGAGCATTTATGGAAAAACAAATGACTTTGAGGAAAGATAAATGGGCCCTTAGGAGAACAGATGGGAGATATGACAGTTTTCTGATAATGTCTCTTTGGGTGTGCTGCCAAATTCTCTCTCAAGATTAGAGTTGTTCCCAGGGAGGGGATTTATGACAACTGAGTTCTTTAGATTTCTTTTGGGAGCCTAAAGACCTCAAATGCTTTCAGGACCTCAAATGCTTTCAGCTCACAATAATTTTTATGCTACAATGGCTTATTCTGGATCCCTTCAATTGTCTCAAATCAGGGCCTCCAAAGTTCTTAATAATGATGACTGCTCTTTGTCTGTGGCTGGGTGTTACAGGGATAGGCCACTTGAGAATTTGGGAAGGAGGGAACTAAGATTGCTCTAGCTGGGTACGGTGGCTCACGCCTGTAACCCCAGCACTTTGGGGGGCCGAGGTGGGCGGATCACGAGGTCAGGAGATCGAGATCATCCTGGGTAACATGGTGAAACCCCATCTCTATTAAAAATACCAAAAATTAGCCGGGCGTTGTGGCACGCACCTGTAGTCCCAGCTACTCAGGAGGCTGAGGCAGGAGAACCGCTTTGAACCCAGGAGGTGGAGGTTTCAGTGAACCAAGATTGTGCCATTGCACTACAGCCTGGGCAACAGAGCGAGACTCCGTCTCAAAAAAAAAAAAAAAAATTAGCCGGGCGTGGTGGCACATGCCCAGCTACTCAGGAGGCTGAGGCAGGAGAATTGCTTGAACCCACAAGGCGGAGGTTGCAGTGAGCCGAGATCTCGCCACCGCACTTCAGCCTGAGTGACAGAGCAAAATTCCCTGTCAGAAAAGAAAAAAAAAAAAGATTGCTGTAGATGTTGAAGTGTAAATCCTATGACTAATGGATTGAGCACAGATATGCAAAGTCATTGCAAGAGGCTCAGCTGGCCAGCAGGACTTGACTGCAACCTGATTTAAAGTATTAACATACCTAGGGCTAGGCTCAATGGCTTGGTGGCTCATGCCTGTAATCCCAACACTTTTGGAGGCCGACGTGGGCGGATCACTTGAGACCAGGAGTTCCAGATCAGCCTGGCCAACATGGCAAAACCCTGTCTCTACTAAAAATACAAAAATTTGCCGGACATGGTGGTGCACATCTGTAATCTCAGCTATTTGGGAAGGCTGCGGCACGAGAATCGTTTGAACCAGGGAGGCAGAAGTTGCAGTGAGCCAAGATCACACCACTGCACTCCAGCCTGGATGACAGAGCAATATCCAATCTCAAAAAAAAATTTTTTTTAAATAAAGTATTAACATATCTAAAGAAAGAATGTGTCATTTGGAAGGAGTGCCAAGTTTTCCCCTCCCAAACAATTACTGTGTTCCCCTATTGCTTGTCTATGAAGCAGACTTCCCACAGATGTTTGTAACTTTGTATTGGAATGAAATTGAGCAATATTGCCACTTATTGAACACCAGATGTCAGACATTGTGCTAAAGGTCTTTAGTACGTTATCTTATTTGAGTCTCACAATAGCCTGAAGTCAGTATTAGCAACCCATATAACAAATTTTAGAGGGACAGTGTGTTTCCCAAGGAATAACCCAGGCTGTCTGGCGGTAGAGCTAAGATCAACCCTTGGAACCCAAGTTCCTATCCTTTATCTTGCCATATGCCAGTCTCTGTTCCAGGTATTCTTCACACAGAACTTGAGTGGTTTGCCTGGGTTCCCTTGCTGAGACTTTTGCTCACTGTGACTATGAACCAGAGAAGTAGGAAATAAGCCCCCACTCACCTGCCTCCCCTTTGGGTGACCCACAAGAACATAAATCTTGCAGGGTCTTCAGCATCCAAGGTGCCTAAAAGCTAGGTGGTGTCAACCTTGTTACCCAAAAGACCACCACGATGGCTAAATAGTGGAAAGGAGAGTTTTATTGGTGATACTGGTTTGCAACCCAGAAAGAGAAAGTCTCCAGTGTGGACAGAAGGTCCTGTCTCTTTGAAGTGAAGAAGGAAACTTGGGTTTCATGCTTCACAGGGCCTGTATCACACAACAGAGTCATACATATTCATCAGGTTTCTGGGAAAAGGCTATACATAATTATGAGGGGAGCCCAGTGCATGCAGGATGGATAAACATATAGGTAACATATATTCCATGTTCACTTTGGGGCAGGGTTTTGGCATAAAAATCAGATGGAATTTGGCGCTTTATGCGAAAAGGTGAACTAAAGGACACAAAGAGAGTTTGTGTGCAGCTTCTGTAAGCTGGCTGAAAATGGCTTAAGGCTTAAGGTCTGCAGTAGCTTATTCAGGAAAGAATATTTGTAAGGCTGGCCTGCTGTCCAATCAGAGCTGTAGTGGTTTGGGTCGTAAATTCGTGTTAGGAGAGGGCTGATATCTCTTATTGTTAGGGGGGTTAAGAGTCTCAGGAGTTTAGCAGTTTGCCATGCTAACTGGGTCCTGAACCCTCCACCAGTAGGTAGACCCGTAGGTAACTTTGTTTCCTTAACCTTAGAACCTGTCTTAGTTGATAAAAGGGTGTCTATTTTGGTCTTCCAGATCACAAACCCAAGCATTACTGTGGTGAAGCTAGAAAGCTCCTGTCTGAGCCGTTTCTGCAACCGACTGCCTGGGTGATATAGGGGAAGTAGCTAAACCTCCCTGAAGCAAATTTTCTCATTTTAAAATAAGAGCAGGCTGGGCACAGTGGCTCATGCTTATAGTCCCAGCACTTTGGGAGGCCAAGGCAGGAGGATCACTTGAGGCCAGGAGTTTAAGACCAGCCTGGGCAACACAGCAAGATCTTGTCTCCATAAAAAATTCTTCAAATTAAAAATTAAATTAAAATGAGAGCAGTAGACTAGATGGCTTCCCAGCACTACCATTCTGGGATTCTGTAGTTCAGTGAAAAAGATCAAAGTCTCCATAGAGGTAGGGGTTGCAAGGAGAGAGGCTGAATCCTCACTAAAGTGTTTCCAATTCCAGTGATGGAGCTATTTTTAGATTTGATCAGGTTCTCTCATGCATGTTGCATATTGTAGGATGGTTTTCTGGGTCAACCTTTCTCAAGTAAACTGTCACTTAATCTCTGGCCAGGACAGTTGCCCCGATAGAGTAACAGCTCTTCCCACAGTAGCACTGGCTATTTTGAGATTGCTTTGCCCCAGCTATATGACTGGACTTCAAAGAACTGTGATATAGGGGTCCACACATCCTTGGCTTGAAAGGGGCATCCCAGAGGGAGTAGTTCTAGTCTATCATATGTGGAGTTTCTCCTCTGTCTTCTAAACATATATTCATTCAGTAGTTCTTTTCTTGAGTGCCTACTTTGTGTCAGGAACTTAGAATAAAATGGTGAGCAAAACTAGGCAGGACCCTTACCATCAAGAAACTTTCAGTCTGTCGGGGTAGAAGACCTTAATCAAATAATCATACACATTTGTATTGCTAGTATAAGAAGTGCTATAAAGGAAAAGTATAGGATGCCCGAAGAGTCTCTAACTGGGAGGTCAGAGAAGGCTTTCTTGGGGAGCTGCCGTTTGAACTAGTTTGAAGGATAAAGAGTAGTTATATAAATGCCAGAGGAAAGAAAAAGCATTCTTGGCAAGGGGAAGGGTATAGGCAGAGGTCTGACAGGAGAAATCATAAAACTAAAAGGAACCGTGGTTGAGCGCGGTGGCTCACACCTGTAATCCCAGCACTTTGGGAGGCTGGAGCGGCTGGATGATGAGGTCAAGGGACTGAGACCATCCTAGCCAACATGGTGAAACCCCCATCTCTATTAAAAACACAAAAGTTGGCTGGGCGCGGTGGCTCACACCTGTAATCCCAACACTTTGGGAGGCCGAGGCAGGCGGATCACCTGAGGTTGGGAGTTTGAGACCAGCCTGACCAACATGGAAAAACCCTGTCTCTACTAAAAATACAAAATTAGCCAAGCGTGGTGGCGCATACCTGTAATCCCAGCTACTTGGGAGGCTGAGGCAGGAGAATCGCTTGAACCTGGAAGGTGGAGGTTGCAGTGAGCTGAGATCACACCATTGGACTCCAGCCTGGGCAACAAGAGTAAAACTCCATCTCAAAAACATAAAAAATAAAAACACAAAAATTAGCTGGGTGTGGTGCCGCACACCTGTAGTCCCAGCTACTAGGGAGGCTGAGGCAGGAGAATCGCTTGAACCCAGGAGGCAGAGGTTGCAGTGAGTTGAGATTGCGCCAGTGCACTCCAGCCTGGAGACAGAGCGAGACTCCGTCAAAAAAAAAAGCTGAAAAAAGCCAGAGTAAGAGCACAGAGATCAAGGCAGTGTCAGGAGGAAAACTTTTCCTCTATCCTCTTACGTTTAGTATCAAGGAATCCGTGAATTAAACTGGCAAAAGACAGATCAACAGGAAGAAACATTTATTTGTATGCACACAGGAGCTTACAAAAGAAGTAGCACAATAGATGATTTAAGTTAGAGGCTTAAATTCCTAACTTAGGAGGCAAAAGGGAAGGGAGAGAAGAGGTCTTTATCAGAAGACCAAATGAGTTTCTTTAGAAAAGACAAATGGGTTTCTGCAAGAACAAATGGAAGATAAGAAATGTTGTGATAATGCTTGCTCATGCAGATATGAGTGTTCTTTCAATTTTCTTCAGTGGCCATAAAAGTTCCCCCAGAGTGGGGATTTATGTAGGCTTATTCTTGATCTCCTTCCTGGGAGTAAAAGCTGCTCTGAAGAAGGAATCCATGACAGCCTCATTTCCCAAAAGTTTCTGCTTTTAGTCAGATAAGGGAAGCTCTGAGAAGGCTTCTTTCTACATTGGTTGAGCCTCAAATGTCTTCAGCTTAAAATAATCTTCATATTAACTCCGAGGTTCTAAGTGGGTCTCCACAGGGGGCTGATGTAAGGTGATGCCAGAGAGCTACTGGCTAGATGACGTACAACACAGCTGTGTTAGTTTCCTGTTTTTCTTGAGAATAATGGGATGAATTAAAGCATTTTAAGCAGGAGTGCTGCAGGGTTCGATTTTTATTTGCTGAACTTGGGGTGCGTTGATGATAAACAGGCAGCTAGATGTGCCAGTTAGAACTCAGAAGAGAGCTCTGAACATCCTTGTGAGTTATCTATGTATAGATGGTCATTATGGACCAGTGAGTGGATGAGATTGCCTAAGGGAAAAATGTATAAGAAAATAATGTTCCTTTCCACCCATCTGTAGATTAAAAACAAACACACAACAACAACAAAAAATAAGGTAAGAAAAAGAGAAGGTTTAAGGGAAGGAATGCTAGCTTTCAGGAAACCAACCCATTTCTAGGTTTACAGAGCGGACCTGTAAGAAATTATAACTATATTATTTGTATTACTTTATTGCAACTCCAACCTTGGAATTGTCTTTTCTGACAAATTAAAAATCCTTGCCTTGGCTACTTTAAAGAAAGCAAAGAGACATAAAAATTCTTCAAAAATACAAAGCATTATAACACTGTTGCTCTTACCGTGCCATTGTTGGCTGAGGAGGGAAGGAAAGTAAAGGAGAGAAAAATATCATTTATGTAAGCTTACTCATGTAGCAGCCTCTGTACCAGCCAATCGGCATTATTAATCCACACTAGGTCATAATAAGGTAGGTGCTATATCTCCACTTTACAGATGGGAAACTAAAGTGAGGCTCAGATAGGTTAAGAAATTGCCTAAAGTCTCATAGCTGGAACATAACAGAACTGAGATTAACACTCACATTCATACATCTGACACTGTGGCCTATGCTTTTTCTTCAAAAGTTTTTTTTCTCCCCTACTGTGCAACCCCACTCTACTACACACACAAGGAAACGATTTTTCAGCTCAAACTGTGCAATACAATATCAAAGAAATATCGAATATCCTAAGTCATAAAGGTGTGGCCCGGGCCACTTTTTCAGACTCCTCCAGACTGATAGAGCTGTTGCTCTGACACTAGAGAAATTAAGAAGCTTGTCATCTTGGGTCCTTGCTGTTCCACTTCTGGGCATGCAGTTTGGCAAACAGTGTAATATTATTTGTTGACTTGTAGATGTCATCACAGATTTTTTACAGGAAGGACTGGTGGCTGTTTCACTTAAAGAGTTAGAAATTTATAAAATTCCTCTCTCTGGGCCATGCAGATCAAATCCAATTCCACCAAAGCTATTTCTGAGCTCAGTCAATCAAGGCTTCTACCTTTCAACCACTTTTCTTAAAATACAGGAATAATGTTCAATAGAAGAGTGAGGAAAAATGTTGGACGGCTGAGGTGTGTAGTTATTCAACAAATACATACTGGGAACCTTATCACAAATACATACTGGGAGCCTTAAATGCTGTGGAGGATACAAATATATCCAAGTCCAGTTTCTGCCCTCAAGGCCATACTACCAAGAATTGCAAGTGAGGAAGGTCAGAGAGGTTACAGTGACTAGGGTGTCACAGGAGAGGAGATGCTTGAGCTTTGAAGAAAAGGCAGGGTTCAGATGGGTGCATAGGAGAACACTCCAGGCAGAGAGAATCACGTGAACAAAGGCACAGAGGTCAGAACTAAGAAGGACAGGTGTAGGAATAGGGACAGGACCCGCCTGAGTGTGCATTGTTCCCCATGTTGGATATGTGGATTAGGGACACAGAATGCAGAGCATTGATTGCTGAGTCAACTTAACCCAGAGTTTCTCAACCTCACTGCTATTAACATTTTGAACCAGATCTTTTTTTTTTTTTTTGAGTCAGAGTCTTGCACTGTCGCTCAAGCTGGAGTGCAGGGGCATGATCTCAGCTGACTGCAACCTCTGTCTCCAGGTTCAAGCCGTTCTCCTGCCTCAGCCTCCTGAGTACCTGGGATTACAGGCATCTGCCACCACGCCTGGCTAATTTTTGTATTTTTAGTAGAGACGGGATTTCACCATAACGGCCAGGTTGGTCTCGAACTCCCGACCTCAGGTGATCCACCTGCCTTGGCCTCCCATAGTGCTGGGATTGCAGGTGTGAGCCACCACACCCAGCCCATATCATTTATTTTGTATGTGGGGTGAGGGGAACAGGAAAACCGTCTGTGCATTGTAGGATAGTTAACAGCACACCCGATTTCTACTCACTAAATGCCAATAGTAGTTTCATCCCCAGTTGTGTGCTCTGCCCCCAAGTCGTGACAAAAAATTTCTTCAGGCCAGGTACAGTGGCTCAAGTCCGTAATCCCAACACTTTGGGAGGCCAAGGCGGGAGGATCACTTGAGCCCAGGAGTTTGAGACCAGCCTGGGCAAGAATGGGAGACCCTGTCTTTACAAAAAAAAATTAAAAATGTTGCTGGGCATCGTGGCACGTGCCTGTAGTCCCAGCTACTTGGAAAGCTGAGGTGGGAGGATGGCTTGAGCTGCGGGGGATCAAGTCTGCAGTGAGCTGTGATTGCGCCACTGCACTCCGGCCTAGGCGACAGAGCAAGACCCTGTGGAAAAAACAAAAAAGTCTTCAGACATTGCCAAATGACCCCTGGGGTGCAAAATTGCTCACTGGGTTGACAGTCATTGGGTTAAGACACTGTGATAATGTATGTGATCTGCATGTGATTTTTCTGAGTCACCAGGTCCTCTGCAAGCTGACTCAGTTCTTCCATACACCATCAGGGCTCCTACGCTTATGGCCCTAGGACAGTGACCTGCAGCCGAAGAGAAACAATCCTCCTGTTGGACTTCTGGGCCCAATTGCGAATGGTGTCCTTACTTACCACCCACTACTTCAACATGTCTGGAAAATGCCACTAGGGGAGAAAGAACAGGTAAACACAGCAAGCTAAGGCTCCTAAGGATGGTCTGGTCTCTGAGTAGAGACAAAACACCGAGAACAAAGATACAAGCAAAAACGTGGAAAGCTCTGAAGCAATGTATTATTAACATCAGTAGAGCCCAATAGCACTGAAACAACACGTCGTGGCTGGGCATGGTGGCTCACGCCTGTAATCACAATGCTTTGGAAGGCTGAGGATCACAACGCTTGTGATCACAACGCTTTGGAAGGCTGAGGATCACAACGCTTGTAATCACAACGCTTTGGAAGGCTGAGGATCTCTTGAACCTAGGAGTTTGAGATCAGCCTAGGCAACACAGTGATACTCTGTCTCTACAAAATAATTTAAAAATCAGCTGGGCATGGTGGTGCATGCCTGCAGTCCCAGGGAGGCTGAGGCAAGAGGATCACTTAAGCTGTAGGGTTGAGACTGGAGGGAGCCATAATTGCACCACCACACTCTAGCTTGGGTGACAGAGTGAGACCCTGTCTCAAAACAAAAAAAAAAAAAAAAGGAAAGAAAAATAGGCCGGGCGCGGTGGCTCAAGCCTGTAATCCCAGCACTTTGGGAGGCCGAGATGGGCGGATCACAAGGTCAGGAGATCGAGACCATCCTGGCTAACATGGTGAAACCCCGTCTCTACTAAAAATACAAAAAACTAGCCGGGCGAGGTGGCGGGCGCCTGTAGTCCCAGCTACTCGGGAGGCTGAGGCAGGAGAATGGCGTAAACCTGGGAAGCGGAGCTTGCAGTGAGCTGAGATCCAGCCACTGCACTCCAGCCTGGGCGACAGAGCGAGACTCCGTCTCAAAAAAAAAAAAAAAAAAAAAAAGAAAAAGAAAGTAACACATTGTGATTGTCCCAGAGCTGGGCAGTGAAATTCTGCCCAATTAGGCCTGGCATCGAGCCAACTAGAGCCCCTGATTAACACTAGTGAGGATGTTTGAAGGGTGACGCATGTTTTCTTGTCCTCTGTGCCAGGCAGGTTGTTGATATAAGTACACTGTGAAAATGTTTACCATTATTCTGCCTTCACCTAATTAGAGCTTTTGGAACCACAGACTTTACTCAGAGACTTTGACATTCAGAATGGAATGTAAAAGTGCAACATTGGAATACAGCTTTTGTATAGCTGAGTGACCTCATGGAGCTGAGGCTTCCATCTCCCTGCAAGCCTGTCTGCAACCTGTTCCTTTTTGGTTTTGTTTAATTGAAAAGGCTAGTGAAATACCCATGGTGGAGGCTCAGTATCTTTTTGCAATTTCCTATCCCTGGCATGTTTGAAAGGCTAAATCTCCATGATAAGGATAGCTAGCATTTGTTGAGTATTTACTACCTTAAAAGATATTGCAATGTTGTGGCAAGTGAGGAAGCTGAGGCTTAGAGATGGTAGATGGTCTGCCAAGGACCCACAGATGGTCAATTGTACAGTGAGAATTTTTTCTTTTTTTCTTTTTCCTTTTTTTTTTTAGACAGAGTCTCCCTCTATTACCAAGCCTGGAGTGCAGTGGTGCAATCTCAGATCACTGCAACCTCTACCTCCTGGGTTCAATGATTCTCCTGCCTCAGCCTCCCGAGTAGCTGGGATTACAGGCATGCGCCACCACGCCCGGCTAATTTTCGTATTTTTAGTAGAGACAGTGTTTTGCCATGTTGGCCAGGCTGGTTTTGAACTCCTGACCTCAAGTGATCTGCCCACCAAAACCTCCCAAAGTGCTCGGATTAAGTGAGCCACCGCACCTGGCTGTACAGTGAGAATTTGAACCCAGTTCTGTATGACTCCTAAATCCCCTTAACTTCCACACTACATCAGTATTCAACATTCAGGACTGCCTACACAGGGTGCTCGATGGAGCTTTCCCAGCCTCCACAAAAAGAACCGCTCTCCATTAAGATTTGCTTTACATTAAGACTGGGACTTGCAGCATCTTGTCTGAGTCCCCTCCCCGAGCAGCTTCCTTCTAGTAGCAGTTGTGAACTCAGTACTGCTTCCCTCTCGCTCCAAAAAGTGCTGCTCTTTTCTTAAAAACAAAAAACAAAACAAAACAAAACAAAAAACATTTCTTCTGGTTATTTTTCACTGTAGAAGATTAGGAAAATCCTGAAAAGCATAGGAAGAAAATAAAATAATTCATAGTTATGAAATTGAGATAATCTTTTAAAACAGCTTGATGTATTTCCTTCGTGTACAAGGTGTTTTTCAGAGGCCTGTGGATCCCAGCCCCTCCACCAGCTCCTGACTCATGAGCTTCTCCCGGAAGCTTCTCCCTTTACTCTCATGGGCAAATACTTCCTCCTTCAAAGAGACCCCACAAGGTTATATCCTGCCACCTTCTAGCCTCAACTGAAAGTTAGAATTCTGGAGCCAAATTCTGGAGAACTGTGGAGAACTGATACACAGCAATGGTTACACTCTTTCCTCACTAAACATTTTAAATTTTTTTTCTTTTTTTTTTTTTTTTTTTTTTGAGAGACAGTGTCTTGCTGTCACTCAGGCTGGAGTGCAGTGGCATGATCACAGTTCACTGCAGTCTTGACCTTCCAGGCTTAGGTGATCCTCCCACCTCAGCCTGCCGAGTAGCTGGGACTGCAGGTGCACACTGGCATGCCCAGTTAGTTTTTGTATTTTTACTAGAGATGGAGTTTCACCATGCTGGCCAGGCTGGTCTCAAAACTCCTGACCTCAGGTGATCTGCCTCACTCGGCTTCCCAAAGTGCTGGGATTGCAGGCATGAGCCACCGTGCCTGGCCCATTTGTTTGTTTTTTGTAGAGGGTCTGGCTTTGTTACCCAGACTGGTCTCAAACTCCTGGGCTCAAGCAATCCTCCCACCTCAGCTTCCAAAGTATTCGGATTACAGGCATGAGCTACCTCGCCCAGCCCTGAACTTCTTATCCTAAGCATAATGCTGACTAGGTTCAAATCTGAGCCTGGTTTCTTGAGCAGGCAGGCATTCCACCCAGGCTAATATGGGTGTACAGCTATAACCCTAGTAACTACCCAGGGCATACATCAACCAACCCTCCAGACTGATGGTGTCCAATAAAATATAACACCACCCAAATACATTTTAAATTTTCTTTTTCTTTTCTTTTCTTTTCTTTTCTTTTTTTTTTTTTTGAGACAGAGCCTCGCTCTGTTGCCCAGGCTGGAGTGCAGGGGCGCGATCATGGATCACTGCAGCCTCCGTCTCCCAGTAGTAGCCTCTTGAGTAGCTGGGACAACAGGTGCGTACCATCCCGCCTGGCTAATTTTTTGTATTTTTAGTAGAGATAAGGTTTCACCATTTTGGCCAGGCTGGTGAAACCCCATCACCTGGCCTCATTTTAAATTTTCTGGTAGCCACATCAAAAAGAAGAAAGGTTGGCCAACCACAGTGGCTCATGCCTGTAATCCCAGCACTTTGGGAGGCTGAGGCGGGTGGATCAGGAGTTTGAGACCTGCCTGGCCAACATGGTGAAATCCTGTCTCTACTAAAAATACAAAAATTAGCCGGGCGTGGTGACGCATGCCTGTAATCCCAGCTATTCAGGAGGCTGAGGCAGGAGAATCGCTTGAACCTGGGAGGCAGAGGTTGCAGTGAGCCAAGATTGCACCACTGCACTCCAGCCTGGGCAACAGAACGAGACTCCATTTCAAAAAAAAAAAAAAAAATCAATATATTATTAATGAGATGTACTTTGTTGTGCTAAGTTTTTGAAATCTGGTATGTATTTTATCTGTGTAGCAGCCCTCAGTTGGAGCAGCCACAGTTCAAGTGCCCAAGAGCCACAAGGAACTGGTGTCTGACAGTGCAGTTTCAGACCAATTTTAGCTCCTTCTGGTGACCTGCAGCAGCCTCCTCCACCTCATCCCCATTCTCAGATCATTTCCCCACTGGTCCTAAATGCCCCAAGAGTGGAAGAAATGGAAAAAGCCATGTTGCACACTGGATGCCCCTGCCTGCCAGCATGCCAGCTGGCAAGAAGCCAAAGCTGCCAGGGATCGCTGCAGATCTGGTAACGGTAGGTTCAGTGACATCTCAATATTTGAGCACAGATTGCTCTCGGGGGAGGCAGATGCAGATTCTACTCCTTCTCAAAACCCTCCCAGTGGCTTCCTATTGGACACACAAGAAAGTTCAAACTCTGTACTCCACTACCTGGCACTGATTCACCTAATGTCCAACTTTTCTTTTTCTTTTCTTTTCTTTTTTTTTTTTCTCTGAGACTGAGTTTCGCTCTATCATTCAGGCTGGAGTGCAGTGGAGCTATCTCAGCTCACTGAAACCTCCCCCTTCTGGGTTCAAGTGATTCTCATGCCTCAGCCTCCTGAGTAGCTGGGATTATAGGCCTGCATCACCACACCCGGTTAATTTTTGCATTTTTAGTAGAGATGGGGTTTCACCATGTCGGTCAGGCTGGTCTCGAACTTCTGACTGCAAGTAATCCACGCACCTCAGCTTCTCAAAGTGCTGGGATTACAAATGTGAGCCACTGTGCCCAGTCCACCTTTTATTTTTCACAACGCTTCTATAGAGACCTTAGCTAAAGCCAAGCCAAAGCAACCGGGCACCCCACAAACACACCTTGCCTTTTCCTGCCTCCATAAATTGTGTGTGCTATTTATTCACAGTTAGAACGTTCTTACCTACTAAGTTCCACCCAATTCTGAATTCCACCCAGTTCTTAGTCTCTTCCCTGAAGCCTTCTTTAATGACTCCTGACTGAAGGGGTTTTATCCTTCTCTGCCATCTATAGCACATTTATCAACAATAACCAGGGCAGTTGGTGTCGTATTTCAGAACACACCTTATTTGCTTTCCCTGTTAGCTTGTGAACACCTGAAGGGCAGGGGTAAGAGTCTTTGATGATGATGATGATGATGATGATGATAATAAATAATGGTTAATGTCTATTGAGTACTATGTTTCAGGCCTGTGCTAGGCACTTTACATTTATTTATTTATTTATTTATTTATTTATTTATTTTGAGACGGAGTCTCACTCTGTCACCCAGGCTGGAGTGCAGTGGCGTGATCTCAGCTCACTGCAACCTCCACCTCCTGGGTGCAAGCCATTTTCATGCCTCAGCCTCCCAAGTAGTTGAGATTACAGGTATGTGCCATCACGCCCGGCTAATTTTTGTATTTTTAGTAGAGATGGGGGTCTCACCAATTTGGCCAGGGTGTTCTTGAACTCCTGACCCCAGTGATCCACCCACCTCGGTCTCCCAAAGTGCTGGAATTACAGGCGTGAGCCACCATGCCCGGCCGGCACTTTACATTTAAACTTGATAAACACCTCAGAAATTATTCCCATTTTATAGGTGAGAAAACAGAGGCAAAGAGAGGTAACTTATTTTCAAAGATGGGCAGTTTGAGTGCAGAACCTAACCACCTCCTACCTAAAGGTGGCGCTCTACCACCTTTCTTGCTGTGGTTGGGTTTTTTTTTGGTTTTTTGTTTTTTGTTTTTTGAGATGGAGCTTTGCTCTTGCTGCCCAGGCTGGAGTGCAATGATGCAATCTCTGCTCACTGCAACTTCTACCTCCTGGGTTCAAGCAATTCTCCTGCCTCAGCCTCCCGAGTAGGTGGGATTACAGGCACCTGCCAACACGCCTGGCTAAAATTTTGTATTTTTAGTAGAGACGGGGTTTCACCATGTTGACCAGTCTGCTCTGGAACTCCTGACCTCAGGTGATCCACCTGCCCGGGCCTCCCAAAGTTCTGGGATTACAGGTGCGAGCCACCATGCCCGGCCAGTTGTTCATTCTTTAATACAGAACTGTGAAAGTGGTAAACAGTAAATACACATGTAATTGTTTGTCAGCTATTTAGGGTTTTTCCCAGAGCACTATACAGACTGTTGGCTGCATAATAGCAATTTAATAGACATTTTAAAATGAATGCCAGCCAGGCACAGTGGCTCACACCTGTAATCCCAGCACTTTGTGAGGCTGAGGCAGAAGGATTTCTGGAGCCCAGGAATTAGAGGACGTAGTGAGCCATTGTTCCCGAACCAAACTGAGGGTTGGGCTGCTATTTCTCGTGGCCCAATAACGAGATGCAGATGAACTGGGGAGGAAGAGAGTTTTTATTTCTGCAACAGGTTACAAGGAGAAGACCTGGAAATTATTGCGAGGACAACTCAAAATTACAAAGTTTTCCAGAGTTTATATACCTTCTAAGCTATATGTCTACATGTAAGAGTACATTCATCTAAAGACATAAGTAGGCTGGACGAGGTAGCTCACGCCTGTAATCCCAGCACTGTGGGAGGCCGAGGCGGGTGGATCACCTGAGGTCAGAAGTTCGAGACCAGCCTGACCAACATGGTGAAACCCCGTCTCTAGTAAAAACACCAAAAATTAGCTGGGCGTAGTGGCGGGCGCCTGTAATCCCAGCTACTCAGGAGGTTGAGATGGGAGAATCGCTTGAACCTGGGAGGTGGAGGTTGCAGTGAGCCGAGATCGGGCCATTGCACTCCAGCCTGGGCAAGAAAAGCAAAACTCCGTCTCAAAAAAAAAAAAAAAAAAAAAAGAGAGAGAGAGAGAAAAGACATAAGTGATTAATTTCTTTTCATCTATAAGGTCTGATTCCTGAAGACCTTCCTCTGGAGCCTCAGTAAATTTACTTAATCTAAATGGATCCAGGTGCTGGGGTGATTACCCTTATGTTTTTGTTTTTGTGTTTTTTTTGAGATGGAGTCTTGCTCTGTCACCCAGGCTGGAGTGCAGCGACACAATCTCAGCTCATTGCAACCTCCACTTCCCAAGTTCAAGTGATTCTCCTGCCTCAGCCTCCTGAGTAGCTGGGACAACAGGCATGCACCACCACGCCCAGCTAATTTTTGTATTTTTAGTAGAGATGGGCTTTCACCATGTTGGCCAGTCTGGTCTCAAACTCCTGACAGGTGATCCACCCGCCTCAACCTCCCAAAGTGCTGGGATTACAGGTGTGAGCCACTGTGCCCAGCTGATTACTCTTATCTTGTCTCCTGCTAAATCACAGAGGTTTGGGGAGTTCTTTCAGGCTCCCAATAAACTTGTTTGTGGAGGCCTGGGGAGTCCCTTCAGAACCCCAATAAGATTTGTTTAATCCTAAATGGATCCTGTTAAGAATTCCTCCATTATTTTGTCATGCTTTAAGGCCCAGGAAAGGCCTACACAAAACTCTTGGTGGGCTTTTGTTACATTCCAGTCTTTGTATAAGGGCACTGGCCCTTTCAGCTTTCAATATTTAACTTAACTACTCAGTCAGTACCGCAACAGTTGTTATGGAAGCCTGCAGCTCTTGGCACTGCACTCTAGCCTGGGTGACAGAATGAGACGTAGTCTAAAAAAAAAAAAAAGAAAAAAAAAAAAAGAGTGTCCTGTATTCACACAACCCCCACAGGACTGGACCTTCTTGAACAGTGCAGCATGGCTCATTCCTTGGTGTCCCAACCCCTGCTCAGCATCTGCAGCGTGGGGCAGAGAGCAGGCACACCTTCCAATGCTGCTCTGTTCACTAGACGGCAGCTTTCTCCTCAGCCCTCAGTGTTCAGCTTGTGCACAGAAAACGTGAATCTAGATAATAAGGGCAAAGAACATCTCCACAGGACACAAGTAAACCACACCACCGCACCCACCTCTATCAACCTTGTCTGCTTACTTGGAGCTCTGATCTCTAACAGGCAATTTAATCCTCCCTTGTGGAACTCAAAAGTCATATACCCATTCCCCAGGGAGCTGGGTGATAAGAAAGCACAAAGTTTCGGATTACTCTTTGATAAGAGTCTTGCTTAAACAAGATCACATATAAAAGCCTGTCTGATCCCCACACCCTTCTCCCCTGGCTCCCCTCTCTCCTTTCTTCCTCTCTTGCTTGTAAGATTGCAAGATTGTACAATCCACCCCAGAGACTTGGGTTCTGAAAGACCTAATGCAAATTGCTTTTAGACACACACATTTCTTTCCCAGCCCTCTGTATTAGTCCACTTCCCGCCCAGCAGGCCTCACCCTTGCCCCCTACATGGGAGTTGACGCTTGGGGCTCCCCTGGGAGCTGATTGCCCCGGTCTGCTCCTGACCACTTCCCATTGGCGCTTGCTCATTTACATTTTAAAATTAGAGCAAAGTTCAACGCTGTGGTTGGCTTTAGTGACTCTATGAATTGCCCCACCTTGGTGAGAAAAATGCAGACAATAGCCACCTGGGAAAACTTTCCTCCTAAAATAGCACAGCCCCCCCAGCATTCTGGCAACAGGTTGCTTGCTCTGTGGTGAGTTTCTGGCTCTAGGCTGATGGAAACACCCGGGGATGTAAATAGCAATGAGAAAAGGCCACTTGTGCCACTATGTGGTTTTGTGTTGGCGGGTTCTTCCCCCACCCCAACCCCACCTAAGTTCTCTATTTTTGTTTTGCTTAAAACTTCAGCTCACAGCATAAACACCAAGGGTTGAGGCTCGGCTCCATTCTGCTCTAGAGCTGTGAGTGCAGGGTGAGGGGTTGTGGTGTCCTGTCTGTTTCAGTCTCAGCACTGTCCTCCCAGACCCTCCCTTCTGAAGGTCAGTTCCCTCCGCTGCAAAGTGGGAGTAACAGCACTCGTTGGGAGGGTTGAATGAGTTGGCAAAGCCCATGCCTGGCACAGTGCCAGCCTGTGGCAGGCTGCGTGTCTCAGGCCATGATTAAGACAGGGTTGTGGCGGTGATGCAGATGCACACAATGATGAGGAAGCAGACGGTGGAGACCCTCTTGGTAGTCCCCGACCACACAGATGCATGGCAGGACCAGGAGGCGGGGGCCTCAGGCTGAAACAGCCAGCTCCCCAACCCCTCGTTTGTGGGATTCCAGGCCAGCGCCTGGCAGCCCTTCGGCACGGAACTTCTTGTACATTCCACGGCAAGTGAAAGGGCTTTTGTCCCCACACAGGAAGAACAAACGACAAAGGCAATTGTGTGTCTCCCCACGGGCCCACACAGCAGGCTTGGGAAGAGAAACTTCTTTCCCCAAGAGTCCAGCTTTGCTGGAGCGGCTACAGTCATGGATGAGTCAAACTGTCGCACGGCTCTGGAAGAGAGTGGTGTCTGAGCTCCCACATGTGTGGCAGGGTGCTCATTGCACACCCAGCACACACACTCATGTGCACAGACTCCAACACATTGCTCCTGCCCAGACTAGTTGGGCAGTGCGTCACAGATGCTACAGCTGCAGGGGCTCAGGAGGGCATCACACCCACCCGCTTCAGGAGGTGATGGCTTTATTATTCGTTGATATGGTTTGGCTGTGTCCCCACCCAAATCTCATCTTGAGTTGTAGCTCCCATAATTCCCATGTGTTGTGGGAGGGACCCGGTGGGAGATATTTGAGTCATGGGGGTGGTTCCCCCATACTGTTCTCATGGTAGTGAATAAGTCTCACGAGATCTGATGGCTTGATAAGGGGAAACCCTTTTGCTTGGCTCTCATTCTCTCTTGCCTGCTGCCATGGAAGGCGTGCCTTTGCTCCTTGCCTTCCTCCATGATTGTAAGGCCTCCTCAGCCATGTGGAACTGTGAGTCTATTAAACCTCTTTTTCTTTATAAATTACCCAGTATGGGCATGTATTTATTAGCAGCATGAGAACAGACTAATACATTCCCCTTCCCAGGTGGGCCACAAAGGCCCAGAGGGTCCTACAACTCACCATGGGTCTCACTGTGCTTGTCCTGTTCAGGCTTCACAACCCACACTGTGAAAAATGTTAGGAACTATCAGAGAAAGACCTGTTTTCAAGAAGTCTATCCTGAAGTCCCTTCAAACACATAGTCATTGAGGGCCTATGAGAGGGTGGAGAATCCAGACCACCCACAGGAGATAAATTATACTGAAGAAATCATTCTCCCTGGGACAGGATAGGTCTCTCCTTTTGCCACTTTTTTCCCTCCTTATTTTCCCTATTCTCTTGTAATTGTCATAATAGGAAGCTGAGGGTTTGGAAGGTTTTAAAATTTGTTAAAGGAAAAAACTTTTCTTATCAAATGAAATTATTATGCATCATTTTATTGGACTCCATGAATGGAATGGAATAACCCAACTCATTTCTGCTGCAGACTTGGCTGCCAGAGCCCTTGGCTGCTGAGTTTAGCGATCAGTCACAGTAACCAATTCATCCCAGGTACATCTGGTGCTCCTAATAGATGTCTGACCTGGCATCTGCTTTTATGTTTTGTGTCTTGTATCCTGAACTTAAATTTCATAAGCAATCTTTGTGCTGTGCAAAAAACTTTCATTGGCCTAACAGAGTTGGGAAATCTAGATGTTATTCCCAGTTCTGCCTGACTGACCAGTTCCACCTTGAGCAAGACATTCCCTCTATCTGGGCCTCCATTTCCTCATTTTGAAACCTATCTGTGTCTCCCAGACTTTCCTGTAACAGAATCACCTTGAGTGTTTGTTAAATATACAAAGTCAGCCTCCTTCCCTAAATGAGGGGTGGGGACAGGGAGCTGGAATCTGTATCTTTAAACCTAGCACCCTGGTGGATTCTAATCTGGCAAGTTCAAAACATGAACACCAGATGGTTACCAAAGTTCCATTCTATGCTATGATCTATAATTCATACAAATAATCTCTTAGAAGAAAGAAGATGAAGTTTGGTACAGATTTTGACATTACATATCTTGTTTTTTACTGAATGTAGTTTATCATGATCCTCAGTTTTCATTTATAAACACACATAAGGGAAACACTTTGTATTTTCCTTTGCAAGGTGAAAAACCCAACCCAGGTGCTTGTTCCTCCTGTGGCTTTCCATTGGATTTTTACCAGGGTTGGGCCCCCCACTCCTATCCATGGAGGCTGTGCTTCCTAGGAAGGCCAACACATGTTTCCCCAGACACGTGCACGACTCATTCCATCACCGCCCTCTCTTGGGTGTTGACTCAAACGTCACCTGATCAGTGAGGACTTCCATGGGGCTCATATCACAGCTCTCTCTCCAACATTTCCTATCCTCCTCCCTACTTTGTTTTTCTACTTAGCACTCATCACTATTTAACCCACTGGAAATTTTACTTGTTTATTTTGTTTGCCATCTCTCTCCCCTACTAGAGATAAGCTCCTCAGGGATTTCTCTCTGTTGCGTTCCCTGCTATAGCCCTCAATGCCTGAGCTGAGACGTAGTAGGTGCTCAATAAATATCTGCAAACTCAATGAATGAAGTGCTTGCTGGATGAAGGAATGAATGAATGAACTTCCTGGACTGGCGCAGATATTTGACTGTCTGCACAGTCAGAGGGACAGCCCCTCTAACTCCAGGCCATGCTCCAGCCTTCTCACAACTGTGCTCCTGGCCTCTGGGCTCATGCACACACTGGTCACATCTGAACCCCATGACTGAGATGCCCCTTAGGTAACTGCATATCCTCCGTCCTCAGTCTCTCTCTGTGGGAAAGCCGGGGGTTACATGCAGCTCCACCCCTGCTCGCGGCACACCCCTTGATGAGTGCTGACTGCATCCTTTCACCCCAGCTGCTCCCCACCCTTCTTACTCTCCAGCTGGGACAGTGAGACCTTGGTTGCTTTTGCTCCAGTAGGGGACTGTCCAACACCCAGCCACACTCCTGAGCCTTTCTCTAAAAACAGAATCTTCTGGCTGGGCGCAGTGGCTCACACCTGTAGTCCCAACACTTTGGAGGGCTGAGGCAGGTGGATCACTTAAGCCCACGAGTTCGAGATCAGCCTGGGCAACATGACAAAACCCAGTCTCTACAAAAAATACAAAAATTAATGAGGTATGGTGGTACACAGCTACTCAGGAGGCTGAGGTTGGGGGATCACTTGAGCCTGGAAGATGGAGACTGTAGTGGGCCAAGACTGTACTACTGCACTCCAGCCTGGGCAACAGAGTGAGACCTGTTTCAAACAAACAAACACAAACAATTTCAGCCTGGCAACTTTACAAAGCAAGGCCCCCATCTTTACAAAAAAAATTGAAAGTTGGCTGGGCACATTGGCTCACGCCTGTAATCCTAGCACTTTGGGAGGCCGAGGCCAGGGGATCACCTGAGGTCAGGAGTTTGAGACCAGCCTGGCCAACATGGTGAAACCCCATCTTAACTAAAAATGCAAAAATTAGCTTGGCGTGGTGGCAGGCGACTGTAATCCCAGCTACTTAGGGGGTGGAGGCAGGAGAATCGCTTGAACCTGGGAGGCGGAGGTTGCAGTGAGCCCAGATGGCGCCATCGCGCTCCAGCCTGGGGGACAAGAGTGAGACTTTGTCTCCAAAAAAAAATAATAATAATAAATTATAAATTAAGAACCAGCTGAGTGTGGTGGCACATGTCTGTAGTTCCTGCCATACGAGAGTCAGGCAGGAGGATTGCTTGAGCCCAAGAGATCAAGGCTGCAGTGAGTTGTGGATTGCACCATCACCCTCCATCCTGGGTGACAGAGCAAGACCCTGTCTCAAAAATAAATAAATAGCTGGGTGCAGTGGCTCACGCCTGTAATCCCAGCACTTTGGGAGGCCGAGGCGGGTGGATCACGAGGTCAGGAGATCAAGACCATTCTGGCTAAAATGGTGAAACCTCGTCTCTACTAAAAATACAAAAAAATTAGCCAGGCATAGTGGCAGGCGCCTGTAGTCCCAGCTACTCAGGAGGCTGAGGCAAGAGAATGATGTGAACACAGGAGGTAGAGGTTGTAGTGAGCCAAGATCACGCCACTGCAGCCTGGGCCACAGAGCAAGACTCCATCTCAAAAAAAAATAAAAAAACAAAAATAAATTTAAAATAAGTAAATAAATAAATCTTTATTATTAAAAAAGACAGCTACTGGCACCTAGAGGGATGAAACAGAGTCCCAGAGCTACGAAGGAGGTGGGATTAAGCAGGGTCCGTTAACTTGAGTCTCTTGAGCTGGGGCCCAGAGAAACTGGTTCAAGTACTTGTGGCTCTTTGACCATAACTGGCCTAGGTCTTAATATGAGTGAGAATTTGAACTAGGAAAAAATGGGCACACATGCTCACCGCAGAAAGTTTGTAATAAACAGGTAAACAAAAAGAAGAAAAACAGCTAGCTACAGTCAACACACAGAATGCTTACTAGTACCAGCTGTTCGAAGGGCCTTTACATTAACTGACTTGTTTAATCACACAACAATCTGTAGAAGCAAAAGTTTGCCCTGCTTCCAGAGTTAGCAAACATTTAGTATGCCACCGTCAGGAAAACAAAAACAAAATATTTTGCAACCCAAGAGAAACCAAAACTAGCAGGTTCAACTCCAACAAGTTGTGGTACCCAGAATAATAAAACCTTGATTATTGTCTGTGAACTTTAGACTCCTTAACAAATACAGTTCCTGGCCAACCATGGTGGCTCACGCCTATAATCCCAGCACTTTGGGAGGCCAAGGTGAACAGGTTGCCTGAGCTCAGGAGTTCGAGATCAGCCTGGGCAACATGGTGAAACCTGGTCTCTACAAAAAATTAAAAAAAAAAAAAAAAAAAAAAAAAGCCGGGACTACAGCCATAGTCCCAGCTACTTGAGGGGCTGAGGTGGGAGGATCACTTGGACCCGGAAGGTTGAGGCTGCAGTGAGCCGAGATGACACCACTGTACTCCAGCCTAGGTGACAGAGCGAGACCCTGTCTCTGAAAAAAAAAAAACCACAAAAATTCCTGTCCCTAATTTTTGTTATGCTGTTGTCTAAAGATGGCGTGGCCTTAGTAAATGTAGTAATCATGTGAGAAAGTCATTGTTTTTCATAATGAGCAGACAAATGTAAACTATATTAGTTTCCCAGTAGCCATAACAAGTTAGCACAAACTTGGTGGCTTGAAACAACAGAAATTTACTCTCTCATAGTTCTGGAGACACAAAGTCCAGAATCAAGGGGTTGGCTGGACCATGCCCTTCTGAAGTGTCTAGGGGAGGCTCCTTCCTTGCCTCTGCTGGCTTCTGGTAGGTGACGGCAGGCATTCCTTGTCTGTGGCCTCATTACTTCCATCTCAGCCTCTGTCTTCATGCAGCCTTCTCCACTGTCGCCCTTGTCTTCTCCTGTTCTGCCTCTTATCAGAACTCTTATCATTGGACTTAGAGCCCATGTCAATAATCCAGGAGGATCTCATTTCAAGATCCTTAAATTAATTGCATCTGCAAAGACCCTTTTTCCAAATAAGGCCACAGCTTCCAGGGGTTAGGTCATGGGCGTACCTTTTCAGGGACCACCATTCAACCCATTACGTTAGCTCTGGTGGTCTTGAGGGTTTGTTTCTTTTACTGAAATGCTATGGTTATGTTTTGATATTTGGAGGGTCAGTCCTAAAGTTTAGCTCTTGCACTCTTTGCAAGTCATTTGTTGCCTTCCTTTTCTGAAGCTTTTGCCTCAGAGTTTTTCCTTGACAAACCTATGATATGATGTGGGTTGGTGCCATTATTATCCCTGTTTTATTTATGTATTTATGTATGTATGTATTTATTTATTTTGAGATGGAGTTTCGTTCTTGTTGCCCAGGCTAGAGTGCAGTGGCGCCATCTCGGCTCACTGCAACCTCTGCCTCCAGAATTCAAGACATTCTCCTGCCTCAGCCTCCCAAGTAGCTGGGATTACAGGCACGTGCCACCACAGCTCATTTTGTGTTTTTAAAGTAGAAATAGGGTTTCACCATGTTGGTCAGGCTGGTCTCGAACTCCTGACCTCAAGTGATCCACCTGTCTCGGCCTCCCAAAGTGCCGGGATTACAGGCATGAGCCACCGTGCCCAGCTTATTATTCCTGTTTTAGAGATGAGGCTACTAAGGCATAGAGAGGTTGATTACGTACATGTGAGTTACATAAATTCATACAGGCAGTCTGCTCCAGAAGCACCAGCACCCATAATGTAACCACTCAAGAGATAACCAACATTAGCCCTGTGATGTTTTAAACTTTCAGCCTCTCCCTCTTACATATTGTGTGTGTATTTATTTTATTTTTACAGAATAAAAATCAACCTATTTCCATTTCGCTACATATTCTTCAATCTAGTTTTTAGTTGCTGTGATCATTCGTCACGTGGATGGACATCACTTAACGCTATTAGTCCTAGATCTTTCAACCCAGCACACTTGCATGCAACCCTTTCTCTGTGTAAAGCGCTTCTGTGTTAGGGAAGAGAGGTGAGAAAACCAGGGTCTCTGTCCTTCAGGGGCTCCCTAGCAAGTGTGGTGATTCTCAGCCTTGAATGCATTCTAGAACCATCTATGGAGCTTTTAAAAGATACCTGCCACTCCATACCTCAGATCAAGTATCTCTGAATTCCTGTAGCAGGAGCCCAGCATCAGTGATTCCAGTGTCCCATTAAGGTGGAGATCTCAGGACCCAAGGGCACAAGCTCCCATCACGATATGCTCAACACCTGCTGTCTCTGAAGCTCCCCTCCTGCCTCCTGTGCCTGGAGGCCAGACAGCTATTCCCTGGGTCTACCAGACCACAGAACTCTTCGGACAATGAATTAACCCTTTGGGTTCTGTACATATGCACTGCTAACTTCAGCAGCAATGGTCTCTGGGCCTTCCTGCCCATGTGGATGGTTCTGTTCTTCCAGCTCTTCTCTCTGTGTTTTTAAGTGGAGGAAAGAGGCAGGATATTTAGTAAGTAGTTCAAGACAAACATCACAGATATGGGAATCAGAAGACCAGGGTGTTAGGACTCCCTTGGAGCCCATATGACTCTGGCCTAGCCACTTGACCTCTCTGGAAGATGGCAAAACAACAAACAACTAGCTTGCTCTCTTCAATACTTGTAAACTGGTGGGTCAGTTCTGAGTCTCCAGGGAATTCATCAAATTGGAAAGTGACCACAGCACCTCTGGTCCATAAAGGATTTGTGCCTCCTCTGTACAAATCCAGATGAATGCTGGATTCCAGCAGTCCCTCAGCTGCGTATTCTCATGCAATGGACAACTTGAACAATGCCTGGCCTGAAACGACCTTGCTTTAAGTGATGTTTAACTGACAAAGAAAGCACTGGGCCTGTATCTTCACCTGAAAGATGATGAAGAGACTGCAAATGGGAAAGAGTGGAGGAGAGACAAGAGGCTCCAAGAGCTACTACTGCAACTTACCCAGCTTCACGTGGCTCCCGGGGAAGACTGGGAAACTCCTGCGGCAGACTACCCCTCGCGCCCTCCCAGCAATCCACAGGGCCTGAGAGCTGCTTTCTAAACCCTGCAACACAGGCTGGCTTGCTCACATTCATAGCTTTACACAGAGAGACTGCGAAACTAAAAATGTGAATTAAACAGATCCACAGCAGCTACAGATCTTACCCTTCCTGAAATGGGGCAAGGCCCATCTGGACATTTATGAAATTGGGCAACTTTGCTCTGAGACACTTCCATCCCCACTTTTATCTCCCCTCCTTTATACCCACTTAACCTTTGTGTGTGTGTGTGTGTGTGCGTGTGTGTGTGTGTGTGTGTGTGCGTGTTGTTGCTTTTTTTTTCCGAGACAGAGTCTGGCTCTGTCGCCAGGCTAGAGTGCAGTGGCATCATCTCAGCTCACTGCAACCTCTGCCTCCCAGGTTCAAGCAATTCTCCTGCCTCAGCCTCCTGAGCAGCTGTGACTATAGGCACAGGCCACCACCCCTGGCTAATTTTTGTATTTGTAGTAGAGATGCGGTTTCACCGTGTTGGCCAGGATGGTCTCGATCTCTTGACTTCGTGATCCACCCGCCTCGGCCTCCTGAAGTGCTAGGATTACAGGCATGAGCAACAGCGCCCGGCCTAATCTTTTTGGTTTTTTTTTGAGACAGAGTTTTGCTCTGTCGCCCAGGCTGGAATGCAGTGCCACGAACTCAGCTCACTGCAGCCTCCACCTCCCGGGTTCAGGCGATTCTCCTGCCTCAGCCTTCCAAGAAGCTGGGACTACCACTGTGCACCACCATGCCCAGCTAATTTTTGTATTTTTAGTAGAGATGGGATTTCACTATGTTGGCCAGGCTGGTTTCCTGACCTCAGGTGATCCGCCTACCTCAGCCTCCCAAAGTTCTGGGATTACAGGTGTGAGCCACCGCACCCAGCCCCACTTAACCTTTTAAATGCCCAGTGACTCTGGCTCTGTCCTTCCTGTGCTCCCTCCCTTCCTCCCTCCACCATCTCACCCTCATCCCATTCCCATGCTACCCCTTCCAGTTAGCCCGAAGAGTTGTTGGAAAAACTATAGACTTCACAATCAAACAATCTGAATTTAATTCCTTACTAACTCTGTGAACTTGGACCAGTTATAAAATCCCTTTGAGCCTGTTTCCCGATCTATGAAATGGGGATAAAGATATTTAGCTGATATAATCATACTTAGCTGATAGGGTTGCTGTGCTAATTATTTAAATTAAAGGTACTTAATAAATGCAAGTTCTATATTTTTCTTCGGAAAGAGTCTGCTCTTATTTAAGTCTTGATATAAATTTTATTTTATTATTATTATTACTTTTTGTTTTGAGATAGACTCTTGCTCTGTTGCCCAGGCTGGAGCGCAGTGGTGCGATCTCAGATCACTGCAACTTCCACCTCCGGGGCTCAGCGATTCTCCTGCCTCAGCTTCCCAAGTAGCTGGGATTACAGGCATGCACCACTACGCCTGGCTAATTTTGTATTTTTTAGTAGAGACGGGGTTTCTCCATGTTGGTCAGGCTGGTCTCGAACTCCCGACCTCAGGTGATCTACCTGCCTCGGCCTTCCAAAGTGCTGGGATTACAGGTGTGAGCCACCGCACACAGCCTACATTTTATTATTAAAAATCATCTTTTTTTGCCGGGCACCATGGCTCATGCCTATAATCCCAGCACTTTAGGAGGCCAAGGCAGGTGGATCACTTAAGTTCAGGAGTTTGAGACCAGCCTGGGCCAACATGTCTGTCTCTACTAAAAATATAAAAATTAGCCAGGAGTGGTGACACACAACTGTAATCTCAGCTACTTGTGAGGTTGAGGCACGAGAATGGCTTGAACCTGGGAGGAGGAGTTTGTAGTGAGCTGAGATCAGGCCACTGCACTCTAGCTTGGGCGACAGAGAGAGATTCCATCTCAAAAAAAAAAAAAAAAAAAAAAAAAAAAAAATATATATATATATATATATATTTTCTTCTGTGTTTTTACTACAAAAGCAAGGCATGTTAATTTGCTGAAAACCCAAAGAAGCAAAAAGAAAACATAAAAAAAACCATAACCCTATCATCAGCACATTTACAATAAACACGACTTGTTGAGTAGTATAAGCTAGAAAATGTGATCAGCCCATGATGTTATTTTTAAATTTAATCCTCACAACCTTATAAAATAGATACTATTTAAATCACTATCCAACATGTGATTAAACAAGGCCAGGTGCGGTGGCTCACACCTGTAATCCCAGCACTTTGGGAGGCCGAGGCAGGCAGATCACTTGAGGCCAGGAGTTCAAGACCAGCCTGGCCAACATGGTGAAACCCTGTCTCTACTAAAAATACAAAACTTAGCTGGACATGGTGTAATCCCAGCTACTTGGGAGGTTGAGGCAGGAGAATTGCTTGAACCTGGGAAGTGCAGGTTGCAGTGAACCAAGATGGCACCACTGTACTCCAGCCTGGATGGCAGAGTGAGACTGTCTCAAAAATAAAAATAAATAAAAAATTTTAAAAATTTTAAAAAATATATGATTAAGCAAAATTTCAGAGAGGTTAGGTATCCTGCCCAAGTTCACACAGCCAGTGAGGAGCCCAGCTGGGATTTGCACCCAGGTCTGTCAACTTGAACCGTAAGGATTTATTCCCTATTTAGAGGCTTGTGTTTTGTTTCTTTTTTTTTGTTTGAGACGGAGTCTCACTCTGACACCCAGGCTGGAGTGTAGTGGCACAATCTCGGCTCACTGCAACTTCCGCCTCCCGGGTTCAAGTGATTCTCCTGCCTCAGACTCCCAAGTAGCTGGGACTACTGGTGCGTGCCACCATGCCCAGCTAGTTTTTGTATTTCTAGTACAGATGGGGCTTCACCATGTTTGCCAGGCTGGTCTTGAACTCCTAGTCTCAAGTGATCCGCCTGCCTCGGCCTCCCAAAGTGCTGGGATTACAGGCATGAGCCACTGCGCCCAGCTATTTAGAGGTTTTCAAGGAGCTGAGAGGGTATTTGGAAGCCGAGAGCTGTTTCTGGGGCCCAGAAGTATCTATCTTTCAGCAGCCTCCACTCAGGAGTTCCCTGCCTGGCTGGCTATCCCTGGCCATCCCTGGCCACACCCACCTGCCCGCCAGTCTTCCTCAGTTGCATCATCCTTACTGACTGCAACAGCAATATATTTGCTTGTAGCCCTGTGGGGGCTACTACAGAACACAGAGACTTGGCTGGTGAGGCTGCTGACACAAGAGCTAGAGGCTTTGCTCTTTTTTTTTTTTTTTTTTTTTTTTTTTTTGAGACAGAGTCTCACTCTATCGCCCAGGCTGGAGTGCAGTGGTACAATCTCAGCTCGCTGCAACCTCTGCCTCCTAGGTTCAGGTGATTCTCATGCCTCAGCCTCCTGAGTAGCTGGGATTACAGGTGTGCGTCACCACGCCAAGCTAATTTTTGTATTTTTAGTAGAGATGGAGTTTCCCCATGCTGGTCGGTCTGGTCTCGAACTCCTGATTTCAAATGATCCGCCTGCCTCAGCCTCCCAAAGTGCTAGGATTACAGGCATTAGCCACCAGGCCCAGCCCCATCACTACTTTGTAAAGTGACCTAGGGCAAGTCCCTTGAGAGTCCCTGTCTCTCATGGAAATAACAGCAATTAGTTTTTCCTGTGGTTCTGAAGGAGGTAAAGTATTATATACAAGACCACCCGGATAGTTTAAATGCCATATAACATGGAATATAATGTTACTGAGATAACTAAAGGCAAAAATAATGTGTATATAACATGCTTACAATGTTCAAAGGGTAGTTGACCATTTTAGATTTGAGAACACACACAGGCAGACCCATCAATACCCGAGGAATACCTTAGTCACAGATAGGCAAATGTGTATTAATCAGAAAATGTACCTGACATGCAAACCCAGAACAGGTAAGTTTGATGTGGCAGTGGGCGGAGGAAAGCTGAGACCCTGAGGTTAAGACTGAGATTGGGCTGGAGTCAGGAGAGTCTGGGGTGAGGGTAGAATTCCCACTTATTATGGGATCCAGTGGGCCCCTTCACAGAAGAGACTGAGTTTCATATTCCTGGTCTATCTGATTTGAAGAGTTCCTGGAACCTGGGGAGACACCCCACAGGCTTTGTCTAAGGACTATTTGCAGCTCTTTGAACTTCAGAATAGGAAGACTAAAGTGAGAAGTCAGAGCAGAGAGTAAGCCAAGGCTACTTCAAATGCTCAAAACCAGGGGATGGGTCCTACTGCTTTCCACATGTGAGTATGGCCAGCCCAACCAGCCCAGAGCCCTCAAAGTCAAGCCCCTCACTGGTCAGCCTCATGGCATTCTTGATCTAATGCCCTGTGGCTTTAAACAGCCAGCTTCTGCAAAAGGAATAAGAAAGTCCTGTATGGCGGGGCGCGGTGGCTCAAGCCTGTAATCCCAGCACTTTGGGAGGCCGAGGCGCGTGGATCACGAGGTCAGGAGATCGAGACTATCCTGGCTAACATGGTGAAACCCCGTCTCTACTAAACATACAAAAAACTAACTGGGTGTGGTGGCGGGCTCCTGTAGTCCCAGCTACTTGGGAGGCTGAGGCGGGAGAATGGCGTGAACCCGGGAGGCGGAGCTTGCAGTGAGCCCAGATCACGCCACTGCACTCCAGCCTGGGAGACACAGCGAGACTCCATTTCAAAAAAAAAAAAAAAAAAAAAAGAAAGTCCTGTATTTCTTCTGGGCTCCTACAGGCTCTTTAAAACAATGCTGTTTCTGTTTCAGATGATGATCCCCTGAAATGACCTGTGCACGCCTGCGACTTGTCACATGCCCAGTCAATAACAAATTGACCAACTGACATTCTTAAAGGCACCACTGAAGACCCAGTGCTGGGTTGGACCTATGGGGAGACCCAGAGGTTCATAACTCTGTCTCTGCCCTCAAGGTGTTTAGCATCCACGGATTTGGGTGGTATTTGAGTCACTTTGGACCTCATCATGGACACAGGAAAAAAATCCAGGAAATGTCTTCCTCAGTGTCAGCCTGAGCAAAATAATGCCCCAGCTGACATTTCCCTGTGTATGGAAATGTTTCCACAGGGATTGCACTGTGCAGAGCGCTATACCACATGGATTTGCCTCTGTAGGTTGTACTATACTTGCACATTTCCAAGGGCTGAGGAAGGGAAGGTGAGAAACATGGTGATGAGCCCCACTGTGGCCAGCACTATGCCAAGAGATCTTTAAAGGTGGTGGTTTTAGCCTTACAACCACCTGGGTGGCCAGTATCTTCATTCTCACTGCAGTGGAGAGATTACAGCTTTAGGTACTGAATGCTCTGGCTCAGGCGGCTGGGGCTCAGAGTGCACCCTCGTGAGCCAGTGGGGAAGAAGTCTGGTGGCAAGGTAGCTGGCAGCTTAGGAAGCACCTGGGCTGCTTGCTAAAGAGTGGGACTTTCTTCCAGAAGCTACAGGGGGCCCAGTACAGTAGTGAGAGAGCCATGTGATCAAGTCTGTTGGAAAGCTGCCCGGCAGCTATGTGAGGGCTGGGTGGGGAAGGGGTGGGAAAGATTGCAGAATGAGATTAGGGAGAGGACTGCGGAAGGACAGATCTGTTTTCCCTCCTCCCCCTATCCCATGCATACCGAATAACAGTCTCTGGAATCAAAACAAGCATTTTATTTTATTTATTTTATTTTATTTTTCGAGACAGTGTCTCAATCTGTCACCCATGCTGGAGTACAGTGGTACAATCTCGATTCACTGCAACCTCTGCCTCCCAGGTTCAAGCGATTCTCCAGCCTCAACCTCCCGAGCAGCTGAGACTACAGGTGAGTGCCACCACACCTGGCTAATTTTTGTATTTTTAGTATAAATGGGGTTTCACCATGTTGGCTGGCTGGTTTTGAACTCTTGACCTCAAGTGATCCACTTGCTCAGCCTCTCAAAGTGCTGGGATTACAGGCATGAGCCACCCCAAAGCAAGCATTTTAATAACCCATTTTAAAATTTTAGACCCGGCCGGGCGCGGTGGCTCAAGCCTGTAATCCCAGCACTTTGGGAGGCCGAGACGGGCGGATCACGAGGTCAGAAGATCGAGACCATCCTGGCTAACACGGTGAAACCCGTCTCTACTAAAAAATACAAAAAACTAGCCGGGCGAGGTGGCAGGCGCCTGTAGTCCCAGCTACTCGGGAGGCTGAGGCAGGAGAATGGCGTGAACCCGGGAGGCGGAGCTTGCAGTGAGCTGAGATCCGGCCATTGCACTCCAGCCTGGGCGACAGAGCGAGACTCCATCTCAAAAAAAATAAAAAATAAAATAAAATAAAATTTTAGACCCAAGTTAGTGACCCCGTATTAATTTTGGTAATCAAAAGTTGGCTAAATTGAGCCAGCTGAGTGAGACAAGGTTGTGCTGTGAGCACTACCCTGGCAGGTGGCTGCTAGGACAACATGCTAGAAAAGATTGGCCATCGTGACAGAGGGAGAGCAGGGGAAGGCATTGACAGGGTTTGGGATTTAGGCAGACCTGAGGTTGATTTCTGGTTTAGCCATTCACTGTCATGAGACATTGAAAATATCATTTAATCTCTCAGATCTTCTTTACTTCATCTTTAAAATAAGGGTCAGCTGGGTGTGGTGGCTCACACCTGTAATCCCAGTACTTTGGGAGGCTGAGGCAGGAGAATCACTTGAGCCCTGGGGCTCGAGACCAGCCTGAGCAACACAGGGAGACCCCCATCTCTACAAAAAAAATACAAAAATTAGCCAGGTGTAGTGGTGTGCACCTGTAGTCCCAGTTATTTGGGAGGCTAAGGCAGGAGGATTACTTGAGCCCCAGAGGTCAAGGCTGCAGTGAGCCCTGGTCACTATATTCCAGCCTGGACAACAGTGAGACCCTGTCTCAAAAACCACACTACATTGCACTACACTGCACTGCGCTACACTACACTACACTACACTACACTACACTACACTACACTACACTATATTACACTACACTATATTACACTACACTACACTATGGGTCATCAACTTTCTCTTGCATGATTGCACAAGTACTATATTCAAAGTGACTAGCACACCACTGGTAGTTGGTAGCGGCTAGCTAATATCCTTACTCGGACCTAGAAGCCATAGTGATGGCGCACGGCTGCTTGGCTCTTTCCTGTGGAGCAGCACTGCCCTTCAGTGGCTAAACAGGGAATGACAGGTGTGCCAGCAGCTCCCACCCCACCCGGCATTCCACATGTCTGAAGAGTTGTTTAAGGGTCAGACTTGCTGCATGTACTTTTCACAAAAGTTGGAGCCCTACCTTGGCCAGCAGGTGACAGGTCCCACTGTCCCCAGGACAGGGCGACCTCAAGGCCAGTGGATTCTGAATCTTGGACTGGAAAGAAAACACAATCTCGGCCGGGCGCGGTGGCTCAAGCCTGTAATCCCAGTACTTTGGGAGGCCGAGGCGGGTGGATCACGAAGTCAGGAGATCGAGACCATCCTGGCTAACATGGTGAAACCCCGTCTCTACTAAAAATACAAAAAACTAGCCGGGCGTGGTGGCGGGCGCCTGTAGTCCCAGCTACTCGGAGGCTGAGGCAGGAGAATGGCGTAAACCCGGGAGGCGGAGCTTGCAGTGAGCTGAGATCCGGCCACTGCACTCCAGCCTGGGTGACACAGCGAGACTCCGTCTCAAAAAAAAAAAAAAAAAAAAAAAGAAAACACAATCTCAAGTAGTCTTGGAACATTTCTCTAGAGATGGCCATGACCTCCAACCCACTCCACTCTAGCCACAAGAATAGTGTGAATGAAAAGCAAATGCCAGTGGCACATTCTGGCACCCCTTGGCAAAACAAGTAAGGAAGCCATTCCACAGACACTTAGTGGGCACCGTCCAGGCCTGTGGGTCCGTGCTAGGCTGCAGATACCATGGTCAACAAAAAGGAAGCTAACTATTTAGTTGGGAGAAGGACATTAACGAAACTCACTCAAATACATAATTGCAGACTATAACAAGGATCTGAAGGGAAGGCTCAGGGTGCTGACTCCACCCAGGACAAGATAAGGGGTGCTCCTTGGTGCTACCGTGGGCTTCATGAGCACCTCCTGGCCAAGCCGCTGCCCCTGGGGCCTGTGCACACTGTGAACATTGAAATGCCCCCTGCTTCTGGAAGTAGGCTAATGTGGCTCTGGGCTGTCTACGCCTCCAGCTGGCACACAGGAGTCAGGGAAGTCACCCAAAGATGAACAGGCATTAGTAAGTACTGGTGGAAACCCAGGAGCGGGAATGCCATGCTCAAAAGCTCGGAGGTGGGCCAGACACGGTGGCTCACACCTGTAATCCCAGCACTTTGGGAGGCCAAGGCAGGAGGATGGCTTGAGCCCAGGAGTTTGAGACCAGCCTGGGCAGCATGGTGAAACCCTGTCTCTACAAAAATTAAAAAAAAAAAAAAAAATTAGCTGGGTATAGTGGTGTGCACCTGTAGTCTCAGCCACTCAGGAGGCTGAGATGGGAGGATTGTCTGAGCCCAGGAGGTAGAGGCTGCAGTGAGCTGTGATTGTGCCACTGCACTCCAGCCTAGACAACAGAGCAAGACCCTGGCAAAAAAAGGCCCTGAGGTGGGGTCCCATGGGGATATCTTTGAGGAAATGTGTCTGGAGCCCAGAAACCCAGAACAAGAGTAGTGCAGGTGACACGAGGGCAGTAGGCAGGGCAAGGCCTGAGGCACTGGGGGGCAATATCGGGGGTGTGGTCTTGATCCTAAGACAGTGGGACACCACAGACAGTGCTCCTGCCTCCCTGCCAGCTGTCCTCCTCCAGGGATAAGGCCCCTCTTGCTGCCTCCCTCCTCCCCTCACTGCCCAGGGTACCTCCATCAAGTCTTTTCTGGATTTCATCCTTTTCTCCCAACTCCTGGAAACATCCTCTCAAATTGTGTCTGGGATATTTTTTTCTTCCTCCCTTCTTACCACAGTAAAATTCTGTTAAATAAAAACTAGCATTTAAAACCATACTCTGGGACAAGCTCAGTGGCTCACACCTGTAATCCCAGCACTTTGGGAGGCTGAGGCTGGCATATCACCTGAGGGCAGGAGTTCGAGACCAGCCTGGCCAACATGGTGAAACCTCGTCTCTATTTAAAATAATGAAAATTAGCTGAGCATGGTGGCGCATGCCTGTAATGCCAGCAGCTCGGGAGGCTGAGGCAGGAGAATAGCTTGAATCCGGGAGGTGGAGGTTGCAGTGAACTGAGATCGTGCCACTGCACTCCAGCCTGGGAGACAGCGCAACACTTCATCTCAAAAACAAACAAAAGAACACATACTCCAGCCAGGCCCAGTGGCTCTCGTCTGTAATCCCAGCACTCTGGGAGGACGAAGCGAGAGGATAGCTTGACCGCAGGAGTTTGAGACCAGCCTGGGCTACATGGCAAGACCCTGTGTCTAAAAAGATTTTTCTTTCTTTTTTTTTTTTTTTTCTGAGACGGAGTCTCGCTCTGTCATCCAGGCTGGAGTGCAGTGGTGCGATCTCGGCTCACTGCAATCTCTGCCTCCCAGGTTCACGACATTCTCCTGCCTCAGCCTCCCAAGTAGCTGGGACTATAGGTACACGCCACCACACCTGGCTTTTTTTTATTTTTTTATTTTTTTATTTTTAGTAGAGACGGGGTTTCATTGTGTTAGCCAGGATGGTCTCAATCTCCTGACCTTGTGATCCGCCCGCCTGAGCATCCCAAAGTGCTGGGATTATAGGCGTGAGCCACCACGTCCGGCCCAAAATTTTTCTTAATTAAAAAAAAAAAAAAAACCCACACTCACACTTCTAAGCTGCAAGGATTTCTTGCCAGCCCTGTGTGCTCATCTCTGTGTGGGCTGAGCCTGGGAATGAAAGAGGAAATGTGCTCCTACCTTGCCCCCGAGGGGCTTCCCATCTCGCCCTGAATCCAGAGGCTGCCTTTCAGCCAGCTGCACTACTCCGTTCTGAGCGCTGTCAATGGAAATGGCACTTGGAAACACTTCTTCTCTTTCTGAACATTTAGGTCCTCACACAGCAACCAAGCTGGTGGTCAGCGAGTGCGTTCTGTGAATGCTTTGAGGTATAGAAGGAAAGAGCACTGGACCCCTGGAGTCTGAAAACGTGGGTTTGTAACCTGGCGCTGCCATTTTTAAGGCTGTATGTTCTTAAACAAGACTTCTCTGAGCCTCGGTTTCTTCATTAGTAGACTGGGTAAAGAAGACTTTCCCTGTCTACCTTGCAGAGGGTTTATGGGGATCGTATGAGGCATCACGGTGGTTTCTGGATGGCAGTCCTTAAACAGGTGCTACCCATGAGGAAGTTTCCACCGGCCCATGGTGAGATGAGGAAAATAAGGACAATGAAAGGAGGTGTTTACAAAGGTAGATTTATTCAACCTAAAGGCCTGGCCTGTACTCTGAGATGGTGTCTTTCCTGGGGTTTATTTGCATTGAAATTACATTTGCTTTATGAAATGATAGTGATGTTAGCAGATTTTTAAAAATGTTTTTTACTTAACAAAATAAAAGTACAACTACCCAGTTTGGGGAGAGCTTACCAGTCTGTAAAGCCTCAAACCCTTTTGAGTCAGTGAAGCTTCTTTTAGAAAGCCTGGGCAAACCACAAAGAGCTACGACCAGGGGCCACCTCTTGCTGTCTTCCTTTGCTGCCCCTCTGCTAGCTACAGCCTGTGTGCTAGGGGTGGTTCCAAAGGTCAAGGCCCAGATGTGCTTTTCTTGACTTTAAAAGCACAGATGCTGGAACCAGACTGTTAGGGTTTAAACATCAGTTACACTCCTTTCTAGTTGCGTATGACCTTGGACAAGTTGCTTCTGCTCTCCATACTTTAATGCTCTCATTTATAACCTGTGTATTAATAGTGAAGATTAAATGTAAGGCAAGGGCTGGGCACAGTGGCTCATGCCTGTAATCCTAGCACTTTGGGAGGCTGAGGCAGGGGGATCGCTTGAGTCCAGGAGTTTGAGACCAGCCTGGGCAATATGGTGAAGCCCCATCTCTACAAAAAATACGAAAATTAACCAGGCATGGTGTCGTGCACCTGTAGTCCCAGCTACTTGGGAGGCGGAGGTGGGAGGATGGCTTGAGACCGGGAAGTAGAGGCTGCAGTGAGCAGAGATCACATCACTGCATTCCAACCTGGATGACAGACTTTGTCTCAACAAACAAACAAACAAATAAATAAATGTAAGTATGTAACTGCCCAGTGGGTTCACCTTGCCTGCTGCCTAGACAGAGCCAATTTATCAAGACAGGGGAACTGCAATGGACAAAGAGTAATTAACACAGAGCGGACTGTGCGGGAGAGGGAGACTGGAGTTTTATTATTACTCAAATCAGTCTCCCAGAGCATCTGGAGATCAGAGTTTTTAAAGATAATTTGGCAGGTAGGGGCTCGGGAAGTGGGGAGTGCTGATGGATCAGGTTGGAGATGGAATCACATGGGGTCAAAGTGAATTTTTCTTACTGTCTTCTGTTTCTGGGTGGGATGGCAGAACTGGTTGAGCCAGATAACCATTCCAGGTGATGTCAGCTGATCCAGCTGATCCATCAAGTGCAGGGTCTGCAAAATATCTCCAGCACTCATCTTAGGTTTTACAATAGTGATGTTATCCCCAGGAGCAATTTGGGGAGGTTCAGACTCTTGGAGCCAGAGGCTGCATTACCACTAAACTGTACTTTCTAATCTTGTAGCTAATCTGTTAGCCCTGCAAAGGCAGACTGGTCCCCAGACAAGAAGCGGGTCTTCGAAAAGGGCTGTTATCAATTTTGTTTCGGAGTCAAACCATGAACTGAATTCCTTCCCAAAGTTAGCTCAGCCTACGCCCAGGAACGTACAAGGACAGCTTAAAAGTTAGAAGCAAGATGGAGTTGGTTTGGTCTGATCTCTTTCACTGTCATAATTTCTTCAGTTATAATTTTTGCAAAGGCACTTTCAAGTGGAACAGTGTGTGGCACATATGGGCACTCAAGAATGCTAGCTGTGATTATTGGCCGGGCGCAGTGGCTCACGCCTGTAATCTCCCAGCACTTTGGGAAGCCAAGGTGGGTGGATCACGAGGACAGGAGTTCGAGACCAGTCTGGCCAACATAGTGAAACCCTGTCTCTACTAAAAACACAAAAAATTGGCCGGGTGTGGTGGCTCATGCCTGTAATCTCAGCACTTTGGGAGGCCGAGGCAGGCGGATCACGAGGTCAAAAGTTTGAGACCAGCCTGACCAACATGGTGAAATATCCCGTCTCCACTAAAATACAAAAATTAGCCAGGCATGGTGGTACGTGCCTGTAATCCCAGCTACTCAGGAGGCTGAGGCAAGAGAATTGCTTGAATCCAGGAGGCGGAGGTTGCAGTGAGCCAAAGATCACGCCAGTGCACTCCAGACTGGGCAACAGAGCAAGACTCCGTCTCATAAAAAAAAAAAAATACAAAAAATACAAAAAATGAGCCGAGTGTGGTGGCGTGCGCCCGTAATCCCAGCTACTCAGCTGCTCAGCTAATTGCATGAACCTGGGAGGCAGATGCTGCAGTGGGCCGAGATCACACCTTTGCACTCCAATCCCAGGCAACAGTGCGAGACTCCGTTTCAAACAAACAAAAAGAATGCTAGCTGTGATTACTGTATTATTTTTCCTCCCCGTCCCAGCTCACCAGGTCACAGCTGCTTATGCCAAATGTTAACCATCTTGCCCTCTGCTTCTCCTTCCCCATCTATAAGACCTGTCCAGATCTGCTTCACAAAACAAGGAGTTTTAACTGTGCTTTTCTTTCTTTCTCTTTCTTTCTTTCTTTCTTTCTTGCTTTCTTGCTTGCTTGCTTTCTTTTTTTTTTTTTTTTTTGACAGAGTTTCGCTCTTGTCACCCAGGCTGGAGTGCAATGGTGCGATCTCGGCTTACTGCAACCTCCGCCTCCTGGGTTCAAGCTCTTCTCCTGCCTCAGCCTCCCAAGTAGCTGCAATTACAGGTGTCCACCACCACACCCAGCCAATTTTTGTATTTTTAGTAGAGACGGGGTTTCACCATGTTGGCTAGGCTGGTCTTAAACTCCTGACCTCAAGTGATCCACCCGCCTCGGCCTCCCAAAGTGCTGGGATTACAGATGTGAGCCACTGCATCTGGCCTTTTTTTTTTTTCATTTGGGGATGGAGTTTTGCTTTTGTTGCCTAGGCTAGAGTGTAATGGCGCGATCTCAGCTTACTGCAAGCTCCGCTTCCCAGGTTCAAGTGATTCTCCTGCCTCAGCATCCCGAGTAGCTGGGATTACAGGCATGCGCCACCATGCCTGGCTAATTTTGTATTTTTAGTAGAGATGGGGTTTCACCGTATTAGCCAGGCTGGTCTCGAACTCCTGACCTAAGCAATCTGCCCACCTTGGCATCCTAAAGTGCTAGGATTATAGCGTAAGCCACTGCACCTGGCCATTAACTGTGCTTTTCTTTTCACCTAAAAATCTCCCATTATGGCCAGGCATGGTGGCTCATGCCTGTAATCCCAGCATTTTGGAAGGCCGAGGAGGGGGGATCATTGAGGTCAGGAATTCGAGACCAGCCTGGCCAACATGGCAAAATCTGATCTCTACTAAAAATACAAAAATTAGCTGGGCATGGTGGCACATGCCTATAGTCCCAGCTACTTGGGAGGAGAGGCAGGAGAATCAATCACTTGAACCCAGGAGGCTGAGGTTGCAGTGAGCTGAGATCACACCATACACTCTAGCCTGAGCGACAAAGCGAGACTGTCTCAAAAAGGGGGAAAAAAAAAATCTGCCATTGACTTGCAAATGAGGAATTGCTTCCAGGTTCTCAGCGACCATTTGCTACAGATAAGCCAGGAAGTAAACTGGGAAGCCAAGAACCTGGGAGAAGCACCTGCTTGGCAGAGGCCAGGTTTTTGTTTGTTTGTTTGAAGAGAAACTTTTCCTAGTTTACTATTCCTTTTCAGAACACAGCCTCACAATACCTTCCACGCGTGTCAGATCTGTGTGCTCTCGGCCATTTGCGAAGAGGATATTACAGCATTGGTCCGTCTCGTCATTACAGGGGTGCAGGGAGCTGAAATGTGCATCCCCTGAAAACTTTCATTCCAATAAGAGAGAACTCAGGCACGGTGGCTCACACTTGTAATCCCTGCACTTCTGGAGGCTGAGGCAGGCAGATCACTTGAGTCCAGAAGTCTGAGACCAGACTGAGCAACAAGGTGAAATCCCATCTCTACAAAAGCACAAGAATTAGCTGGGCTTGTTGGCACGTGCCTATAGTCCCAGCTACTTGGGAGGCTGAGGCAGGAGGATTGCTTGAGCCCAGAAGGTCAAGGCTGCAGTGAGCCGTGATTGTGATTGTACCACTGCACTCCAGCATGGGTGACAGAGTGAGACCCTGTCTCAAAAAAAAAAAAAAAAAAAAAAAAAGCTCACAGCTCGTTCCCTGGATTGGGGAGAATCCCATTCAGGTTAAGAAGACAAGATACATTGTCCTGGACTTCTAGAACAAGCTGAAAATGCCAACTATAGTGTTCCCAACTCCACACTCCTGGGAGTCGGCGACAGGTGCCCCCTGTTAAAGGCAACATACTTCTGCTTTGGGCTATAGCTTTGGGGCCTCTGCTTAATTGGAAGCTGGAAGTTTGTAAGCAAAGGAGTTTCCATATTTCTTTATACTTTGAACAATATAAATAATGGACATCTTAAATTTTTTTGTTAGACTCTCTATTACTTTAGTCTCCAAGTGCCTTAAAAATATCCAGAAAGTCTTGCCTTTCAGAGTTGCCTTAGTCCAGGTCTGTCTCCTCTTATCTGGGGTTCCCTCAGTTCTGCCCTCTGCTTTATGTTGTCCACATCCTCACTCTGGTGGCCAGATGGCTCAGTCAGGCCAACAATGTCTCCAGGAAGAACAGGAAACAAGTCTACAGCAACATTACAGGTAAGAGTCCCAAGAATCTCCCTGATTGGACAGCTCAAGTCCCAGATGCCCCTCTGAAGGCTGTGACTGTGTTCAGGAGAATGGACTGTGCCAACTGGCTGTGCCAACCAGGGACCACCCCAGGAGCTGAGGGTAGGGTCCCCTTCCCCTGCAGATGTGGACATGGAAGATGGATAGGCTACCAACAATATCCATGGCACAATAGTCCCTGGCCTGCTCACACCTGTAATCCCAGCACTTTGGGAGGCCGAGGCAGGTGGATCACCTGAGGTCAGGAGTTTGAGACTAGCCTGGCCAACATGGCAAAACTCTGCCTCTACTAAAAATAAAAAAATTAGCCAGGTGTGGTGGCGGGCATCTGTAATCCCAGCTACTCAGGAGGAGGAGGTATGAGAACCACTTGAACCCAGGAGGTAGAGGTTGCAGTGAGCCAAGATTGTGCCACTGCACCCCAGCCTGGGTGACAAGAGCAAGACTCTGTCTAAAAAAAAAAAAAAAAAAAAAAGGCTGGGTATGGTGGCACATGTCTGTAGATTCAGCTACTTGGGAAGCTGAGGTGGGAGGATCACTTGAACCTGGGAGGTGGAGGCTGCAGTGAGTCAAGATTGAACCATTACACTCCAGCCTGGGCAGCAGAGTGAGACTCTGTCTCAAAAAAAAAAAAAAAAAAAAAAGATTTGGAACATCCAATAGGATGGTCAGAGAAGGGTGCATTGATGAGGTAACATTTGAGCAAAGGCCTCAAAGAGAAGTGTAATCAAGCCCTGCAGATTGCAGGGAGAAGGGCTTTCCAGGCAGAAGGAGAGCAAGTGCAAAGACCCTGGGATGGGGGCAGGTCCAGGGTGATGAAGGAACAGCCAGGAGGGTTGAGTAGCCAGAAAAGAATCAAAGTATTTGGTGTTCAGGGCTGTGCTTGGCACTCAGAGCAACTAGAGAGAAGGGACAGGGCCGTCCTTGGCCTCAAAGACGCAATGAGGCTCTAAAGTGCACACGGCAATGCTAAAACAATAGCGCATCTAGAAAAAGATGGAGCCTTCCTCATGCTGTACGAGTGCAGGAAGGAAAGCTCAGGGACTGCAGCAGCCAGAGAGGGCTTCAAGGAGAAGGTGGACCTCACCTGGAGAGGCATAGGACAGGCAGGGAGGAAGTGTGGACACAGTGGGTGCCATGTGGCATTCTGTTTAAATATCAGCCTCATTCACTGTGCACTGAGCAATTGGGAATTATTACAGCTTGAGATTTTTAAAAAACAAATCAACTAAGGTTCATAACCTGCTGGTACTTCCTCTCAGGAAGAGAAGTTCTCTATCAAGACTTCTGTCTTCTTCTCATTAAAAAGCTCTTATTGTGGCTGGGTGAGGTGGCTTATGCCTGTAATCCTAGCACTTGGGGAGGCCGAGGCAGGTGGATCACTTGAGATCAGGAGTTCGAGACCAGCCTGGCCAATATGGTGAAATCCCATCTACTAAAAATACAAAAATTAGCCGGGCATGCTGGCCCATGCCTGTAATCCCAGCTACTCGGGAGGCTGAGGCAGAAGAATCACTTGAACCCAGCAGGCGGAGGTTGCAGTGAGCCGAGATCCTGCCATTGCACTCCAGCCTGGGTGACAGAGCAAGACTCTGACTCAAAAAATAAATAAATAAATAAATAAATAAATAGTCCTATTGTACAGTAAGAACCTCTTCTATTTTCTCTTTTTGTTTTTTTGAGCGACAAGGTCTTGCTCTGTCACCCAGGCTGGAGTGTAGTGGCACGATCATGGTTCACTGTAGCCTGTGGGCTCAAGTGATCCTCCTATCTCAGCCTCCTGAGTAGCTGGGACTATGGACACACACCACCACATTGAGCTAATTTTTAAATTTTTTGTAGAGATGTGGTCTCACTAGGTTGCCTAGACTGTTCTTGAACTCCTGGGCTCAAGCAATCCTCCCACTTTGAACTCCCAGAGTGCTGGGATTACAGGAGCCACCATGCCGGGCTAGAACCTCTTCTAGATATCAACATTAAGCAGCATGTGGGAAGCTGTAGTGGGCAGGAAAAGGCTTCGCTGTAGTGAGCGGAGAAGATTGGATGGCCCAAGAGCAGTCTCTACAGAGAGACTTCAGATTCCTCCCACCCATGCCCAGAGCCCCCTAGGGCTCTCACGTGCCACAGATTTTTTCAGCTTAGCCTTTGCCTCCTTTTCTAAGGCAAATATCCCTAGGAGGATCAGATTGTGGGCCCATCACACATTCATGCATGCCATACCATTTTTCTTCGTTTATGGTTTCATCCATTCATTCATGTATTCATCAATACCTTCCACAAACACCTATTGATCTGTTTTTACAGGCCCATGCTCACTATTCTCAAGTTGTCGGTGGCTATCTGTGTGACCCCCGCCTCCCAATCCCATACCTTCTAGAGCAGCAGTCCCAACCTTTTTGGCAACAGGGACCAGTTTCATTAAAGACCATTTTTCCACAGACTAGGGTGGCAGGGGATAGTTTAGGGATGATTCGAGTGCATTACATTTATTGTGCACTTTATTTCTATTATTATTACGTTGTAATATATAATGAAATTATTATACAACTCACCATAAGGTAAAATCAGTGAGAGTCCTGAACTTGTTTTCTTGCAACTAGACGATCCCATCTGGGAGTAATGGGAGACAGTGACGGGTCATCAGGCATTAGATTCTCCTGAGAAGCATGCAACCTAGATCTCTCCCATGCGCCATTCACTAGAGGGTTCATGCTCCTATGACAATCAAGGTCGCCACTGATCTGACAGGAGGCCAAGCTCAGGCAATAATGCCAGCGATAGGGAGTGGCTGTAAATACAGATGAAGCTTAACTTGCTTGCCTGCCACTCACCTCCTGCTGTGCGGCCTGGTTCCTGAGGCCAGTACTGGTCTGTGGCCCAGGGGACAGAGACCCCTGCCCTAGAAGAGTTCTTCATCTGTACTCATGAAAAGATGGTAAGTCACCTAAATCACCTTTAATAAGAGCCCAGTAAGTTGAGATGTCACAAAAACAGAGCCAGAAAAAGAATCTATACCCTCTGCTACAGCCAGGGCTATCTACCTAATTTACAAGTCTCAGCACAAAATGAAAATGTGAGGCCTCAGCCAGGTGTGGCGGCTCATGCCTGTTATCCCAGCACTTTAGGAGACCATGGTGGGAAGATTGCTTGGGCCCAAGAGGTTGAGGCTGCAGTGAGCTGTGATTGCGCTACTGTACTCCAGCCTGGGCAATAAAGCAAGACCCTGAAAAAAAAAAAAAAAAAAAGAAGAAGAAAAAGAAGAAAGAAGAAAGAAAAGAAAAAAAAGAAAAGAAAAGATGGGTAGGGGGGAAAGTGTCATTAGAGGCACTAAAATACAAACTTTTCCTTTCTTCTGTGGTCTTTCTCTTGCCCTTTCTTGGTGTTTCTTATTTGCTATTTGATGCTATGCTTCCTTGGGCACAGAGATACTTACAGGGTGAGTGCAGACCCTCGCAGGCACTAGGGGGTGAGGAGTAGGAGGTGGGCTGCCCATGACTGCATATCCATGCACAGTTCACCAGCTCCAGGAGTCCTCCTCTGGCTAGACCACCAGACTGACATGCCGTCTCTGCCCAGGGGCAAGGATGAGGTGAGGCCATCAATCTTCCCTTCCCATGGACCTGCTGCCCCAACCCATGGCTGCTGGGAGACCCCAAGGGATTAAATCTCCATTCCAAAGCAGTCTCAGCACCTGGCCAGGGGATGGCTGAGAGACCTGGTCCTGCTGCTGACCATCAAAGGCACCATGGCGCTGCCAGCCCAGGAAAAGGATGGCTGCCAGCCTGCTGCTCCCCAAAATGCCATAGGGCACACCAGCTCAACCTCACTTCTCCCTGTGCCCACAGCTAGGCCCCTACAGCAAGCAGAGTTCAGCAAGGAAGGTGAAGTCAGGTGGGGCCTGGGGAACCAGGGAGCGGGGAACAGGCAGCTGAGAACTGTTCCAGGGAAACAGGGAGAGGCAGACCATGCATGGGCCAAGACTCCAAGCCCTCACTGCATGCTGTATTGTCCCATTGGACTTCACTTGCAAAATGCAAATGCAAAGATAAAATTATTAAGAATTTGAAGACAAGTTGGGTGCAGTGGCACACACCTGTAGTCCCAGTTACTCAGGAAGCTGAGGAGGGAGAATCACTTGGGCCCAGGAATTTGAGTCCAGCCTGGGAAGCATAGCGAGACCCCCCACCTCAAAAAAGCAGAAAAGAATTCTAAGACAGTAGTCATGGAGCACTAGCCCCCCAGTGCAGGACCCTTTTGAACAGAGCATTTCTGAGCATGAGGCCCTGTCTATGCCGGATGCACACCCACGAAACCGACCTTGGCTACAACTTTCAATGTGAACTTCTTACAGTTTAGGTCCTCTGCAAAGTCACTTGCTTCCAGTAGCTCCTATCAGAGCAGAGCTGAGGCCTTAGACCGGCGTTAAAAGAGAGGTGAAGTTTCCCACTGCAGCACTAAACACATCACTGAAGGCCTACAGAGTAATCCTTGAGCATCCCCCGACTCAGAGCACTGCCACCACATCAGCTTCTTCCAGATGCCAAGAAGCACCTCTGGGTCTTGGAGTTCCGGCTTGCTTGTGTCACAAGTAATAACTTGTATTTTATTTGCTTTTAAAAACTGGATATGCTCCCACTTCTCAGCCTCTACATTGAGACCTGTGTTTTGTATTTTTCAGTGTGCCTTTGAGAAAGGCCCATAAACCTATAAATACCCTTTTTCTCCCCAAGGTGAGGTTTGACCCTAGTACTTACTACCACTGATTACTGGAGAGTCATGTTGAGAACATCTCCTTTAGGCTCTATTTCTCATCCTAAAGGATGTATCCACACTTCATTACGGAAGGTTTTGAAGGCCTCAAATAAAATCAAAGTAGAATTTGAATAAAACATCTTGGCCAGGGGCCATGGCTCACGCCTATAATCCCAGCACTTTGGGAGGCCGAGGTGGGCAGATCACGAGGTCAGGAGATCAAGAACATCCTGGCCAACACGGGGAAATCCTGTCTCTACTAAAAATACAAAAATCAGCTGGGCATGGTGGCGTGTGCCTGTAATCCCAGCTACTTGGGAGGCTGAGGCAGGAGAATCGCTTGAACAAGGGAGTCGGAGGTTGCAGTGAGCTGAGATCACACCACTGTGCTCCAGCCTGGCAACAGAGGGAGACTCTGTCTCAAATAAATAAATAAATAAATAAAATAAAACATCTTAAAGAAATAGAAAATACTAGTAGAGTTTTCACTCTGATTTCAGAATCAATTTGTGGAAAGTCAGTTTCACAAAAAGCCCCCTAAGCACGGTACCTTTTTAAAAAAAAAAAAAAAGACGGGGTCTTACTATGTTGTCCAGACTGATTTCAAACTCCTGGGCTCAAGCAATCCTCCTCCCTCAGCCTCCTGAGTAGCTGGGACTATAGGTACGCATCACCACCACCCTGCTAGGATATGGTAGCTTTTTAACCAAACGCACCACCATGCAATGGAGAGCATGTAACTTGTTATTTGGTCATGCAAATATATTGGAATAAATTCCAACTATCTTGTGGGGCCCCTTTTCCTACGTCTGCACAGAAACCGCCACTAACAGGACTGCAACTGAGGCAGATTTGAGAATTAGCAGACTCCGGCTCAGGCAGAACAACAGAGCAGCAGGAAATTTCTTTCAAGGGCTTTTGTTGCTGTTGTTGAGATGGAGTCTTGCTCTGTCACCCAGGTTGGAGTGCAGTGGTGCTATCTCGGCTCACTGCAACCTCTGCCTCCCAGGTTCAAGCGATTCCCCTGCCTCAGCCTCTCAAGTAGGTGGGATTACAGGTGTGTGCCACCATGCCCAGCTAATTTTTGCATTTTTAGGAGAGACGGAGTTTCACTATGTTGGTCAGGGAGGTCTCAAACTCCTGACCTCAGGTGATCCGCCCACCTCGGCCTCCCAAAGTGCTGGGATTACAGGTGTGAGCCACTGCACCCGGCTTGAGCCCTTGAGGGGCTTTTTAACCAAGAGATGGTGTAGGGACAGAAGCCAGCAAGAAGAACATGGTGGATTCTCTGTGAGGTCCCAAACCCCAAATCATGAGCCTCAGCCCCCTGAAAGTATTCCAGAATCTCCAAGGGAGGTTTTGGAAGGGGGCTAAGGTCCTGCAATTGGGTGGGTGGGGCTCCAAGCCATTGTTCTTTGCACATTCATGCCAATGTGACCTGATTGGCTAAGCACAGGCTGGAGAAGCTAGATAAACCTGTTTAAATTCAGAGCCAAAAGACACTCAAGGATGTTTTCTGAGGGGGCGTGAGGGTTGGAAAATCATCCTATATTTGATTTATCTCCTACCTCATGTCCAGAGTCAATTCCTTAGTCTTGGATAAGGGAGAGGACTTGGGAGACATCCTTGTTTTTGATGAGCTATACAACCCTATGGCCAGCAGAGGGAAGTACTGCATTTCAGAGCGACAATTTGAGATCTATGAAAGAATTTAAATCGAGAATATGAGGCCGGGCGCGGTGGCTCACGCCTGTAATCCCAGCTCTCAGGGAGGCAGAGGCGGGAGGATAGCTTGAGACCAGGAGTTCGAGACCTGCCTGGGTAATATAGCGAGACCCCGTTCTCCACAAAAAGGAAAAAAAAAAAAAAAAAGACAAAAAAAAAATAAGCGCAACTCCCCTTAAAGCAACAACCCCCCCCCCCCTTTTTTCATATTCTTGCCTGGAAGAAAGGCCTTGCTTTCCTCTGCTTCTTAAAGCTGGGAAAAAATAAAGCCATTCTGAAATGCTGCTGCTACTGCTGTTATGTGGGGGAGAAAGCAAATTTTCTTTTTACTTTTTTTTTTTTTTTTTTTTTTTGAGACGGAGTCTTGCTCTGTCGCCCAGGCTGGAGTGCAGTGGCCGGATCTCGGCTCACTACAAGCTCCGCCTCCCGGGTTCACGCCATTCTCCTGCCTCAGCCTCCCGAGTAGCTGGGACTACAGGCGCCCGCCACCTCGCCCGGCTAGTTTTTTGTATTTTTTAGTAGAGACGGGGTTTCACCGTGTTAGCCAGGATGGTCTCGATCTCCCGACCTCATGATCCGCCCGTCTCGGCCTCCCAAAGTGCTGGGATTACAGGCTTGAGCCACCGCGCCCGGCCATAAATCAACATTTATTTTTGTCTTTTTTTTTTTTTTTTTCCTTTTTGTGGAGAACGGGGTCTCGCTATATTACCCAGGCAGGTCTCGAACTCCTGGGCTCAAGCTATCCTCCCGCCTCTGCCTCCCTGAGAGCTGGGATTACAGGCGTGAGCCACCGCGCCCGGCCAAAATTAACATTTATTTTAAGTTTGAGGGTACATGTGCAGGATGTGCAGGTTTGTTACATAGGTAAATGTGTGCCATGGTGGTTTGCTGCACAGGTCAACCCATTACCTAGGTACTAAGCCCAGCATTCATTAGCTATTCTTCCTGTGCTCTCCCTCCTCCCACCCCACCAACAGGACTCCAAATTTTCTTTCTCTTTTTTGTTTTTGTTTTTTGAGATGGATTCTAGCTCTGTCACCCAGTCTGGAGTGTAATAGCTCAGTCTTGGCTCACTGTAACCTCCACCTGCCAGGTTCAAGTGATTCTCCTGCCTCAATCTCCCGAGTAGCTGGTACTACAGATGTGTGCCACCACGCCTGGCTAATTTTTTTGTATTTTGAGTAGAGACGGGGTTGCACCATGTTGGCCAGGCTGGTCTCGAACTCCTGACCTCAAATGATCCACCTGCCTCAGCCTCCCAAAGGACTGGGATTATAGGTGTGAGCCACTGTGCCCAGCCTCCAAATTTTCTTATTTCGATGGCCTTGGGCAAAATTATACCATCCTAGACAAACATACACACACACACACACACACACACACACACAACCATTCTCCCCCTCTTGCTGTCTTTCTCAGATATGAAATTCTCCTCCGACGGCCGTTTTAAGCTTGCTCTTTTGCTCTGTAATGCAAGGCTTGTTCCCTGTTAAAAGGAATGTCAGGCATCTGTGAGAACTGAGGTAGGGAAAAGCAGGTAGGGAAAACATTCCAGGAGGCAAATAAACTTCTCAGCATACCTGCCATCAATCATACCTTGAACGCAGGTCAAGCCTGTAGCATCTGAGTCTTCCATCCCTGAAACACCAGCGACTCTGACTAGAGGTCCTGTCTCCTAGCTGTGGTCCCAGCTCTCCCTGATCGTGACAGTTGCGGCTTCCAAACTTGCTCCTCCCCATGTCTGTAACTGAGCCCAGCGTACATGTGTCTTTTTTTTTTTTTTTTGAGACGGAGTCTCGCTCTGTCGCCCAGGCTGGAGTGCAGTGGCACGATCTCGGCTCACTGCAAGCTCCGCCTCCCGGGTTCACGCCATTCTCCTGCCTCAGCCTCCCGAGTAGCTGGGACTACAGGCGCCCACAACCGCGCCCGGCTAATTTTTTGTATTTTTAGTAGAGACGGGGTTTCACCGTGGTCTCGATCTCCTGACCTTGTGATCCGCCCGCCTCGGCCTCCCAAAGTGCTGGGATTACAGGCGTGAGCCACCGTGCCCGGCCGTACATGTGTCTTATGGGTGCCATTGGACTTCCTTTGTGAGCCATGTTTTCTTTCACTTTGTCCCAACCCACAATTAACCAAATCTTGGCCCAAATTATGTGCTGGCTGGTGTTGGGCAGCTGTGGGACCCCTCCTTGCCCCTGTCTCTGTCTTCTAGGCTCTTCTGAGAACCAGTGTCCTTTGAGATCTCAGAAGGGATTTAGAGGAGGGTTTCCACCCAGACCACTTTCCACAAATATCACTTCTGCATTTCATCTGGTAGGGTGTGGTTTTCAACTAGAAGCCCTAAGGGGAAGAAAACAATTCATTCACCATTCAGGACAAGGTGTTCACATTTGAACAGGCAGAAATAACGGAAAGAAACTGAATTCCAAAGGGACTCTCAGCTTTTGGGGGAGACATATTTGAGTGCAGGAGGCTAGACCACCCACTCGCTGGCTCTTCACTTCTCACTGAGGCCAGCCTTGACTCTAAACAGCTAACACAGGACCGAAACACACCCAGCCAGCTTTGAAAAGCAACCACCTCTGCCAAACAGTTTCTTTCACAGGGCCCAGATGATCTCATCGCGGAGACTGCATTCTCTGGTATCTGTTCCAAACACAGACTCACTTCTGATTACCTTTGCAAATAGTAGTCAATCTATCCTGAGAAGCTTCTTTATATCCCATACTGGGCTAAGCTCTGAAGAGGGTACAGTTAAAGAACCCATGATCCCAGGCTGGGCAGGGCAGCTCATGCCTGTAATCCTAGCACTTTTGGGAGGCCAAGGCAGGAGGACCACTTGAGCCCAGGAGTCCAAGACCAGCCTGGGCAACATAGTGAGACCTCTCAAGACCTTGTCTCTACAAAAAATGAAAATCAGCCATGCATGGTGGCTTGCACCTGCCTATAGGAAGCTGAGGCAGGTGAGCCTGAGAGGCAAAGATTGCAGTAAGCCAAAATCGCACCACCGCACTCCAGCCTGCGTGACAGTGAGACTGTCTCACAAAAAAGAAAAGCAAAGAAAAAAAAAAAAAAGAACCCATGATTCTTCATGAAGCTTGTCTCTCGATCTGATTCATGGTTCTCTATTTCCACGAGCTTTGCGGAGCAAGGGGCTCATGACACTTCACCTTGATGGTGCAGATAACTCACCAAAACTGGATTCCTTTAGCTATTGGTCCCACACCACTCCCTCCAGGAGCCACCTCCCCTCTCCATGTTTTTCTCATGAATTTTGAACGGGCCATTTCTATTTTATTTTATTTTACATGTATTTATTTATTTATGGAGACGGAGTTTCACTCTTGTCACCCAGGCTGGAGTGCAATGATGCTATCTTGGCTCACTGCAACCTCCACCTCCAGGGTTCAAGTGATTCTCCCACCTCAGCCTCCTATGTAGCTGGGGTCACAGGTGCGTGCCACCACACTTGGCTAATTTTTGTATTTTTAGTAGAGATGGGGTTTCGCCATGTTGGCTAGGCTGGTCTCGAACTCCTGACCTCAGGTGATCCACCTGTCTCAGCCTCCCAAAGTGCTAGGATTACAGGTGCGAGCCACTGCGCCCAGTCAAAATAAAAATAGATTTTTAAAATGAAAATAAAAATAAAATAATAAGATGAACACCACTTCAGTGATCTGTGGGATAGTATCAAGTGGTCTAACATAATTGGATCCCCCCCAAAATGAGGGAAGGCTAAAAAACAAATAGCCAAAGTATTTCTAAACTTGAAACTGTTTAAAGCAAAAAATAATAACAATGTCTTATGAGGTTTATAACATATGTAGAAGGAAAATGAATAATCATAATAGCCCATCAGGAGGCTGAGGTGGGAGGATTGCCTGAGCCCAGGAGCTCAAGGTTGTGATGCAGTATGACCATGCTGATGAATGGCCACTGCACTCCAGCCTGGACAACCTAGTGAGACTCTGTCTCCAAAGAAAAAAGGGAGGAAAAAGAAAAAGAAAGAAAACAATAGCCCAAAGGATAGAAGAGAAGAAATGAAAATAAACTGTTACAAAGCTCTTTGATTTTGTGTGGAGGAGTATAATAACATTTGAAGGTATTCTGGTTTAAGCAGTTTATCCAAGGTGGCACGTATGATGGAGCTAGGATCCAAATTAAGCTTTCCAGATTCAAAGCTTCTTGTGGGGAGATGAGATGTGAGGTTCGGCTCACACATGCCACAAGCCAGTTTCCCCAAAAGCTGTGGGAATTAAGTGCTTTCATCTCTGTAGTGGGTATCCCCTCAAAAGACATGTTCAAGTCCTAACCTCCATACCCATGACAGTCAGCTTCCTTGGAAATAGACTCTTTGCAGACATAACCAAGTCATACCGAGTTAGGGTGAAATCTAACCCAATGACTGGTGTCCTTATTTTAAAAGGTGGGGAGTGGGCGCCAGGTGCGGTGGCTCACACCTGTAATCCCAACACTTAGGGAGGCCAAGGCCAGTGGATCACCTGAGGTCAGGAGTTCAAGACCAGCCTGGCCAAAATAGTGAAACTCTGTCTCTACTAAAAATACAAAAATTAGCTGGGCATGGTGGCAGGCACCTGTAGTCCCAGCCACACGGGAGGCTGAGGCAGGAGAATCACTGGAACCCGGGAGACAGAGGTTGTAGTGAGCCGAGATCGCGCCATTGCACTCCAGCCTGGGTGACAGAACAAGACTCCATCTCAAAAAAAGAAAAAAAAAAAAAGGACATTTGAACACAGAGAGAGAAGACATACAGGGAAAATGCCATGCAATGATGGATATCTATAAGCTGAGGAACATGCCTAGAAGTTAGAAAGAGGCAAGGAAGGCCCTCCGAGAGCCTTCAGATAGTGTGAGGCCCTGCCAACACCTAGATTTTGGACTTCTGATCTTCAGAACCAGAGAGAATATATTTCTGGGATTTTTTGTTTGTTTGTTTGTTTGTTTGTTTGAGATGGAGTATTGCTCTTGTTGCCCAGGCTGGAGTGCAGTGGTGTAATCTCAGCTCGCCGCAACCTCCATCTCCCAGGTTCAAGCAATTCTCCTGCCTCAGCCTCCCAAGTAGCTGGGATTACAGGCACCTGCCACCATGCCCAGCTAATGTTTTCGTATTTTTAGTCGAGATGGGGTTTCTCCATGTTGATCAGGCTGATCTCAAACTCCTGATCTCAGGTGATCCACCTGCCTCAGCCTCCCAAAGTGCTGGGATTACAGGCGTGAGCCACCGTGCCCAGCCATATTTCTGTTGTTTTAAACCACCTTGTCTGTGGCATTTTGTTACAGCAGCCCTAGGGAACTAATACAATCTCTAAAACTTCCTCTTTTTGATGCTCCCAGGCTTTACAACATAAAGAAGCTCTGCCTCTACTCATGCTTGGACCAAGCATAAAGTGAGTGTTGATAGCAGGACATTAAGTTGACAAAATAAACCAGCTTCAGGATCTAAGAGCCACAGGGGAAAAGCATGAAGTGGGGACTGGTTGGACTGGTTTTTCTCATAAATCTCAATGACTTTGATCCCAACCAGGTGGAATTTTAAAGTTAATTGATTCAGGGAAGAACACCTGAGCAGCTACACCGTGTGTGAGCCCTGTGCTAGGCCCTCAGGGGAAGCCAGGTGAGTCAGGTGCCACTGCCTTGGGGGAGCTCATAGGATTCACCTCTCCACAAAGTGTGATGGAACAGGTCAGTCACTAGCCAAGGTGTGAGTAACAAGCTGTGCAAGTTCAAAGTCAAGAGAGTGATTCATTTCCCCTGGGGGAGCATCAGCCAGACCGCTTCACTGAGGAGGAGGCAGTGGCCACATCTCACTACATATCTGACTGTGGAGTCCATAGCCCAGAGAAGGGGTTGTGTGTCGATTAGAGACAAGCAAAGGAAAAGAAATCTACCAGGAATGCTGGTGTTTTTCCGGAGAGTGTTTTGCTGCTCACGAGGTGGTGCTCTTTGCTCAGTGGAGAGGTGCAAAGCTGTCTAGCCCCTGCTTGCTCTGAGGAGGAATTCTCTGGGTTCTCGGAACCTCTTCTTTTCCCTTCTGGTTCTCCACTTGGGGTGAGTGCTTATCACCACTTTCTGCAAAGATTGAGGAAAGTGGAGAAGGTACATAGAGGCTTTGGAGCAATCTCAATGACATCTTTTAAGAGAGCTGGTGGCTCAAGAAGGAGAGAGCAGGCTCTTGTGTTGCATTTGCAGGATCTGGGGCAAAAGTACAGCCCACATATCTAAGCTCCATTTACGTTGCCAAAAATAGCATAGGCCACACGTCTAAGCTCCATCTACATTGACACTCCATGACCCCACGTGAGCCACCCCAGTGTCATGGCCCAGTCTGGAGAAGTAACCCTGTGAAAAAGTTGTGTATGCCCTGAAGGTAGACTTGACTCTTCTGAGCAAGAAATTTTGATGTCCTGCCAGCACCCAGAATTGTCTAGGAGAGAGGGAACAGGCTCCAGTGGACATATTCGCTTCTCCCTGTTGACTTCCTCCTCCATGGGAAGGGACTTGGCTGAAACAAGCCTAGAGTACGACTCCGTAAGGTCTGGGGCCCTGAGGAGGAATCTACTTACCTATGTCGAAGGTAGAATTGGGAAGAAGCAGCAGCCCTAGGGAACTAATACAATCTCTAAAACTTCCTCTTTTTGATGCTCCCAGTCTTTACAACATAAAGAAGCTCTGCCTCTACTCATGCTTGGACCAAGCATAAAGTGAGTGTTGATAGCAGGACATTAAGTTGACAAAATAAACCAGCTTCAGGATCTAAGAGCCACAGGGGAAAAGCATGAAGTGGGGACTGGTTGGACTGGTTTTTCTCATAAATCTCAATGACTTTGATCCCAACCAGGTGGAATTTTAAAGTTAATTGATTCAGGGAAGAACTGTTATAAACTCAACATAAAGTGACACTGAGATTCTTTACTTTTTTTTTTTTTTTAAGACGTAGTCTTGCTCTGTGGCCCAGGCTGGAGTGCAGTGGCGCAATCTCGGCTCACTGCAAGCTCCGCCTCCCGGGTTCACGTCATTCTCCTGCCTCAGCCTCCCAAGTAGCTGGGACCACAGGTGCCCGCCACCTCGCCTGGCTAATTTGTTTTGTATTATTAGTAGAGACGGGGTTTCACCGTGTTAGCCAAGGTGGTCTCCATCTCCTGACCTCGTGACCCGACCGCCTCGGACTCCCAAAGTGTTGGGATTACAGCCATGAGCCACCGCAACCGGGTTTTTTTTTTTTTTTTTTTTTTGAAAGGGAGTCTTGCTCAGTTGCCTAGGCTGAAGTGCAGTGGCGCAATCTCGGCTCACTGCAAGCTCCGCCTCCCGGGTTCACGCCATTCTCCTGCCTCAGCCGCCCGAGTAGCTGGGACTACAGGTGCCCACCACCACACTTGACTAATTTTTCGTATTTTTAGTAGAGACGGGATTTCACCATGTTAGCCAGGATGGTCTCTATCTCCTGACCTCGTGATCCACCCGCCTCGGCCCCCCAAAGTGCCTGGATTACAGGTATGAGCCACCACGCCAGGCCAATACTGAGTTTCTTGATTTTGCTCTGGGACTAGACTAATGAATTCCAATCATCATGGAAGCCCTGTGCAAAGCATTTCATGGAGAGAAAACTGTATGATTCAGTGGTTTGCAACTGGGGGAAATTTGGCATACAGTGACATTTGGTGATGTCTACGGCATTTTGCATTGTTATAATTGGAGGATCCTGCAAGGCATCTGGTGGGTAGAGGGCGGGGATATTGCAAAACATCCTACCATGTTGCCCTGCAGGATAGCACCCCATAAGAAACAATGATTTTGGCTGGGCATGGAGGCTCACGCCTGTAATTCCAGCACTTTGGGAAGCCGAGGAGGGCAGATCACTTGAGGTCAGGAGTTCTTTTTTTTTTTTTTTTTTTTTTTGAGACGGAGTCTCGCTCTGTCGCCCAGGCTGGAGTGCAGTGGCCAGATCTCAGCTCACTGCAAGCTCCGCCTCCCGGGTTTCCGCCATTCTCCTGCCTCAGCCTCCCGAGTAGCTGGGACCACAGGCGCCGCCACCTCGCCCGGCTAATTTTTTGTGTTTTTAGTAGAGACGGGGTTTCGCCGTGTTAGCCAGGATGGTCTCGAACTCCTGACCTTGTGATCCGCCCATCTCGGCCTCCCAAAGTGCTGGGATTACAGGCTTGAGCCACCGCGCCCGGCCGAGGTCAGGAGTTCTAAACCAGCCTGGACAACATGGTGAAACCCCATCTCTACTAAAAATACAAATAAACTAGCCGGGTGTGGTGGCAGGCACCTGTAATCCCAGCTACTCTGGAGGCTGCGGCAGGAGAATTGCTTGAACGGGGAGTTGGAGATTGCAGTGAGCTGAGATCGTGCCACTGTACTCTAGCCTGGGCAATAGAGCAAGACTCTGTCTCAAAATAAATAAATAAATAGATATAAGAAGCAATGATTTGGACCCAAATATCAATAGTGCTGAGGTTTGAGAAATGAATTTTTAGTAGCCTTAGCACATGGTTTGGACTTGCTTGCTGCAGGGTGCTGGGCCTGGAAGATATAAGATTTCAAGCAGCCAGGGCTCCTAAAGAATGACTGAGTGACTGCTTTCAGAAAAGTAGGTCAGAATCAGCAGAAAAACAATTTGATGAGGCCGGGCGCGGTGGCTCACGCCTGTAATCCCAGCACTTTGGGAGGTCGAGGTGGGTGGATCACGAGGTCAGGAGTTCGAGACCAGCCTGTCCAACATGGTGAAACCCGTCTCTTCTAAAAACACAAAAATTAGCCAGGCGTGGTGGCATACACCTGTAGTCCCAGCTACTTGGAAGGCTGAGGCAGAAGAATCGCTTGAACCCGGGAGGCGGAGATAGATGGCAGTGAGCCGAGATCACGCCAGTGCACTCCAGCCTGGGCAACAGAGCGAGACTCCATCTCAAAAAAAAAAAATTAATGGTGAACTTGGGACTGTATTATTGTACTATTAGCCTCAACAAATAGACTTGGGGTCCAGCAGCTGTGCCACGCTCCCAAATACCCACAAGCCTGAACTGTCCATCCCTTTTCCTTATGCAGCTTTGCCACCCACATCACCCACCATCCCTTGCCTTTGGTCTTCACGGGGGCAGCTCTCCATTCAACTAACTCCCCTGCGCTTAAGTTAATTATCTGAGTTTTCTCTGCAGCTTAATACTTACCAGGCCTCATGGTGTCTACTTTTCTTTTTTCTTTTTCTTCTTTTTTTCCCCCCCGAGACAGAGTTTCGCTCTTGTTGCCCATGCTGGAGTGCAATGGTGCCATCTCGGCTCACCGCAACCTCCGCCTCCCAGGTTCAAGTGATTCTCCTGCCTCAGCCTCCAGAGTAGCTGGAATTATAGGCATGCGCCACCACGCCCGGCTAATTTTGTTTTTTAGTAGAGAAGGGGTTTCTTTCTTGTTGGTCAGGCTGGTCTCAAACTCCCAACCTCAGGTGATCAGCCTGCCTCGGCCTCCCACAGAACTGGGATTACAGGCATGAGCCACTGCACTTGGCCCCGTGTCTACTTTTCTTTGTCAGGCTGAACAACTCAGGACACAGATAGAATTTGGACTTAGGTCCATGTGAACCCAAAGGGCCATGCTCAACTGAGCAGCCGGCACTGCCTCCCTGGAACAGCCAGGATTCTGGGAGGGATACTTTGTACAACATTTTATGAAATGTTTCTGGCCTCCTTCTAGACCAGAGCAGGAAGGGGTGGTTAGGATATTCTAAACACCAACCCTCTCTACTCCATCCCCAGGTTCGTGACAACTTTTTAAGCTGAGCATACTGCAATCACTTAATTCTTCTAGACATAAGATAAGCCAGTAGCCATGTCTACTCTGAGCCTGTGAGTAGGCAGGATCAAGTCTAAGAGCATCTCTTCTTTGGAATCTTAAGGTCTAGGATCCCAGCAGTTTTGGGGTCTAAAGAATTTTCAGGCTCCCAAAACTCCCTCTATTTTTAATAATTTTAAATGTTTCCCCAATACTTAGCTAAGCGAAGAAGGAAAAGGTGTACTTTTATTACACAGTCAGTTCTGGATAATTCTAGGGGAAATTCTTCCATTTCAGAAATCTCCGCTTTCTTCTTTTCTCCCAGACCCTTCTTCATTAATTCCTTCAGTAAATATTTGTCTGTGGCCAGGTGCAGTACTCATGCCTGTAATCCCAGCACTTTTGGAGGCTGAGGTGGACGAATCACCTGAGGTCGGGAGTTTGAGACCAGCCTGGCCATCATGGTGAAACCCTGTCTCTACTAACAACACAAAACTTAGCTGGGCATGGTGGTGCACACCTGTAATCCCAGCTATTTGGGAGGCTGAGAGAGAATTGCTTGAACCAGGAGGCGGAGGTTGCAGTGAGCCAAGATCACGCCACTGCATGCCAGCCTGGATGACAAAGCAAGACTCTGTCTCGGAAATAAAAAATAAAAAATAAATTTTAAAAAACTATATATATATCTGAACATGTATATATCCATATATATATATATATGTACATATATATTTATCTGGCACCTACTAGATACCCCAGGTACCATGGTAAGCACAGGTGTATAGTGATGAAGAGCATTTTCCTGTAAAATATTACCCAGGCTGACTCCAAGTTTTAGTACCTCAGGTAGGAAGGGGAGGAGAGTGTTAATAAAATGTTTGCCATGGAATTTCACCAGCGTAAAAACAACTTTCTGGGAAATAATTATCTGCACTTCAGTTATTTGGAATGGTACCGGAGGGAATCTTTACAAAGGTGGTATTAATGGAGAAAAGGAAGGGAAGGATCCTTAGTGATGGATTGTTTTTCCAAGCACCTCAATCTAGTGGATTTCATATATATATATATTTGAGACAGAGTTTCGCTCTCATCGCCCAGGCTGGAGTGCAATGGCACAATCTTGGCCCACTGCAGCCTCCGCCTCCCGGGTTCAAGTGATTCTCCCTGCAGCCTCTGCCTCCCGGGTTTAAGTGATTCTCCAGCCTCATCCTCCGGAGTAGCTGGGATTACAGGTGCTCACCACCACGCCCAGCTAATTTTTGTATTTTTATTAGAGACGGGGTTTTGCCATGTGGGCCAGGCTGGTCTCAAACTGATCCACCCACATCGGCCTCCCAAAGTGCTGGGATTACAGGTGTGAGCCACCACGCCCAGCCAGCATTTCCTATAAATTAATAATACACATATCTTTCCACATCTGAGAACTACTAGTGAGCATCAGTTTTAGAGATAAATAGAACAAAGCTCCTTTTCTGCAGTAAGAATATATTAGCTTAATGTTGCTTTTTAAAAAAGTTTCCACTGACCTTAAAAACACTGAAATCCAAGAAATTGGATTCTAGACTCTGAGGGTGAGGGAATCCCAGTGTTGTGGACATGCGGTCCCATCAACAACAAAACAAAAAGGAAATGAAAAAAAAAACGGGACAGCAGCCTGAAATACTAGAAATCCAGGTCCCTGCAGGAAGCCCAGGGGACTGCCAGGAACACAGCCCCATCCCGGTCACGTGATCATCTCTAGCCTTCCCCTGGGGCCTGGAGACAAAGGAGAGGGGAGGAGACTTGGGGACAAAGAGCAGGAGCTGTAGAGTCTAGCCCTGGGGTGAGGATGCCACTGCTACCGAGGTCTGAGTTTCTGCCTTTGTTTTTTAATCTTTCCCCAAAGGAAGTTAAACATTAATCCAAGTTGTAAAAGGACTAAGTAAGCAAAGGTGCCTGTGAGGACCTCTAAGGGCACCTGCTCGTCCAATCTGCCCGCCACACTGAGAGCAAAGCGTAAAGGGGAAAGGCTTTCACAACCAGCTTGAGCCCCCAGCCCCTCCTTTCGGGGTTCTTCCCTGCCTTTCAGAGTGTCCCCTCCCACTTCTCCTTTGGATCTCCGGGCGAACCTCTTTCCTTTCTGCCTCCATCTTAGCATTTATGTCTTAAGTTGCTGTCCCTATGCTGAAATAAATTCATTATAGAAAAGTATGCTCCCTGATAAATGGGTATCACCTAACGGCCAGTGGTGAGAAGGGAGATAACTTTTGTTCTTTGATGTTCTTAAAAAAAAAAAAAAAGCAAATGTCATGATAATGAGGCCAGTCTAGAAGACAAGGTGAAAGCCGGACAGAGATTCAGGTCCCTGCATGGCTGTGGAATCCATTTCCTCTGGGTACAGTGAAACTACTTCCCCTAGCTTCCCATTTATGATGATTTCCAATGTTTGGAATGTTTGTGACTCTTTCTCTCTCTCTCTGTCACACACGTGGGTACAGTGAGAGCTAGATGCAGTTTAGAAACCAAATCTCTGTTGAACAGACTGTTAATTTAAATTTTTGAAAAAAAAAAGGAATAAAAATTCTAGTTCTATAGTTCAGTGTTGAGTTTATTTGCCTTGTCTTTTTATTAGGAGTTTTGCCTTTGTCTCCTAACTGCTTCTATTTCTCTCTGATTTCTCTTGTGGCTGATGGAGAGGAATCTTGGTATTGCCGGTTCTTCTGAGACTCCTGGCGATGCTTTCCCAATTATAGAGCGAAAATACTCATTATGAGGCCAGTTTTAAAAATGGTCAGCTAGGCAGATATAAGGTTTTTCTTGGTTGTTTAATGAATCTATAATTAGCTCTGAGGGCACCACTTTTCTTTAATTTTTTGTTTGTTTGTTTTTGTAATGGAAATACTTAACTACAATAGGCTGAACACAGTGGCTCACACCTGTAATCCTATCACTTTGGGAGGCAAGGCTGGAGAATAGTTTGAAGCCAGGAATGTGGGTCCAGGCTGGGAAACATAGTGAAACCCAAGTCTCAAATAAAAATAAAAATAATAATAATTTACATGCAATAAAATGCACAGCTCTTAGAGGTACAGAGAGTGTTGACAAAAGCATACATGTGTGTAGCCCACACCTCTATCAAAATATAGAACATTTCTATCACCTCCTAAAGATTTCCTCATGGCTTTTCCCAAGGGAGGGGACTCCCAACTCTGTCCCTGTCCCAGGCAACATTGTTCTGATTTCTGTCACCACAGATTAGCTTTGCTTGTTTTAGAATTCTGTATCAATGGACTAATACAGTATGTACTCTTTTGTATATGGCTTTTATTACTTAGCATAATGCTCTGAGGTTCTTCCGTGTTGTTGCAGATATTCGTAGTTTGTTTTGACCTTCAAGACAAAGGTACCTTTGATGGAAAACCCCCACAATTTATTAAGTGCCCTATGTATAGGGTCTGTTCGTAGGCACTGTGCTTGGTGTTGAAGAAGTGCGGTGGCTTTCTTCTGTGTCAACTTAGCTGAGCGGGAACATTTCCCAGAATTCCTGTCCCTGTATATTCTGGGTTAGTGTTGGCTACAAGAGAAATTTTCAGTGTTTGGAAGGTGTAGGAAACAGCAGGCTTTTTTCTTTTTTACTGCTCTGAAGGTAAAGTGCAGGCAGCAGGCACTGAGGCAGCTCCCATGCCTTGTTCCAGTGATGCTTAGTTCACCGGCATGAGGCTGTGTCTGGACCACGGCTCCTCTAGCCCGGTCAGAACTCCGTCAGCACTCCTAGCGTGTAGGTTCAATGTGGGGAGAAGCAGACCTGGGTTCCGGTTGTCCTCGTGAGTTTCCATGTGTCCTCACTCTTATTCAAGTCCAGCTTTCTTTTCCAATGCCAGTGAGGCCACAGCGACTTTAGGCTAAACACTATACACAGAGGCAGCCGTCTTGTTGTTCTCCACCAGTTCCCACAATGGAGTGATTCTATATCATCCCTCTGTAAGTCCTTTATCCTCTATCCTTCCTAATGGCTCTGCTTCTCTGATCGAATCCTGACTGATTCAGGAGAGACAAGACATCAGCATCCATGTGGACAGCACATCCAGCCAAACCAACCTGGCCTCCTGGCTGCTTAGATTTGGAACCAATTCGCGGTTACCTGCTGTCCAATTCCGCAGTCCTCTACTGCAGCCACACGCTGGATGCTAAGGACCCTTGGAACTGCTCCACCTCTCCATCTGCCTGCACAAATTTTGGGTTCCTCCCATTTTCTTTTTTTTTTTTTTTTTTGAGACGGAGTCTCGCTCTGTCACCCAGGCTGGAGTTCAGTGGCCGGATCTCGGCTCACTGCAAGCTCCGCCTCCCGGATTCACGCCATTCTCCTGCCTCAGCCTCCCAAGTAGCTGGGACTACAGGCGCCCGCCACCTCGCCAGGCTAGTTTTTTGTATTTTTTAGTAGAGACGGGGTTTCACCGTGTTAGCCAGGATGGTCTCGATCTCCTGACCTCGTGATCCGCCCATCTCGGCCTCCCAAAGTGCTGGGATTACAGGCTTGAGCCACCGCGCCCGGCCATCTTAGTGATTTTTTTTAATCAACTTTTTTTTTTTTGAGACAGGGTCTCACTCTATCAACCAAGATGAAGTACAATGGCACAATCATGGCTCATTGCAGCCTCGATCTCCCAAGTTAAGGCGATCCTCCCACCTCAGCCTCCCAAGTAGCTGAGGCTACAGTTATGTGCCGCCACACCCATTTAGTTTTTGTAAATTTATTTTTCTTTTGTAGAGACAGGGTCTCACCATGTTGCCCAGGTTGGTCTTGAACTCCTGGGCTCAAGTGATCCAAGGCCTCCCACCTCAGCCTCCCAAAGTTCTAGGATTATAGGTATGAGCCACTGTGGACCCTCTAGATTTTTTAATGATCTTATTATTTGCAGTAATTCTTCAATTCATAGGAACTTAATCTCAGGGCACAGCATGAGATCAGAACTTTAATGCATTTTTTTTTTTTTTTTGACACAGAGTCTCTCTGTTGCCCAAGCTGGAGTACAATGGTGTGATCTCAGCTCACTGCAAGCTCCGCCTCCTGGGTTCACGCCATTCTCCTGCCTCAGCCTCCCGAGTAGCTGGGACTACAGGCTTCCGCCAACACGCCCGGCTAATTTTTTTTTAATTTTTTTATTTTTAGTAGAGACAGCGTTTCACCATGTTAGCCAGGATGGTCTTGATCTCCTGACCTCATGATCCATCCACCTCGGCCTCCCAAAGTGCTGGGATTACAGGTGTGAGCCACAGCACCTGGCAATGCATTTTTTTAAAAAATCATTTTTTTCCCAAACCATTGAATGAATTATAAAGATGAGCCCTTGACTCACACCTCTAATCCCAGCATTTTGGGAGGCTAAGGTGGGAGGATCACTTGAGGCCAGGAGTTCCAGACCAGCCTGGCCAACATGGTAGAAACCTGTCTCTACTAAAAATGCAAAAAGCAGTCAGGCATAGTGGCATGCACCTGTAGTCCCAGCTACTCAGGAGGCTGAGGCACTAGAATCACTTGAACCCGGGAGGCAGAGGTTGCAGTGAGCCAAGATAACGCTACTGCACTCCAGCCTAGGTGCAGAGAGACACTCTGTCTCATTTAAAAAAAAAACAAAAACAAAAAAGACGAGCCCTCAATTACAAACTTCTTTTGGAATCAATCAGAAGTTATTAAGTGCTATAGTTTAATGCAGCAATAAACATTTAAAGTTTTGACATAAACTTTAGAATTGGCAAGAGCATTAACTGAGTTAATGCATACATGTTAGCTATTACATCACAAATTACTGAAATGTTGTAGTTTAATGTCAAATTATTACAAGTTGCTAAAAATAGACTTGCATGGGAATCTAAAGTACAGAAAAAATAATGCTTAATTATTAGCCAAAGTTCTCTCTCAGCTGAAATGTTTACTCATTGGTCTGCCATGAATGCTTTCAAATAATAATCGTTCTCTTTAGTGTTCAGGAAAAGATCAGTATCCAGACTTGAATTTGGGAGCTCTGAAAGGAGAGCAATGAACTTTCCCTCCAACACTTTTGGATGTTTTTATGGACTCCCTCAACTCCATGGGCCCCCACGGTACCCTCATGATACTTTTGGGAACCATGAAGACATGAGACATGATGTCTTTCTTCTGAAAAGCTCCGTGCTGCACTCTGGTACTATTGCCTGATATTGATATGTAGTTATTTATTTTTTAACTTTATGTGTATGTCTGATCCCTCCCAACTGGGATGGAAGCTCCTCAAGAACAGGATCTGGCTTGGCACAGTGGCTCATGCCTGTCATCCCAGCACTTTGGGAGGCTGAGGCAGGAGGATCGCTTGTGCTCAGAAGTTTGAGATCAGCCTGGACAACATGACAGAACCACGTCTCCATAAAGAATACAAAAATTAGCTCGGTGTGGTAGCACTTGCCTGTAGTCCCAGCTACTCAGGAGGCTGAGGTGGGAGGATTGGTTAAACCTGAGAGGTTGAGGTGGCAGTGAGCCATGATTGTGCCATTGCACTTCCAACCTGGGCATGACTCTGACTAAAAAAAAAAAAAGTAAATAAGTTACAAATTAATACCATACCAGCCTGTGCTTCAGTACAGTGATTAGAAAGGTCCTAAAAGGCCCTGATGCCTGAAATATGTCTCTCAAAGACATGCTTCTGTGCCTTAGATTCCTCACTATTGCTTACTTCTTTTATTTTTATTTACTTATGTATTTATTTATTTATTATTTATTTATTCTTTTTTTGAGACAGAATCTCACTCTTGTTGCCCAAGCTGGAGTGCAGTGGCATGATCTCAGCTCACTGCAACCTCTGCCTCCCCGGTTCAAGCAATTCTCCTGCTTCAGCCTCCTGAGTAGCTGGGATTACAGGCTTCTGCCACCACGCCTGGCTAATTTTTTTGTATTTTTAGTAGAGATAGGGTTTCACCATGATGGCCAGGCTGGTCTCGAACTCCTGACCTCAGGTGGTTGCCCACCTCAGCCTCCCAAAGTGCTGGGATTACAGGTGTGAGCCACTACGCCTGGCCATGTATTTATTTTTTTGAGACAGGGTCTCGCTCTCTTGACCAGGCTGGAGTGCAGTGGTGTGATTACGGTTCACGGTGGCCTCCACCTCCTAGGCTCAAGAGATCCTCCTACTTCAGCCTCCTGAGTAGCTGGGATCATAGGCACCACCACATTAGCCACCACGCCTGGATGTTTTTTTTTTTTTTTTTTTTTTTTTTTTGAGATGGAGTTTTGCTCTTATTGCCCAGGCTGGAGTGCAATGGTGTGATCTTGGCTCACTGCAACCTCCATCTCCTGGTTTCAAGTGATTCTCCTGCCTCAGCCACCCTAGCAGCTGGAATTACAGGCATGTGCCACCATGCCCAGCTAATTTTGTATTTTTAGTAGAGATGGGGTTTCTCAATGTTGGTCAGGCTGGTCTTAAACTCTTGACCTCAGGTGATTTGCCCACCTCAGCCTCCCAAAATGCTGGGATTACAGGCGTGAGCCACCGCTCTTGGCTGATTTTTGTATTTTTTTGTAGAGATGGGGTTCCACCATGTTGCCCAGGCTTCACTTGCTTTTTTTAGATAAAATATTGTCTCGGCCGGGCGCGGTGGCTCAAGCCTGTAATCCCAGCACTTTGGGAGGCCGAGACGGGCGGATCACGAGGTCAGGAGATCGAGACCATCCTGACTAACACGGTGAAACCCCGTCTCTACTAAAAAATACAAAAAACTAGCCGGGCGAGGTGGCGGGCGCCTGTAGTCCCAGCTACTCGGGAGGCTGAGGCAGGAGAATGGCCTAAACCTGGGAGGCGGAGCTTGCAGTGAGCTGAGATCCGGCCACTTCACCCGAGCCTGAGCGACAGAGCGAGACTCTGTCTCAAAAAAAAAAAATAAATAAATAAAATAAAATAAAATAGAATAAAATAAAATAAAATATTGTCTCTAGGCCAGATGTGGTGGCTCACACTTGTAATCCCAGCATTTCGAGAGGTCAAGGTGGGAGGATCACTTGAGCCTAGGAGTTTGAGACCAGCCTGGGCAGCATAGTGAGACCCCTGTCTCTACAAAAAATAAAAAATTAGCCAGGCATGGTGTTTCACACCAGTTACTTGGGAGGCTGAGGTGGGAGGATTGCTTGAGCCCAAGAGGCTGAAGCTGTAGTGAGCTGTAAGTGTACCACCGGATTCCAGCCTGGGCAAGAGAGTGAGACTTTGTCTCAAAAACAAATGTGGCCGGGTGCAGTGGCTCACGCCTGTAATCCCAATATTTTGGGATGCTGAGGCAGGCAGATCACTTGGGGCCAGGAATTCAAGACCAGCCTGGCCAACATGGCAAAACTCCGTCTCTACTAAAAATACAAAAATCAGCCAGATGTGGTGGTGCATGCCTGTAGTCCCAGCTACTCGGGAGGCTGAGGCACGAAAATCACTTGAACCCAATAGGTGGAGGTTGCAGTGAGCCAAGATCGTACCAATGTATTCCAGCCTGGGTGATGAAGCAAGACCTTGTCTCAAAACAAAAAACAACAGCAACAACAACAACAACAAAAACACACAAAGAACAAAACAAAACAAAACCAAAGAAACACAAACTTTGTCTCCAGAAGGCCTTTATTAGAATCCAAATACCTAACCTTCGAGATGTAACTCACTAGCACGTTGTCTCTCTAACAGTTTCCTAGCAGACAGTTCAGGTCTAGGATTGTATCCAGGGACAGAGCTAGAGAAACTGGGGCCTCACTGTGGGGATGCTGATGAGGCAGACTCCTCAGTGAGGCCAGTGAACAGATGAGTCCACTGGGCTGGGCACCTGTGAGATGGGGCAGAGGAACACCTAGAGGGCGTCTCGACACAACCAGAGTTTATCTGTAGCGTAGTCTTCATAAACCAAGCCAGAACCACATGAGAGTGAATTCCTATCTGGCTTTGGGGGACAAATGACTCATCCAAGGCTACACTCACAGCGCTGAGTGGCGACTGGGAGCCACTGCGCTCTGCTGACTGCTCTACTTTCAGAAATACTTGCAGATCTCAATTATCTAATTGCAATTGCAATGAGAACCACAACAGGGGAGCAGAGAGAAACAATTTCTGGGGTAACCAGATGGCTTTATTAACTCCAGTTCTCACCTAGAATTACCCTCAAGAATCCTGTGGGAATGGGTTGCAGTGGTGTGGCCCTGGATTCACAACCGACAGAGCTCTGAATTCTGAGTGATCTGTACACAAACACACCTCTGCCTGGGTTACGTGATAAGGGCCTCATGTACATAATTGCAGCGTGCTGTCCTAGAAATCGCTTGGTAGCGTGATGGGTGGGATTCAGAAGTCAGCAGGAACCAAAGTGAGTGGAGAGGTCACAGCCATGAGTCAGAGGCCTCTGTCCTTTGGCAGCCTCCAACAGGAAGCAGACAGGGAAGGTTCCTATAGTTACCAGGGCTTGGCTGGTTTATTACTTTCATTCTAATGGGCGTTTTTACAAGACATAAGCAAAGTACAAAATATTTTATAGCCATTCGGAGAGGAAGTCCGCCACACATTTCAAAGAATGAATGCCCTCTGTAAGGATGAGCAGCTAACTACAAGCTCCTTTTGGAATCGACTAGAAGTTATTAAGTACCAAGGCTTATCTGATACTCAAATAAATATTTCTCTCAGTTTTGACTCCTGAGAGGTAAACTTCAAGGTTGACAGCACCAAGGCTATGTGGTGTACTAAAAGGGTGTAGGTTTTAGAGTCCCACAGACCTAGGATCAAGCTTTATGGCCACCATTCACCAAAACCAACAATAGGATCTGGAGCGCAGTGGTGTGATCTTGGCTCACTGCAGTCTCTGCCTCCCAGGTTCAAGCGGTTTTCCTGCCTCAGCCTCCCAAGTAGCTGGGATTGCAGCTGCCCGCCCCGACGCCTGGTTAATTTTTGTATTTTTAGTAGGGACAGTGTTTTACCATGTTGGCCAGGCTGGTCTCAAACTTATTCTTTTCCCCCGCCCCCAAGACAGAGTCTTGCTCTGTCGCCCAGGCTGGAGTACAGTGGCACGATCTCAGCTCACTGCAACCTCTGCCTCCCGGGTTCAAGCAATTCTCCTGCCTCAGCCTCCCCAGTAGCTGGGATTACACCACCACACCTGGCTATTTTTTGTATTTTTGGTACAGATGAGGTTTCACCATGTTGGCCAGGCTGGTCTTGAACTCCTGACCTTGTGATCCACCCGCCTCACCTCCCAAAGTGCTGGGATTACAGGTGTGAGCCACTGCACCTGGCCAATAATGACCACATTTCTATTTCATGCAGGATTTATTAGGTAAACTAGCAGCTTGTTAAAATAGTGGCAGTAAGGATGACAATATAAAGTCCTATAGAAAGCAAATCCAGGCTGGGCACTGTGACTCACGCCTGTAATCCCAGCACTTCGGGAGGCTGAGGTGGGCAGATTACCTGAGCTCAGGAGTTCAAGACCAGCCTGACCAACATGGAGAAACCCCGTCTCTGCTAAAAATACAAAATTAGCCGGGCATGGTGGTGCACACCTGTAATCCCAGCTACTGGGGAGGCTGAGGCAGGAGAATTGCTTGAACCCTGGAGGCGGAAGTTGCAGTGAGTAGAGATCTCACCATTGCCTTCCAGCCTAGACAACAAGAGCAAAACTCCATCTCAAAAAAAAAAAAAAAAAAAAAAAGAAAGAAAGAAAATCTTCTGGGCCGGGCGCGGTGGCTCAAGCCTGTAATCCCAGCACTTTGGGAGGCCGAGATGGGCGGATCACGAGGTCAGGAGATGGAGACCATCCTGGCTAACACGGTGAAACCCCGTCTCTACTAAAAAATACAAAAAAGAAAAAACTAGCCGGGCGAGGTGGCGGGCGCCTGTAGTCCCAGCTACTCGGGAGGCTGAGGCAGGAGAATGGCGGGAACCCGGAAGGCGGAGCTGCAGTGAGCTGAGATCCGGCCACTGCACTCCAGCTTGGGCGACAGAGCGAGACTCCGTCTCAAAAAAAAAAAAAAAAAAGAAAATCTTCTGGGCTGGGCATGGTGGCTTACAACAGAAATACCAGCACTTTGGGAGGCTGAGGTCAGAGGATTGCTTGAGGTCAGGAGTTGAGACCAGCCTGAGGAACATAGCAAGACCCCTGTCTCTAGAAAAAAAAAATTTTTTTAAGTAGCCAGGCCTGGTGCATACCTGTAGTTCCAGCTACTTGAGAGGCTGAGGTGGGAGGATCGTTTGAGCCCAGGAGTTTGAGGCTTCAACGAACCATGATTATGCCACTACACTCTAGGCTCGGCAACAGAGCAAGACTCTGTCTCTAAAAGCAAACAAATTTTAAAAAAAGAGAAAAAGCAAATTTACAGTTAGCATCCTTTGACTCCCCATCCCACTTACCTCCATTAACAACTCACAGAACTTGCTGGAATACAGCTAAGTTGAATCACACAGTTGGAGCACTGTTAAGAACCAAGTTTCCATCTCCTCTTTGGTCAAAAAGTCACCCCAGGAAAATTAGCTATAAATAGCTCCAAGAAAATCTCAGAGTGGTGAAGGATTAGGAAGCATCGTGGCTTAGAGGACATGGCACTTTGCTTCTATCCTTAAGTCAAAATGCTTTGTATGAGACAGCAGAGAGTCCATGGAATGGAGATCACTCACCAATGGGATTATGCAGCTATAGATAAGGACACAGGCATAGTTTGGCTTTATCTGTTCACAACACTTCCCTACAGACTCCTGGAGTTCACCTTCTTTCTATAAACAGGGAACCAACCAACAGACACAACATATCCTCCCTCCCCCACTACTCTATCCACATTCTTGGTTTCCTTTTTCTTTCACTTCCTTCTGGAACTTGAGAGCTTGTTCTAGCTGCGGAGCACAGCTATTTGTATACTCTTGACTGAAGACCAGTCCTCCTCTATCGGGGCTGGTCGTCCTCTTTGACCTAGCATGCAGCTTTGACCTAGCATGCAGCTTTGACCTAGCATGCAGCTTTAGGAGGGACGCTCATGGAGTGATGAGAGAGGAAGGGGACACCTGCCTATCCAGCCAGATCAGCTGAATCAACCCTGGCGATCAATGGGGTGACAGATGTCGTAGGAGCCTTATCAAACTGGGTATTCTGAGTCAGTTTTGTATATAGTGATGTGTTATGTATGGCTCAGCCAGACTATGACACTTGACAACTCGCTCATCCTGAGTAGTACAAATAAAATTAAGTTTGTGACCTTTAGTTCTTTTTTTTTTTTTTTTTGAGGTGGAGTCTGGCTCCATCACCCAGGCTGGAGTACAGTGGTGCAATCTCAGCTCACTGCAACCTCTGCCTACTGGGTTCAAACGATTCTCCTGCCTACCATCCCAACTACCTGGGATTATAGGCACGCACTGCTAAGTCCAGCTAATTTTTTTTTTTTGTATTTTTAGTAGAGATGGGGTTTTACCATGTTGGCCAGGCTGGTCTTGAACTCTTGACCTCAAGTGATCCACCCGTCTCGGCCTCCCAAAGTGCTGGGATTACAAGCGTGAGCCACCATGCCAGGCCCGTTTAGTTCATTCTTACTACACACCTTGATTTTCCATGAATATCTCAGGAGTCAGAACATACAGATAATTCCAGAAAGGAGAGGAATCTGTGTATTTTTCCTTGTTTGTTTCCTTATTATGCCTTGTGAGAAGCCAATGCATGAGTTCTTAACCAGCTCCATGAGAACCCACAGAGACAGCCTCGTTTGACCCAGTCTGGTTATCAGAAGAGGGAAGTTCCTTATAATCGCATATATAAACCTGGTTGGTTCATAGGTGTCCTTAAACATGAGAACCACCATGTCTGAAAAAAACTCTCAAGTTTCACCGGGGCTGTTGCACACCCTCTAAATTACCCATCATAAAGACCTCACCCCTTTCTGATAGGATAAGGCAAAGGTTAAGGTCCATCCTGTTAGCTACACTCTATTTCCTTCTAGCTAGGCCAGAACATAGTATCTGGAACCAATTGTTCCCTCTCTCAGCTGGCTGTAAGAATGCCGTATGCTTTTTTTTTTTTTTTTGTGAGACAGGGTCTTGCTCTGTCACCCAGGCTGGGGTGCAGTGGTGTGATCTCGGCTCACTGCAGCCTCTGCCTCCTGGGTTCAAACAATTCTCCTGCCTCAGCCTCCCGAGTAGCTGGGGTTACAGGCACGCACCACCATGCCAGGCTAATTTTTATATTTTTAGTAGAGACAGGGTTTCACCATGTTGGCCAGGCTGGTCTCAAACTCCTGACTTCAGGTGATCTGCCCATTTTGGCCTCTCAAAGGACTGGGGTTACAGGCTGTATGCTTTTTATAGTGTTGGGTGGTTAAGTCTTACACAAAGTAAATGCCCAGTAAATACTTATTAGTGGTCATGACTCAACCATTCAGGTTGTTATTAAGCTAAGACCAGTCACCCCATAGTCCCTGCCGTACCATATGCTCCCAGAGAGAGCACTTCTGGCCCTCCCTATGATGGCTGCCACCACCACTGCTTTGTGGGGAAGAACAGTCATCCTGATGGTTAGTCATCCCTAACCTTTGGACTAACAATTCACAGTTCAGTTTAGGCTGATTTCTCATCGTGCCTTATATGTGTGGCTTATGTGTGCCTCAGTCACTAGAAGAACAAGCTTTCTAGATCATCCAACATGGGTAGATCATCAACACTGGATACGATCCCAGTACCCTGAGTCCACTGCTAATCTGATCAAGCCCCTCTCCCTCCCCTTCCCAAATTCTTCCGCTGTGCCTTGGCAACTCCAGATCTGTCGCCATCAAACGTCTTTGTAGCCTCATCCTCTTCTTTGAATGTTCCCTTCACCACTTGGCAATAAATGAACCTGGCTGTCCCTGAGCACGCCATCTCCTGAGCAGCTCTCTGAGGGACAAGCTGCTTTACTTTTCCCCTGACATTTCAGCCTCCTAAGGGCCAGGGAGTATAGTAGGTTTTCTACTTGCCATTTCCAAACTATTCCTTGCCTCTCCTCCTTCGGTCACCCAGCTTCTTTGAAGCCTCTCTGATGCAAATACTGTCCACAACAATCTTATCCTTCTGTCTTCGATCACATTTTACTTTTTTTCTAGACAGAGTCTTGCTCTACAATAGTCACTTTTAAAATTATTTATTAGCCGGGTGAGGTGGCTCACGCCTGTAATCTCAGCATTTTGGGAGGCCAAAGTGGGCAGATCACCTGAGGTCAGGAGTTTGAAACCAGCCTGGCCAACATGGTGAAACCCCATCTCTACTAAAAATACAAAGAGTAGCCAGATGCGGTGGCATGTGCCTATAATCCCAGCTACTCTGGAGGCTGAGGCAGGAGAATTGCTTGAACCTGGAAGGTGGAGGTTGCAGTGAGCTGAGATCATGCCACTGCACTCCAGCCTGTGCAACAGAGCAAGACTCTTGTCTCAAAAATTAAACTAACATTCAGACCATTCAGCGGCCTCCCGCGCCCAGGTGGCCTGGTCCTCCATCTTGCCCTTCGCTCCATCTTGCCCTTCGCTCCATCTTGCCCTTAGCCTGAGCCCCCCTCCACCCCGCTCATTCTCCCTCTGGCCATTTGGGGTCACAGCACACCAAGAGAAGAGGACGCCACCTTCCCTGTCCCATCGCTACTCGGGTGTGCACCCTTTGCTAGGGCCCGTGCCTCCACCCAGGTCAGAGCTTGGAGATTCACCCCCTTGCTTTCACATTTAAATAAGATGCAGGCAAAAGGCTACCACAGAAATAGGTGTTGCACACTTGTTCATAAGCACTTGGTAGAAGCACATAGTAGGTGCTTAATATTTACTGAAAAGTCTAGTACCTAGTAAGCACACAAAACCTGGTGAAAGGCAGGGTGCGGTGGCTCACATCTGTAATCCCAGCACTTTGGGAGGCCAAGGCAGGCGGATCACCTGAGGTCAAGAGTTTGAGACCAGCTTGGCCAACATGGTGAAACCCATCTCTCCTAAAAATAAAAAAAATTATCCAGGTGTGGTGGCATGTGCCTGTAGTCCCAGCTACTTGGGAGGCTGAAGCAGGAGAATTGCTTGAACCTGAGAGGCGGAGGTTGCAGTGAGCCGAGATCACACTACTGCACTCCAGCCTGGGTGACAGAGTGAGACTCCGTCTCAAAAACAAAACAAAACAAAACAAGAAAAACCTGGTGAAAATAAAGCAACTGTCAACAATGCTTGGTGCCCAATGCCTGGCACTTAATATATGCTCCATGAGTGGCAGTTATAATTATTGCTATATTCTATCAGTGTTCCACACTAATTGACATAAATCTTACAAATATGCTGAGTTGGCCAGGTGTGGTGGCTCACACCTGTAAGCCTGCACTTTGGGAGGCAGATGTGGGAGGATTACTTGATTCCGGAAGTTCAAGACCAACCAGAGCAAGATGGGAAGACCTCCAACTACATTAAAAAAATAAATAAATAAATAATACTCAAACTCCTAACCATTCCTTAAGGTATTGTGTAAGCTCACACCTGTCCTCTCTCAATCACCAAACTCCAGCCCCATTGACCTCCTTTCTGTACTTCCAGCATACCTTGTCCATCTTATCCATAGCAATATGAGACTTTAGGTCAAATGTGTTCCTGAAATCAAGGTAGGCTATTATTTAAAGCAGTAGCTCTCAGTCCAAAGTGATATTGCCATTCTCAGGGGGCTGGGAAATGTGTGGAGGCTTTTTTGCAGATTGTCAAAATGACAAAGGGGATTGAATGGGTAGAGGTTAATCTCCATGAAACGTTATGAAGAATATCCTATCTAACATTCCAATAGTGCTCCATGTAGAGACATTTAGTGCAAAACATTCTTATGTCCACAAAAAGATGTGTGTAAGAATGTTCATAACAACTTTATTCATAATAGCGCCAAATTGGAAACATCCTACATTTGGCTAATTTGCTGCATTACGTTGTTGTTGTTGAGACGGAATTTCACTCTTGTTGCCCAGGCTGGAGTGCAATGGCAAGATCTCAGCTCACTGCAACCTCCACCTCCTGGGTTCAAATGATTCTCCTGCCTCAGCCTCCTGAGTAACTGGGATTACAGGCATGCGCCACCACATCCAGCTAATTTTGTATTTTTAGTAGAGACGGGGTTTCACCATGTTGGTCTCGAATGCCTAACTTCAGGTGATCTACCTGCCTCGGCCTCCCAAAGTGCTGGGATTACAAGTGTGAGCCACTGCACCCAGCCTTGCGTTTAATTGTAATAGATATCACTTAATAAGCATCTACATATTAATTAACTAAACATTATGTTTAAGTGCTTATTATACAGTGCTTTATTTTTTTTTTTTTTTTTTGAGACGGAGTCTCGCTCTGTTGCCCAGGCTGGAGTGCAATGGCCAGATCTCAGCTCACTGCAAGCTCCGCCTCCCGGGTTTACACCATTCTCCTGCCTCAGCCTCCGGAGTAGCTGGGACTACAGGCGCCCGCCACCTCGCCCGGCTAGTTTTTTGTATTTTTTTAGTAGAGACGGGGTTTCACCGGGTTAGCCAGGATGGTCTCGATCTCCTGACCTCGTGATCCGCCCGTCTTGGCCTCCCATAGTGCTGGGATTACAGGCTTGAGCCACCGCGCCCGGCAGTGCTTTATATTTTACAGAAGAATTTAAAGTGGAAAAAGATATGAAAAAGGGTTTTTTTTCATGGTAAAGGGTTAGAAGTTTTGCTTTTGGAGACAAAGCTAATTTTTAGGCTGGGTGTGGTGGCTCACGCCTCTAATCCTAGCACTTTGGGAGGCTGAGGTCGGCAGATCACTTGAGGTCAGGAGTTTGAGACCAGGCTGGTCAACATGGCAAAAACCCATGTCTACTAAAAATACAAAAATTAGCTGGGCGTAGTGGTGTATGCCTGTAATCCTAGCTACTCAGGAGGCTGAGACATGAGAATTGCTTGAACCTGGGAGGAGGAGGTTGCAGTGAGCCAAGATCCTGACACTGCACTCCATCCTGGGTGACAGAGTGAGACTCAATGTCAAAAGAAAAAAAAAGAGTTGGCTGGGCGTGGTGGCTCACGCCTGTTAATCCTAGCACTTTGGGAGACTGAGGTGGCAGATCACTTGAGGTCAGGGGTTCCAGACCAGCCTGGCCAACCTGGGGAAACCCCCGTCTCTACTAAAAATACAAAAATTAGCTGGGCCTGGTGGCATGCGCCTGTAATCCCAGCTACTTGGGAGGCTGAGGCAGGAGAATCGCTTGAACCGAGGAGGCAGAGGTTGCAGTGAGCCGAGATCACGCCATAGCACTCCAGCTTGGGCAACAGAGTGAGGCTCTGTCTAAAAAAAAAGTTAATTTTTAATGACAGATATAATGACATGGTAGAAATTACACATACACATTTATATATATATTAAGGTGAACTTTGTACAAATGCAAACTATTGTTATAAACTTAAACCAACTAAGTATTATTCCCCACTCTGTGGTGTATATCCTATGAACCCAGGTTCTTTGGGATATGTGAGAAAAATTAATGAACAAGTAGCATAAATATAAAACTATTAACAAAGAAGATCTAGAATAGAGAGAGATTTGCTATGTAGTGGTTAAAGACTTTTACTCTTCATTCTATATAAAGGACTTTTGTTTTCTTTTTTTTTTTTTTTTTGAGACGGAGTCTTGCTCTGTGGCTCAGGCTGGAGTGCAGTGGCCGGATCTCAGCTCACTGCAAGCTCCGCCTCCCGGGTTCACACCATTCTCCTGCCTCAGCCTCCTGAGTAGCTGGGACTACAGGCGCCCGCCACCTCGCCCGGCTGGTTTTTTGTATTTTTTTTTTAGTAGAGACGGGGTTTCACTGTGTTAGCCAGGATGGTCTCGATCTCCTGACCTCGTGATCCGCCCGTCTCGGCCTCCCAAAGTGCTGGGATTACAGGCTTGAGCCACCGCGCCTGGCCAAGGACTTTTGTTTTCTACTCATCTATTACTCATGGGATGACAAAAACTTTTAGAAGTGGTAGTCTATTTTATATATTTATATGTGTGTGTGTGTGTGTGTGTGTGTGTGTGTGTGTGTGTATATATATATATATTTTTTTTTAGACGGAGTTTTGCTCTTGTTGCCGAGGCTGGAGTGCAATGGCGTGATCTCGGCTCACCACAACCTCCGCCTCCCGGATTCAAGTGATTCTTCTGCCTCAGTCTCCCAAGTAGCTGGAATTACAGGTGCATGCCACCATGTCCAGCTAATTTTTGTATTTTTAGTAGAGACAGGTTTTCACCAGGTTGCCCAGGCTGGTCTCAAACTCCCGACCTTAAGTGATCCACCCACCTTGGCCTCCCAAAGTGCTGGGATAACAGGCATGAGCCACTGCACCCAGCCTGAATATATTAATAAATGTGCTTAAATATGGCACTAGAACTACAAAAGATTCACAATTAAAACATAAAATGAGTAATTTTGAGCAGTGAATGACAAATTGAGAAGGTGTTAAAGAGGTATTAAAATAAACAATACCGGCTGGCGCAGTGGCTCACGCCTATAATCCCAGCACTTTGGGAAGCTGAGGCGGGTGGATCACCTGAGGTCAGGAGTTTGCGACCAGCCTGGCCAATGTGGTGAAACCCCATCTCCACTAAAAATACAAAAATTAGCTGGGCGAGGTGGCGGGCGCCTATAATCACAGCTACTCGGGAGGCTGAGACAGGAGAATTGCTTGAACCCAGGAGGTGGAGGTTGCGATGAGCTGAGAACACGCCATTATACTCCAGCCTGGGTGACAAGATTGAAACTCCATCTTAAAAAAACAAAAAAAAAGGTGGACGCGGTGGCTTGCGCCTGTCATCCCAGAACTTTGGGAGGCCAAGGCAGGAGGATCACAAAGTTAGGTGATTGAGACCATCCTGGCCAACATGGTGAAACCCTGTCTCAACTAAAAATACAAAAAGTAGCCAGGTGTGGTGATGGGCACCTGTAATCCCAGCTACTCAGGAGGCTGAGGCAGGAGAATTGCTTGAACCCAGGAGGCAGAGGTTGCAGTGAGCCAAGATCATGCCACTGCACTCCAGCTTGGGCGACAGAGCAAGACCCCATATCAAAAAAAAAAAAAAAAAAGAAAGAAAGAAAGAAAAAAGAAGGCCGGGCGCGGTGGCTCAAGCCTGTAATCCCAGCACTTTGGGAGGCCGAGGCGGGCGGATCACAAGGTCAGGAGATCGAGACCACAGTGAAACCCCGTCTCTACTAAAAATACAAAAAATTAGCCGGGCGCGGTGGCGGGCGCCTGTAGTCCCAGCTACTCAGGAGGCTGAGGCAGGAGAATGGCGTGAACCCAGGAGGCAGAGCTTGCAGTGAGCCGAGATCGCGCCACTGCACTCCAGCCTGGGCAACAGCGTGAGACTCCGTCTCAAAAAAAAAAAAAAAAAAGAAAGAAAAAAGAAAAAAAAAAATAGCCTGGATGTATACTTAGATACAATGAGTCAGAGACTAGTCTGGTATTTTGTCATTTATTTAATAATTATGCTTACTCAATTCACTTTATTGCAATTAACAATAAATAGCTGTCCAGTTATAAGAAGATGAAATTCTCCAGATTAGGTGAACAGATTTAGATCTCGAAATGGAACATTTTGCCAATAAAGCCACAATAACCAGTTAGATTATTCTTGGGAAAAGTACATGTAATTTGGAGAAAGGAAAACTTCCTGAAAACATCCAAAATTCAGCAGACAACAAAAATCTGGGTAACTTGTCCTTGATTTGTTAGTACTATTTTTTTTTTTTTTTTTTGAGAAGGCATTTCGCTCTTGTTGCCCAGGCTGGAGTGCAATGGTGCAATCTTGGTTCACTGCAACCTCCGCCTCCCAGGTTCAAGGGATTCTCCTGCCTCAGTCTCCTGTGTAGCTGGGATTATAGGTGCCCACCACCACGCCCGGCTTTTTGTATTTTTAGTAGAGATGGGGTTTCACCATGTTGGCCAGGCTAGTCTCAAACTCCTGACCTTAGGTGATCCGCCCACCTTGGCCTCCCAAAGTGCTGGGATTACAGGTGTGAGCCACTGTACCTGGCCTAAATAGCTTATTTCATATATCAAGTGAAATTTAAATTATACAAAGGCTGGGCGTGGTGCTCACACCTGTAATCCCAGCACTTTGGGAGGCCGAGGTGGGTGGATCACAAGGTCAGGAGATCGAGACCATCCTGGGTAACACGGTGAAACCCCATCTCTACTAAAAATACAAAAAATTAGCCGGGCATGGTGGCAGGCGCCTGTAGTCCCAGCTACTTGGGAGGCTGAGGCAGGAGAATGGTGTGAACCCGGGAGGCGGAGCCTGCAGTGAGCCGAGATTGCACCACTGCACTCCAGCCTGGGCGACGAGCGAGACTCTGTCTCAAAAAAAAAAAAAAAAAAAAAAAAAAGTAAATTATACAAAACAAACTGTAGAGGTACTTATAACAGCATGACTATTTACATTAATCAACTTGCCTACACTTCAACCGAATACAACACAGAAATGATTAATATAAACATAAGCTTTTGGCCGGGCGCGGTGGCTCACGCCTGTAATCCCAGCACTTTGGGAGGCCGAGGCGGGCGGATCACAAGGTCAGGAGATCGAGACCACGGTGAAACCCCGTCTCTACTAAAAATACAAAAAATTAGCCGGGCGCGGTAGTGGGCGCCTGTAGTCCCAGCTACTCAGGAGGCTGAGGCAGGAGAATGGCGTGAACCCGGGAGGCGGAGTTTGCAGTGAGCCGAGGTCGCACCACTGCACTCCAGCCTGGGGGGACACAGCGAGACCCCGTCTCCAAAAAAAAAAAAAAAAAAACATAAGCTTTGATTTGACATATGCTTGTAGAAATTAATCAAACCTAGCTAAATCTTAAAATTCCTTTTTTATGTTTCTTTTCCTTTTTTTTTTTTTTTTTTTTTTTGAGATGGAGTGTCGCTCTGTTGCCAGGCTGGAGTGCAGCATTTGGATCTCAGCTCACTGCAACCTCCGACTGTCTGGTTCAAACGATTCTCCTGCCTCAGCCTCCTGAGTAGCTGGGATTACAGGCGCCTGCCACCACACCTGGCTACTTTTTGTATTTTTAGTTGAGACGGGTTTCACCATGTTGGCCAGGATGGTCTCGATCTCCTAACCTCGTGATCTGCTAGTCTTGGTCTCCCAAAGTGCTGGAATTACAGGCATGAGCTACCGTGACAGGCTTTTTTTTTTTTTTTTTTTTTTTTGAGATGGAGTCTTGCTCTGCCACCCAGGCTGGAGTGCAATGGCATGACCTTGGCTCACTGCAGCCTCTGCCTCTCAGGTTCCAGTGATTCTCCTGCCTCAGCCTCCCGAGTAGCTGGGATTACAGGCATGCGCCACCACGCCTGGTTAAATTTTTTTTGTATTTTTAGTAGAGACAGGGTTTCGCCATGTTGGCCAGGCTGGTCTTAAACTCCTGACCTCGTGATCTGCCCACTTCGCTAAATAGTATATATATGAAGTCTTTATAATTATTTTAATATTGTAATAATATAGTGTGTTGTGATTTGAATTCATTTGCACGGAAATCGATTACTGTCCTTTGTTTCTATTTCCCTATATTTTCTTTCCAAAGGCCTCATCAATATTGTCCTTTAATAGTATCCAAAACCCGAAATAATCTCGGTTCTTAGTATTTGACTCTATAGGAATACCTTTTTTCTCTCTCTCTCTCTCTCTTTTTTTTTTTTTGAGACGGAGTCTTGCTCTTGTCGCCCAGGCTGGAGTGTAATGGCATGATCTCAGCGCACTGCAACCTCCGCCTCCCAGGTTCAAGCTATTCTCATGCCTCAACCTCCCAAGTAGCTGGGATTACAGACATGTGTCACCACGTCCGGCTAATTTTGTATTTTTGGTAGAGACAGGGGTTCTCTATGTTGGTCAGGTTGGTCTCGAACTTTCAACCTCAGGTGATCCGCGCGCCTCGGCCTCCCAAAGTGCTGGGATTACAGGCGTGAGCCACCGCGCCCGGCCTGGGAACACCTTTTCTTACATCTTCAAGTGCCAGAAATGCTTATGAAAACGAGAAAAGAATTATTAAGAGTAATTATAAAGAAACACTCATTTTCTTCCCAAGAACGCCAAGGAGATTTCTTCTTTCCTCTTCTCTCTTTTCTTTTTTTTTTTCTGATTTCAAAGGAGTATAATTAAATTGCCAGGTAAAAGCTCAAAGGTCTTTTTCACAGTGTTTTGGAAGGTTCTCTGCTTGTGTTTGTATTCCCTTTAGCCTCCACCTTCCTCTATCCAGTCCCCGCACCCTTTCCCCCAGGTCCCTTTCTTCAAGGATTGAGAATAGCGCTCCTCCGGTTAAAATGAAGTCTCAGCACAGAATCTTCAAACCTCCTCGGAGGCCACCAAAGGTCCCTAACGCCGCCATGGAGATGAAGCACCTGGGGCGGGGCGAAGCGCGCTGGCCTACACCTGTGGAGGGGGCGGTGCCCCAACGGCCGCGACGGGGCTGGGGGAGGGAGTCACTCCCCGCTCGGGGGCGGTGACTCATCGCCAACCACCGGCTGCCAGAGGTGAGCAGTCCCGGGAAGGGGCCGAGAGGCGGGGCCGCCAGGTCGGGCAGGTCTGCGCTCCGCCCCGCCGCGCGCACAGAGCGCTAGACCTTCGGCGAGGGAGCACCCTCGACGCGGTCCGGGGACCTCCTAGTCGCTGTCCTCCCGACGCGGACCTGCGCGCCCCAGGCCTCGCGCTGCCCGGCCGGCTCCTGGCGCCCCACTCCCGGCGCACGCCCTCCCGCGAGTCCCCGGCTCCTCCTGCGCCCCTCTTCTCGGCGCGCGCGCAGCATGGCGCCCCCGCAGGTCCTCGCGTTCGGGCTTCTGCTTGCGGCGGCGACTGCGAGTTTTGCCGCAGCTCAGAAAGGTGAGGCGCGGACTTGGAGCAGAGTTGTGGAGTTGGGCTGGGCTGGGGGGCAGCGGCGCGCGGCCCCCGAAACAGGAACAATCGGGAGGGGACCAAGAAGCCGCGCTTTCCAGCCTGGAGACCGGACGGCGCGGCCGTGCCCCGGCCCAGGCCCTCCGAGCGGTAGGAATTGGCGAGGGGGCGCTCACTCGCGTGGTCCCGGGGAGCAGCCTCACTTTGCAGCTTTGCTCGCCTCGGTAGGGAAATGGACCGGGGCGGAGGCGGGGGACAGGTGGCGAACGGAGTGGCCACGTCCAGGGTTTCCTGCGGCCACCGAACCGGTGCCTCGCGCCCTGGCGCACGGACCTCCTCCGTTCGGGGCGGACTTGGGGCTCCAAAACAGCCCCAGCCGATGGCCGAGTCTCTGCGACAAGGACCAGCTGGCCTGCCCTTGTCCTTGTCACTGACAGCGGGCCCCGGATGTGGGCCTCAGGCGGGGACAGGTGCCCGCACGGAGGCCTCCAGGGCCGCTATGCACCTGCGCTCGCCAGGCGGCCTGGACTACACGGGGCGTGTGGGTGTTTTCCCTTTTCTAAGGATCATATGAGTAATGCCAAGCTTATTGTAGGGAACGCAGAAATAACAATAACCGTAAAGAGTAAAAACCTATAATCCCAGAATTTTGAGAATCCCATAATTAATAATTAGGTATATCTTTCTTTTTATTTATTTGTTTGTTTTATTTTATGTTTTGAGACTCAGTCTCCCTCTGTCGCCCAGGCTTGACGATCTCAGCTCACTGCAACCTCTGCCTCCCGGGTTCAAGCGATTCTCCTGCCTCAGCCTCCTGAGTAGAGTAGCTGGGATTACAGGCGCGGGCCACCACCCGGGGCTAATTTTTGTAGTTTTAGTAGAAACGGGATTTCTCCATGTTGGTCAGGCTGGTCTCGAACTCCTGAGCTCGTGATCCGCCCGCCTGGGCCTCCCAAAGTGCTGGGATTACAGGCCTGAGCCACCGCGCCCGGCCTATTTTATTTTTTTATTTGAAACAGCCTTGTTCTGTCGCCCAGGCTGGAGTGCAAGGGCACGATCTTGACTCATTCTAGACTCTGCCTCCCGACCTCAGACCATCAGTCTGCCTCAGCCTTTATGCCTGGCTAATTTTTGTGTTTATTTATTATTACATATTATTATTATTGAGACAGAGTTTCGCTCGTTGCCCAGGCTGGAGTGCAACGGAGCGATCTCGTCTCACTGCAACCTCCGCCTCCTGGGTTCAGACGATTCTCCAGCCTCAGCCCCCTGAGTAGCTGGGACTACAGGCATGCACCACCACGGTCGGCTAATTTGTATTTTTAGTAGAGACGGGATTTCTCCATGTTGGCCAGGCTGGTCTCGAACTCCTGATCTCATCTGATCCACCCACCTTGGCCTCCCAAAGTGCTGGGATTACAGATGTGAGCCACCGCGCCCGCCGAATATTTGTATTTGTAGAGACGAGACCTCACTATGTCGCCCAGGCTGGTCTCGAACTCCGGGGCTGAAGCGATCACTCGGTTTGGGTCTCCCAGAGTGCTGGGATTACAGGCATGAGTCGCCACATTCGGCCTTAAAAACAAGATTTAAAATGGTGACTGGTATGTTGCACCATTATTCAAATGTTAGACATGTAGTTTGGCTTAACTGTGGAATAAACAACTTGGCTGCTGGTTCGCGCTCTCTCTCTCTCTCTCTCTCTCTCTTTTTTTTTTTTGGAAACAGTGTCTCGGTCTGTGGTTCAGCCTGGAGTGCAGTGGCACATTTACAGCTCACTGCAACCTCCATCTCCTGGGGTCGAGTGATGCTCTTACCTGGACCTCCCAAAGTGCTGGGATTACAGGCATGAGCCACAGGTCCGGCATCTCTTGATTTATTTGTAAGATGGTGCCTAGAAGTGGAGTGGCGTTTGCCAAAGCTCTCTGGAAGGGCTTTTATACTTTCACCAACGGAGTGGCCTAAATTCAGTAATTATACTCTCAAAGTAATGCAGTTTAGTCAACTCATGTTTTTCTAGCTTCAATCTGTGACTACATACTTAATGTTAAATTGCTTTAAAGTGGTCATAGCTACTACAGGTTTGTTCTCCAAGTCTGCACCTGACTGGTCTGATTTAAATTTCACGCCCCTTAGGGATGAACAATGTGTTTTAAACATGTACAGGATGGGGCTGCAGAAGATTTAAACGCTTGAGAGCAAGTGCTGTATTTTCCCCTTTTGTGACCCCACTATTGAGTTTAGTGTTGGGCAGATTAAAGGTGGTTCATATCGATTATAACTTGAACAGGGAAAAGTTGGAGTCAACTTAGAGTACTTGGGATACGAAGGATCAATATAAAAACTCTGGTTTGTCGTGCTAGCTTTTTCTTTTTTTCCCTCTTCAGTTGAACTGAGGAGATAATTTTTGTTTTAATGACTGTGCTCTTTTAACTAGACAAAAGGAATTAGATAGTCTTGCCAATTCACAGTTAAATGAACTTTTGAGGTAGTTAAGGACAAAACTATTAAACTGACATCAATAACCCAGAATAGGCTGCTTAGTATCACTCTCTAAATCAGATACTAGGATTTAATTTAGTTAGGAAACTCACTTACAGGGATGATTATAACTGCAGTTGAAAGTGTAATTTTTCTGGCCGGGCACGGTGGCTCAAGCCTGTAATCCCAGCACTTTGGGAGGCCGAGACGGGCGGATCATGAGGTCAGGAGATCGAGACCATCCTGGCTAACACGGTGAAACCCTGTCTCTACTAAAAAATACAAAAAACTAGCCGGGCGAAGTGGCGGGTGCCTGTAGTCCCAGCTACTTGGGAGGCTGAGGCAGGAGAATGGCGTGAACCCGGGAGGCGGAGCTTGCAGTGAGCTGAGATCCGGCCACTGCACTCCAGCCTGGGCGACAGAGCATGACTCCGTCTCAAAAAAAAAAAAGAAAGTGTAATTTTTCTAAGATATAAAATGGTTTAAAGATTGAATATATTCTTGTTAAGCCCCGAAGGAAACATCCCTCATTTAAGAAAATGGGGTGGGAGAGCGACAGAAGGTGAGGATTTGCAGATCCTAGAATTGAATTGTTGATTTTTTTGTAAAAGAGTCAGTAACAGCTGGCCATGGTGGCTCACGCCTGTAACCCCAGCACTTTGGGAGGCTGAGGTGGGTGGATTACCTGAGGTCAGGAATGCTAGACCAGCCTGACCAACATGGTGAAACCCCATCTCTACTAAAAATACAAAAAAAGGCCGGGCGCGGTGGCTCACACCTGTAATCCCAGCACTTTGGGAGGCTGAGGCGGGCGGATCACGAGGTCAGGAGTTGGAGATCAGCCTGGCCATTATGCTGAAACCCCATCTCTACTAAAAATACAGAAATTAGCCAGGCGTGGTTGCGGACCACTGTAGTCCCAGCTATTCAGGAGGCTAAGGCAGGAGAATTGCTTGATCCTGGAAGATGGAAGTTGCAGTGAGCTGAGATCATACCACTACACCCAGCCTGGGCGACAGAGTGAGACTCTGTCTCAAGAAGAAAAACAAAAAAAGGCAGTGACTAACAGGGATGTTATTTAGCAGGACAGGAGTGAGGAAAGAGCTAAGACTGGGAGTTTCACAAAGACAAAGCTATAAATGATGTTTGGAGAGCTGTGTTCTTGTTTTAAAAAATTGTAACAGGAGGCCAGGCACAGTGGCTCATGCCTATAATCCCAGCACTTTGGGAGGCTGAGGTGGGAGGATTGCTTGAGGCCAGGAGTTCAAAACCAGCCTGGGCAATATGGCAAAACCCCGACTCTACAAAAAGTAAAAAATTAGCCAGGCATGGTGGTGCATGCCTGTAGTCCCAGCTACTTGGGAGGCTGAGATGGGGGAGGATCACTTGAGTCCAGTAGGTCCAGGCTGCAGTAAGCCAAGATTGTGCCACTGCATTCCAGCCTGGGCCACAGAGTGAGACCCTATCTCAAAAAGGAAAAAAAAAAAAAATCAAAACAGGAATGCATGTAGATTAAATTATGTGTCTGTATACAGTATGCAGACTTTTGCAAGTGCCAGGCACTTAGGAAGTAGTCTATAGCTGAAAAATAAAACATTCAGGACCACTTTTTAAGGTTTTGTGTCCTTGTAACTTTAAGGCATTATTATTGCTATATAACTTAGCAGGGACATGAGAGTTAATAGATCCATATTTTAAAGTAGTTTTTTTGTTTTTTTAAATTTTCTAGAATGTGTCTGTGAAAACTACAAGCTGGCCGTAAACTGCTTTTTGAATGACAATGGTCAATGCCAGTGTACTTCGATTGGTGCACAAAATACTGTCCTTTGCTCAAAGCGTGAGTAAAATATCCTTATTACCTGTAAGCTTTATTTTGACTTAATACTTCTTTAATTGATGTGCCTTGAGTTGGAAAGAGTTTTATTGGCTTAAATCTGAATCATGTTATAAAGTAAGTGTGGGAACACATAAGTTTCAAATAATCTTTGACCCTGGAACTTTATAGTTAATTTTTTTTTCCTGTAATCATGAAATCGGTTATTTTTCAGTTTGGCATTAAGGTTTCTTTTTCAGTGGCTGCCAAATGTTTGGTGATGAAGGCAGAAATGAACGGCTCAAAACTTGGGAGAAGAGCGAAACCTGAAGGGGCTCTCCAGAACAATGATGGCCTTTATGATCCTGACTGCGATGAGAGCGGGCTCTTTAAGGCCAAGCAGTGCAACGGCACCTCCACGTGCTGGTGTGTGAACACTGCTGGGGTCAGAAGAACTGACAAGGACACTGAAATAACCTGCTCTGAGCGAGTGAGAACCTAGTGAGTGGGGCTGCCTATACTACTTGTTTTCATGCTGTTCAGATTCATTTAATTAAATTTATTTTTGATTATGTAATATGATTTCATGGTTTAGAATTCAGAAGATAAGAGTGTCCAGTGAAAAGCTTCCTTCTTATTCCAGTCCCCACTGCTACCCAGTGGACCTCCATAGAATTGACGTTATTGATTATTCTATAACCTTCCAGAGATAGTTGATGAATGTGTTATGTATCTGTTTTATTATTTTTACGTAAACGGTAGCATACTAGGTATAATTTTTCTTTTATATCTTTACTTAACATTGTTCAGTATTTCATAGTTGCATTAGTATTAAATGTATGTAATTTAACCTATGTATTTGCTCATTTATTGTGCTTTAAAAGTGAGATATGCTTTAGGGATTGTTTAATGAAAAGGAACAGAAACCTACTCACGCTAGCTTAAGCAAAAAAAGACTTCATTGGAAGGCACTAGAAACTGGAAAGGATGTCAGGACCAAAGTGGGCACTTCCTGTTTTTCTATTTTGGTCTTCTGGAGCATCCTTGTCAATTTTCTCTTTGTGCCCTTTCTTTTCTTTTTTTTTTTTTTGAGACAGAGTTTCACTCTTGTTGCCCAGGTTGGAGTGCAGCGGCACAATCTCAGCTCACTGCAGCCTCGGCCTCCTGGGTTAAAGCAACTCTCTTGCCTTAGCCTCCTGAGTAGCTGGGACTGCAGCTGTACCACACCTGACTAATTTTTGTATTTTAGTAAAGACGGAGTTTCACCGTGTTGGCCAGGCTGGTCTCCAACTCCTGACCTCAGGCAATCCACCCACCTCCACCTCCCAAAGTGCTGGATTACAGGTGTGAGCCACTGTGCCTGGCCCTTTCATGGCTTTTCATCTTTTCAGTTGAACAGGGCACAACACTGCCAGCTAAACCTTGACTTCATGTAACCTTATGTATTGTGTCCAGAGAACAGAGGGTCAGTATTAGAAAGGGTGTTCCCTCCTGGGTGTGTCCTTTATGAAGGATGTGTAAGGGAATAAATTATGGGAATAGCTACTGCATAAATTTTTTTTCTCTTAGTCCTTATAATTCAAGAATTTTAGTATTAGCTTATTAGGAAAATAGTATAAAAGACTGAGTTATAGTCAACTGGCATTGTCTTTTTACTTTATAGCTGGATCATCATTGAATTAAAACACAAAGCAAGAGAAAAACCTTATGATGTTCAAAGTTTGCGGACGTAAGTGCGATGAAATGCATCATATTATTCTTGCGCAATTGGTGGCTCAAATCTTCCATCCTACACCATTTGAAAAGCCAAGTCTAAATGCTTTTTCATATTTCTGAAAAACAAAGTTACTTGAAATAGAGTTACAAGAATAGCGCAGAGATTCCAGGAATACACTTCACTCAGATTCACCAATTAACATTTTGGCATATTTACTTTTTATATATGTATGTGTGGATGAATATGTGTGTGTGCTTTATATCAGTGTATCTATGCATGTAGAAATATTTTTCCCAGAAGCATATGAAAGCAAGTTGTAGATATCAGGCCCCATTATCCCTAAGTACTTTAGTGTATCTTTTCCTAAGCACAAAAGGCATTCTCTTATATAAACCACTATACAATGATCAAATTTAGGAATTTTTCTTTTTTAGATGGAGTCTCGCTCTGTCACCCAGGCTGGCGTGCAGTGGCATGATCTCAGCTTACTGCAACCTTTGCCTCCTGGGTTCAAGCGATTCTCCTGCCTCAGCCTCCCAAGTAGCTGGGACTACAGGCGCCTGCCACCACGCCCAGCTAATTTTTGTATTTTTAGTAGAAATGGGGTTTTACCGTATTGGCCAGGCTGGTCTCGAACTCCCAAACTTGTGATCCTCCCACCTCCGCCTCCTAAAGTGCTGGGATTACAGGTGTGAGCCACCGCACCAGGCCAGGAAATTTAACATTGTATTACATTGTACCCATTTTCCCAATATTGTCCTTTGTGGTAATTTTTCCCCTCTGATTCAGAACCCAGTCCAAGATCATGTATCACATTAGTTGTCATGATTCTTTAGTCTCTTTTAATATTGAACAGTTTCTTGGCCTTTCTTTGTCTTCCATGAACTTGCTATTTTTGAAGAACATGGGCAAGTTGTTATATATAATGTCCCTCAAATTGTGATTTGTCTGATGTTTCTTCTTTTTTTTTTTTGAGTTGGAGTTTCCCAACAAAGTTGCCCAGGCTGGAGTGCAATGGTGCAATCATGGCTCACCGCAACCTCTGTCTCCCAGATTCAAGTGATTCTCCTGCCTCAGCCTCCCGAGTAGCTGGGATTGCAGGCATGCGCCACCATGCCTGGCTAATTTTTTTTTGTATTTTTTTTTTTTTTTTTTTTTTTTTTGAGACGGGGTCTCGCTCTGTCACCCTGGCTGGAGTGCAGTGGCCGGATCTCAGCTCACTGCAAGCTCCGCCTCCCGGGTTCACGCCATTCTCCTGCCTCAGCCTCCCGAGTAGCTGGGACTACAGGCGCCTGCCACCTCGCCCGGCTAAGTTTTTGTATTTTTAGTAGAGACGGGGTTTCACTGTGTTAGCCAGGATGGTCTCGATCTCCTGACCTCGTGATCCGCCCGTCTCGGCCTCCCAAAGTGCTGGGATTACAGGCTTGAGCCACTGCGCCCGGCCTTTTTTTTGTATTTTTAGTAGAGACAGGGTTTCTCCATGTTGGTCAGGCTAGTCTCGAACTCCTGACCTCAGGTGATCCGCCCACCTCAGCCTCTCAAAGTGCTGGGATTACAGGCATGAGCCACCTCACCCGGGCCTTGATGTTTCCTCTTGACTAAAAACACATTATGCATTTTTGACAGGAAAGCTACTTATGCTATCTTGTGTCCTTTGTAGTACTTCACATTAGGAGTTGCGTGATGTCAGCTTGTCCCTTTACTAGTAATGTAAACTTTGGTTAAAGTGGTATCCACCAGGTTTTTCCACTGTGAAGTTACCATTCTCCCTTTGTAATCCATAAGTAATCTATGGGCAGATACTTGGATATTAAGTAAATGTTCTTTTTCTAATTAAACTGGCACCCAGCAGTTTGAATATCAATGGATGATTCTAGCCTGAATCAATTATTATTATGATAGTTGCAAAATGGCAGAAAAATTTTAACTTGAATGACAATTCTACACCATGAGCTATCTGCTTTAAGAGTAGTGCTTCTTACTGTTGTGTGGTACAAACATATTTTTTTAATACAGATTTTAAATTCTTTACAGTGCACTTGAGGAGGCGATCAAAACGCGTTATCAACTGGATCCAAAATTTATCACAAATATTTTGGTATGATTTTTTAATAAGTGAGCTTTAGCAGGTGGTTGGTGAGACAGTATGTTTTGAGTATAAGGACAGCCAGTGATTTAAGTGGTGGTTAAATACACTTAGAGCAACAGTTTCAGATCTTGGGTACTTAATGTGAATTTCCTGTTACTGTTTTTTGTTTGTTTGTTTCTTTAAGACAGACTATTGCTCTGTTCCCCAGGCTGGAGTGTGGTGGCAAGATCTCCGCTCACTGTAACCTCTGCCTCCAAGGTTCAAGCAATTCTCATGCCTCAGCCTCCTGAGGAACTGGGACTGCAGGCACGCGCCACCATGCCCAGCTAATTTTTGTATTTTTAGTGTCAACGGGGTTTTGCTATGTTGGCCAGGCTGGTCTTGAACTCCTGGCCTCAAGTTATCTGCCTACCTCAGCCTCTCAAAGTGTTGGGATTACCGGTGTGAGCTACAAAGCCCAGCCCGTTGTTTTTGGTTATCGTTGTTTTCCTTCCGTAGCCTTTGAAAAGCCTAGTTTTACTCCTAAAGAAAATGTAGTATCTCTTAGTATCCCTAAAACATTTGAGTTTTCTTTTCCTGGAGAACCTGTCCCTGTAGATGAGCTCCAGTAACATCTTAAAGTAAATATGCACCAAAATAACTTTCAGTAAATATGGTTTTGGTGCATATTTACTTTAGGATGTTACTGGAGCTCCCATCTTCTCTGCTTTCAGGAACTGGTCCTTAACCAGTTAGCCCTTATTTAACTCTTTAAACTCTGGTTTAAAAAAAAAAGAAACTTGAATAGTGTGATGAAACTCTTTAAAGGCAGTATAAATTTATTCAAGACTCTTGGCCGGGCGCGGTGGCTCAAGCCTGTAATCCCAGCACTTTGGGAGGCCGAGACGGGCGGATCACGAGGTCGGGAGATCGAGACCATCCTGGCTAATGCGGTGAAACCCCGTCTCTACTAAAAATACAAGAAAACTAGCCGGGCGAGGTGGCGGGCGCCTGTAGTCCCAGCTACTCGGGAGGCTGAGGCAGGAGAATGGCATAAACCTGGGAGACGGAGCTTGCACTGAACTGAGATCCGGCCACTGTACTCCAGCCTGGGTGACAGAGCAAGACTCCGTCTCAAAAAAATAAATAAATAAATAAATAAATTTATTCAAGACTCTTTAGAAAGAATATACTTTTTTTACTCTTTAAAAACAACATGGTAAGGCCGGGCGCGGTGGCTCAAGCCTGTAATCCCAGCACTTTGGGAGGCCGAGACGGGCGGATCACGAGGTCGGGAGATCGAGACCATCCTGGCTAACGCGGTGAAACCCCGTCTCTACTAAAAATACAAGAAAACTAGCCGGGCGAGGTGGCGGGCGCCTGTAGTCCCAGCTACTCGGGAGGCTGAGGCAGGAGAATGGCATAAACCTGGGAGACGGAGCTTGCACTGAACTGAGATCCGGCCACTGTACTCCAGCCTGGGTGACAGAGCGAGACTCCGTCTCAAAAAAATAAATAAATAAATAAATAAATTTATTCAAGACTCTTTAGAAAGAATATACTTTTTTTACTCTTTAAAAACAACATGGTAAGGCCGGGCGCGGTGGCTCAAGCCTGTAATCCCAGCACTTTGGGAGGCCGAGACGGGCGGATCACGAGGTCAGGAGATCAAGACCATCCTGGCTAACATGGTGAAACCCCGTCTCTACTAAAAAATACAAAAAACTAGCCGGGCGAGGTGGCGGGCGCCTGTAGTCCCGGCTACTCGGGAGGCTGAGGCAGGAGAATGGTGTAAACCCAGGAGGCGGAGCTTGCAGTGAGCTGAGATCCGGCCACTGCACTCCAGCCTGGGCGACAGAGCGAGACTCCGTCTCAAAAAAAAAAAAAAAAAAAAAAAACAACAACATGGTAAATGCATACTGCGTTTTACCTTGCATTTCTTTTTTTTTTTCTTTTTTTTTTTTTTTAGACGGAGTTTTGCTCTTGTTGCCCAGGCTGGAGTGCAATGGCATGGTCTCGGCTCACCACAACCTCCACTTCCCAGGTTCAAGTGATTCTGCAGCCTCAGCTTCCCTAGTAGCTGGGATTACAGGCATGTGCCACCATGCCTGGCTAATTTTGTCTTTTTGGTAGAGATGGGGTTTCTCCATATTGGTCAGGCTGGTCTTGAACTCCCGACTTCAGGTGATCCGCCTGCCTCGGCCTCCCAAAGTGCTGGGATTACAGGCATGAGCCACCGCGCCCGGCCTTACCTTGCATTTCTTAATATTTTATTTTTTTTTCTTTCTTTTTTTTTTTTTTTTTTTTTTTTTGAGACGGAGTCTCGCTCTGTCGCCCGGGCTGGAGTCCAGTGGCCGGATCTCAGCTCACTGCAAGCTCCGCCTCCCGGGTTCACGCCATTCTCCTGCCTCAGCCTCCCGAGTAGCTGGGACTACAGGCGCCCGCCAACTCACCCGGCTAGTTTTTTGTATTTTTTAGTAGAGACGGGGTTTCACCGTGTTAGCCAGGATGGTCTCGATCTCCTGACCTCGTGATCCACCCGTCTCGGCCTCCCAAAGTGCTGGGATTACAGGCTTGAGCCACCGCGCCCGGCTTCTTTTTTTTTTTTTTGAGACGGAGTCTCGCTCTGTCGCCCAGGCTGGAGTGCAGTGGGGTGATCTCAGCTCACTGCAAGCTCTGCCTCCCGGGTTTATGCCATTCTCCTGCCGCAGCCTCCCGAGTAGCTGGGACTACAGGCGCCCGCCACCTCGCCCGGCTAGTTTTTTTGTATTTTTTAGTAGAGACGGGGTTTCACCATGTTAGCCAGAATGGTCTCGATCTCCTGACCTCGTGATCCACCCATCTCGGCCTCCCAAAGTGCTGGGATTAGAGGCTTGAGCCACCGCGTCCGGCCTAGTATTTTAGTTTTAAAGTAGTTCTAATCCAAATAAAATACTTTCATATCTTACTTAAAAACCTTTTCAATATAAGAAAATTCTCTTAGGAAAAATTGTGCATTGTAATTATGTTTGGTTTCATGGCTGTCTTATTTCCCTTTGATAGATTTAGAGACCTCCCAAAGATTTCTCGATTAATGAGCAACTTAATTATCCACTAATGGAAAGGAACAGCGATGCATGTAGATTACAGAAAATCAAACACTGACTATTCTGATTCTCAAATAATGTTATTTTCAAATGATTTTGACTATATTAGTGTTAATTTGTATTATTCAAATTTTTTTCCCCAGTATGAGGATAATGTTATCACTATTGATCTGGTTCAAAATTCTTCTCAGAAAACTCAGAATGATGTGGACATAGCTGATGTGGCTTATTATTTTGAAAAAGATGTGAGTATAATCTTCTTTATTCTATTCCTGTGTTCAGGAATGTAGTCTATCATGCCTCAACGAATTAAATATATTTCATCACCTTTTTCTCCACTTATAGATCAACCAAATGGTTCTGCTGCTGCCATTAATTTTGTCCTCCCTGTCACTCACATGCATCTTACTTGTTTGTGTATTTATGCCTCTTATCAAATTGTTCTGCCTAAAATATCTCCTCTGTTTCTTATAATTCTTATTTATTATCTACTTGGTAGTTCCTTAGTTTGTACATATATGGTCCCCTATGATATTTATAATTTACACAAATGAGTCTGTTTAAAAAGACTGTATAACTGGTATGATTAAAATATTTTGTTTAAACTTTAATGTATTATAGTGAAGTATTTTCTGTTGAAATATGAGGTTTGCTTCAAAATAATCTGGGTGGGGGTGAAGGGATAGAAGGAAGAAAAGATGAAGTAAGAGAGGCTGTGTGTTGATGTCCTTGCATCTGGGTGATAGGTACATGGGCGTCATTGCACTACTCTTTCTACTTCCGTGTATGTTGAAAGGTTCCTGTAATAAACAGTTTTTTAAAGTTCCAATAGATTAGATTGTTATCACTAAAACCATAAAGATTCTTGGCAGCGGTTCTTTTGGCATACAATTTGTATGTAATTATACGTGACCATGGTTTGTTTTCTTAAATATTTTTAATTCCTTTTCTCCTTTTCAATACAGGTTAAAGGTGAATCCTTGTTTCATTCTAAGAAAATGGACCTGAGAGTAAATGGGGAACAACTGGATCTGGATCCTGGTCAAACTTTAATTTATTATGTCGATGAAAAAGCACCTGAATTCTCAATGCAGGGTCTAAAAGCTGGTGTTATTGCTGTTATTGTGGTTGTGGTGATAGCAATTGTTGCTGGAATTGTTGTGCTGGTGAGTACAGAACAAGTAAAATTTCATTTAAGGGTATATTTTTTCAAGAAAAAGTAATAATGGCTGGGTGCGGTGGCTCACACCTGTAATCGCTACACTTTGGGAGGCTGAGACAGGTGGATCACTTGAGCCCAGGAGTTTGAGACCAGGCTGGGCAACATGGCAAAACCTTATCTGTACCAAAAATACAAAACTTAGCCAGACGTGATGGCTTGCACCTATGGTTCTATCTACTTAGGAGGCTGACGTGGGAGTGGTTAGTTGAGCCCAGGAGATCAAAGCTGCAGTGAGCCATGATCACACCACTGCACTCCAGCCTGGGCAACAGAGCAGGACCCTGTCTCAAAAAAAAAAAAAAAAAGGGGGGTCAGGCACCGTGGCTCACGCCTGTAATCCCAGCAGTTTGGGAGGCTGAGGTGGGTGGATCACCTGAGGTCGGGAGTTTGAGACCAGCCTGACCAGCATGGAGAAACCTGGTCTCTACTAAAAATACAAATTAGCCGGGCGTGGTGGCGCATGCCTGTAATCCTAGCTACTCAGGAGGCTGAGGCAGGAGAATCGTTTGAACCCAGGAGGCAGAGTTCGTGGCTGAGATCACGCCATTGTTCTCCAGCCTGGGAAACAAGAGCGAAACTCTGTCTCAAAAAGAAAAAGAAAGAGAGAGAGAGAGAGAGAAAGAAAGAAAGAAATCTTACTAACACAACAGAATTCGGAAACAGGTTTGAGGGTATTTGGAAACAGATTTCCAGTTCAATCAACCATGTTTGGCTCTCCATCTGGAACAAAACAAAAGTTGAATTCCTATTTCACTCCACCAGGCTGGCCATGTTGCCCAGCTGTGTGAGGGTGATATGTCCCGAGCACAGCAGTAGGAAAGGAGTTGGGCAGTGTATCCGTGTTCAAAGACATTTACATTTTTAAAAATATAAAAAAGTAAAACAATTCCCAAGAAAATTAATTGATGGAATGTTTGTACAACCTTGTGGTAGGGGAAACCATGTAAGGCAAGAAATCTGGAATCCATGATACATATGTGTATGTATATTTTGAGAGAGGGTCTTGCTGTGTCACCCAGGCTGGAGTGCAGTGGCATGATTACAGCTTACTGCAACCTCTAGTTCCTGGACTTAAGTAACCCTCCTGACCCAGCCTCCCAAGTAGCAAGGACTACAGGTACCTGCCACCATACCTGGCTAATTTTTTTTTTTTTTTTTTGAGACGGAGTCTCGCTCTGCCGCCCAGGCTGGAGTGCAGTGGCCGGATCTCGGCTCACTGCAAGCTCCGCCTCCCGGGTTTATGCCATTCTCCTGCCTCAGCCTCCCGAGTAGCTGGGACTACAGGCGCCCGCCACCTCGCCCGGCTAGTTTTTTGTATTTTTTTAGTAGAGACGGGGTTTCACCGTGTTAGCCAGGATGGTCTCGATCTCCTGACCTCGTAATCCACCCGTCTCGGCCTCCCAAAGTGCTGGGATTACAGGCTTGAGCCACCGCGCCCGGCCTAATTTTTTAACTTTTAGTAGAGACCAGGTCTTGCTATGGCTGCCGAGGCTGGTCTTGAACTCCTGGGCTCAAGCAATTCTTCCGGCTTAGCCTCCCAAACTGCTGGGATTATAGGCATGAGCCATTGCACCTAGTCCTATATATATATTTTGGCTTCATTAAAACTAAACATTTTATATGGCAAAGAAACTGTAAAGTAAAAAATGTCAATGATGGGCATGAAAAAAATATGGTGCATAAAGCAAGAATGGATATTATACATAATACACAAAGAGTTCTTACAAATTGATGAGGAAACCTAAAGAAAGAATTACAACAGGTAGGGATAGACAGTTAATAGAAATTTCAGATGGCAAATGAACACGAGTGGTTAATGCTGGAAGTCTAATTATCCTGTAGAAATAAATGAAAACACAAGTGCAATAAGGAAGCACATTCAGTTATTGTATCATAGCATCACTTGTAAGGGTGAATCTGGCCAGGCGTGGTGGCTCACACCTATAATCCCAGCACTTTGGGAGGCCGAGGTGGGCGGATCACCTGAGGTCAGGAGTCCAAGACCAGCCTGACCAACATGGAGAAAGCCTGTCTCTACTATAAATACAAAATTAGCCAGGCATGGTGGTGCATGCCTATAGTCCCAGCTACTCAGGAGGCTGAGGCAGGAAAGTCGCTTGAACCCAGGAGGCAGAGGTTGTAGTGAGCCGAGATCATGTCATTGCACTCCAGCCTGGGCAACAAGAGCGAAACTCCGTCTCAAAGAAAGAATAAAAACAAACAAACAACAAAAAAAGTGAATCTGAAAAATAGCCTGAGTGTGTATCAGTAAGAGAGTAAATTGTATTTATTGTATCTACGATAGGGAATAATGTGAATCAATGAGTTCGATCTTTACCTTTGGATCTGGAATGGTTGCTATGATGTTGATACGGGCTGTGCACAGGTGGTGATGATACTGCATGATCCCATTTTTAGACCCCAAAACTTAGATGCATGTATATATATATGATATTTGTATTGGTGTGGAAAAGGAGGATGTGGAAGAATGCACACCAAACTGTTAAATTTCTTTCTTTCTTTTTTTGAAATGGAGTCTCGCTGGCCGGGCGTGGTGGCTCAGGTCTGTAATCCCAGCACTTTGGGAGGCCGAGGCGAGCAGATCACGAGGTCAGGAGATGGAGACCATCCTGGCTAACACGGTGAAACCCCGTCTCTACTAAAAATATGAAAAATTAGGCCGGGCGCGGTGGCTCAAGCCTGTAATCCCAGCACTTTGGGAGGCCGAGACGGGCGGATCACGAGGTCAGGACATCGAGACCATCCTGGCTAACACGGTGAAACCCCGTCTCTACTAAAAAATACAAAAAACTAGCCGGGCGAGGCAGCGGGCGCCTGTAGTCCCAGCTACTCGGGAGGCTGAGGCAGGAGAATGGCGGGAACCCGGGAGGCGGAGCTTGCAGTGAGCTGAGATCCGGCCACTGACCCCAGCCTGGGCGACAGAGCCAGACTCCGTCTCAAAAAAAAAAAAAAAAAAAAAAAAAGAAAAATTAGCCGGGCGTGGTGGCGGGCACCTGTAGTCCCAGCTACTCAGAAGGCTGAGGCAGGAGAATGGTGTGAACCTGGGAGGCAGAGCTTGCAGTGAGCCAAGATTGCACCACTGCACTCCAGCCTGGATGACAGAGCAAGACTCTGTCTCAAAAAAAAAAAAAAAAGAAATGGAGTCTCGCTGTGTCGCCCTGGCTGGAGTGCAGTGTCACGATCTCGGCTCACTGCAATCGCTGCCTCCCGGGTTCAAGTGATTCTCCTGCCTCAGCTCCCAAGAAGACGGCCACCATGTCTGGCTAATTTTTGTATTTTTAGTAGAGATGGGGTTTCACCTTATTGGCCAGGCTGGTATCGAACTCCTGACCTCGTGATCCACCTGCCTCGGCCTCTCAAAGTGCTAGGATTACAGGCGTGAGCCACTGTGCCTGGCTTCTTTTTTCTTTTTCTTTTTTTTGAGATGGAGTCTGTCACCCAGGCTGGAGTGCGGCGGTGTGATCTCGGCTCACTGCAACCTCCGCCTCCCAGGTTCAAGCCATTTTCCTGCCTCAGCTTCCCAAGTATCTGGGACTACAGGCGTGCACACCATGCCTGGCTAATTGTTTTGTATTTCTGGTAGAGATGGGGTTTCACCATGTTGGCCAGGCTGATCTCGAACTCCTGATGTCAGGTGATCTACTCACTTCGGCCTCCCAAAGTACTGGGATTATAGGCATGAGCCACCGTGCCTGGCCTAAACTGTTAAATTTCTTTAAAGATTATTCATTGTGGCCGGGCACAGTGGCTCATGCTTGTAATCCCAGCACTTTGGGAGGCCGAGGTGGGTGAATCACGAGGTCAGGAGTTCGAGACCAGCCTGACCAACGTGGTGAAACCCCGTCTCTACTAAAAATACAAAAATTAACTGAGCGTGGTGGAGCACACCTGTAATCCCACCTACTCAGGAGGCTGAGGCAGGAGAACTGCTTGAGCCCAGCAGACGGAAGTTGCAGTGAGCCAAAATTACGCCACTGTACTCCAGCTTGGGTGATAGAGCGAGACTCCGTCTCAAAAAAAAAAAAAAAGATTATTCATTGTTTCCTTTTTTCCCCTCCCTTCCTTCCTTCTTTCCTTCTTTCCTTCCTTCCTCCCTCCCTCCCTCCCTCCCTTCCTTCCTTCCTTCCTTCCTTCCTCCCTCCCTCCCTCCCTCCCCTCCCTCCCCTCCCTCCCCTTCCTCCCCTTCCTCCCCTTCCTCCCCTTCCTTCCTTGTTCTCCCATTGGATCCAGCATTGTCTTTTATTTATTTATTTATTTTGGTTTGTTTCACTTGTCGTGGTAGACTTTGTTTTTGTTTAGTAGTGAAAATTTTATTATTATTATTATTATTTTTGAGACGGAGTCTCGCTCTGTTGCCCAGGCTGGAGTGCAGTGGCACAATCTCGGCTCACTGCAAGCTCCGCCTTCTGGGTTCACGCCATTCTCCTGCCTCAGACTCCGGAGTAGCTGGGACTACAGGCGCTCACCACCACGCCCGGATAATTTTTTGTATTTTTAGTAGAGACGGGGTTTCACCGTGTCAGCCAGGATGGTCTCAATCTCCTGACCTCGTGATTCGCCCACCTTGGCCTCCCAAAGTGCTGGAATTACAGGCGTGAGCCACCATGCCTGGCCACTATTTTATTATTTTTGAGACAGAGTCTCCGTCTGTTGCCCAGGCTGGAGTGCAATGGTGCACAATCTTGGCTCACTGCAACCTCTGCTTCCTGAGTTCAAGCTATTCTCCTGCCTCAGCCTCCCAAGTAGCTGGGATTACAGGCATATGCCACCACGCCTGGCTAATTTTTGTATTTTTAGTAGAGATGGGGTTTCACCATATTTGCCAGGGTGGTCTTAAACTCCTGACCTAAAGTGATCCACCCACCTCGGCCTCTGAAAGTGGTAGGATTACAGGCATGAGCCACCGTGCCTGGCCTATTTTATGTATGTATGTATGTATGTATGTATGTATGTATTTTTAGAGATGGAGTCTTGCTCTGTCACCCAGGCTGGAGTGCAATGGCACCATCTCGGCTCACTGCAACCTCCGCCTCTTGGGTTCAAGTGATTTTCCTTCCTCAGCCTCCCGAGTAGGTGGGACTATAGGCGACTGCCACCACGCCTGGCTAATTTTTTTGTATTTTTAGTAGAGTCGAGGTTTCATCATGTTGGCCAGGCTGGTCTTGAACACCTGACCTCAAGTGATCCTCCCGCCTTGGCCCCACAAAATGCTGGGATTACAGGCATGAGCCACCATACCTGGCTCACCTTATTTATTTCTAAGAGACAGGGTCTTACTCTGTAACCCAGGCTGGAGTGCAGCAGTGCAATCTCCACTCACTGCAACCTCTGCCTCCCGGGTTCAAGCGATTATGGTGCCTCAGCTTCCTGAGTAGCTGAGATTACAGGCGCGCACCATGACACCTGGCTAATTTCTGTATTTTTAGTGGAGATGGGGTTTCACCATGTTGGCTAGGCTGGTCTGAAACTCCTGACCTCAGATGATCCTCCCACTTCGGCCTCCCAGAGTGCAGGGATTACAGGCATGAGCCCCTGCACTGGCATGAAATTTTTAATTTAAGAAACAATAAATGTTTATGGATAGATGTTAAAATTAATTTTTTTTTCAGATCAAAATTATGTCCATTAAAAGCATATATGTCAATTTAGATAACCTTTTTTTGAGTAGCAGTCCTAAAACAGTAATTGTCTTTCTTCCACTCAGGTTATTTCCAGAAAGAAGAGAATGGCAAAGTATGAGAAGGCTGAGGTAAATGGATTACTTACCTAAATAGAAAGGCCCTGTTGAATCTGTTACTCCTAGTCACTCTACCTTCCTACACACTGATGCATTTCAGTTATACTGGAGTCCCTTTATACTGTTTTCTTTAGGGTCTTAGGGACAGTCTTAGAATGTGCTCTTACCTAAATCTTCTTGTGTGAGTTCCATGGCAGATCACCATCTATTGATTTTTGCCTCATAGAAGAGTGGAATGGGAAGCCTATGGTTTTTATTTTACAAAGTGTCAACATCTAGCAGAAGCTTCTAAAGGCATACTCCAGTGGATTCACCTTGGAGAAACTCATTGTGACTAATGATCTGTTATCTTTATGCCAGTGAAATAGTCATTTAATATGAACTTAATTTGTCATAATAAATCTATTGTGTACTAACTAGTCATCTATACTAGTATGAGATCAAAGTGTCAGATTGTTGGTGTGTTTTGGTCCCTTGGAATTGAATATGAACACTTGTCCTTGAACCCTATCATTAACATTTTTCATATATCTGTCAATTTTTGTGTATCTTTGTATATGGGCCACTTACTAATATTTTAGCAAGTAATAAAAATAGAAACGTAAAGGAATATTGGAAAAAATCTAATAGAACCAGAAAGTTCTAGCATTTTTTTCCCATTCCGTAGTAGGTCATCTGGCTTATTTGGTTTGGTGACCACAAGTCTAGAAGACTAACCTGAATTGAACTGTAACAGACAGGCAGAAAGACAATGTAGTGTTGTAGTGCAGAACAGTACAGACCTGGGTTTGGCTGGGCAAAGTTGTATAACTTCTTTAAGCCTCCATGTTTCCTCATCTGTAAAATGAGGATAATAGATAGTATAGACCTGTTGCAAGGATTAAACATAATCGGTGTAAAGTGTTGGTCCCATGCTTGCCACATAAGAAAATATTTGTCAACAGAGTAGTAGTAGTCATTATCATCGTCTCAGTTTGCCTGTAACTGGTTGTGTGATCTGAGACAAACACTAATTTTGAACTTGAGTTTCCCCACATATAAAATGAAAGATTGATAATAGAAAGTAAATCAATGTTTTCCTAATCTTAAAAATAGTATGCACTTAATAAAAATCTTATTCTTAAAGATCTAGCTTACCTCCAACTTGCCCTAGTCACTTTGGCGATCTTGTCTCTAAATAGAAGCTTGAAAACACTTAAATGTGTGTTTCCTTGCAATATAACTTTTTCTTTTTTTATTTAAATAAGTCTTATAAATGTGGAAAAAAATCATCTTGTGTTCCTTTAACTTTATTATTTAGTACTATTTTCAGAGTGAACAAAAGATTGAAAAATTATTTAGAATTTTTTTCTGTACTTTTTCCTGTTTCAGATAAAGGAGATGGGTGAGATACATAGAGAACTCAATGCATAACTACTATAATTTGAAGATTATAAAAGAAGGGAAATATCAAATGGACGCAAATTACAAATGTGTGCACATGGGACGAAGACATCTTTGAAGGTCATGAGTTTGTTAGTTTAACATGATATATTTGTAATAGTGAAACCTGTACTCAAAATATAAGCAGCTTGAAATGGGCTTTACCAATCTTGAAATTTGACCACAAGTGTCTTATATATGCAGATCTAATGTAAAATCCAGAACTTGGACTGCATAGTTAAAATGTTTTATGTGTAGCGTTCAAATGTGTGCATTAAATATGCTTCCACAGTAGAGTTTGAAAAACTATCTGATTTGTGATTGAAAGCTGCCTTTCTATTTACTTGAGTCTTGTACATACATACTTTTTTATGAGCTATGAAATAAAACATTTTAAACTGAATTTCTTAACTTTGACATTTCAAATTTCTTCTTGTTCTTGTTCTTTTTTGTAGGGAAAAGAAAGCTCAGCCTGTTACTGTGTCTATATAGAAAGAAGTAGACATAAGAGACTCCATTTTGTTCTGTATTTGAGATGCTGTTAATCTGTGACCCTACCCCCAACCTTGTCCTTGCAAGAGACATGTGCTGTGGTGACTCAAGGTTTAAAGGATTTTGGACTGTGCAGGGTGTGCTTTGTTAAACAAGTGCCTAAAGGCAACTTGCTGGTTAAAAGTCATCACCATTCTCTTAATCTCAAGTACCCAGGGACACCCACACTGCCAAAGGTCGCAGGGACCTCTGCCTAGGAAAGCTAGGTATTTTCCAAGGTTTCTCCCCATGTGATAGTCTGAAATATGGCCTCGTGGGAAGGGAAAGACCTGATCATCCCCCAGCCTAACACCCGTGAAGGGTCTGTGCTGAGGAGGACTGGTACAAGAGGAAAGAAGGCCTCTTGGCCGTTGTTGGCAGTTGAGATAGAGAAAAGCATCTGTCTCCTGCCCGTCCCTGGGCAATGGAACATCTCGTATAAAACCCGATTGTACGTTCTGTTTACTGAGAAAGGAGAAAACCGCCTTAGGGTGAAAGGCGGGACTTGCTAGCGCAATGCTGCTCTTTATGCACTAAAAAGGTTTATGGAGATGTTTGCATATGCATATCAAGGCACAGCACTTTTCCTTAAACTTACTCATGTCACAGAGAACTTTATTCATATGTCTTACTGCTGACCTTCTCCCTATAATGATCCTATTATCCTGCCACTTCCTTTTCTTTAAGATAGTAAAGATAATTATCAATAAATACTAAGGGAACTCAGAGACTGGTGCCGGCGTGGGTCCTCTGTATGCTGAGCGCCGGTCCCCTGGGCCCGCTTTTTCTTTCTCTATACTTTGTCTCTGTGTCTCATTTCTTTTCTCAAGTCTCTTGTTCCACCTAACGAGAAACGCCCACAGGTGTGGAGGGGTAGGCCACCCCTTCACTTTTTTATTTTTTTTGTGAGATGGAGTCCTACTCTGTCGCCCAGGCTGGAGTGCAGTGGCGCAATGTCCGCTCACTGCAACCTCCGCCTCCTAGGTTCAAGCGATTCTTCTGCCTCAGCCTCCCGAGTAGCTGGGACTACAGGCGCCCACCACCATGGCCGACTAATTTTTGTATTTTTAGTAGAGACGGGGTTTCACCTTGTTGGCCCAAGCTGGTCTTGAACTCCTGACCTCAGGTGATTCGCCTGGCCTGAATTTGAAACTAAGAGGCAGTAAGTTAGTAACTGGCACACTCTTCAACCCATTGCCTTCTAGACTCTGTCCTGTCTCTTCTGAAGCTACTTTCGCTAAGGTCAACACTGACCTGCTAATTGCTGGTGATCCTCTTCCCCCGGTGTTGAATCATTTGCTTTCTCTGCAGCCTGTCACCATGATGACTTCCCCATTCTCTACCCCAGTGTGTTGTCCTTTTATTTCCTTTGGCTTCACTGGTATGAATCTCTCCTGACTTTTTTCCTCTTTTACTGATTCTGTAATACTGGTGTTCCCAGGATTTGTCCTTAGTTCTATTTTTCCTCCCTTTTTCTTCCTGGAGGATTTCATTCGTTCTCTTACCTTTGTTACCTTCTGTGAGGCTCAGTGAGAACAGAAGCACCATCTCCATTGCTGTTTTTTTTTCCTGAGATCTTTAGTAAAGTATGTATATTTCACATAACTAGTTTTTAATGATTCATCTTCATCCACAAACCTATTTTATAGCTTGTATTTTCAGAATCAATTGATGGCATTGCCATGAACCGAGTCCTAAATTCCTTCTCTTTTACTTCCTCCATTGTTATAGTCACCAGACCCTGTGATTCTCCCCAAGAAATAAATGCTCCTCTAATCTGCCTTCTCTTACACACTTTCCCTGGTCTTTTTATCAACAGTCTATTCCCTCTCCAGCCCAAACCTCATATTGCTCCCGGGATGATTTGCCTAAAGTTGATCACAACACTTTTTTATGACATAAGATGTACCCCTTTCCCCTGCCAGAGGGGCATATATAAGGCCTTTCAGTCTGGCCCTGTAGTGACACCTTTTCTCCTTTTGGCTGTCTGGCATCCCATCTCCTCTGCAACTGGGGAAGAATTATCTGTATGTGGTATTGTGAGAGCCAGGTCTCTACCTCCCTCTTTAGAAGTTTAAGGGCAGAAATCCTCTCATGGCTCTCAGCATCCAGAGCACAGGCACCCCCACATAGTACTTGGACTCTTGTGATGGAAAGAAGTAAGAGCAGTTGAGAAAACACTCACGGGCAGTGGTGGCATGTTGCAGTGGTGGCATCCCAGCCCTTGGTCGTCTCTGCTCCACATGACCCTGTGGCCATCCAGCTGTGGTTGCTCTGCTTGGCCTCCCTTGGCTGCTCCTTCCTCTCCCCTCCCATTGCCAATACTTTGCTCCAGAGCTTTATCACATGCCTGGATTAATTTAATTTCTGACCTTCCCAATACCAAATTCTCCCCACTCTCAATTCTTTCCCAATGTCATTGCCAGAATAACTAAAATCTAGTCATAATCTACCGCATTTCTCACTGTACCTCCAATACATCAAATTTTCCTGCATTTAAGATTCCCCTTCCCATTCCTCAAATGTTCCTGTTCCTTTGTCCTTCCTTCCTTCCTTCCTTCCTTCCTTCCTTCCTTCCTTCCTTCCTTCCTTCCTTCCTTCCTTCCTTTCTTCCTTCCTTCCTTTCTTCCCTCCCTCCCTCCCTCCCTCCCTTCCTTTCTTCCTTTTTTTTTTTCTTTTTTTCCCTGCACAGGGTCTTGCTGTCTTGCCCAGTCTGGAGTGCAGTGGCACAAACACAGCTCACTGCAACCTCTACCTCCAGGGCTGAAGTGATCCTCCCGCCTCAGCCTTCTGAGTATATAGGACTATAGGTGTGCACCACCATGCCTGGCTAATTTTTTAAATTAATTTTTATGAGTCAGAGCCTGGCTCTGTAGCCCAGGCTGGAGTGCAGTGGTGTAATCTTGGCTCACTGCAACCTCCACCTTCTGGGTTCAAGCGATTCTTGAGCCTCAGCCTCCTGAGTAGCTGGGATTACAGGTGCCCGCCACCACATCCAGCTAATTTGTTGTATTTTTAGTAGAGGTAGGGTTTCACCATGTTGGCCAGGCTGAAATATGTTTATAACTTTTTTGTAGAGACAGTGTCTCGCTGTGTTGCCCAGGCCAGTCTCGAACTCCTGGACGCAAACCTTCCTCCTACCTTGGAGGATGCAATACCGAAGTGTTGGGATTACAGGCGTAAGCCACTGTTCCTGGCCCCTCTGTCCTTTTATACCTTGACTTGGGTTCTATCCTTCCTTTGCTTATGTTCTTCCTTAGGCTTGGGAAACCCTCTGCTTAGTCAAGGCCTAGCAGAAGATCTTCTTTTACAAATCCTTGCACCACTTTAACCTCATCTTTTTCTACGATCAACACAGCACTTTTGGTAGATATACTTTCCCAATTCTTTCCTATCATCCTAAGACATGTTCCCCCTCCCTCATTAAAAATTCCCACTGAAGTCTGGGCACTGTGGTTCATGCCTGTAATCTCAACACTTTGGGAGGCCGAGGTGAGCGGATCACCTGAGGTTGGGAGTTCGAGACCATCCTGACCAACATGGAGAAACCCCATCTCTACTAAAAATACAAAAAATTAGCTGGGCATGGTGGTGCATGCCTGTAATCCCAGCTACTCAGGAAGCAGAGGCAGGAGAATCGCTTGAACCTGGGAGGTGGAGGTTGTGATGAGCGGAGATCACGCCATTGCACTCCAGCCTGGGCGACAGAGCAAGACTCCCATCTCAAAAAATTCCTACTGTAGGTGGGGTATGGCAGCTCAAGTCTGTAATCTTAGTAATTTGGGAGGCTGAGTCGGGAGGATTGCTTGAGGCCAGGAGTTCAAGACCACCTGAGCAACATGACAAGACGCCCCATCTCTAAAATAAATAAATAAATAAATAAATAAATAAATAAATAAATAAATAAAAATTCCCACTAATCTTAGCCTTCTAACAATCTACCATTCCCATCTGTCTTTTTTCCTTCTTATCAAACTTTATTTTTTATTTATTTTTGAAGTGGGGTCTCAGCCTGTTGCCCAGGCTGGAATGCAGTGGCGCAATCTTGGCTCATGGCAACCTCCTGAGATGGGATAATTCCCTTGACCTTGACCCCTTTCGTGGGCAGGAACTGGAGTGGCTCCTTTCAGCCCACTGCTGGCCACTTTTTGGAAGAGGGAATGTGTGAACAAGCAGTGTGGGAGCCAGAGTGAACGCATGCTGGAACCAGTTGGTCGATCCTCTCTGGTGGGAGCAGGCTCTGTACGGCCCTGGCAGCAGCATCCAAGCCCCTGCCCTCTTGGCACCCAGGTTCTTGCCTGGCATCTGGAAAGAATCAGGACAAATGAATGGATTGAAGGGGTAGTGTATGCGGAGGATTTTACTGGGTGATGGAAATGGCCCTCAGTGGGATGGCAGCTGGAATGGGGGTGGTACAGGAAGAAGGTCTTTCCCTAAAGCCGTACCCTCCGAAGTTAGCTGCGTCTGTTCTGCAGTCTCTGACAGTAGCTTCTTTGCTTGCTACTCGGCTGCTTATGTTGCTCTGCCAGCTGAAGTCATTATGGGCACAGGATAGGGGCATGGCAGGCTAAAAAGGTTAACATTTGGGCAGAAAAATGGGGTCAGCTGTTTTCACTTAGGGCCGTGGTTGCAGGCTTAGGGTTGGGGTTTGGCCGGTAGCCCAGCCATTCTGTCTCACTCTGCCTCCCAGGCTTAAGCCACCCTCCTACCTCAGCCTCCCAAGTAATTGGGAGACTACAGGAACCCACTACCACGTCTGGCCGTTTTTTTGTTTGTTTGTTTGTTTGTTTGTTTGTTTTGTATTTTTAGTAGAGACGGGGTTTCACCATGTTGGCCAGGCTAGTCTTGAACTTCTGACCTCAGGTGATCTACCCACCTCGGCCTCCCAAAGAGCTGGGATTACAGGCATGAGCCGCTATGCCCGGACCCTTTCTTATCAAACTTTAAAAGGCAACTAGCCCATTCTGCTTTCAGAATGAACTGTTCAACCTGTAGAGTTTCCATTCCCAATGTCAACCAACCAAAGAGCTTTCTCAAAAAATGACTTAATGGCCGGGCGCAGTGGCTCACACCTGTAATCCCAGCACTTTGAGAGGCCGAGGTGGGTGGATCACCTGAGATTGGGAGTTCGAAACTAGCCTGACCAACATGGAGAAACCCCGCCTGTACTAAAAATACAAAATTAGCTGGACGTGGTGGCACATACCTGTAAACTCAGCTACTCAGGAGGCTGAGGCAGAAGAATTGCTTGAACCCAGAAAGCAGAGGTTGTGGTGAGCTGAGATTGCCCATTGCACTCCAGCCGGGGAAACCATCTCAAAAAAAAAAAAAAAAAAAAAAATCAGATCCTTTGTCCATTTTTACTTTTTATTTTATTTTATTTATTTAGAGACAGGGTCTCACACTGTCCAGGCTGGAGTGCAGTGGCACGATCTTGGCTCATTGCATTCTCCGCCTCCTGGGTTCAAGCCATTCTCCTGCCTCAGTCTCCCAAGTAGCTGGGATTACAGGCACCTGCCACCATAGCTGGCTAATTTTTTGTATTTTTTTTTTTTTTTAGTAGAGATGGTGTTTTACCATGTTGGTCAGGCTGGTCTTGAACGCCTGATCTCTGGTGATCCGCCAACTCGGACTCCCAAAGTGCTGGGATTACAGGGTTGAGTCACTGTGCCCAGCTGCTTTGTCCATTTCTAAATTGAGTTCTTTATCTTTCTATTATTAAGATGTAAGATGTATATGTTCTGGATACACAAGTCTATTTTTTTTTTTTTTTTTTTTGAGACGGAGTCTGGCTCTGTCGCCCAGGCTGGAGTGCAGTGGCGCGATCTCTGCTCACTGCAAGCTCCGCCTCCCGGGTTCACGCCATTCTCCTGCCTCAGCCTCCTGAGTAGCTGGGACTACAGGTACCCGCCACCATGCCTGGCTAATTTTTTTTTATTTTTTAGTAGAGACAGGGTTTCACCATGTTAGCCAGGATGGTCTCAATCTCCTGACATTGTGATCCACCTGCCTTGGCCTCCCAAAGTGCTGAGATTACAGGTGTGAGCCACCACGCCCGGCCTACAAGTCTATTATCAAGTATAAGTTTTGAAAATAATTTCTTGGCTGGGTGCAGTGGCTCACGCCTGTAATCCCAACACTTTGGGAGGCCAAGGCAGGCAGATCGCTTGAGGTCAGGAGTTTGAGACCAGCCTGGCCAACATGGTGAAACCCCTTCTCTGCTAAAATACAAAAATTAGCTGGGCGTGGTGGTACACACCTGTAATCCTAACTACTCAGGAGACTGAGGTAGGAGAATCGCTTGAACCCGGGAGGCAGAGGTTGCAGTGAGCCAAGATTGTGCCATTGCACTCCAGCCTACGTGACAGAGCAAGACTCAGTCTCAAAAACAAAACAAAACAAAACAAAACAAAATTTCTCAGATAAATAAATAAGTAGATAAATGAGTTTCAACACCAGCTGGTGCAGGGGGAGGGCAGGAATAAATGGAAATAATTTCTCCAAGAAAATACAGAGAACATGAAAAGATACTCAACATTATTAGTCATTAGGGAAATGCAAATCAAAACACAGTAAGATGCCATTTTCCACACACTAGAATAGCAATATCAAGAACACAATAAAATAACAAGCGTTGGTGAGACTTTGGAGAAGTTGGAACCCTCATACATTGCTGATGAGAAAGTAAAATGTTGCAATTATTTTGGAAAATATTTTGGCAGTTATTCAAAATGTTAAACATAATCATATGGGTTGTAGTTTAACATAAGTATTACAGTTAAACATATGTTAAAAGGCTGGGCACGGTGGCTCATGCCTGTAATCGCAGCACTTTGGGAGGCTGAGGTGGGCAGATCACCTGAGGTAGGGAAGTTCGAGACCAGCCTGACCAACATGGAGAAACCCCATTCTACTAAAAATACAAAATTAGCTGGACGTGATGGCACATGCCTGTAATCCCAGCTACTCGGAAGGCTGAGGCCGGAGAATCGCTTGAACCCGGGAGGTGGAAGTTGTCGTGAGCTGAGATCTTGCCATTGCACTCCAGCCTGGGCAACAAAAGTGAAACTCCGTCTCAAAAAAAAAAAAAAAAAAAGTTAAAACTATGAGCCAGCAATTCCACTCCAAGGTATACATCTAAGGGCAATAAAAACATGTCCACATACAAACTTGTACATAAATGTTCACAGCAGCATTATTCATAATGGCTGTAGAGTGGAAATAACCCAAATGCCTACCAACTGATGAAGAGATTAATAAAATGTAATATAGCTATACAGTGAAATATTTAGTAATAAAAAGATGTGAAGTACTGATACATGCTACAACATGGATGAACGTTAAAAATATGCTAAATCAAAAAAGTCAGTCACTAAAGACCCTGTATTGTATGATTCCATTTATATAAAATGTCCAGAAGATGCAAATCTATAGAGACAGAAAGTAGATTAGTGGTTGTCAAGGGCTGGGGAAGAGGACATGAAGAGTGACTGCTAATGAGTATGAGGTTTCTTTCTGGAATGACAAACTTCTAAAATTAGATTGCAGTGATGATTATGCATCCCTATTAATGTACTAAAAGCTGTTAAGTTGTACACTTTAAATGGGTGGATTGTATGGTATGTGAATTATATCTCCATAAAGCTGGATTTTGTTTTTTGTTTTTGTTTTTGTTTTTGAGACGGAGTCTTACTCTGTCGCCCAGGCTGGAGTGCAGTGGTGCAGTCTCGGCTCACTGCAACCTCCACCTCCTAGGTTCAAGCGATTCTCCTGCCTCAGCCTCCTGAGTAGCTGGGACTACAGGTGAGCACCACCATGCCTGACTAATTTTTGTGTTTTTAGTAGAGATAGGGTTTCACCATGTCGGCCGGCTGGTTTTGAACTCCTGGCTAACATAGTGAAATCCCGTTTCTACTAAAAATACAAAAAATTAGCCAGGTGTGGTGGCACCCTCCTGTAATCCCAGCTACCAGGGAGGCTGAGGCAGGAGAATCGCTTGAACCCGGGAGGTGGAAGTTGTAGTGAGCCGAGATTGCACCATTGCACTCCAGTTTAGGCAACAAGAGCGAAACCCTTGTCTCAAAAAAAACAAAAAAAAAACCAAAAAAACCCCATACACAAGATTATTTAGGCCAAGCAGGGTGGCTCATGCCTGTAATCCCAGCACTTCGGGAGGCTGAGGCGGGCGGATCACCTGAAGTCAGGATTTCGAGACCAGCTTGGCCAACATGGCAAAACCCTGTCTCTCCTAAAAAAATACAAAAATAAGCAGGGCATGGTGGTGCGAGCCTGTAATCCCAGCTCCTTGGGAGGCTGAGACAGGAGAATAGCTTGAACCCGGGAGGCAGAGGTTGCAGTGAACCGAGATTGAGCCATTGCACTCCAGCCTGGGTGACGGAGAGAGACTCCATCTCAAAAAAAAAAAAAAAAATAGCTATATTGGGGTGATACTTTTACTGGATTCTATCAATCATGCTATGTCTTCCAGTTATATTTTTGCAAAATTCCCCTTATTTTCAGAAATTCAGTTTCCCATGTGGGAATGGAAAGTATATAAAATATATGTAAGACAACTGAGACATGAATAATACAGGGTTGTTGTGGGAGAATAGAAAATTCCAGGCAGGAAGCCGGGCATGGTAGCTCACACCTGTAATCCCGGTTCTTTGGAAGCTGAGGCAGGTAGATCACCTGAGGTCAGGAGTTCGAGATCAGCCTGGCCAACATGGTGAAACCCTGTCTCTACGGAAAATACAAAGATTTTAGTTGGGCATGGTGGTGCACACATATAATCCCAGCTACTCGGGAGGCTGAGGTAGGAGAATTGCTTGAACCCAGGAGGCAGAGGTTGCTGTGAGCTGAGATCGCACCCCTGCACTCCAGCCTGGGCAGCACAGCGAGACTCTGTCTCAAAAACAAACAAAAAAGAAAATTCCAGACAGGCATTTCATATGACTAGCAAAAAGGAAACTGTTGAAATAGCTGCATAAGGCCGGGCGCGGTGGCTCAAGCCTGTAATCCCAGCACTTTGGGAGGCCGAGGCGGGCGGATCACGAGGTCAGGAGATCGAGACCATCCTGGCTGACACGGCGAAACCCCGTCTCTACTAAAAAATACAAAAAAAAAAAAAACTAGCCGGGCGAGGTGGCGGGCGCCTGTAGTCCCAGCTACTGGGGAGGCTGAGGCAGGAGAATGGCGTGAACCCGGGAGGCAGAGCTTGCAGTGAGCTGAGATCCGGCCACTGCACTCCAGCCTGGGCAACAGAGCGAGACTCCGTCTCAAAAAAAAAAAAAAAAAAAAAAAAAAAAGAAATAGCTGCATAAGCTAGAGGCTGATTAGACCCTGAGAACCAGGATGTGGGCCAAGCTGGCTAGGTCCCACTGGATGTAACATGGCACTGGATTTGACCTAGGTTTCACCTGGAACCTCATTGTTTGCTTATTAACATAGTCACACCCCCTCGGCACCATGACAGTTCCGAGAACACCTGTATTTGGTGTAAAAATGGGTGCACCACAGTTCCAAGAAATCTTCACCTTTTTCCAGAAATCTTCATGAATATTCCACTCCTTGGTTAAGCCCATAAATAAAGAGGCCAGATGCAGTGGTTCACGTCTACAATCCCAGTACTTCGGGAGGCCAAGGTGGGTGGATTGCTTGAGCCCCAGTGGTTGAGGCTGCATTGAGCCGTGATCGCTCCACTGCAATCCAGCTTAGGCAGCAGAATGAGACACTGTCTCAAAAAATAAATAAATAAATAAATAAATACAGAAAAACAAAAACCCATAAAGATAGAAACCTCAAACCCCGTAGCATGACATTCTCGAGTATGCTAACACTCCCCTTTCTTGAGTGCATACTTCTCTATTTGCAGTAAATCTCTGTACTTTCACTATTTTCCAATTCGTCCCTGAATTCCTTCTCATTTGGTGTCAACAGCCTGGACACTGGCTGGAGTCAAAGTCCCACTGGAATCATGGGACCTCCCCTAGTCCCCCGGTATCACAACTCTTTGATATACTTTGTTTTTTAAAATACTTATTTAGGCCGGGCATGGTGGCTCATGCCTGTAATCCCAGCACTTTGGGAGGCTGAGGCAGGTGAATCACCTGAGGTCAGGAGTTTGATACCAGCCTGGCCAACACGGTGAAACCCCGTCTCTACTGAAAATACAAAAAAATAAAATAAAATTAGCTGGGCATGGTGGCAGGCACCTGTAGTCCCAGCTACTCTGGAGGCTGAGGCAGGAGAATGGCATGAACCCGGGAGGCGGAGCTTGAAATGATCCGAGATTGCGCCACTGCACTCCAGCTTGGGCAACACAGTGAGACTCCGTCTAAAAAAAATAAATAAAATATTTATTTATTGGCCAGGTGTGGTGGCTCATGCCTGTAACCCCAGCTCTTTGGGAGGCTGAGGCAGGTGAATCACCTGAGGTCAGGAGTTTGATACCAGCCTGGCCAACACGGTGAAACCCCGTCTCTACTGAAAATACAAAAATTAGCCAGACATGGTGGCAGGTGCCTGTAATCCCAGCTACTTGGGAGGCTGAGGCTAGAGAATCGCTTGAACCCAGGAGGCGGAGATTGCAGTGACTGGAGATCACGCCATTCCACTCCAGCCTGGGTGATAGGAGCAAAACTCTGTCTCAAAAAAAAAAAAAAAAGAAAAAATTAGGCTGGCGTGGTGGTGCGTGCCTCTAATCCCAGGTACTTGGGAGGCCGAGGTAGGTGAATCGTTTGCAACCGAGAGGCGAAGGTCACAGTGAGCCGAAATCAAGCCACTGCACTCTAGCCTGGGCAACATGAGCAAAACTCTGTCTCAAAAAAAAAAAAAAAAAAAGGCCAGGTGCAGTGCCTTAGGCCTATGATCCCACCACCTTGGGAGGCCAAGGTGGGCAGATCACCTGAGGTTGGGAGTTCAAGACCAGCCTGACCAACATGGAGAAACCCCATCTCTACTAAAAATACAAAATTAGCCAGGTGTGGTGGTGCATGCCTGTAATCCCAGCTACTTGGGAGGCTGTGGCAGGAGAATTGCTTGAACCCAGGAGGCAGAGGTTGCGGTGAACTGAGATCACGCCATTGCACTCCAGCGTGGGCAACAAGAGCAAAACTGTCTCAAACAAGTAAAAAAGAATTATTTATTTATTTTTGAGACAGAGTCTTGCTCTGTTGCCCTGGCTGGAGTGCAGTGGCATGATCTCAGCTCACTGCAACCTCTGCGTCCTGGGTTCAAGTGATTCTCCTGCCTCAGCCTCCCCAGTAGTTGGGATTATAGGCACCTGCCATTGCATTCGGCTAATTTTTGTATTTTTAGTAGAGACAGGGTTTCACCATCTTAGCCAGACTGGTCTTGAACTCCTAACCTCGTGATCCACCCGCCTCGGCCTCCCAAAGTGCTGGGATTACAGGCCTGAGCCACCACACCTGGCCTAATTTTTGTAATTTCAGTACAAATGGGGTTTCACCATGTTGGCCAGGCTGGTCTTGAACTCATGACTTCAAATGATTCACCTGCCTTGGCCTCCTAAAGTGCTTGGATTACAGGGGCAAGCCACTGTGCCTGGCCCTGGCCTGATATACTTTAAATAAGAATTTATCAGCCAGGCTCAGTGGCTCACTCCTGTAATCCCACTGTGGAAGGGTCTAGGCAGGTGGATTGCTTAAGCCCAGGAGTTTGAGACCAGTTTAACATGGTGAAACCCTGTCTCTTCTAAAAATAAAAAAAATAGGGGGGCATGGTGGCCTGCACCTGTAGTTTCAGCTACTTGAGAGGCTGAGGTGAGAGACTCACCTGAACCTGGGGAAGCAGAGGCTTCACTGAGCTCTGATCATACCACTGCAATCCAGCCTCGGTGACAGTTAGACCCTGTCTCAAAAAAATAAAAAATAAATTAAAAAAAGAATTTATCATGAATAGTTAATACATGCACATGGTTGGAAACAAAGGATACTGTTAAAACAGTTTCTTAGACAAATTGATTACAAGTGCATATCAAATTTTAATTTCAAGCGTGTTTACTTTCCAAGCAGGCTAAATAGTCCTCTTAGACATTTTGTAGGAAAGAAGCATGTTAGAATCATTAATATTAGCCTGGAGAAAGCAAATAATGTCTGGAATCATTAGCTATCTTCTAAATCTGGTTAAAGGTAACTATCCTGTGCCAAGGCTGACAGTGAGCTAGATGAACGGTTTTTGTTTTTTTTTTTGAGACATGGTCTTGCTCTGTTGCTTAGGCAGGAGTGCAGTGGTGCGATCATAGTTCAATGCAGCCTTGAACACCTGGGCTTAAGGAATTTTTCCACCTCAGCCTCCCAAGGACTACAGGCACGCGCCTGGCTAGTTTTTAAAACAAAATTATTGTTATTTTTATTATTATTATTATTTTGAGACAGAGTCTTGCTCTGTTGTCCCCACTGGAGTGAAGTGGTGTGATCTTGGCTCATGGCAACCCCCACTTCCCGGGTTCAACCTCCCAGGTAACTAGAACTACAGGCAGGTGCCACCAGGCCTGGCTAATTTTTGCATTTTTAGTAGAGACAAGGTTTCACCATGTTGCTTAGGCTGGTCTTGAACTCCTGAGCTTAAGTGATCCTCCCACCTCAGCCTCCCAAAGTGCTGGTATTACAGGCATGAGCCACTGTACCTGCCTTACAGTTTTTTGTAGAGATGAGATCTTGCTCTGTTGCCCAGGCTGGTCTTCAACTCCTGGGCTCAAGTGATCCTCTGGCCTCAAGTCTCCTAAAATGCTGTTACTACAGGCATGAGGCACCATGCCTGGCCAACCCATTAAAGTCTATCAGAAATGGTAGGAGCTTTTCTAAAGGAGTAGCACATGACACCAGACTATAATACTCACGTTTGAGGCTGGGTGTGGGGGCTCATGCCTGTAATCCCAGCACTTCGGGAGGCCAAGGTGGGCAGATCACTTGAAATCAGGAGTTCCAGACCAGCCTGGCCAATATTGTGAAACTCCATCTCTACAAAAATTAGCCAGGTGTGGTGGTGTGCACCTGTAGTCCCAGCTATTTGGGAGGCTGAGGCAGGAGAATCACTTGAAACCAGAGGGGGTGGAGGTTGCAGTCAACTGAGATTGTGCCACTGCACTCCAGTTTGGGAGACAGAGTGAGACTCTGTCTCAATAAATAAATAAATAAATAAATAAATAAATAAATAAATAAATAAAAATAAAACTCAGGTTAGAAACACATCTTTCTCAGTATACAGTCTTGCTGCAGATTCTGTAAGCACACAGATGGTTAAGCATACAGAATCTGGAAGAAGACTGGATTCTAGATCTATCACTTACTAGCTCTGTGATCTGGCGCAGGTCAGGCATTTGAATTTTAACCCGTAGGCTCGAGATTGATTGATTCCTTCCTTCCTTCCTTCCTTCCTTCCTTCCTTCCTTCCTTCCTTCCTTCCTTCCTTCCTTCCTTCCTTTCTTCCTTCCTTCCTTCCTTCCTTCCTTTCTTTTCTTTTCTTTCTTTTCTTTCTTTCTTTCTTTCTGAGGGAGTCTTGCTCTGTCGCCCAGGGTGGAGTGTAATGGTGTGGTCTCGGCTCACTGCAACCTCTGCCTCCTGGGTTCAAGCGATTCTCCTGCCTCAGTTTCCTGAGTAGCTGGGATTACCGGCGCCCGCGACAATGCCCGGCTGATTTTTGTATTTTTAGTAGAGACAGTGTTTCACCATGTTGGTCAGGCTGATCTTGACCTGCTGATCTGGTGATCTGCCTGCCTCGGCCTCCCAAAGTGCTGGGATTACAGGCGTGAGCCACTGCACCCGCCAGATTTCTAAATCGAGCTGATTGTCAGGAACATCCAGGGAGCTTTGAAAAATGATTCCAGGCTGAGGCTGGGCGCGGTGGCTCACGCATGTAATCCCAGCACTTGGGGAGGCCGAGGTGGGTGGATCACAGAAGGTTGGGAGTTTGAGACGAGCCTGGCCAACTTGGAGAAATCCCATCTCTACTAAAAATACAAAAATTAGCCGGCGTGGTGGCGCATGCCTGTAATCCCAGCTACTCGGAAGGCTGAGGCAGGAGAATTACTTGAACCCAGGAGGTGGAGGTTGCAGTAAGCCAAGATCGCACCATTACACTCCATCCTGGGCAACAAGAGCGAAACTCCGTCTCAAAAAATAATAATAATAATAAAAAAGATTACAGGCTGGGCGCGGTGGCTCACGCCTGTAATCCCAGCACTTTCGGAGGCCGAGGCGGGCAGAACAGGAGGTCAAGAGATCAAGACGAGACCATCCTGGCCAACACGGTGAAACCCCGTCTCTATTAAAAATACAAAAATTAGCTGGGAGTGGTGGTGTGTGTCTGTAGTCATAGCTACTCGGGAAGCTGAGGCAGGAGGATCGCCTGAACCCAGGAGGCAGTGAGCCGAGATTGCGCCACTGCACTCCAGTATGGCGACAGAGCCAGACTTTGTCTCAAAAAAAAAAAAAAAAAAGGCAGGTGTGGTGGCTCACACCTGTAACCCCAGCACTTTGGGAGGCCGAGGCGGGTGGATCACGAGGTCAGGAGATTGAGACCATCCTGTCTAACACGGTGAAAACCCGTCTCTACTAAAAATACAAAAAATTAGCCAGGCGTGGTGGTGGGCGCCTGTAGTCCCAGCTACTCGGGAGGCTGAGGCAGGAGAATGGCGTGAACCCGGGAGGCAGAGGTTGCAGTGAGCAGAGATCCGGCCACTGCACGCCAGCCTGGGTGACAGAGCGAGACTCCGTCTCAAAAAAAAGAAAAAAAAGAAAAAAGATTCCAAGGCCCCACTCCAGAAATTAAGACCCATTATGTGTGGGTCGGGCACAGGAATATGTTTAAATCCCCTCAGGGTGATTCTGCTGCTGAATTAGGTTTTGGAACCACTTTCATGGGAGAAGGGTAAACTAAACTGGAGAATGCAAAAATCTTTTTTTTTTTTTTTTTGTTGAGACAGACTCTTGCCCTGTTGCCCAGGTTGGAGTGCAATGGCATGATCTCGGCTCACTGCAACCTCCGCCTCCCAGGTTCAAGGGATTCTCCTGCCTCAGCCTTCTGAGTAGCTGGGATTACAGGCGCCCACCACTACACCCGGCTAATTTTTTTTTGTATTTTTAGTAGAGACGGAGTTTCACCATGTTATTCAGGCTGGTCTCAGAACTCCTGACCTCAGGTGATCTGCCCACCTCGGCCTCCCAAAGTGCTGGGATTACAGGCGTGAGCCACGGCTACTGGTCAGCAAAAACCTTTTCTAAGAGTTAATTTTGCAGGATGGATCCTGATCTCCTTCAGGTGTTTGCTAACATTTTATTTATTTTTTGAGACAGAGTCTGGCTCTGTCACCGAGGCTGGCGTGTAGTGGAGTGATCTTGGCTCACTGTCACCTCCACCTCCCAAGTTTAAGGGATTCTCCTGCCTCAGCCTCTCCAGTAGCTGTGATTACAGGCGCCTACCACTACGCCCGGTAATTTTTTTATTTTTAGTAGAGAGGGAGTTTCGCCATGTTGGCCAGGCTGGTCTCAAACTCCTGACCTCAGGTGATCCACCCGCCTCGTCCTCCCAATATGCTGGGATTACAGGCGTGAGCCACTGCGCCTCGCTGTTTGCTAACATTTTAAAATTTCAACCTTCCTCTTCCTTAACTGGTCTTCCCTTCCCCCACTCAAGACGGGTTCTCTCGCTCTGCCGCCACAGCTGCAGAGCAGTGGCGTGAACATAGCTGAGGGCAGACGACCTCCTGGGCTCAAACGATCCTCCTGGCTTGGACTTCCAAAGTACTGGGATTATGGCGTGTGACACCACGCCCGGCGTCAAACGTTTGTCTTCTTTTTATTTATTTTATTTTGTATTTTTTGATGACAGGGTCTTCACTCTATCGCCCAGGCTGGAGTGCAGTGGCACAATTTACGGCTCACCGCAGCATCGACCTCCCGGGCTCAGGTGATCCTCTCGCCTGAGCCCCGCTAATACCTGGGATCACAGACATGGGTTTTACCATGTTGCCCAGGGTGGTGTCAATCTCCTGGGCTCAAGTGATCCGCCCACCTCGGCCTCCCAAAGTGCTGGGATTACAGGCGTGAGCTACCGCGCCGGGCCACAAACACTTTATCTTCTAACGTACCATTTCATTTACTTGCTATATTCATTATCTGAATCTTCTCATATTAGAATGTAAGCAGAATAAAGGCAGTGATTTTTCTTTTTACTGGTGATCCTCAGAGCCAAGAGCAGTAGCAGGCCATATAAATGTTTTTGAATGAGTGAATCGTCAACGAGTGGACGAAACGATAATGTGGCTAAAAGGCAGCAGTTAAGGAGGTTGTGTAGAATAAACCCGTAATCCCGATGTTGGCAGTTTGCTTAAAAAGAAAAAGAGAGGGGCAGTTGGAGAGGGGCACACGTTTGAACAAAATAGTGGGAGGAGGAGGAAGGCTAGTTTTTTTGTTTTGTTTTCAAGTTTCCTTCTGATGTTACTCCCATGCTTCCGGGCACATTACGAGCTCAGTACCTGCCGGAAATCTCCCACCTGGTGGCTGCCTACCCTGGCATCCACCCACCCAGGGGCTCCAAGCCTTGGACCTAAGAAAACACTTCAGAACTGCTTTCTACCAAGGATGCAGGTCTGCGGGTCTGCGCGAGACCTAGGCGCAGGCATGCGCAGTAGCTAAAGTCCCCAGTGTGCGCGGGAAACTGGGCAGCGTCTGCTTATGATTGGTTGCCGCGGCAGACTCCCACCCACCGAAACGCAGCCCTGGAAGCTGATTGGGTGTGGCCGCCGTGACCGGACGCCGCTCGGGGGACGTGGGAGGGGAGGCGGGAAACAGCATAGTGGGTGTGGGGTCGCGCAGTTCCTTCTGCCAGGAGGTGAGGAGGTTCCGACATGGCGGTGCAACCTAAGGAGACGCTGCAGCTGGAGAGCGCGGCCGAGGTCGGCTTCGTGCGTTTCTTTCAGAGCATGCCGGAGAAACCGACCACCACGGTGCGCCTTTTCGACCGGGGCGACTTCTATACGGCTCACGGCGAGGACGCGCTGCTGGCCGCCCGGGAGGTGTTCAAGACCCAGGGGGTGATCAAGTATATGGGGCCGGCAGGTGAGGGCGAGGACGGCGCGTGCTGTGGGGGGACCCGGGGCCCTGTGGCGCGGCTCCATTCTTGCCTCAGAAAGTGGGTGATGAGCAGCCTCTCCAGCGCGGAGGCACGGGGCGGAACGTTGTGCTGGTGGGAATTCCGCCGTCCCCAGGTTCTGCTTGGCTCCGGAGGGACGCCCCCCTCAGCCCTGAAACCCGTGCCTCTCCAGCCGTCCCGGATCTGAACTTGTGATCACGGAGTGTTTACGTCTTGCCAGGCATTTTAATGCATTGTTCTAGTTCATTTTCCAGCAGTCGCATTCCTCGCCGTGGCCCTACATGTAGCGCTCATTACAAACACGGCCAGAATCTCTTATTACAAACAGCAGCCAGGAGTGAGATTTAAAATAGAGGGGGTTTAGGAGACCCTTTCATGCCACCTACGTTATTCTGCTCCCACGACGCTCCCATTTATACCGCCGGTCCAGCTAAGGGGCTGGTAATGGAGCGCCGTTAAGGGGCAGTATGATGAAGTGGTCAGGACCAATGGACTCTGGAGCTGGGCTGCTTGGGATCAAGTCGCTGCCCCTCTGCTTATTAACGTGTGACCTTGGGCTAGTCATGGACGCTATCTGCTTTAGCTCAGCATTCAGTGCTCTCCGTCACCCGACCCCATCTATCCAGCATTCTCTCTCCCTGGAAAGCTACAAACGTCTCACCCTATGTGGGCCAAATGTTCTGGATAGGCCTAGTTAACCTCTTTTCTCCCTGTTTTCTTTGCTCTTTCTTGCAACTATGTAGTTATGCTAATGAAAAGAGCATCCTAGGGGGAGTAGAGTTGTGGGTTCTAGTCCTGACTAGAGGACTAGTGCAAATGCGATGCTCCTGATGCAAAAGGTTTCATTCGTTAGATAGAAATGTGTTAGGCAGGGTTATGGACACTAGATGAAAAAGAAATACCTCTACTGTCATAGAGATCACTATTGGAGAGCAAGGCAGAAATCATTACAATTCAAGTTGGAGGCTTATGGTGTGAGCTTGCAAGAGGTTGCAAGAGACAAAAACTGGAGACGTCGGAAGAGGCGTTATATGAGACACCAAAGTCCACGTTGAGACTAGAAGTTTGCTAGAGAAAGGGCTTGAAAGAAGGTAGATTGGCGTTGGTGATGTAGAAAAGGAAGGTGTGGAGACTGGCCCAGGTGGGTGGGGTTAGATGACAAAAGGTTTTTCATGTTGTGTTGAGCTGTCGGAATTTTACTCTGTAGGCAATTAAAAGTCTGAAGATTTTTTTTTTTCTAGACGGAGTCTTACTCTGTCGCCCAGGCTGGAGTTCAGTTGTATAATCTTGGCTCACTGCAACCTCCACCTCCTGGGTTCAAGCGATTCTCCTGCCTCAGCCACCCGAGTAGCTGGGATTAAGGGCACGTGCCACCACACCTAGCTAATTTTTTGTATTTTTAGTAGAGATGGGGTTTCACCATGTTGGCCAGGCTGGTCTCAAACTCTTGACCTCAAGTGATCCTCCCACCTTGGTCTCCCAATGTGCACCTGACCTACATAGATTTTACATAAGACTTTAAAACAGGTCAGGTGCAGTGGCACTTGCCTGTAATCTCAGCACTTTGGGAGGCCGAGGTGGGTGGATCACGAGGTCAGGAGATCAAGACCATCCTGGCTAACACGGTGAAACCCCGCCTGTACTAAAAATACAAAAATCACAGCACTTTGGGAGGCTGAGGTGGGCGGATCACGAGGTCAGGAGATCGAGACTATCCTGGCTAGCACGGTGAAACCTCATCTCTACTAAAAATACAAAAAATTAGCCGGGCGTGGTGGCAGGTGCCTATAGCCCCAGCTACTTGGGAGGCTGAAGCAGGAGAATTGCACGAACCCAGGAGGCGGAGCTTGCAGTGAGCCAGAGATACTACCACTGCACTCCAGCCTGGGCAACAGAGTGAGACTCCATCTCAAAAAAAAAAAAAAAAAAAAAGACTTTAAAACAAATTATAAGAAAGGACAGGCCAAGTGCAGTGGTTCGTGCCTGTAATCTCAGCACTTAGGGATACCAAGGTGGGAGGATAACTTGATGCTAGGAGTTGAAGACCAGCCTGTGTAACACAGCGAGACCCATCTCTACAAAAAAATTAAAAAGTTATCATCTTTAGAACTTTTGATTTTTATGTGTAGACTCCATATAAGCAGAGGGTCTATGCTATTCACTATTTTATATTACCTTCCATAGTCCCTGCACATATAATAGTGCTTCGTAGACAATTTATTGAATGAATAAATTGCTGAAAAAACACTGGAAGTTTTTGGGTTAGCAATGTGTTAGGTGCTTGATATGGTTTGGCTGTGTTCCCACCCTTATCTAATCTTGAATTCCCACGTGTTGTGGGAGGTACCTGGTGGGACATAATTGAATCATGTGGGTGGGTCTTTTCTGTGCTGTTCTCCTGGTAGTGAATAAGCCTCACAAGATCTGATGGTTTTAAAAACGGAAGTTTCCCTGCACAAGCCCTCTCTCTTTGCCTGCTGCCATCCATGTAAGATGTAACTTGTTCGTCCTTGCCTTCCTCATTGATTGTGAGGCCTCCTCAGCCATGTGGAACCATAAGTCCATTAAACCTTGTTCTTTTGTAAATTGCCCAGTCTCAGCTATGTCCTTTTTTTTTTTTTTTTTTTTTTTTTTTGAGACAGTCTTGCTCTGTTGCTAGGCTGGACTGCAGTGGCGCAATCTCAACTCACTGCAACCTCTGCCTCCTGGGTTCAAGCGATTCTCCTGCCTCAGCCTCCCAAGTAGCTGGGACTATAGGTGCATGCCACCACGCCCAGCTAATTTTTGTATTTTTAATAGAGATGGGGTTTCACCATGTTGGCCAGGATAGTCTTGATCTCTTGACCTCGTGATCTGCCTGCCTCGGCCTTCCAAAGTGCTGGAATTACAGGCATGAGCCACCACACCCAGCTGGGTATGTCTTTATTAGCAGTGTGAAAATGGACTAAAGCAGTAAACTGGTACCAGTAGAGTGGGGCGCAGCTGAAAAGATACCCGAAAATATGGAAGTGACTTTGGAGCTGGGTAACAGGCAGAGGTCAGAACGGTTTAGAGGGCTCAGAAGAAGACCAGAAAATGTGGGAAAGTTTAGAACTTCCTGGAGACTTGTTGAATGCCTTTGACCAAAATCCTGATAATGATATGGACAATGAAATCCAGGCTAAGGTGGTCTCAGATGGAGATGAGGAACTTGTTGGGAACTGGAGCAAAGGTGACACTTGTTATGTTTTAGTAAAAAGACTGGTGGCATTTTGCCCCACCCTAGAGATTTGTGGAACTTTGAACTTGAGAGAAATTCTTTTAAGTATCTGGCGGGAGAAATTTCTAAGCAGCAAAACTTTCAAGAGGTGACTTGGGTGCTGTTAAAGGCATTCAGTTTTAAAAGGGAAACAGCATGAAAGTTTGGAAAATTTGCAGCCTGACAATGTGATAGAAAAGAAAATCCCATTTTCTGAGGAGAAATTCAAGCTAGCTGCAGAAATTTGCATAAGTAATGAGGATCCCAATGTTAATCCCCAAGACAATGGGAAAAATGTCTCCAGGGCATGTCAGAGGTTTTCATGGCAGCCCCTCTCATCACAAGCCTAGAGGCCTAGGAGAAAAAAGTGGTTTCATGGGCCAGCCCAGGGTTCCCATGCTGTGTGCAGCCTAGCAGCTTGGTGGCCTGCTGCTCCAGCCATGGCTGAAAGGGGCCAAGGTAGAGCTCAGGCCATGGCTTCAGAGGGTGCAAGCCTGAAGCCTTGACAGCTTCCAGGTGGTGTTGAGCCTGCAGGTGCACAGAAATCAATAATTCAGGTTTGGGAACCTCTGCCTATGTTTCAGGGATGTATGTGCAGGCAGAAGTTTGCTGCAGGGGTGAGGTGATCATGAGTTCCTCTGCTAGGGCAATGCAGATGGGAAATGTGGGGCCAGAGCCCCCACACAGAGTCCCTACTGGGGCACCACCTAGTGGAGCTGTGAAAAGAGGGCTATGATTCTCCAGACCCCAGAATGGTAGATCCACAGACAGCTTTCACCATATGCCTGGAAAAGCTGTAGACACTTAACGCCAACCCATGAAAGCAACCAGGAGGGGTGCTGTACCCTGCAAAGCCACAGGGGCAGTGCTGTCCAAGGCTGTGGTTGCCCACCTCTTGCATCCGCGTGACCTGGACGTGAGACATAGAGTCAAAGGAGATCATTTTGGAGCTTTAAGATTTGACTGCCATGCTGGGTTTTGGACTTGCATGGGGCTTGTAGTGCCTTTGTTTCGGCCAATTTCTCCCATTTGGAAGGGCTGTATTTACCCAATGCCGGTACCCCATTGTATCTGGGAAGTAACTAACTTGTTTTGATTTGACAGGCTCATAGGTGGAAAGGACTTACCTTGTGTTGGATGAAACTTTAGACTGTGGTATTTTGAGTTAATGCTGAAATGAGTTAAGACTTTGGGGGACTGTTGGGAAGACATGATTGGTTTTGAAATGTGAGGACATGAGATTTGGGAGGGGTCAGGGCAGAATGATATGGTTTGGCTGTGTCCCACCCAAATCCCATCTCGAATTCCCATGTGTTATGGGAGGGACCTGGTGGGAGATAATTGAATCATGGGGATGGATCTTTCCCATGCTGTTGCCGTGATAGTGAATAAGTCGCATGAGATCTGATGGTTTTAAAAATGGAAGTCTACCTGCACAAACTCTTTCTTTGCCTGCTGCCATCCATGTAAGACATGACTTGCTCCTCCTTGCCTTCTGCCATGATTGTGAGACCTCCCCAGTTACGTGAACTATAAGTCCAGTAAACCTCTTTTTCTTCCCAGACTCTGGTATGTCTTTATCAGCAGTGTGAAGTCCGACTAATACAGTGCTTGAACATGTAATATCTCAAATCTGTAATGTACTTTTTTTTTTTTTTTTTAAGGAGCAAAGAATCTGCAGAGTGTTGTGCTTAGTAAAATGAATTTTGAATCTTTTGTAAAAGATCTTCTTCTGGTTCGTCAGTATAGAGTTGAAGTTTATAAGAACAGAGCTGGAAATAAGGCATCCAAGGAGAATGATTGGTATTTGGCATATAAGGTAATTATCTTCCTTTTTAATTTACTTATTTTTTTAAGAGTAGAGAAATAAAAATGTGAAGAATTTAATTGTGTTTTAGTATTTTAAGTAGACTGTGATAATAGAATGCTTTGAGACACTTTAGTAGCAATTAGCATGTGGTTTTTAAAAAGTTGCAGTTTGGCTGGGCACAGTGGCTCTTGCTTGTAATCCCAGTATTTTGGGAGGCTGAGGCAGGCAGATTGCCTGAGCCCAAGAGTTCAAGACCAGCCTGCCCAACATGGTAAAACCTCATCTCTATTGAAGATAAAAAAATTAAAAAAAATTAGCTGGGGCTGTTGGCACACACCTGTGGTTCCAGCTAATCAAGAGGCTGAGGTGAGAGGATCACTTGAGTCCAGGAGGTTGAGGTTACAGTTTAACTTTCAGAGGCCAAGACAGGAGGACTGCATGAGTCCAGGAGTTTGAGACCACCCTGGGCAATGTAGGAAGATCCCATCTCTATAGAGGGATAGATTAGATAGATAATTTCTGAGGGGAGGGCCAGGGAAGGGGAGGGCAGGGCCAGTACTAAGGTCATAATAGAGACAAGTATTTGTAAGATCCTTATAATAGGTAAGGCTGGCCACAAATGAGTACTACAGATTTGTATTTTTAGTAGAGACGGGGTTTCACCATGTTGGCCAGGCTGATCTTGAACTTCTGACCTCAAGTGATCTGCCTGCCTTGGCCTCCCAAAGTGCTGAGATTACAGGTGTGAGCCACTGTGCCCAACCACAAGCAGTTATTTGTTTATTTATTTTGAGACAGAGTCTTGCTCTGTTGCCAGGCTGGAGTGCCGTGGTGCCATCTTGGCTCACTGCAACCTCTGACTCCCTGATTCAAGTGATTCTCCTGCCTCAGCCTCCCAAGTAGCTGGGATTACAGGTGCGTGCCACCACACCTGGCTAATTTTTGTATTTTTAGTAGAGACGGGGTTTCACCATGTTGGCCAGGATCGTCTTGATCTCCTGACCTCATGATTTGACCACTTTGGCCTCCCAAAGTGCTGGGATTACAGGCGTGAGCCACTGTACTCGGCCAGTTATTTTTTATAAGAAAACAATTTATTGGCCAGGTGCGGTGGCTCACACCTGTAATCCTAGCACTTTGGGAGGCCGAGGCAGGCAGATCACGAGGTCAGGAGTTTGAGACCAGCCTGGCCAACATGGTGAAACCCAATCTCTACTAAAAATACAAAAATTAGCTGGGCGTGGTGGTGTGCGCCTGTATTCCCAGCTACTCGGGAGGCTGAGGCAGGAGAATTGCTTGAAACCTTGAGGCAGAGGTTGCAGAGAGTCGAGATTGTACCATTGCACTCCAGCCTGGGTGACAGAGCAAGACTTCATCTCAAAAAAAAAAGAAAGCATTTTATTAATAAGGTTCATTGAGTTTGGATTTTTCCTTTTTGCTAGTAAAATTTTAAAGTACATTGAAGAGTTTGTTAAATTTTTGAAATTTTATTTTTACTTAGGCTTCTCCTGGCAATCTATCTCAGTTTGAAGACATTCTCTTTGGTAACAATGATATGTCAGCTTCCATTGGTGTTGTGGGTGTTAAAATGTCCACAGTTGATGGCCAGAGACAGGTTGGAGTTGGGTATGTGGATTCCATACAGAGGAAGCTAGGACTGTGTGAATTCCCTGATAATGATCAGTTCTCCAATCTTGAGGCTCTCCTCATCCAGATTGGACCAAAGGAATGTGTTTTACCTGGAGGAGAGACTGCTGGAGACATGGGGAAACTGAGACAGGTAAGCAGATTGAGTCTAGTGATAGAGGAGATTCCAGGCCTAGGAAAGGCTCTTTAATTGACATGATACTGTTTTATTTAAGGAAAAATAATAAAAAACTCTATTTTTTTTGTATCTAATTAAAATAATGTTTTGATGTTTACATTGACAGAAACGGTATATTTAATTGGACATTAAAACAAGCTGTTTCTTGTGTAAGATTTATTTTACCTCAGATCTTTTCTCCCCCCTTTCCTTTCTGTCTTGTGTTCCAAAAGAGTAATTATTACAGTAAATATCACTGTAATTATGGTTTTATCAAATAAGATGCAGTTCTTTAGCATGTTTTGATAGTTTGAGTGGAACTTTAGCCTGTTATTTTGCTATTTATTTTAACTAAATTCTGATTGTGTGATTTGTTTTTTGTTTTTTGTTTTTTGAGACCAAGTCTCTCTGTCACCCAGGCTGGAGTGCGGTGGTGCGATCTTGGCTCACTGCAATGTCTGCCTCCCAGGTTCAAGCAATTCTTCTGCCTCAGCCTCCTGAGTAGCTGGGATTACAGGTGTGCACCACCACATGCAGCTAATTTTTGTATTTTTAGTAGAGATGAGGTTCCACCATCTTGGCCAGGCTAGTCTTGAACTCCTTACCTTGTGATCCACCCGCCTTGGACTCCCAAAGTGCTGGGATTACAGGCGTGAGCCACCATGCTTGGCTTTGATTGTGTCATTTGTTATAGGCATGTAGTTTATTATTTAGATACTTCTTTTTTTTTTTTCTTTGAGGTGGAGTTTCACTCTTGGTGCCCAGGCTGGAGTGTAATGACATGATCTCAGCTCACTGCAACCTCCACATCCTGGGTTCAAGCGATTCTCCTGCCTCAGCATCCCGAGTAGCTGGGATTACAGGCATGCCCCACCACACCTGGCCAATTTTGTATTTTTAGTAGAGACAGTGTTCTACCATGTTGGTCAGGCTGGTCTTGAACTCCTGGCCTCAGGTGATCCCCCCACCTCAGCCTCCCAAAGTGCTGGAATTACAGGCATGAGCCACAGCACCTGGCCTAGATATTTCTTAAGGTATGTATCTCCCGAGGATTCTTTACTTTTTGTGGTCTTCAAGTACCATAAGCACCGCTGGAGATAACACATGTGATGGACATTTTTAGCATAGATTGTATCTAAGCAACTTTCCACAAGTAATAGTTCTGTTAAGGGTTATTATTTGTGGCCGGGGGCGGTGGCTCACACCTGTAATCCTGGCACTTTGGGAAGCTGAGGCGGGCGGATCACCTGAGGTCAGGGATTCGAGACCAGCCTGTCCAGTGTCTCTACTAAAAATGCAAAGAAGGAAAAAAAACTAGCCAAGCATGGTGGCTTGCTCCTATAATCCCAGCTACTTGGGAGGCTGAGGCAGGAGAATTGCTTGAACCTGAGAGGCAGAAGTAGCAGTGAGCCAAGATTGTGTCACCGCATTCCATCCTGGGCGACAGTGAGACTCTGTCTCAAAACAAAAAAAGAGTTGTTACAGTTGGGACTATTTTTTGAAAGCTTTATGTGAACGTAATTTTATATTTTGATGAAAATTTAGTTTATTGATGTAAAAAGTGTGTCAGTACATCATATTATCAATGTCTTGCACATTGTGTAAACATTTAATGTAGGTTAATCTGTTATCACTATAATTATCAATGTTATCATTTTCATTATTGCTTTTCTTATTCCTTTTTTCATAGTAGTTTAAATTATTTATTTCAAAATAGATTATTCAAAGAGGAGGGATTCTGATCACAGAAAGAAAAAAAGCTGACTTTTCCACGAAAGACATTTATCAGGACCTCAACCGGCTGTTGAAAGGCAAAAAGGGAGAACAGATGAATAGTGCTGTATTGCCAGAAATGGAGAATCAGGTACATGGATTATAAATGTGAATTACAATATATATAATGTAAATATATAATATAAATAATATGTAAATTATAGTGACTTTTTAGAAGGATATTTGTCATTTTTGTCTTAAACCCTAAGCTGTGTATCAATGATAGTAAGCTTTTTTTTTTTTTTTGAGACAGAGTTTCGCTCTTGTTGCCCAGGCTGGAGTAGAATGGCGTAATCTTAGCTCACCGCAACCTCTGCCTCCCGGGTTCAAGTGATCCTCCTGCCTTAGCCTCCCAAGTAGCTGGGATTACAGGCATGTGCCACCACGCCTGGCTAATCTTTTTTTGTATTCTTAGTAGAGATGGAGTTTCTCTATGTTGGTCAGGCTGGTCTCAAACTCCTGAACCTCAGGTGATCTGCCTGCCTTGGCCTTCCAAAGCGCTGAGATTACAGGCATGAGCCACCGCCTCCAGCCTGTTTTTATAGTTTATATACATGGAATTATATCATATATTTTCCCTAGCTTCTTTCATTCAATGTTTGTAAGACTTATCCATATCATTGAGTGTAGTTATGGATTTTTGCGTTCATATTTCATAGCACAAACATCAGAATTTATCCATTTTACTTCCCTTCCCCCTGCCGCTGCTACTCTCCCCATTTTAACCTTTTTTTTTGTTTTTTTGAGATGGAGTCTCAGAATCTTGCTCTATTGTCCAGGCTGGAGTTCCATGGTGCGGTCTCAGCTCACTGCAACCTCTGCCTCTGGGTTCAGCTGCATGCCACCGTGCCTGGCTAATTTTTGTATTTTCAGTAGAGAGGGAGTTTTGCTATGTTGGCCAGGCTGGTCTCGAACTTCTGACCTCAGGTGATCCACCGCCTCGGCCTCCCAGAGTGCTGTGATTATAGGTGTGAGCCACTGTGCCCAACCCCCATTTTAATTTTGATGGACATTTGGGTAATTTTCATTTTTGGCTGTTACAAATACTCCTGCGATTACAGTTAATTTTCACAGTTCTTTTTTTTTTTGGAACGGAGTTTCGCTCTTGTTGCTCAGGCTGCAGTGCAATGGTGTGATCTCAGCCCACTGCAACCTTCGTCTTCTGGTTTCAAACAATTCTCCTTTCTCATCTCCTGAGTATCTGGGGTTTACAGGCATGTGCCACCATGCCCAGCTAATTTTTGTATTTTTATTTCACAGTTCTGGAGACTGGGAAGTTCAAAATTAAGGCACTGGCTAATCTGTTGTCCAGTGAGGGCCCACTTTCTCATAGATAACCATTTTCTCACTCTAACCTCACAAGGTTGAAAGGGCCTAATTTTTGTATTTTTTTTTTTTGAGACGGAGTCTCGCTCTGTCGCCCAGGCTGGAGTGCAGTGGCCGGATCTCAGCTCACTGCAAGCTCCGCCTCCCGGGTTCACGCCATTCTCCTGCCTCAGCCTCCCGAGTAGCTGGGACTACAGGCGCCCGCCACCTCGCCTGGCTAGTTTTTTGTATTTTTTAGTAGAGACGGAGTTTCACCGGGTTAGCCAGGATGGTCTCGATCTCCTGACCTCATGATCCGCCCGTCTCGGCCTCCCAAAGTGCTGGGATTACAGGCTTGAGCCACCGCGCCCGGCCAATTTTTGTATTTTTAATAGAGATGGGGTTTCACTATGTTGGCTAAGCTGGTCTCACACTCCTAGCCTCGAGTCATCTGCCCGCCTCATCCTCCCTAAGTGCTTGGATTACAGCATGTGCCACCACGCCTGGCCCCCATTTTAGTTTTGATGGACATTTGGGTAATTTTCTTTTTTGGCTATTATAAATAATACTGCGATTACCATTAATTTTCACCTTGTAAAAACCATTTTCAAATCTCAAGAGATTAACCGTTGGTTTTCTTGGTTTGGACTGGGAAGGAACACCAAGGAAAATGATGGAGTTCAGAATTTATTTTCATTTTGTATTTGTTTTTGAAAATCTTTAGAACTGGATCCAGTGGTATAGAAATCTTTGATTTTAAATTCTTAATTTTAGGTTGCAGTTTCATCATTGTCTGCGGTAATCAAGTTTTTAGAACTCTTATCAGATGATTCCAATTTTGGACAGTTTGAACTGACTACTTTTGACTTCAGCCAGTACATGAAATTGGATATTGCAGCAGTCAGAGCCCTTAACCTTTTTCAGGTAAAAAAAAAAAAAAAAAAGGGTTAAAAATGTTGAATGGTTTAAAAATGTTTTCATTGACATATACTGAAGAATTTTATTAGGGAGCTAAAATATTTTGAAATATTATTATACTTGGATTAGGTAAGTAGCTTCAAAAGGCTATATTTTCTCTTCTCTCCCCTCCCCCACTCCACTTTTTAACTTTTTTTTTTTTTTAAAGACAGTCTCACTTGTCCCCTAGGCTAGAGTGCAGTGGCACAATCTCGGCCCACTGCAACCTCCACCTCCCAAGTAGCTGGGATTACAGTTGCCTGCCACCATGCCTGGTTAATTTTTATATTTTTAGTAGGGACAGGGGGACAGGGTTTCACCATGTTGGCCAGGCTGGTCTCAAATTTCTGATCTCAGGTGATCCTCCCACCTCGGCTTCCCAAAGTGCTAGGATTACAGGCTTGAGCCATCGCGCCTGGCCTACTTTTTACTTTTTTAGAGACTGGGCTTTATTCTGTCACCCAGCGTGAAGTGAAGTGGGAAAATCATAGCTCACTGCAGTATTGAACTCCTGAGCTCAAGCTATCCTCCTGCTTCAACCTCATAAGTAGCTGGGTTTACAGGCACAAGCCAGCATGCTTGCTTAATTTTAACATTTTTTCAGAGTTGGAGTTTCACAGTGTTGCCCAGGATGTTCACTCACTCCTGGCTTCAAGTGATTCTTCTGCCTTAGCCTCTGGAGTAGTGGCTCGGATTACAGGCATGAACCACCATGCTCTGGTATTTTTTTTTCAAGGCTTTTTTTTTTTTTTTTTTTTTCTTCAAGAGGCTGGTGTCACTGTGTATGCTCCCTAGGCTGGAGTGCAGTGGCTGTTCACAGGAAGTGCCATCAGAGTGTACTACAGCTTCGAACTCCTGGGCTCAAGCATTTGTATCATAGTCTCCAAAGTAGCTGGGACTACAGGTGCGCCTCTGTGCCTTGCTCTCGAATTGCTTTTTTTTTTTTTCCTCTAGTTTCAAGCTATCTATGTGGTATTAGTCCTTACTTTATGAATAATTTTGTGTACTACTACTAATAGCAATTTTTTTTTTTTGAGACGGAGTCTCTTGTTGCCCAGGCTGGAGTGCAGTGGTGTGATCTCAGCTCACTGCAACCTCTGCCTCTCGGGTTTGGGCAATTAGCTGGGATTAGAGGTGCCTGCCACCATGCCCAGCTGATTTTTGTATTTTTAGTAGAGATGGGGTTTCACCTTGTTGGCTAGGCTGGTCGCTAACTCCTGACCTCAGGTGATCTGCCTGCCTCAGCCTCCCAAAGTGATGGGATTGTAGGCGTAAGCCACTGTGCCTGGCCTAGCAATTTAAAATGACATTCTAAGAAGCTTTTTTTTTTTTTTTTTTTTTTTTTTTTTTGAGACGGAGTCTCGCTCTGTCGCGGGGCTGGAGCGCAGTGGCCGGATCTCAGCTCACTGCAAGCTCCGCCTCCCGGGTTTGCGCCATTCTCCTGCCTCAGCCTCCTGTGTAGCTGGGACTACAGGCGCCCGCCACCTCGCCCGGCTAGTTTTTTGTATTTTTTTAGTAGAGACGGGGTTTCACCGTGTTCGCCAGGATGGTCTCGATCTCCTGACCTCGTGATCCGCCCATCTCGGCCTCCCAAAGTGCTGGGATTACAGGCTTGAGCCACCGCGCCCGGCCTAAGAAGCTTTATGTCTAAAACTGCAGTAAGTGGCTGAGTAACGTGGCTCATGCCTGTAATCCCAACACTTTGGGAGCCCAGGCTGGGAGGATCACTTGAGTCCAGGAGTTGAGACCAGCCTGGGCAACATAATGAGAAAAAATTAGCGGGGCTTAGTGGCATGCGCCTGTAGTCTCAGCTACTTGAAAGGCTAAAGTGGGAGGATTCCTTGAGCCCAAGAGTTCTGGCTTGCCGTGAGCCAGGATGGCACCACTGCACTCCAGTCTGGGCAGTAGAGTGAGACCCTGTCTCAACAAATAAAAAATAAAACTGTAGTAATTATAAAGTGGTTTTGGCTAGGGGAGAAATGTACAGCTGAACATACGGATTAAGAAGTTGAAAGTTGGTCTTAGGAAGAGGAACTTTTTGTGGAAATTTCTTAATATTTGAAGAATATTATGTTATTGTTTCTCTGTTTTTCATGGCATAGTAAGGTTTTCACTAATGAGTGTGTCATTCTTTCTATTTTATTTTTTGTTTACTAGGGTTCTGTTGAAGATACCACTGGCTCTCAGTCTCTGGCTGCCTTGCTGAATAAGTGTAAAACCCCTCAAGGACAAAGACTTGTTAACCAGTGGATTAAGCAGCCTCTCATGGATAAAAACAGAATAGAGGAGAGGTATGTTATTAGTTTATACTTTTGTTAGTTTTATGTAACCTGCAGTTATCCACATGAGTATACCACTTATTGTAATACGCAGTTTTGCAAGTATATCTTACCATTTAACTGTACAGAGAGCTACATAGTAATAGAGTAGTAATGATTTAGATTGATTAAAGAACTCATTTTTTTTTAAATAAGTTTTTTTCACTATTAAAAAAAACTTTTATTTGAGATGGTATGTATCGAATATGTGCTTGGGAGCCAATGTACCTTTGTTCATATTGTGTGTAATCTTGGGCAAATTACTCAACCTTTATGTCATAGTTTCTTCACCTTTAAAATGACATTAATAAAACAGCTACTTCATAGGATTATAAGCATGAGATGATTTAATATACATAAAATACTTAAGGTCTGATATATAGGAAGCACTTAATTCTTTATTCTAGAAAAGATTTAAGGTGACCTAAACATATATGTCAGAAAGTCTTTAAAATTGTGGAAATAAAAGGTTATATAATTCTGTTATCCAAAAATTACTAGTATTTCAATATATTTTATTTCAGTCTTTTCTTTTAGATACAAGTTTTAAAACTTAAGTGAAGTGTAATATAGGTAAGTACTGCTTGATGAATTTAAGGTGATTTCTGAAGTCAGGTTTGTTGGAGAAGAGGAGTGGGATTTAGTGATTTAGAACCAGAAGTTGGGGCTGGGTGCGATGGCTCATGCCTGTAATTCCAGCACTTTGGGGGCCGTAATGGGAGGATTGTTTGTGCCTTGGAGTTCAAGACCAGCCTGGGCAACACAGACACCATCTCTACAAAAGAAAAAAAAAATTAGCTCAGTGTAGTGACATGTATCTGTAGCCCGAGCTACTCGGGAGGCTGAGGTGGGAATATCACCTGGGCCCAGAAGTTTGAGGCTGCAGTGAGCTATGATTGTGCACTGAACTCCAGCCTGGGCAATAGAGTGAAACCCTGTCTCAAAAAAAAAAAGAAAGAAATTGAGGCTGGGCACGGTGGCTCACACATATAATCCAGCACTTTGGGAGGTTGAGGCAGGATAATTGCTTGAGCCCAGGACTTTGAGACCAGTCTGGGCAACAAAATGACACCCCATTTCTACCAAAAAAATTTTTAAAAATTTAGCTGGGCATGGTGGCATGTGCCTGTGGTCCCAGATACATGGGAGGCTAAGGCTGGAGGATTGTTTAAGCCCAGGAGGTTGAGGCTGCAAAGAGCCATATTCATGTCCCAGCACTCCAGCCTGGGTGACATAGTGAGACACTGTCTCAAACAAAAATCAACAGGCCAGATGCGGTGGCTCACCCCTGTAATCCCAACACTTTGGGAGGCCGTGGCGGGCGGATTACTTGAGGTCAAGAGTTCGAGACTAGCCCGGCCAACATGGTGAAACTCCATCTCTACTAAAAATACAAAATTAGATGAGCGTGGTGGTGTGTGCCTATAATCCCAGCTACTCTGGAGGCTGAGACACGAGAATTGCTTGAATTGGGAGGCAAAGGTTGCAGTGAGCCGAGATCGTGCCACTGCACTCTAACTTGGGCCACAAACGAGATTGTGTATCAAAAACAGACAAACAAAAAAAGACACCTAAAATCAACAACAACAAAAACGATATTGGAATGATTGGATTCCCAAACAAAGATAAATGTTTCAGGTGATGGATATCTCAGTTACCCTGACTTGAGTATTATACATTGTATACATGTATTAAAATATTACAAACCCCCAAATGTGTACAATTATGAGGTATCAATAAAAAAAGAGATTGGAAGGACTGGGTAATTTGCAAGTAATTAAGGCAATTTACAATTTGTAATTTTTATTATTTGTGAATAAGTAGTTACATTTATATGTGTCAAAATTGAAAAAGGACAGGTGGATATACAGTGATAAGTCACCCACCCTTCTCTGTCAGCTCCATAAAGAGCCTTTGTCTTGCATGGCTGCAGGGTCACATTTCCTATTGTATTTTGCCACCACCTGCCCTGGGAGCAACAGTGTGCGTTTATTGAACATCCTTCCAAGCAGAGTCTGGGCCTATACCAGCAAAACAAGTATGTCTATTCTCTCTACTCTTTTAATTTTTTTTTTTTTGAGACGGAGTCTCGCTCTGTCGCCCAAACTGGAGTGCGGTGGCCGGATCTCAGCTCACTGCAAGCTCCGCCTTTCGGGTTCACGCCATTCTCCTGCCTCAGCCTCCCGAGTAGCTGGGACTACAGGCGCCCGCCACCTCGCCTGGCTAGTTTTTTGTATTTTTTAGTAGAGACGGGGTTTCACTGTGTTAGCCAGGATGGTCTCGATTTCCTGACTTTGTGATCCGCCCGTCTCGGCCTCCCAAAGTGCTGGGATTATAGGCTTGAGCCACCTTGCCCGGCCATTTTTTATATTCTTGTTGTTTTTTTTTTTTTTTTTTTGAGACGGAGTCTTGCTTTGTCACCCAGGCTAGAGTGCAGTGGCCGGATCTCAGCTCACTGCAAGCTCCGCCTCCCAGGTTCACGCCATTCTCCTGCCTCAGCCTCCCGCGTAGCTGGGACTACAGGCGCCCGCCACCTCGCCTGGCTAGTTTTTTGTATGTTTTAGTAGAGACGGCGTTTCACCATGTTAGCCAGGATGGTCTCGATCTCCTGACCTCGTGATCCGCCCGTCTCGGCCTCCCAAAGTGCTGGGATTACAGGCTTGAGCCACCGCGCCCGGCCTCATTTTTTATATTCTTAATAGAGACAGGGTTTCACTATGTTGGCCAGGCTGGTCTTGAACTCCTGACCCCAGATGATCCACTCGCCTTGGCCTCCCAAAGTACTGGAATTATAGGTGTGAGCCACCATGCCCAGCCAAAATTATTTATGATAAGCAAGGCATGGTGGTTTGTGCCTGTAGTCCCAGCTACTTGGGAAGCTGAGGCAGGAGGATCACAGGTTCAAGTCTAGACTGGGAAAATAGTGAGAACCTTCCCTATCCCCAGTCTTCGAAAAAGAAAAAAATTTGCTGGAGAAGGTCACACAATGCTGATAGGTCCCATTGTGCTTTCATGCTTTCTAGCTTTCAGTGATAGCTGGATGTTACTTTTATTGTCTGACTCATTATAGTGACCAACCCCCAATTTTTTACTTTCCCTTAAGCCTTCAGCTATCTCACACCTCTAAGGAGATGATTTCTTCCTTAACATGTAAAACCTCAAAATTTATCTGTATTTTCACTCTTTTACTCTCTGGCTCTTTCTCAGAAGAAAAACTAACACTTTTATTTCTTCTCAAAGCCAACTTTTCCATACTTTACTTGGAGACATCTTTCTTTCTTTCTTTTTTTCTTTCTTTTTTTTTTGTTTCAGTGGAGTCTCTGTCGCCCAGGCTGGAGTGCAGTGGTGCAGTCTCCACTCAGTGCAACCTCCACCTCCCAGGTTCAAGCGATTCTCCTGCCTCAGCCTGCTGAGTACCTGGGATTACAAGCGAGCACCACCATGCCCGAACAATTTTTGGGTTTTTAGTAGAGACAGGGTTTCATCATGTTGGCCAGGCTGGTCTCTAACTCCTGACCTCGAAATCTGCCCGCCTCAGCCTTGTAAAGTGCTGGGATTACAGGCGTGAGCCACCACGCCCAGCCCTAAAGTAGCAATCTTAATAAGAAATAGTCTCTGGTTGGGCGCAATGACTCACGCCTGTAATCCCAGCACTTTGGGAGGCCATGGTGGACAGATCACCTGAGGTCGGGAGTTCAAGACCAGCCTGACCAACATGGAGAAACCCTGTCTTTAGTAAAAATACAAAATAAGCTGGGTGTGGTGGCATATGCCTATAATCCCAACTACTCAGGAGGCTGAGGCAGGAGAATCGCTTGAACCTGTGAGGCGGAGGTTGTGGTGAGCCAAGATCGCACCCTTGTACTGCAGCCTGTGCAACAAGAGCAAAACTCCATCTCAAAAAAAAAGATTGCTATGTTAATCTTATTTTATATAAAAAGAAATAGTCAATATTAAACTAGAAGGCAATAAAAATACCAAATTCAATACACAAATTATTTTGTCAGCATTTTCACAAGAATAAACTATTTTATATGCTAACATATGTTCAATGTTCCTTACAGAATTCTGACATTAAAAAGGAAAAATTACTAAAGCTTCAGATGAATCCATAAATGGACAAAAGAAAAAGCTTAAAAGGATAAAGAACAACACTCCAAGTGCATGTATAAACATAAGGACTCGGCCGGGCGCGGTGACTCAAGCCTGTAATCCCAGCACTTTGGGAGGCCGAGACGGGCGGATCACGAGGTCAGGAGATCGAGACCATCCTGGCGAACACGGTGAAACCCCGTCTCTACTAAAAAATACAAAAAACTAGCCGGGCGAGGCGGCGGGCGCCTGTAGTCCTAGCTACTCGGGAGGCTGAGGCAGGAGAATGGCGTAAACCCGGGGGGCGGAGCTTGCAGTGAGCTGAGATCCGGCCACTGCACTCTAGCCCGGGCGACAGAGCCAGACTCCGTCTCAAACAAACAAACAAACAAACAAACAAAAAACATAAGGACTCTTGGTACTTACCCTTTTTAAAAATCTTTAGGCCTGCACAGTATTTGCTATTTAATGTATCAAATGGGTGGTTCTGACTTCTTTAATCCATATGTAGGACAGATGAAAAAAGGAATTATAAACTTATAATTACAGTTCTTTTTTTTTTTTTGGAGACGGAGTCTCGCTCTGTCGCCCAGGCTGGAGTGCAGTGGCCGGATCTCAGCTCACTGCAAGCTCCGCCTCCCGGGTCTACGCCATTCTCCTGCCTCAGCCTCCCTAGTAGCTGGGACTACAGGCGCCCGCCACCTCGCCCGGCTAGTTTTTTGTATTTTTTAGTAGAGACGGGGTTTCACTGTGTTAGCCAGGATGGTCTCGATCTCCTGACCTCGTGATCCGCCCGTCTCGGCCTCCCAAAGTGCTGGGATTACAGGCTTGAGCCACCGCGCCCGGCCCTATAATTACAGTTCTTTAGGAACTATATTTGCTCTCAGCCTTTTAAATTAGCTGTCGGGCAATTCCAGTCAGCTCTTTTGAAAAAAACCTATCTATCTGTCTGTCTAGAGAATGAGTTATAAGACTAGCTAGCTTTTGTTTTTTTGTTAGAGACAGGATTTCGTCATGTTTTCTAGGCTGTTCTTGAACTCCTAGGCTCAAGCCATCTACCTGCCTCAGCCTCCCAAAGCGCTGGGATTACAGGCGTGAGCCACCATGCCCAACCAATTCCAGTCAGCTCTTACAATGAAAGCTTAGAAATGGTAGGGTTAAAGAGGGGACAGAATGTTGATTTTAAAATATCAGTAATTTGGCCGGGCTCAGTGGCCGTAACCCCAGCACTTTGGGAGGCCAAGGCGGCCAGATTGCCTTGGCCTGCCTCAGCCTCCCAAAGTGCTGGGATTATAGGTGTGAGCTCAGGAGTTCGAGACCAGCCTGGGCAACACGGCGAAAACCTGTCTCTAGTAAAATATAAAAAATTAGCTGGGTGTGGTAGCGTGCGCCTGTGGTCCCAGTAACTCGGGAGGCTGAGGCAGGAGAATTGCTTGAACCTGGGAGGCAGAGGTTGCAGTGAGCTGAGATTGCATCACTGCACTCCAGCCTGGGCGACAGAGTGAGACTCTCTCAAAAAAAAAAAAAAAAAAAGCCGCAAGAATTTGGTTAATTCTATTGGAATTTTAGGGGTTAACTGAGCCCCAAAATGACTCAGCTGTATGCAATTTAATACAATATTAATTCGCATGTTGACTGGCAGAACTGCATACAGCTGAGTCATTTTATTGAGTAGGATTAATAGGTATACTATGTTATGCCAACGATAACTGTGATACTTCTAAAATTGTGATTTAAAATTGACATTGTCACAGAAACAGCAGAGTAGTTGTGTTTTTCTTTAAGCTTCTTTTAACCAGAAACATAAACTGAAACTGTAATTATTACTGAAGTTGTATGTTGAATAGACTTGTGAAACTAGCAATTTATTAGGCCTTTAATGATATCTGGACCAAAGGTTGAGGGAGCTGTGCTGTGTTTATGTTGCTTTGTGCTTTGTTTTTTTAGAAGCTTGTCCTTTCTTTGCCATTTTACTTCTTTCATTTTTTTTTGAGATGGAGTCTTTCTCTGTCCCCCAGGCTGGAGTGGAGTGGTGCAATCTCTGCTCACTGCAACCTCTGCCTCCTGGGTTCAAATGATTCTCCAGCCTCAGCCTCCTAAGTAACTGCGATTACAGGCATCCGCCACCACGCCCAGCTAATTTTTGTATTTTTAGTAGAGATGGGGTTTTGCCATGTTGGCCAGGCTGATCTTGAGCTCCTGATCTCAGGTGATCGCCTGCCTCGACACTCCCGAAGTGCTGAGATTACAGGTGTGAGCCACTGCACCCAGGCCTTAATGCTACTTTGTAGGTGAAAATTGTGAACTAACTTAAATTTCATTTTTATTAAAGTTAATTTTTGGGAAATTAATGAACGGTTGACATTTTAATCTTTTGAATATTGCAGTTATTTGGGTTTAAATTGGGGGGCTTAGGAAGGGAAAGAAGCCCTATGGTTGTTTCTGAATTTTCTGAAAATTATGTTGATATACTATATATGAAATCCAGTTTGGAGAGAATATGTCCATTGATAAGGAAAAATTAATAAAGATTTGATCTAGATAAGGCATTCCATTTGGAAGTGGTTTGAGTATCTTTTTTTTTTTTTTTTTTTTGAGACAGAGTCTTGCTGTGTGATCCAGGCTGGATGTAGTGGCACAATCTTGGCTCACTGCATCCTCCACCCCCCGGGTTCAAGCAATTCTTCTTCCTCAGCCTCCCAAGTAGCTGGGATTACAGGTGTGAGCCATCATCCCCGGCTAATTTTTTTTTTTTTTTTTTTGAGATGTAATCTTTCTCCTGTTGTGCGGGCTGGAGTGCACTGGTGCGATCTCGGTTCACTGCAACCTCCACCTCCCGGTTTCAAGCGATTAAGCGATTCTCCTTCCTCAGCCTGCAGAGTAGCTGGGATTATAGGCCTGTGCCACCACGTCTGGCTAATTTCTCTAATTTTAGTAGAGAAGGGATTTTGCTATGTTGGCCAGGCTGGTCTCAAACTCCTGACCTCAGGTGATCCACCTGCTTGGCCTCCCAAAATGCTAGGATTACAGGTGTGAGCCACTGTGCCTGGCCTAAGTTTTGTATTTTTAGTAGAGATGGTGTTTCACCATGTTGGTCAGGCTGGTCTGAAACTCCTGATCTCGTGATCTGCCCGCCTTGGCCTCCTAAAGTGCTGGGATTTCAGGCGTAAGCTCGTGTCCGGCCTGTTTGACTATCTTTTAAAACCAGTAAGGATGAACTAGAGGTATCAGCTCTCTTCATGGACTTTGGAGAAATAAGACAAAAAGGAAAGAGATGTTTTGCCGGGTGCGGTGGCTCACGCCTATAATCCCAGCACTTTGGGAGGCTGAGGACAGCGGATCACCTGAGGTCAGGAGTCAAGACCAGAGCCATTGCACTCCAGCCTGGGCAACGAGCACAAATTCGTCTCATAAAAGAAGAGAGAAAGAAAAACAGAAAGAGATGTTTTGATTTTTTAAATTTGGAGTGTTCTGTTCTTACTCTACAGCACTTAGCAGTAGTGCATCTGTCCACCTTGTTCTTTACAACAAAACCCCATTGGTTCTCTCTTACCAAGTTTGCTTTATTCTTGGTTTATCCTTTGTAGGATGTGAAAGGGATATGAAGAGCAAATAGGAAGTGTAACTGTTGCTGCTTGAGAGAAAGCTGTTTTACAATTTGTTGGCAAACAATTTGTAAAAGTACAACAAAAGTGTGCATTTGTGGCTTCTCATTTGTGTTTTATCATTGCTATATCTCATAATTTGTGTTTTTTAAAAATAATTTAACTTTATTTGAAAAGCACTACAGGGTCAGGTCATGTTTTTAAAAAATCAAGAGGGTAAACACCCCTACTTCTACTTTACCTCCAGTCCTAGTCTGTGGTGGTAATCAGTGTTAACAGTTTAGTTTGTGTTCTTACCCTTCCAGGGTTTTTTTTTCCTTTATTTATACAGATATATACATTTTTAAAAACATAGATAACACTTAAAAACAATATGGGGTCATATTATGACTATAATTTGTATTTCTTCCCAACAGTATTTATAGTTTTTTTCATTTCACTATATATTTATAAATTTTTTATTTCTAATAATTTCTCTTGAATAGGTGAGATATCATATAGTATAAAATTCAGTAGAAAATCAGTTTTTCAGAGGTACAAAATTGGCTGACTTTGCACAGACTCCTTTCAGTTCCCAGGTAGGGATGCACAGCCACCTCTTCCACTGAGGAGAGGAAAGGATATGTGTGCTTGTGGGCTCTTCAACTCTGTTGATTACTTGCAATTTATTTTCTGGTCAGTTTGATTAAGTGATGAAATTAAGTGATAAAATACTGGAAACAGAGAAGAAGCATAAGATTATTTTATCAGAAATATAGTCTCTGTGATGTTTTTTACCATTGACCTCAGTGTCACCCACAAGGATATGGGAGTTTTATGCAAAGAAGAGAAAAGGAAAGGTGAGGGTGTAGGTCAGCCAGCATTAGACTTTGTCAATCTTTTCTTGCCCCTTTATACCTCCTTCCCTGCTTTATTTTTATTTTTTTTTGAGATGGAATTGCACTCTGTCGCCTGGGCTGGAGTGCAGTGGCGCGATCTCGGCTCACTACAACCTGCGCCTCCCAGGTCAAGCGATTCTCCTGCCTCAGCCTCCAGAGTAGTTGGGACTACAGGCGTGTGCCACTACGCCCAGCTAATTTTTGTATTTTTAGTAGAGATAGAGTTTCACCATGTTGGTTGGCCAGGATGGTCTCGATCTCTTGACCTCGTGATCCGCCCTCCTCGACCTCTGAAAGAGCTGGGCTTACAGGTGTGAGCCACTGCACCTGGCCTACATGCTTTGTTAAGATAACTAAGGGATTTCTGTGATTGTTAGGATTCAGACTTCTATGTGCATAAGAATCAAGCTGTGTGCATAATAATTGCATGGGATTTCACAGCTGGGCCCCACTCCCAGGGATTTTGTATTATCTACCTCCAAGTGATTGTGATGCTGGTGATCCTTGGACCAGACTTGATGAAGCCCAATTAGATCCAGACGCTTAGCTAGGAAAGCCCCCCAAAGTTCGCTTTATTGAATTGTGTAATTTGACTACATCCATTGTTTCTTTTTTCAAATGTAGAGTATATGCCACAAAAATCTTTTCTGGAGCAGTAGGCATCCTAATTAATCTTGATGTTTGTTTATAGCCCCATTGACGGGGCTGTAAACTTGGCAGCAAATTGTGTTCCCACTAATTTGGCATATTCCATAAAAAACATGTATCTGTTGTTAGCTGCCTAGACATTAGCTGGACATGGTTTAGGTTACTTTTCTCTTAAAAAGTGAATTTTAATTCAAGTTCCTTTAAGCCAGCAGTCTCAACCTGGGGCAGTTTTTCCCTCCAGGGAACATTCAGCAGTGTCTAGAGACATTTTTGGTTGTCATGCAGAGGAAGAGAGTGTATAGTGGGTAGAATCCAGGGTTGCTGTTAAACAAGCATGGAACAGCCCCTTACAACAAATATTTATGTAGCCTAAAATGGCAGTGTTGCCAAGATTGAGAAATTATGCTTTAAATGTGTTTTTATATGTGGCCATTTTGTGTGTACTCTGGAGATAACGTGTTTTTCCTCTTATAACATGCTTGATAAACATTTTGGTAACACAGGAATTGTAAATGCTAGTGATGTCAGTAAATAGTTAAGAAATTTAGGGCCAGGCGCGGTGGCTCACTCCTGTAATCCCAGCACTTTGGGAGGCTGAGGCAGGAGGATCACGAGGTCAGGAGATCGAGACCTTCCTGGCTAACACAGTGAAACCGCATCTCTACTAAAAATCCGAAAAAATTAGCCAGGTGTGGTGGCGGGCACCTGTAGTCCCAGCTTCTCAATTTAGAAAGTAGATTTGTTTCCTTTCTATACCTGTGTAATTTGAGGTTTAGTTTACTGTCACATTGTTTACAAACATAAGGAAGATCGTTGCTCATCTGATAGCGTTCTGAACCTTGAGTCATCTGTAATACCTATGGTCTCCAGAAAAGTTTCTCTAAAACTGTATTTGGAGATGTGCAAAATATGTAGGAACATTTTCCCACCTTCGATTGTTAGTTTACCTTTCAGCTTCAGCAATTTACCTTTCAGCTATTACTTTAGTAACATCTCCAACATTGTTTTTCAAACTGCAAGGTGTTACCCAGTAGTGGGTCGTTAAATTAGGTGACAAAGAGCAATTTGAAGAATTAAATACGATAGAAAATGGCAGAGTGGGCTTATGCCTGTAATCCCAGCAGTTTGGGAGGCCGAGGCGGGTGGATCACGAGGTCAGGAGGTTGAGACCATGCTGGCTAGTGTGAAATCCCGTCTCTACTAAAAATACAAAAAATTAGCCGGGTGTGGTGGCACGCGCCTGTAGTCCCAGCTACTCAGGAGGCTGAGGCACGAGAATCACTTGAACCCGGGAACTGGAGGTTGCAGTGAGCCGAGATTGCATTACTGCACTCCAGCCTGGGCGACAGAATGAGACTCTGTTTCAAAAAAAGAAAAAGAAAATAGCAGGGTGTATCACATAATTGGAATATAAGTATTGATTTGTGAAACCTATTTTAATGATAGATCTGTATATGCATGTGCTGGATTGTGATGTAAAGACATTTCTTGCTGTGGTTACACTGAAAAAAATGAAAAGTCACTGATTTCCAATAACTTACAGAAGCAATATGAACTGCATATTCTATCGTTCTTGAAACAAGCTGAGATGTTATTGACTTTGGGAAGCAGTAAAATTATTTTAGTTTTTTAATTAACAGTTTTTGGCTTGTACTGTCAAGAGGTAATTTTAGAAAGCATTCTAAAAATGTGTAAGAGATACACTAAGTATTGGATTGGGCAACATTCTTGAACTGTAGTTCTGTTTCATTAAACATCACTATTTACATGTGCAACAGTGTGTCCATAACAATGTCCCAGTAATGAAATTCTTTCTCCTATTTAAGGCATGTCTGTCTGATGAAAGTCAAACAAAATTGGGTATATGTCAGTGTCTTATGATACTGCTTAACTAAACATTAATTTGACTCTTAGCTAATCAGGAAATGTTTGCCTCACAGTCTTACAGAGCTTTCCACCTTCTAAAAAAGCTAACGTTTCAGAATAGATTCAAGCTTCTTTCTTTCTTTCTTTTTTTTTTGAGGCGGAGTCTCGCTCTGTCGCCCAGGCTGGAGTACAGGGGCGCTGTCTCGGCTCACTGCAACCTCTGCCTCCTCGGTTCAGGCAATTCTCCTGCCTCACCCTCCCAAGTAGCCTGGATTACAGGCGTGCGCCACCATGCCCAGCTAATTTTTTTGTATTTTTAGTAGAGACGGGGTTTCACCATGCTGTCCAAGCTTGTCTCAAACTCCTGACCTTGAGATCTGCCCACCTCGGCCTCCCAAAGTGCTGGGATTACAGGTGTGAGCCACTGCACTCAGCCTAGATTCAAGCTTCTTTTTTTTTCTTTTTTTTTTTTTTGAGACGGAGTCTTGCTCTTGTTGCCCAGGCTGGAGTGCAATGGTGTGATCTCAGTGCACCGCAACCTCTGCCTCCCGGGTTCAAGTGACTCTCCTGCCTCAGCCTCCCGAGTAGCTGGTATTACAGGCATGAGCCACCATGCCCAGCTAATTTTGTATTTTTTGTACAGACGGGGTTTCTCCATGTTGGTCAGGCTAGTCTCGAACTCCCGAACTCAGGTGATCCGCCTGCCTCGGCCTCTCAAAGTGCTGGGATTACAGGTGTGAACCACCGCGCCAGGTGGATTCAAGCTTCTTAAATGGAATTTTGAGCTCACTTAGTTGAGACTTATGTGCTTAGTTGACAAATTTTAATTTTATACTAAAATATTTTAGATTAATGCAAGTTAATTTATTTCAGATTGAATTTAGTGGAAGCTTTTGTAGAAGATGCAGAATTGAGGCAGACTTTACAAGAAGATTTACTTCGTCGATTCCCAGATCTTAACCGACTTGCCAAGAAGTTTCAAAGACAAGCAGCAAACTTACAAGATTGTTACCGGCTCTATCAGGGTATAAATCAACTACCCAATGTTATACAGGCTCTGGAAAAACATGAAGGTAACAAGTGATTTTGTTTTTTGTTTTCCTTCAACTCATACAATATATATTTGGCAATGTGCTGTCCTCATGAAGTTGGTGGTAGTGACTCACTCTTAGGACACATTCAGATTTCTTTTTTTTTGTTTTTGTTTTTGTTTTTTTTTGAGATGGAGTCTTGCTCTGTTGCCAAGGCTAGAGTGCAGTGGCGCAATCTTGGCTCACTGTAGCCTCTGCCTGCTGGGTTCAAGTGATTCTCCTGCCTCAGCTTCCTGCGTGGCTGGCATTACAGGCATGTACCACCATGCCCGGCTAATTTTTGTACTTTTAGTTTTACCATTTTGGCCAGGCTGGTCTTGAACTCCCAATCTCAGGTGATCTGCCTGCCTCGGCCTTCCAAAGTGCTGGGAGTACAGGCGTGAGTCACAGAACCTGGCCACGTTCAGATTTCTTTCTTTCCTTCTTTTCTTTTTCTTTTCCTCCTCTCCTCTTCTCTCCTCTCCTCTTTTCCTTTCTTTCCTTCTTTCTTTCTCTCTCTCTCTCTCTCTGTTTCTTTGTTTCTTTCTTTCTCTCTTTCTCTGTTTCTTGACGGAGTCTCGCTCTGTTGCCCAGGCTGGAGTGCAGTCGCAGCTCACTGCAAGCTCCACCTCCCAGGTTCATACTATTCTCCTCCCTCAGCCTCCCGAGTAGCTGGGACTTCAGGCGCCTGCCACCATGCCCGGCTAATTTTTGTATTTTTAGTAGAGACAGGGTTTCACCTTATTAGCCAGGATGGTCTCCATCTCCTGACCTTGTGATCCACTTGCCTTGGCCTCCCAAAGTGCTGAGATTATAGGCGTGAGCCACCGCGCCTGGCCCAGACTTCTAATAACAGGTTTGTATTGACTCTTAACTTCATGGCAGAAGCCAAGAGACATGTAACAGGTTAGAAATTTTTGCTTTTTGGAAATGAATGTTAGAGTTAAGGCCTATTGCACTGACAGAGGCAGTGAAAAAGGGTTTGACTGCCAAAGAAGACTCACAGGGCCTAGAATGGCAATGATTATGCATCTACAGTTTATTACAGGAAAAGGATACAATCTAGTAGCAGGATTATAGTAAGGATATGCATCACAGTCAAAGGCTGTCATAGCAAGTCATCCAGAGAGTTCGGGTGCAAGTTCCAGTTGTCCTTTGTTGTGTAAAGTCTGTGATGGGGTGCATTTTCTCTCTCAGAGCAGGATGTGTGCACAGGACACCTTGGAACGTAGGAGCCCAAAATAGAGTCTTCACTGGGCTTTTTAATACTTTTCTTGTCAAGCGGACATGTTCCTGTTCTCTAGCCTCTTCAGTGGAGGTCAGAGGAAGAGCTTCATTGAGACCAAGTGCAACTCATCAATCACATTAAACAATGCTGATAGTAAACCACCTGAATATCCCCCGACCCACAAATACAAAACACCACCATTCAATCAGTATTTTTCATGCCTTGATCAGGGGTCATTGCCACGCAGGAACTTTAACAAAACAGTACAGGCTAATATTAGAATTGTTGGAATTAACTCACACAGCACACCTATGAGAGAGTTAAGATAGAGGGTCTTGGTGGTCTCTAACAGTTGAATTCAAAGTGAAGTTACCAGAGTAAAGTGAGCAGATACATATTAATACAATATTGGTAGATAAAATCACCTTGCTCTAATAAGCATAGTTTTAAATTTTAACCATGTTTCTCCAGTAATTTTAGTAATTATATTGTTGTGTCTAATACGTAAAGCATTTTTTACTTTTTAAAAAAAAGTTTAAGCAATTTAGGGTCCAAAGTAATTAAAACAATTTTTTTTAACATAAAGCATTTAAAATTTTACTTAATCATGATCGCTTAGAACTATTAAAACATACCTTTTGATATTATGGGGAAGCTTTGTTGTTTCTTTGTAGACAGACTTAAAGAAATACAACTTGGGCCGGGCGTGGTGGCTCAAGCCTGTAATCCCAGCACTTTGGGAGGCCGAGGCGGGTGGATCACGAGGTCAGGAGATCGAGACTATCCTGGCTAACATGGTGAAACCCCGTCTCTACTAAAAATACAAAAAACTAGCCGGGCGTGGTGGCGGGCGCCTGTAGTCTCAGCTACTTGGGAGGCTGAGGCGGGAGAATGGCGTGAACCCGGGAGGCGGAGCTTGCAGTGAGCCGAGATCACGCCACTGCACTCCAGCCTGGGAGACACAGCGAGACTCCGTCTCAAAAAAAAAAAAAAAAAAAAAAAAAAAAAAAAAGAAATACAACTTGAGGCCGGGCGCGGTGGCTCAAGCCTGTAATCCCAGCACTTTGGGAGGCCGAGACGGGCGGATCACGAGGTCAGGAGATCGAGACCATCCTGGCTAACACGGTGAAACCCCGTCTCTACTAAAAAAAAAATACAAAAAACTAGCCGGGCGAGGTGGCGGGCGCCTGTAGTTCCAGCTACTCGGGAGGCTGAGGCAGGAGAATGGCGTAAACCTGGGAGGCGGAGCTTGCAGTGAGCTGAGATCCGGCCACTATGCTCCAGCCTGGGGGGACAGAGCAAGACTCCGTCTCAAAAAAAAAAAAAAAAAAAAAAAATACAACTTGGGCCAGGCGGGGTTGCTCACGTCTGTAATCCCAGCACTTTGGGAGGCCGAGGTGGGCGGATCACGAGGTCAGGAGATTGAGACCATCCTGGCTAACATGGTGGAACCCCATTAAAAAAAAATTAGCTGAAATTACAAAAAATTAGCTGAGTGTGGTGGCAGGCGTCTGTAGTCCCACCTACTCAGGAGGCTGAGGCAGGAGAATCACTTGAACCCAGGAGGTGGAGGTTGCAGTGAGCTGAGATTGCATCACTGTGCTCCAGCTTGGGCAACAAAAAAAAAACAAAAAAAAAAGAAAGAAAATGAGTCTCTACTGGCTGGGCACAGTGGCTCACGCCTGTAATCCCAGCACTTTGGGAGGCGGAGATGGGCAGATCACCTGAGGTCGGGCAGTGGAGACCAGCCTGACCGATATGGAGAAACCCCATTTCTTTATTATTAGTATTAGTATTATTTATTTTTGAGATGGAGTCTCACTCTGTCGCCTAGACTGGAGTGCAGTGGCTGGATCTCAGCTCACTGCAAGCTCCGCCTCCTGGGTTTACACCATTCTCCTGCCTCAGCCTCCCGAGTAGCCGGGACTACAGGCGCCCGCCACCGCGCCCGGCTAGTTTTTTGTATTTTTCAGTAGAGACGGGGTTTCACTGTGTTAGCCAGGATGGTCTCGATCTCCTGACCTTGTGATCTGCCCATCTCGGCCTCCCAAAGTGCTGGGATTACAGGCTTGAGCCACCGTGCCCAGCCGAGAAACCCCATTTCTACTAAAAATACAAAATTAGCCGGGTGTGGTGGCACATGCCTGTAATCGCAGCTATTCGGGAGGTTGAGGCAGGAGAATCACCCGAACCCGGGAGGTGGAGGTTGCGGTGAGCAGAGATCGTGCCATTGCACTCCAGCCTGGGCAACAAAAGCGAAACTCTCTATCTCAAAAAAAAGAACAAAAGAAAAAGAAAATGAGTCTTTATAGTTTGCTGTTTTCATACTCTTTTAGTGTGGTGTAGGCAGCCATGTATCCACCTTGCGCCTCTATTTTTCCATTCTGTCAATGAGTGTCTTCCACTGCTGTGCTTTTCTGATTCCATACCTCTTGTTTTATTCCAGTAGGACCAGCTAGAAACAGAAGGTGATTGACCAGTATTAGGGATGGAATCAGGGTACAATTATGGAGATAGGCTCTCTAAACAATTCACTCTCACCGTTTAAATCAGCTGTTTGATCATTTTTTTTCTTATATATCTTTAGCATCACATAGTAAATAATATCCTTTTATTTTCAAGAGGGAGTATTGGCCTTAAGTTAAGAACCCTCTTAATTTTTTTCCCCCATCATCCCACCCGCACTTCTTACTCCTTACTTTCTACTTGCTTTTATTCTTTACTGGCTCTTTACCACTGCATATTTTTAGATGCACACATCTATTTTTTAAAAAAAGCACCCTTGTTCCTGGGTCCTCTTCCAATACCATCTATTAATATCTCTCTCTCCCTCTTTCCATTCCCAGCTGGGTTTCTGAAAGCCTGCACTTCCCATCTTCCATTCATTCATCTGGTTTCCAGCCCTGACCACAGTACTGAAAGGGCATTTGCTAGGTGACCTTTATTTTTTGCTAAGTCCAGTGAATGCGGGATAGTTCCCCCCGCTTTTTTCTTTCCTTTTTTAGTTTTTTAGGACGGAGTTTTGCTCTTGTTGCCAAGGCTGGAGTGCAATGGTGCAATCTCAGCTCACTGCAACCTGTGCCTCCCGGGTTCAAGCGATTCTCCTGCCTCAGCCTCCCAAGTAGCTGGATTACAGACACCTGCCACCACGCCTGGCTAATTTTGTATTTTTAATAGAGATGGGTTTTCTTCATGTTGGTCAGGGTGGTCCGGAACTCCCAATCTGGGGTGATCCACCTTACTTCTGCCTCCCAGAGTGCTGGGATTACAGATGTGAGTCACCGTGCCCAGCCTCGGTAAAGTCTTTAACGAAGCTTCACTGATTTTGACAATTTTGATCTTGAAACTCTCTCTCTTTTTTTTTTCAAGATGGAGTCTTGCTCTGTCACCCAGGCTGGAGTGCAGTGGCACAATCTCGGCTCACTGCAACCTCTGCTTCCCAGGTTCAAGTGATTCCCCTGTTTCAGCCTCCTGAGTAGCTAGGATTACAGTTGCCCACCATCATGCCCGGCTAATTTTTTATATATTTTTAGTAGAGATGGGGTTTCACTATGTTGGCCAGGCTGGTCTCGAACTCCTGACCTCATGATCTACCCGCCTTGACCTCCCAGAGTGCTAGGATTACGGGCGTGAGCCACCATGCCCATCCTTGAAACTCTCCTTTCTAAGGTTATGTTAAACATTTTTGTATTCCTGATTTTCTTTTTGTTCCATGGGTTCTCTTTATCCTTGTTTTTAGCTTTCTTAAGTGTTCCTTTACCCTATCAAATTCTATTTTTGGCTCTCATTTCACTTAATAACAGGAAAAGCTGGGATTTTTTTTTTTTTTTTTTTTTTTTTTTGTGGAGACAGAGTCTTACATTGTTGCCCAAGCTGGAGTGCAGTGGTACAATCTCAGCTCACTCCAACTCCAGTCGCTTCTGGGTTCAAGCGATTCTTGTGCCTCAGCCTCCCGTGTAGCTGGGGTTACAGGCGTGTGCCACCACGCCTGGCTAATTTTTGTATTTTTAATAGAGATGGGGGTTTCACTATGTTGGCCAGGCTGGTCTTGAACTCCTGACTTAAAGTAATCTGCCTGCCTGGGCCTCCCAAAGTGCTGGGATTACCAATTTGAGCCATTGTGCCCGGCTAAGCTGGGATTCTTTGAATGAGTTCTTAGAGGCTTCCTGAAACTTTGTGCAACATTTTGTGTATGTGTATATTTTCTGGAGAAAGGATTTGTAACTTTCTGTTTTTTGAGACGGAATCTCACTCTCTGGCTCAGGGTGGAGTGCAGTGGTGTGATCTCAGCTCTCTGCAACTTCTGCCTCCTGGTTCAAGGGATTCTCCTGCCTCAGGCTCCCAAGTACCTGGGATTACAGGCATGTGCCACCATGCCCAGCTAATTTTTGTACTTTTAGTAGAGATGGGGTTTCATTATGTTGGCCAGGCTGGGGATTTGTAACTTTCATCAGATACTCCAAGGGATATATGTCTTTCCTGGTAGAGAGGGAAGTAATAAAAAATGTATATAAATACCCTCCTCTCCGACTAGAAGGTAAGAAGTACTGCTCTGCACATTCCTTGGGTGATCTTTCTCACTCCCTGGGATAATTAAGGAAGTTAGGAATTGGGGTTGAGGGTAACTTGGCTTCCTTCCTCAACCTCCCTGTATAGGCACAGTCTAATTTACTTGATGACAGTTTGCAACAAGTCAACAATTTCCTACTTTTCTGATGTTAGATTTAAGTTATATAGACCTGTGAGTGATCATAACATTATCTAAATCAGATGCTTCACATTATAGGTCTTGCAGCTGATGTCCAGTTTAGGTATTTGAAGTGGCTTAGCCTGGAAAATGTCACAGGGGAAAATCTGTTTTCCATGTGTTGTGCTCAGAGCTGTGTTCTTTTCTTTTACACAAAATGTTTGAAATTTGTTGAATTTTAGGTGTACTCTGGTCATTGGGAACTCCCTAAAGGATCTCTGTGAGGTTTTTTTTAAAAAAACAAAACAAAACAAAACAAAATGGCATTTTGGAGAACTCATTGTAGCTCTTTAGCATACTGACTGCAAGGAGAAAGTAAAAAGTGAGGCTAATTTGTAAAGAAAATAGACCAAAGGTACTATGTTTAAAGACAAAATCATGGCTTGAAAGTTTTTCTTTTTCTTAGTATATTAATATATTGCTAGAAATTGAGTATACTCTCCTGCTACCTTGTGATTTTTTTTGGTTTTTGATTAACTCTAAGCTTAATGTTATTCCAAATAAATAAATAAATAAATAAAGTGACTTCAGAGAGACAGTAGAGGGCAGCAGCCGTCTAGAAAGTGGATTCACATTGAGTGATTTTGGCTCTTTTAAATCTTTCTCCACTAAGAGATAGCTAATTTCCGAAAAGGTATACGTGGCCTCCCATATTCCTTATGTCTCTCAAACCTGAAAAAACTGGGACAAAACTTAAAATAACAATATTCTACTGTTAGGGCAAATTTCTGATAGTGCTTAAAACAATTTACCCAGGTATCTTTATTTTGTTTTGAGGTAGGGTTTCACTATGTCACCCAGGCTGGAGTGCTGGAGCCTTGACCTCCTGGGCTCAGCTCAAGTGATCCTCTCACCTTAGTCTCCCAAGTAGCTGGGACTATAGGCATGCACCATCATGCTCAACTAATTTTTTAAAATTTTTTGTAGAGATGGGGGTTTCGTCATGTTGCCAGGCTGGTCTCGAACTCCTGGGCTCAAGCAGTCTGCCTACCTCGGCCTCCCAAAGTGCAAGGTTATAGTTGTGAGCCACTGCTCCCAGCCTCAGATTTTTTTTTGTGATGAATTTTATTATAACAGCTACAATACTGAGATGCATAACCCTTCCCTTTCCTGATACCCAGTTACCATCTGTTTCTGTTTAATACACTCCTTAAGTACCTCACATTTGCCGTTCCCCCACCCCCGCATGGTCTATGCATCTTCTTCATTGAACTGGTAGTAGTCTTTGTTAGCTCATCTGATCATGTCATCAATTCAGAATACGTTGCCTCTTCAGTTTAAAACACATTAATTGCTTCCCATAATCTTCAGGACAAGGCCCCATTTCTTCACGTGGCTTGGCCATTGCTTCCCTCTCCCTGTTCAGCTTCCCCCACCGTCCTTCACCTACACCCTCTGTCTCAGTGTAGTGCTGCTAGTCTCCAGACATGCCATGCCTTTTTATGCTTTTATGCATGTTTTCCTGTCTTTAATGTCCTTGTCCATGTGATGAACCCCTACTCATTTTTCCAAGATTGAACTCAAATGTCACCTTTTCTGTGAGCTTCTCTGTTCTTCTCATGCAGAGTGGAAGTGCTTATCTCCATTGCCCTTGACCCTAAATAACATAGTACATTAGTATAATAATCACATTTTTTACTTGGTTGTGTGGTTTCCTTCTAAATGGAGAATAAGAATATAAAAGTGATTTATTTGGCATTTCTGGAAAGGGAGATGATAAAAGGAATCTGTGTTACTTATTTAGCCTTTTTAAAAAACCCTTAGCCTATGGAGGCTACTATTTAAGGTTTGATTGGATTTTGTATGTTGGAAATATGTTCTTTAAATCTCATCTTCATCAGTTTATAAAAGCAATATAAGTCCTTTGTAGATCATTATCATGCTGTCCAGATATAGTCATTATTGTTTTGATATAGGTTGTTTCAGTCTTTAAAGCAAATTATACACAGTTCCTCTGTAACACTTGTTTTGAAAACAGATTTGTTCCAGTGTGGGTGGTATATTAGGGAATGATTTGAGCATAATGTAAATTTTGAGTTTGCTTATGCACAAATCCCTAGGAAACACTAGGTGAATGCAGAAAAATGCATCCAGCTGAACTGAGCAGTGTAGAAATATACAGAAGATACACATACAGATGCTCTTGAAATATCTACCTCATTTTCCTGTATATGTTATGAACCATACCCATTCACATCTGGTGTTACAACTTTGCCACCCATTTCAGACAGTACTCCTTTGACCATTTTGCAGTAACTCAGAAGCTGCAGCCCTTTAGAAGTCCACTCCACTGTGGCTCATGCCTGTAATCCCAGTACTTCCTCTGGGAGGCCGAGGCAGGTACATCAAGAGGTCAGGAGATCGAGACCATCCTGGCTAACACGGTGAAACCCCGTCTCTTCTAAAAAAACTAGAAAAAACTAGCTGGGTGTGGTGGCGGGCACTTGTGGTCCCAGCTACTCGGGAAGCCGAGGCAGGAGAATGTTGTGAACCCGGAAAGCAGAGCTTGCAGTGAGCCGAGATCGCACCACTGCACTCCAGCCTGGGCAACAGAGCAAGACTCCATCTCAAAAAAATTAAGAAAAAAAAAAAAAAAAAGGCCACTCCACAAGCAAACTGCTTATCTTTTGCAAGGTGACTTATTTATTTTAATAGTTGTATATTTCTTAACCATTTCACGTGTATAAAATTGCTACTACTTTTATGAGGTTCCTGTCTTTATTTTTTTAACGTGTCACTGATGAAGGTTCTGAGAGTTGTGGCTTGAATTCCAGTTTTCTCATAAGCACTGTTTTTTGTTGTTTTTTTGAAATGACCTCACTCTGTTCCCCAGGCTGGGGTGCAGTGGTGTGGTCTTGGCTCTCTGCAGCCTTGGCCTCCCAGCTTAAGCTATCCTCCCACCTCAGCCTCCCAAGTAACTGGGACTGCAGGCATGAGCCATTGCACAGCTAATTTTTATACTTTGGTGGAGACAGTTTTTCTATGCTGCCAGGCTGCTTTGGAACTCCTGAGCTCAAGTAATCAGCCCGCCTTCGCCTCCGAAAGTGCTGGGATTGCAGAGGTGCCTCACCACACCCGGCCGGCTCTGGTTTTTACTGCGTAGTGTTCTGATTTTTAGGAATACATACACTGCATTATATAGCAGAACTGGCTGTATGCAAAAGTCTAATAGAAAATATTGATAGGGTAATGATGTATATAGTACTAATTGTCAATTGCCATAATTTAACTACTATTATTTGACTTTTTACTTTTTTTTTTTTGAGATGAGGCCTTGCTATATTACCCAGGCTGGTCTTGAACTCCTGGGCTCAAGCAATCCTCTTGCCTCAACCTCCTGAGGATGTTTGACAGTTTTTGACTTTTTTTTTTTTTTTGAGACGGAATCTTGCTTTGTCTCCCAGGCTGCAGTGCAGTGGCATGATCTTGGCTCACTGCAACCTCCACCTCCCGGGTTCAAGCAATTCTCCTGCCTCAGCCTCCTGAGTAGCTAGGATTACAGGCGTGCGCCACCACGTACGGCTAATTTTTGCATTTTTAGTAGAGATAGGGGTTTCCCCATATTGGTCAGGCTGGTCTTGAACTCCTGACCTCATGAGCCACCACGCCCGGCCGGCTTTTTGACAATTTAAATATTAACAGTTACCTGTTATAATTGATATTTAGCTAACATCTGTTGTTATTTTAACATTCCAGGAAATTATTATGGAGAAACTTTAAAGGTCTGTGTACTTCTCTGGTGTTTTGATTTTTTTTTTCTTTTTCTGTGAGTAATTTTCTAAAACTGCTTTCTAGGCCAGGCTGTTTATTTTTTGTTTTTTATTTTTTTGGAGACAGAGTCTTGCTCTGTCGCCCAGGCTGGAGTGTAGTGGTGCTATCTCGCCTCCTGGGTTCAAGCAATTATCCTGCCTCAGGATCCCGAGTAGCTGGGACTACAGGCGCACGCCACCACGCCTGGCTAGTTTTTTGTATTTTTAGTAGAGGTGGAGTTTCACTGTGTTGCCCAGGCCGTTCTCGAACTCCTAAGCTCAGGCAGTCTGCCTGCCTCAGCCTCCCAAAGTGCTAGGATTATGGTGTAAGCCACTGCTGGGATTACAGGTGTAAGCCACTGCTCCTGGCCTTATTATTTTATTTTTATAGATTCGGGGTATATGTGCAGGTTTGTGCCATGGATATATTGTGTAATGGTGAGCTTTGTACTTCTATTGTGCTCATGAACATTGTACCCAGTAGGTGGTAATTTTTCAATTCTCATCCCTCTCTCTGCCTCTGCCCTTTTGGAGTTCCCAGTATCTGTTAATTCTCTCTGTATGTCCATATGTACCCATTGTTTAGCTTCTATATTTTTTATTTTATTTTATTTTTGAGACAAGAGTTTTGCTCTGTCACCCAGGCTGGAGTGCAATGGTGCAGTCTCGGCTCACTACAACCTTGGTCTCTGGGTTCAGATGATTCTCATGCCTCAGCCTCCCGAGTAGCTGGAATTACAGGTCCGTGCCTCAATGCCCAGCTAATTTTTGTATTTTCAGTACAGACGGAGTTTCGCCATGTTGGCCAGGCTGGTCTCAAACTCCTGGCTTGAAGTGATCCGCCTGCCTTGGCCTCCCAAAGTGCTGGGATTATGATGTGAGCCACAGCTCCTGACTCCGTGTTTTTTCTTTTAATTATAAAGGTAATAATGTAAAAAGAAGTCAACTCCCAGTTTAACTCTAGCAGAGTAACCAGTGTTAATTTTTTTTTTTTTTTTTTGAGACGGAGTCTTGCTCTGTTTCCCAGGCTGGAGTGCAGTGATACCATCTTGGCTCACTGCAACCTTCTCCTCCTGAGTTCAAGCCATTCTCCTGCCTCAGCCTCCTGAGTGGCTGGGATTATAGGTGCCCATCACCACGCCTGGCTAATTTTTGTATTTTTAGTAGAGATGAGGTTTTACCATGTTGGCTAGGCTGGTGTTGAACTCCTGACCTTGTGATCCACCTGCCTCGGCCTCCCAAATTGCTGGGATTACAGGTGTGAGCCACTGAGCCTGGCCAATCCATTCCTTTTTATGCCTGAGTAGCATCACAGTTTCTTTATCCACTTGTTGATTCATGGGCATCTGGGTTGGTTCCAAGTTTTTGCAATTGTGAATTTTGCTGCTATAAACATGCGTGTGCAAGTATCTTTTTTGTATAATGATATCCTTTCCCCTGGGTAGGTACGCAGTAGTGGGATTGCTGGATCAACTGATAGTTCTACTTTTAGTTCTTTAAGGAGTCTCCACACTGTTTTCCTTAGTGGTTATACTGGTTTACATTCCCACCAGCAGTGTAGAAGTGTTCCCTGTTCACTGCATCCACGCCAACATCTATTCTTTTTTTATTTTTTGTTTATGGCCACTTTTGCAGGAGTAAGGTGGTATTGCATTGTTGTTTTGATTTGCATTTCCCTGATCGTTAGTGATGTTGAGCATTTTTTTATGTTGGCCATTTGTATATCTTTTCTTGAGAATTGTCTATTCATGTCCTTAGCCCACTTTTTGATGGGATTGTTTGGTTTTTTGTTTGAGCTCATTGTAGATTCTGGATATTAGTCCTTTGTCAGATGTATAGATTGTGAAGATTTTCTCCCACTCTGTGGGTTGTCTGTTTTCTTCTGCTGACTGTTCCTTTTGCCATGCAAAAGCTCTTTTTTTTTTTTTTTCTTTGAGACAGAGTCTCGCTCTGTCGGCCAGACTGGAGTGCAGTGGCATGATCTTGGCTCACTGCAACCTCTGCCTCCGGGGCTCAAGCAGTTCTCCTGCCTCAGCCTCCCGGGTAGCTGGGATTACAGGTGTGTGCCACCATGCCTGGCTAATTTTTGTATTTTTTCACCGTGTTTGCCAGGCTGGTCTCGAACTGCTGACCTCAGGTAATCCACCCACCTTGGCCTCCCGAAGTGTTGGGATTACAGGTGTGAACCACCATGCCCAGCTGCAAAAGCTCTTTAGTTTAATTAAGTTCCAGCTAGTTTTTGTTTTTATTGCATTTGCTTTTGGGTTCTTGGTCATGAAGTCCTTGCCTAAGGCAGTGTCTAGAAGGATTTTTCCAATTGTTATCTTCTAGAATCTTTATAGTTTCAGGTTCTTAGATTTAAGTACTTGACCCATCTTGAGTTGATTTTTGTATAAGGTGAGAGATGAGGATCCAGTTTCTTTCTCCTACATGTGACTTGCCAATTATCCCAACACCATTTGTTGGATAGGGTGTTCTTTCCCCACTTTACGTTTTTGCTTTGTCAAATATCAGTTGACTGTAAGTATTTGAGTTTATTTCTGCAGTCTCTATTCTGTTCCACTGGTCTATGTGCCTATTTTTATACCATTACCATGCTGTGTTTGTCGGCCTTATAGTTTGAAATCAGATAATTTGATGCCTTCAGATTTGTTTTTTTTTCTTAGTCTTGCTTTGGTATGCGGACTCTTTTTTTCTTCCGTATGAGTTTTAGAATTGGTTTTTCTAATTCTTTGGTGGTATTTTAATGGGAATGGTGTTGAATTTTTAGATTGCTTTTGGCAGTGTGGTTATTTTCACAGTATTAATTCTACCCATCCATGAGCATGGGATGTGTTTCCATTTGTTTGTGTCATCTGTAATTTCTTTCAGCAGTGTTTTGTAGTTTTCCTTGTAGAGGTCTTTCAACTCCTTGGTTAGGTATTTCCTAAGTATTTTTTTTTTTTTGCAACTATTGTAACTATTGCAAATATTGTAAAAGGGGTTGAGTTCTTGATTTGATTCTCAGCTTAGTCACTGTTGGTGTATAGAAGAGCTACTGATTTGTGTATATTAATGTTGTATGCAGAAACTTTGGTGAATTCTTTTATCAGTTCTAGGAGCTTTCTGGAGGAGTTTTTAGGGTTTTCTAGGTATACAATCATATCATCAGTATACAGCGACAGTTTGACTTCCTCTTTACTGATTTGGATGTCCTTTATTTCTTTTCCTTGTCTGATTGCTCTGGCTAGGACTTCCAGTACTATATTGAAGAGGAGTGGTGAGAGCAGGCATCCTTATCTTGTTCCAGTTCTTAGAGGGAATGCTTTCAGCTTTTCCCTGTTCAATATTATTGTTGGCTGTGGGTTCGTCAAGATGGCCTTTATTATATTGAGGTGTGTCCCTTGTATGCTGATTTTGCTGAGAGTTTTAATGATAAAGGGATGCTGGATTTTGTCCAGTGCTTTTTCTGAACCTGTTGAGATGATCATGTGATTTTTGTTTTTAATTCTGTTTATGTGATGTATCACATTTACTGACTTGAGTATGTTAAACCATTCCTATGTCCCTGGTATAAAACCCACTTGATCATGATGCATTATCTTTTTGATATGTTGTTGGATTCGATTAGCTAGTATTTTGTTAATGATTTTGGCATCTATGTTCATCTGGAATATTGGTCTGTAGTTTTTTGATCATGTCCTTTCTTGGTTTTGGTATTAGGGTGATACTGGCTTCATAGAATGATTTCAGGAGGGTTCCCTCTTTCTCTATCTTGTGGGATAGTGTCAATAGTGTTGGTACCAATTCTTTGAATGTCTGGTAGAATTCTGCTGTGAACCTGTCTGGTCCTGGACTTTTTTTTGTTGGTAATTTTTTTTTTTTTTTTTGAGACGGAGTCTCACTCTGTCGCCCAGGCTGGGGTGCAGTGGCCGAATCTCAGCTCACTGCAAGCTCCGCCTCCCGGGTTCCCGCCATTCTCCTGCCTCAGCCTCCCGAGTAGCTGGGACTACAGGCGCCCGCCACCTCGCCCGGCTAGTTTTTTGTATTTTTTAGTAGAGACGGGGTTTCACGGTATTAGCCAGGATGGTCTTGATCTCCTGACCTCGTGATCCACCCGTCTCGGCCTCCCAAAGTGCTGGGATTACAGGCTTGAGTCACCGCGCCCGGCCTTTTGTTGGTAATTTTTAAATTACCATTTTTATCTTGCTGCTTGTTACTGCTCTGCTCAGGCTAATTCTTCCTGATTAAAGCCAGGAGGGTTGTATCTTTCCAGGAATTTATCCACCTCCTCTAGGTTTTCTAGTTTATGTGTGTAAAGGTGTTCGTAGTAACCTTGAATGATCTTTTGTATTTCTGTGGTGTCAGTTGTAATAGCTCCTGTTTCGTTTCCAATTTGAGCTTATTTGGATTTTCTCTCCTATTTTCTTGGTTAATCTTGCTAATGGTCTTTTTATTTATCTTTTCAAATAACCGGTTTTTTGTTTCATTTATCTTTTGAATTTTTTTTTGTTTGTTTCAGTTTCATTTAGTTCTGGTCTGATCTTGGTTATTTCCTTTCTTCAGCTGGGTTTGGGTTTGGTTTGTTCTTGTTTCTCTAGTTCCTTGAGGTGTGACCTTAGATTGTATGTTTGTACTCTTTGAAACTTTTTCATGTAGGCGTTTAGGGCCATGAACAGTACTAGCACCACCTTTGCTGAATCCCAGAGGTTTTGATAGGTTGTGTCACTATTGTTCAGTTTGAAGAATTTTTTTATTTCCACCTTGATTTCATTTTTGACCCAATGATCATTCAGGAGCAGGGTTTTTTTTGTTTTTGTTTTTGAGACAGAGTTTCGCTCTTGTTGCCCAGGCTGGAGTTCAATGGCATGATCTTGCCTCGCTGCAACCTCCACCTCCTGGGTTCGTGCAATTCTTCTGCCTTAGTCTCCCGAGTAGCTGGGATTAGAGGTGCCTGCCACCACGCCTGGCTAATTTTTTGTAGTTTTAGTAGAGACAGGGTTTTACCATGTTGGCCAGGCTGGTCTTGAACTTCTGACCTGAGGTGATCCACCCGTCTTAGGCTCCCGAAGTGTTGGGATTACAGGCGTGAACCACTGTGCCCAGCCTCAGGAGCAGGTTATTTAATTTCTATGTATTTGCACAGTTTTGGAGGTTCCTTTTGTAGTTGATTTCCAGTTTTATTCCACTGTGGTCTGAGAGAGTGCTTGATATAATTTTAATTTTCTTAAATATATTGAGGCTCATTTTGTGGCCTATCGTATGCCACAAACTTCCATTGGAGAAACTTCCATGTGCTGTTGAATAGAATGTTTATTCTGCATTTGTTTGGTAGAATATTCTGTATATATCTGTTAAGTCCATTTGTTCCAGGGTATAGTTTAAATCCATTGATTCTTTGTGGACTTTCTGTCTTGATGACCTGCCTAGTGTTGTCAGTGGAGTATTAAAGTCTCCCACTATTAATTGATTTGCTGTCTATCTCATTTCTTAGGTCTATTAGTAATTGTGTGTGTGTGTGTGTGTGTGTGTGTGTGTGTGTGTTTTAGACAGAGTTTTGCTCTTGTTGCCCAGGCTGGAGTGCAATGGTGCGATCTCAGCTCACCTGCCTCAGCCTCCCGAGTAGCTGGGATTACAGGCATGCGTCACCATGCCCTGCTAATTTTGTATTTTTAGTAGGGACAGAGTTTCTCCATGTTGGTCAGGCTGGTCTCCTACTCCTGACCTCAGGTGATCGCACGCCTCGGCCTCCCAAAGTGCTAGGATTACAGGAGTGAGCCACCGCACCTGGCCGTAATTGTTTTATAATTTTGGGAGCTCCAGTGCTAGGTGCGTATATGTTTAGGATAGTGATGTTTTCCTGTTGGACAAGGCCTTTTATCATTATATAATGTCCCTCTTTGTCTTTTCTAACGCAGTTGCTTTAAGGATTGTTTTGTCTGATAATAAGAATTAACTCTTCTCGCTTGCTTTTGGTGTCCATTTGCATGGAATATCTTTTTCCACCCCTTTACCTTAAGTTTATGTGCATTCTTAAGTGAGTCTCTTGAAGGCAGCAGATGGTTGGTGAGTTCTTATCCATTCTGCAATTCTGTATCTTTTTTTTTTTTTTTTTTTTTTGAGATGGAGTCTTGCTTTCTCGTCCAGGCTGGAGTGCAGTGGCGTGGTCTTGGCTCATCGCAACCTCTGCCCCCCGGGTTCAAGTGATTCTCCTGCCTCAGCCTCTCAAGTAGCTGGGATTACAGGCGTGTGCCACCACATCCAGCTAATGTTTGCGTTTTCAGTAGAGATGGAGTTTCACCATGTTGGTCAGGCTGGTCTTGAACTCCTGACCTTGTGATCTGCCCTCCTCAGCCTCCCAAAGTGTTGGGATTACAGGCGTGAGCCACTGCTCCCGGCCCTCAGTTCTGTATCTTTTACATGGAGCATTTAGGCTATTTACATTCAACGTTAGCATTGAGATGTGAAGTATCATTCCATTTATTGTGGTATTTGTTGCCTGTATACCGTATTCCTTTTGTGTTTTTTTTAAATTGTATTTTTGTTTTATAGGTCCTCTAAGATTGATGCTTTAAAGTAAGATTTATGTTTTGATGTGTTTCCAGTATTTGTTTCAAGATTTAGAGCTCCCTTTAGCAGTTATTGTAGTTCTGGCTTTGTACTAGTGAATTCTCTCAGCAATTTTTGTCTGAAAAAGACTCTTTCTTTCATTTATGAAGCTTAGTTTCCCTGGATACAAAATTCTTGGCTGATAATTGTTTTGTTTGAGGAGGCTGAAGATAGGACCCTAATTCCTCTGGTTTGTAGGGTTTCTGCTGAGAAATCTGCTGTTGATCTGATAGGTTTTCTTTATAGGTTACCTGGTGCTTTTGCCTCACAGCTCTTAAGATTCTTTCCTTCATCTTAACTTTGGATAACCTGATGACAGTGTACCTAGGTGATGATCTTTTTGTAATGAATTTCGCAGGTGTTCTTTGAGGTTCTTGTATTTAGATGTCTGGGTCTCTAGCAAGGCTGGGGAGGTTTTCCTCGATTATTCCCCCAGATATGTTTTCCATACTTCTAGATTTCCCTTCTTCCTCCAGAACGCCAGTTATTCTTAGGTTTGGTCATTTAACATAATCCCAGACTTCTTGGATTATAGGTGTGTGTCACCACACTTGGCTAATTTCTTTTGTATTTTTAGTAGAGATAGGGTTTTGCCATGTTGGCCAGGCTGGTCTCAAACTCCTGACCTCAAGTGATCCACCTGCCTAGGCTTCCCAAAGTGCTGGGATTATAGGCATGAGCCATGGTGTCTGGCCGGAAGTGTATCAGTGTATCTCTGTCTCTTTCTGTCTCTGTCTCTCTGTCTCATTCTCTCTCTCTCTCTCTCTCTCTCTCTCTTTCTCTTTCTCTCTCTCTTTTCTCTCTTTCCCTCTCTTTCCTTTTCTCCACAGGTAAGTTCTACAGAAGTATATCTTAGTGAACCACTTACTCTTTTTTTTTTGAAATGGAGTCTCGCTCTGTCACCCAGGGTGGAGTGCAGTGGCACAATCTCGGTTCATTGCAAGCTCTGCCTCCCGGATTCATGCCATTCTCCTACCTCAGCCTCCTGAGTAGCTGGGACTACAGGTGCCTGCCAGCATGCCCGGCTAATTTTTTGTATTTTTAGTAGAGACAGTGTTTCACTGTGTTAGCCAGGATGGTCTTGATCTCCTGACCTCATGATCCGCCCGCCTTGGCCTCCCAAACTGCTGGGATTACAGGTGTGAGCCACTGCACCCAGCCCACTTACTCTTTTTTTTTTTACTTCCCCCTGAGAGGGGGTCTTGCCATGTTGTCCAGGCTGGTCTTGAACTCCTGGACTCAGGTGATCCTCCTGCCTCAGCTTCCCAAAGTGCTAGGATTACAGGCATGAGTTACCATGCTTGGCCTAAACCACTTATTCTTTATTTTTTGAGGCAGTGTCTCACTGTGTTGCCCAGGCTGGAGTGCAATGGTGCAATCTCGCCTCACTGCAACCTCTGCCTCCCAGGTTCAAGTGATTTCTCCTGCCTCAGCCTCCTGAGTAGCTGGGATTACAGGTGCCCACCACCATGCCTGGCTAATTTTTGTATTTTTAGTAGAGACAGGGTTTTACCATGTTGGCCAGGCTTGTCTTGAACTGCTGACCTCAAGCAATTTGCCCCACCTTTGCCTCCCAAAGTGTTGGGATTGCAGGTGTGAGCCCTGTCCTAAACCACTTATTCTTTTTTTTTTTTTTTTTTTTTGAGACAGAGAGTCTTGCTCTGTCACTCAAGGTGGAGCGTAGTGGCATGGTCTCAGCTCACTGCAACTTCTGCCTCCTGGGTTCAGGTGATTCTCTTGACTCAGCCTCCCGAGTAGCTGCGATTACAGGCATGCACCACCATGCCTGGCTCAATTTTTGTATTTTTAGTAGAGATGGGATTTCACCATGTTGGTCAGCCTAGTCTCAAACTCCTGACCTCAAGCAGTCCACCCGCCTCGGCCTCCCAAAGTGCCGGGATTACAGGCATGAGCCACCACACCCAGGCTGAATCACTTATTCTTGATGGGCTTTCAATGTATCCTGATATTTTACATTTTTTGATTATAGTAAGTGATGATTTAATAGTGATTAGCTTATGTTTAGGGTTGTTATAGAAACGTTAATACTTATGCTTTTTTGAGATGGAGTCTCACTCTCTTGCCCAGGCTGGAGTGCAGTAGCACGATCTTGGCTTACTGCAGCCGCCACCCCCTGAGTTCAAGCAGTTCTCCTGCCTCAGCCTCCTGAGTAGCTGGGATTTCAGGCACATGCCACCATGCCCGGCTTATTTTTGTGTTTTTATTAGAGACGTGAGTAGTTTCCCCTGTTGGCCAGGCTGGCCTCAAACTCCTGACCTTAGGTAATCCACCTGCCTCAGCCTCCCAAAGTGTTGGGATTACAGGCGTGAGCCCCCATGCCTCCCAATAGTTACACTTACTGACCTAAGCATTGCAGTAGTTCATGAGGTGCACAGTTGTGTTCTTGAAAATGAAAGCTTCACGGGGTTTTAAGTGAATCTTGCGGACAGTTAATCTGGAGTTCCTAACAAAAGTTATTTAATGACTTGATTATTTGAGCATTTTACATTTTGATACACTTAAGAAGCTAACAAATCATTTCCCTGTGTGATCTTTGAGATTCTTACTAAATAAATTGGTTACCTTATCAGTTTCTTGTTCCCTTCCTTCATAAAGTCATTCATTCAACAAATATCATCAACTGGCTACTTTGTGCCAAACATTTTTTAGGAGTTCTGATAGATGAAGTCCCTGTTTTGTAGAGTTTCCATAATAGTGAAAGAGTGGAGGGAGACAGACAGTAGGGAAATAAGTGGACAAGAATTTAAAATAGCATTAGGTACAATAAAGAAAGCATAATGTGTTGGTATGATACAGTGACTTGGCAAGGGGCCAGGGAGACAACAGATCCTGTGGCCAAAGAAGGCCTCTTTAAGGAATTGCTATCTAAGGTGAGACTTGAACCATAAAACGGAGCCAGCTGTTAAGAATTGGAGGGGACAGAGGAAGGAGTCCGGGCATGGTGGCTCATACCTGTAATCCCAGCACTTCGGGAGGCGGAGGTGGACAGATCACTTGAGCCCAGGAGTTTGATACCAACCTGGGCAACATGGCGAAATCTCATCTGTACAAAAAATACAAAAATTACTCAGGCATAGTGAAATGCACCTGTAGTCCAGCTACTCAGGAGGCTGAGGTTGGAGGATTGTCTGAGCCTGGGAAGTCAGGGCTGCAGTGAGCCATGATTGCACCACTGCACTTCATCCAGGGTGTTAGAGTGAGACCTCATCTTAAAAAAAAAAAAAAAAAAAAAAAATTGAGGTAGGAGGGGAGGCTAGTGGGATCAGCCAGTGCAAAGACATAAGGCTGATGTGGTCTTACCTTGTTGCAGGAGCGAAGGAAACCTAAAGTGGTCAAGCATAGAAGTAGAGAATTATGACGAGGTTGGTAGGAGTTGAGACTAGAGGCCTGTCTGAGATTTTTAACTTTTTTTTGTGCTGTGGACCTTCTTGGCTACTGTTGAAGCCCATTAGTAGTGTTTTTAAATACATAAAATAAAACGCAGAGTTACAAAGGAAACCAATTGTATTGAAATATACTTATCAAAATATGAAACAAATTCTTGATGTAAGAATGTCTTTTTTATTAATGCATTGAAAAATACCTGACAGAAAGCCTACTACTTGACTTCCGAAGTAAGAGTGAGGTTAAATAATGCTTTAAAATATCTCAAAACTAATATCATATGAAAATATAGCTGGTGATTTAATTAGTAACAAAGACAAAGGTACTGGTAATACTACCATGGCTTATTGCCTACATTAATAATGAAAGCAAACGCTAAATTTCAGCTAGAGGCTAGAGGAAATAAAACTAGAATTTTCTTCTTTGTTTATGTACTGCTATGAATACCAGGAGTCCTTTGGTTAAGACCTCAGGATAGCTTGTGTAGGGCTTTCCAGCCTGTGATCACTGGTGGAGAATGTAGCTTTACAAAATCTAGTTGGAAATTGGCAACTGGGGTTTGGTACAAGTTATAAGGAGGGGAAGGAATTTAAGATGCTAGTGAAAGCTTGGAGGATAAGGGAGCAGGAGAACTCGTAAGGAAGTTTATAAACTGAGAAGGGCTGCAGCAAAGTGGGCTCGTATGCTTGAGGAGCCAGAGGACATGTTGAGGGTGACATAGGTTCTGAAGTTCATACAGATATTTATGCAGTATGGATTCTTGGAAAACCTTCTTCAGTCATGTGCTAGAAAAATAACAGCTTATGGAAAAAACAGGGTTGAAGCAGACCTGAAAATACATGAATTTTTAAAAACCACTTCTAACAGAAGCATAACAAACTGTAATAAAAACTGTGGCCTTCCTGGCATTTGCACCCAAGCACCAGCATTAGCCAACTCTTTGAAGCCTTAGATCTGTGGCTGTTGTTTTCTCCTTTGAGATGTAGGTCCTTGAGGGCATTTGCTTCTAATAGAGGCTAGTTTCGTCAGAATTAAAAATCTGAACCATGGTATGAAATTGAATTCTTTTTTTTTTTTTTTTCTTTTTCGAAAACACTGGCAAATGTTTTGTACCCTTGAGCTGTCCCACATATCTTAACATAGTGAGTGGAAAGTACAGTGGCTGTTAAGCCAACTACTCTGAGGTCTTCACTGCTAAGGCTTACTCTTAATTGTGTGAGAGCTTAACCTTGATCCCTTTAAAACATTAATGGGCTGGAAAAAAAATCATTCATAAACCAATGCCACCTCTGAATTTTGCTGCCACGATTCCCTTATTTACCAATAGTGCATGAGCTAATTTGGAATAAAGGACTATGCATTGTAGCACAGCAGACATTGTGTGGGCAAAGTGTTGTTTTTATTCTGTCTAAATAGTGCTTCACACGTATGTACATATTTTCTAAATATGTATAGATGCTGTTGTGATTAATAATAAAACATGAATCCTTAAAACAATTTTGCTGACTTCATAGTAGTTTTTCATCATTTTCTCAATAGCTGCTAAAATTTCTGGAGAAGTTTGGGAACTGTTGCTTTGGAGTGAAATGCAGTGTGTTAGGTATCACTTGCGGAATTCTTCTAAGGGAATTTATTGGCGATTAAAAAAAAATCCTTGCGTTATACCAGTAGTAATACAAAGTAACTTGTTGAGCTTCTGTTAAGTGTCAAGGACTGTACAAGTGTGGTGTATAGTTATCTCATTTATTATTTCTGGGTAGCTATTATTATTCCTTTGCACAAAAAGGGAAAATGAGGCTCAAAGTATCATGCTCCAGATAAGAGAGCCAATGGGTAGCAGAGCTGGGATCGTTACCCAGGTCTCTAGTCCTGCCTACTTTTTCACAGTATATACTCCATTGCTTCACTTACTCCTTCATACATGATTCCCCAGCATATGCTCTTTTTTTTCCTTTTTTTTTTTGAGATAGAATCTCGTTCTGTTGCCCAGGCTGGAGGGCAGTAGTGTGATCTTGGGCTAACTGCAGCCTCCACCTCCTGCGTTCAAGCAATTCTCCTGCTTCAACCTCCCGAGTAGCTGGGACTGTAAGCCTGTGTTACCACACCAGGCTAATTTTTGTATTTTGAGCAGAGATGAGGTTTCACCTTGTTGGTCAGGCTGGTCTCAAACTCCTGAGCTCAAGTGATCTGCCCGCCTCAGCCTCTGAAAGTGCTGGGATTATAGGCATGAGCCACCATGCCTGGCCTCCCCATCATGTACCCTTAAATACCATCAAGCACAGTTCCATTGTGTAAAAACTTGGCTTGATTTAATCTGTTAATTGGAACACTGTTATTAATGGAAATTAGGAATATGACGTAAGCTAGAGATTTTATTTTAATGACTTTGGGTTATTAAATCTATAAGAAATGAAATTCATTTAGTCATAATTAATGTCATATTTCTGCATCTGTATTACTTGTTGGATTTACAGACAAGGGAGGTAATGTATTATTAGTGGGAAGCTTTGAGTGCTACATCATTTCCCTTCCTATAAAATAACTTGAGTACTAAACAATTTGAATTAAAACACCTGAGTAAATAGTAACTTTGGAGACCTACTGTACTATTTGTAACTTTTGGATCAAATGATGCTTGTTTATCTCAGTCACATTTTTATGATTTGTATTTTGTAAAAATGAGATCTTTTTATTTGTTTGTTTTACTACTTTCTTTTAGGAAAACACCAGAAATTATTGTTGGCAGTTTTTGTGACTCCTCTTACTGATCTTCGTTCTGATTTCTCCAAGTTTCAGGAAATGATAGAAACAACTTTAGATATGGATCAGGTATGCAATATACTTTTAAATTTAAACAGTAGATATTTTTTAAAAACAAAGGCCACATTAAGAAAGCGTGTAAATTTTTCTTTTTAGTATCTAATTGTAGCACCTTTGTAGACAGTGGACGTAAGACGAAGTGACAGATGGGAAAAGGATTTTTTTAAAAAATAGCAACTGTTTCAGTGGATGAAATACAGAGTAGCAGAGGAAATGAATATTGGGCATAACTGTCCTGGTTAAAGACAATCTCATAAATGAACAATTTCATAAATGTAACTGCATTTTATTTTCAAAGAGAAGGAAAATTATAGTCACTGGAAAAGGAAAGAGAAGTTAGAGGTAAACATAAGACACACAAGAAAACTTTCATTTTGTTTGTTTTCTTGTTTTTCTTTTGAGACTGGGTCTCCCTCTGTTACCCAGGCTTAAGTGCAGTGACACTGTCATAGTTCACTAACCCCTCAAACTTCTGGGTTCAAGTAATCCTCCTGCCTTAGCCTTAGTAGCTGTAAATACAGCTGTGTACCACCACGCCTGGCTACTTTTTTAAAAACTTTTTTATAGACATGAACTCTCGCCGTGTTGCCCAAACTGGTCTCAAAACTCTGGCCTCAAGCTATCCTCCTGCCTCGGTCTTAGCCTCCCAAAATGCTGGGATTTCAGATATAAGCCACCTTGCTGGGCCACTTCTGTTTCTTTTCCACGTAGAGAGTTCTTTGCAGGAGGAGGTTAGAATATGTATGCATCTCCTAAATAGTTGTTGAATATAACTACAAAGTTAACCAGGACTCTAAATACTATTTACTTCTAAAATTTCTTGTTAATTGAGAACATTTAGGGTTTAAGTGATCTATATCTCATGTCTTTAACAATTTTGAGCAATAACTGTATGTAAAGTGAGAACAGTTTGTGAAATAGTTGAAAATATCCTTACATGAAAGTGAATTTTAAAGCACAGTTTATGACATGGTAATGCTTTGTTTTGACTCTGTTAAAAATTTGTTTATATGAACAAGTTTACCAGTTTACTATGGTGAGCCCATTGAATATAGTGGGGCTCCCCCCCGCCCCGAGATGAAGTCTCACTCTTGTCCCCAGGCTGACGTGCAATGGCGTGATCTTGACTCACTGCAATCTCTGCCTCCTGGGTTCAAGTGATTCCCCTGCCTCAGCCTCCCGAGTAGCTGGGATTATAGGCGCCTGCCACCAAACCCGGCTAATTTTTGTATTTTTAGTAGAGGCAGGGTTTCCTCATGTTGGCCAGGCTGGTCTTGAACTCCTGACCTCAGGTGATCCATCTGCCTTGGCCTCTCAAGTGCTGGGATTACAGGTATGAGCCACCATGCCCGGCCTGAATATAGTGTTTTTAATTTGCAAGACTTTAAAAATAGTATTTTGAAATTTTTCTAAGTTAAATTCCCTGTTAAAATGGTCATGCAGGAATATATGCTTGCATTATTCATATTAGGGTAACCGTTTGGTTTGCTGGTTTAAGTCAGATTCTTTGCATTACTTTTTTTTTTTTTTTTTGAGATGGAGTTTCACACTTTTTGCCCAGGCTGGAGTGCAAGGGCACTATCTCGATACCCCTCAACCTCCTCCTCCTGGGTTCAAGCAATTCTCCTGCCTCAGCCTCCCAAGTAGCTAGAATTACAGGAATGTGCCACCACACCCGGCTAATTTCGAATTTTTAGTAGAGATGGGGTTTCTCCGTGTTGGTCAGGCTGGTCTCAAACTTCCAGCCTCAGGTGATCAGCCCACCTCAGCCTCCCAAAGTGCTGGGATTGCATGCGTAAGCCACCGCGTCCCTGCCCCCACACCCTTTTTAAAAAATGAGACAGTTTTATTCTGTCACCCAGGCTGGAGTGCAGTGGTGCGATCATGGTTCACTGCAGCCTTGAATCTGGGCTCAAGTGATCCTCCCACTTCAGCCTCCCAAGTAGTTGGAACCATAGATGTGCACCACCACACCTGGCTGATTTTTAAATTATTTGTAGAGATGATAAAAATAAAAAACCTGCTGCCATGATTCAATTACCTCCCACCGAGTCCCTCCCATGTCACATGGGGATTATGGGAGCTACAACTCAAGATGAGATTTGGGTGGAGACACAGCCAAACCATATCAGATAATAAATTGTGGAGAGCCAACAAGATTGAAGAAAAGAGGTTTGAGCTTCGAGGGGTGGTAAATTGTGGGAAGGTAAATATGTGGGGCAAACTAATGGAAGGTAAAGGTTGTTTTAGTAAGGTTTGTTTTGCATACCCAAATCAAGGTGCCATCTCCAGTGATTTAAGAGTCTATGGTGATCAAGAGTAGTTCTCTTGTAGTGCACGTCTTACATGATGGGCAGGAGCAAGAGAGAGAAGGGGGAGGTGCTACACACTTTTAAACAACTAGATCTCAGGACAAGTCAGTCACTATCATGAGAAGAGTACCCAGGGGAAACCACCCTCATGATCCAGTCACCTCTCACCAGGCTCCACCTCCAACACTGGGGATTCCAATTCCAATTCAATGTGACATTTGGGTGGGGGCACATATCCAGATCATATCTCCTCATATAGCTGAATGGTATTCCCTGATGGACATACCACATTAATTATTAATTTATTGATTGATTAACAGGATCCTGCTCTGTTGCCGAGACTGGAGTGCAGTGGTTTGATCATAGCTCATTGCAGGCCTTGAATTCCTGGGCTCCAGTGATCCTCCCACCTCAGCCTCCTGAGTACCTGAGATTATAGGCGTGTGCCACCACACCTGGCTAATTTTTTTTATTTTTTAGTAGAGACACGGTTTTTGCTATGTTGACCAGGCGGGCCTTGAACTCCTGGGCTCAAGTAATCGTCCTGTCTTGGCTTCCCAAAGTTGTAGGATTACAAGTGTGAGTTTAGAGAGGTATAATTTCTTACTCAACTCCAAGTATTTTATTTCTATTATCATTTGTTCTTTGGTTTGTTAATTATTTAGAAGTATATTTTTAAATTTCCAAGCTTGGTGTGTATCCATTTCATAAAAGTTCCCCATGTATTTAAAATTTGGATGTGTACTCTACTTTTGGGATTGTTTTTTCATTTCATTGTCTATATGTGCTCGCTAATTTTTGATCTGCTGGGTTACTGAGAAAGATGTGGGTTTCTCCATCTAGGTCTGTTTTGGTTAATATGTGAGGCACAGAGCTGTTGTTTTTTCTGGTGAATTGAATCTTCATCATTCTTTAGGGACTCTATCCTTAATTAATAATGCTTTTTTGCCTTACATTTTGTCTCATTGTAAGAGAGCTATGTCAGAGTACTTTTTAAAACACTTTTTAATATGGTATATATTTTTTCATTTTTTGTGAAGTTTTTTTAACCATAAGTTTAAGCAAAATAAAGCTTATAACTGGATTTTATGTACTTTTAAATTTAATTTGATTTTTTTTTTTTTTTTTGGTGAGATGAAGTCTCACTCTGTCACCCAGGCTGGAGTGCAGTGGCGCAATCTCGGCTCACTGCAGCCTCTGCTTCCCAGGTTCAAGAGATTCTCCTGCCTCAGCCTCCCTAGTAGCTGGGATTATAGGCCCGCTGCCACGCCTGACTAAGTTTTTGTATTTTTAGTAGAGACAGGGTTTCACCGTGTTAGCCAGGATGGTGTTGATCTCCTGACTTTGTGATCTGCCTGCCTTGGCCTCCCAAAGTGCTGGGATTACAGGTGTGAGCCACCGAGCCTGGCCAATATTTTAAATTTTAATATTATATTGAATTTCTTTTGGTTGGTTTAAATTGAGAAAGTTATTTTGTGTATATTCTCTTTTTTGTTAGCTTTCTGTAATTTGATTTTAATTCCTTATTCCTTGCATAGTTTGCTTCTGGTATGTGAAAGTGTACTCTCTAAGTGGATAGTAATTAGGAACAATTTATCTCAACCTCATTTATTGAATAATTTAAATCAAGAGAATGGACTCACTCTGTTATATTAAGCTTCTATACATAATTGTCTGCTTAATTGTAATGCCTAGTAAGGATACACTTCATCCTTTTTTTAGATGTTCTTTCACAATTTCATGTAAATTTTAGTTGTTTTGTTTCAAAAAAGAATTCCTATCGGACAATCTGTGGAAATACATAGCTTATTAATATTAGATCTAGTTTTCTCTTTTCATAGTTTACCTCTTTCTTTCTTTCTGTCTGTCTTTCTTTAACTGAGTCACACTCTGTCACCCAGGCTGGAGTAGAGTGGCACGATCTTGGCTCACTGCAATCTCCGCCTCCCATGTTTGAGTGATTCTCCTGCCTCAGCCTCCCAAGTAGCTGGGACTACAGGTGCACACTGCTGCGCCCAGCTCATTTTGTATTTGTAGTAGAGATGGGGTTTTACCATGTTGACCAGGCTGGTCTCAAACTCCTGACCTCAAGTGATCCACCTGCCTTGGCCTCCCAAAGTGCTGGGATTACAGGCATGAGCCGTGGCGCTGGTCCAATTCCTGTAGTTTTTTAATCAGTTGAATTTAACATTTATATTCTTCTTTTAAATCTTCCAATAGGCAATTATCTTTATAAAGGTCCTATATAATCAAGACTTTGTTTCTGAATATTTTATGTAGTTTTTGCTATTGTAAATGAGATCTATTTTTCGTTGTGGTTTCTTGCTGTTATTACTGGTAAGAATTTAGTGAAACAAAGTACTTACGAGTATGTTTTTAAATTGTGAGATTTTGATTAACTTTTAAGAAAATTCTTTCGTTTCTTAGAGCTTTTTGAGATTTCTAGGGTATATCCTTGGTTTGGGCAACATACAACTATTACAAGTTTTGCACATTGAACGTTACTTAGTAATTTTTAGGGAGAACATTTTAAATGTTTAGGAAAAATATAAATAAAATGTAGAATACTATTAGGGACATATACATCATCAGCACTGCATCTGTTTCATATGAATCGTTTTTATACATACAGAACTCTGAAGTCCTAATGAACAGAATTTTCCATCTCAGTAAATAGAAACTCCTTAATAGTTGTGACTGAATAACTTATGGATAGCAAATTATTTAACTGAAAACAGTAAAATTTAAGTGGGAGGAAATATTTGCTGTATAATTTCTGTCTTTACCTTATAGGATTTTGTCACTTTGTTCTGTTTGCAGGTAGAAAACCATGAATTCCTTGTAAAACCTTCATTTGATCCTAATCTCAGTGAATTAAGAGAAATAATGAATGACTTGGAAAAGAAGATGCAGTCAACATTAATAAGTGCAGCCAGAGATCTTGGTAAGAATGGGTCGTTGGAGGTTGGAATAATTCTTTTGTTTATACAGCGTCTGTCTATGTTGATGCCAGAATTATTTTATAAGTTTCCTGTCCCCAAGATGATGACTCCACATTCTTGTCAAACAGAAATCGCCCTACAGGCCCTTGTATGATGTCATTTAAACAAGCCCTATTTTAAATGTCACCTCCACTGGTAACAGGATACTCCTAGGAGGATCACCAAACCCGATTCTCCTAGGAGTAGTGCATTGATTTGGCTTTGGGGTTTCCAAGTACTTCATTAATGCCAATTTTTGGAAAAAGTCTGTCTTCCATACCAGCTTATTAATTCCCTATGGGTTCACACTTTTTTGTCCTCTGGATTTTCATCAAACATGTGTAAGGTGCTCAGTACAAAGAAGTTTAGAAATCCAGAACAAAACAGTGTATTTAAGTAGTAATAAACTTCCGGATAATCTGATGCCCATACCTACATATATAAAAAATTTGCTGCCGGGTGCGGTGGCTCACGCCTGTAATCCCAGCACTTTGGGAGGCCGAGGCGGGTGGATCACAAGGTCAGGAGATCGAGACCACGGTGAAACCCCGTCTCTACTAAAAATACAAAAAATTAGCCGGGCGCGGTTGTGGGCGCCTGTAGTCCCAGCTACTCGGGAGGCTGAGGCAGGAGAATGGCGTGAACCCGGGAGGCGGAGCTTGCAGTGAGCCGAGATCGCGCCACTGCACTCCAGCCTGGGCGACAGAGCGAGACTCCGTCTCAAAAAAAAAAAAAAAAATTTGCAAATAGTTTCTGTAGAGAGTCCAAACATGGACTAGATCCCTAATTAAGAACTTTTGCATTAAAATCCATCTTCCTCATTTCATAGCTAAGGATATTAAGGCTCAGAGAGTTTATGTATCTGGAGTTAAAGTTATTTTGTATTTCCTTAATAATTTTTGACTTAATAGAAAGTTAAAGTACCTGCACATTTCTGTGTTTTACCGTATGTTAACTTGTTTGGCTGGAAGTTTTTCTGCTGATAATTGGTTTTATGAGGGAAGAATCCTGTTAAGAATGCATCATTGGACTGGGCATGGTGGCTCACACCTGTAGTAATCCTAGCACTTTGAGAGAGACCAAGGTGGGCAGATTGCTTGAGTCCAGGAGTTCGAGATCAACCTGGGCAACATGATGAAACCCTGTCTGTACAAAAAATACAAAAATTAGCCCGACATGGTGGCATGCACCTGTGGTCCCAGCTACTCAGGAGGCTGAGGTGGGAGGATCACTCGAGCCAGGAAGGTCGAGGCTACAGTGAGCCATAATTGCACTACTGCACTCAGCCTGGGTGACAGGGTGAGATCCTGTCTCAAAATAAGAAAAGAGAATGCATCATTGGCCAGGCACAGTGGCTCACGCCTATAATCCCAATACTTAGGAGGATCACTTCAGCCCAGGAGTTCAAGACTAGCCTGTGCAACATAGACCACATTTCTTTTTTTTTTTTTTTTTTTTTTTTGAGACGGAGTCTCGCTCTGTCGCCCAGGCTGGAGTGCAGTGGCCGGATCTCGGCTCACTGCAAGCTCCGCCTCCCGGGTTCACGCCATTCTCCTGCCTCAGCCTCCCCAGTAGCTGGGACTACAGGCGCCCGCCACCTCGCCCGGCTAGTTTTTTGTATTTTTTAGTAGAGACGGGGTTTCACCGTGTCAGCCAGGATGGTCTCGATCTCCTGACCTCGTGATCCGCCCGTCTCGGCCTCCCAAAGTGCTGGGATTACAGGCTTGAGCCACCGCGCCCGGCCAGACCACATTTCTACCAAAAATTAAAAGGAAAAAAATTTGCTGGGTGTGGTGATGCACACCTGTGGTCCTAGCTACTTAGGAGGCTGAGGTGGGAGGATTGCTTTAGCTTGGGAGGTTGAGGCTACAGTGAGCCATGATAGTACCAATGTATTCCATCCAGCCTGAGGGACAGAGTGAGAGTGACACCTTGTCTTTAAAAAAAGAAAAAAAAAGAATGCATCATAGTATACATTAAATTATTGCCTATTTTTTTGATCTATTTTATTGAGTGCTAATGAGAAAATTAATGGCAAAAACTTGTTTTTTACGGTATAAATTAAGTTTAATTTCATTTAAAATTAAGTAAGTTTGTTTTATTAAAAAGTATGTTGAAAGCGACATAAATAGCACTCAAATTGAGACAGAAACACTATAACTGTAGTGTAAGAACATTAGGCTGGGAGTTGGGAAACACGAGTTCTAGTTTCAGCTTGGAAATTTTTTCTGAAGCTCTTTACAAATTATTTAATTTCTCTGGTTTTCACCACATTCTACTGTAGCATTAACATGTTGGATTCATTGCTTTAATTCTTAGACCTACTTAGGTCTTTAATTCTTAGACCTTAGTGTCATCAGAAATGCCATTACACTTTGAGGATGTGAGCCTCATTTTAAATAAAGTTGTGATCCTCATGGCAGCCTCGGTTTACATGTGTTAAATAAACAGTATTCTATAAATACCATTGTCTTTCATGTTTGGTGATGTTGCTGTTGTTAACACTGCAGTGAAATGCATATATAAGCAAACTACGTTACGTACTCATGAACATGGTCCTTTGTTTTGAAACTTTGATCACTGATTGTTTGCAGTCTTTCATTGCGGAACTACTCTTTCCCTTTGAATGTTTTGAGAGGTTCCTTTGTTCAGATCAGTCCAATTTTATTTCTGGATCGGTCTCTACTTTCCTTTTCCTCACTGGTCAAGCGAGGTCTGTCTTTAGTTGTTTGCTACTACTAACATTTGATGGCCACACTTCAGCAAGTACATTTGTAAATACTCTCCCTCTCTCTTAGTTTGTAGTCTAGAGATCATATTGGTTAATGAAATTATGAAGAGGGAACATATTTATAAAAACCCAGAAATTCTCGATGCAGAAAGTCTAGCTGATTGTGAACCCAAAATACCCGAGACAGGTCTCAACCAATTTAGAAAGTTTATTTTGCCAAGGTTAAGAACACATCCATGACATAGTCTCACGAGTTTCTGATGACACGTGTGCAACGTGTGCAAGGTGGTTAGGGTACAGCTTGCTTTTATACATTTTAGGGAGACATGAGACATCAGTCAACATGTGTAAGATGTACATTGGTTCGAACCGGAAAGGCAGGACAACTCGAAGCAAGGGGCTTTCAGGTAATAAGTAGATAAGAGACAAAAGGTTGCATTCTTTTGAGTCCTTGATTGACCTTTCACTGAGTCTGGCTTAGTGAATCTGCATTTTTACATAAACAATAGGGCAGAGGAAGCAATCAGAAATGCATTTGTGTCAGGTGAGCAGAGGGATGACTTTCTGTCCCTCACCTGTGAAGATAAGCTATCAGTTTACATTGCTAGGGTGAAATTCAACAGAGTTGTTTGAGAGTGAACATCTGGAGGCTCACAAGGAATTTCCTTGTGGGCAAACTGTGAGGGAGGTATGTAGCTTTTTAATCTTTGTTGCTATCTTATTTAGGAATAAGATGGGAGGCAGGTTTGTCTGACATAGTTCCCAGCTTGACTTTTCCCTCGGCTTAGTGATTTTGGGGTTCCGAGATTTATTTTCCGTTCACGTATCAATCAGATCATTTGGTTTGTGAAGTTTCCTATGCTTAACAGAAAATATGTGCACTAGTTTTCCTAGAGTTTCATTGTCAGAGTCTCAAGTTTTTGTTTGGAAATTGTATTTGGTCACATTAATTATACTCTATATTAGTTCCAAAGAAATAACTTTGGTTAAGAAAATAATTCTCATGCATAACTCCACAAGGGTGGGGTTATACCTTAATCCATCCTCATGTGCTCACAACAACTGGGGCAAATGTGTTGCCCAGTGCTGGTGTTCTGCAGCCTTGGATAGGTTTACCCAGAAAGCAGCTTTCAAGTCAGAAACTAACATTCATAAGGGAGTTGAGGATTTTATAAATAGATATCCGTAATTCATGTAGTTTTCAAGTAAGTAGTATTTGAATCTTTTCTGGTTAGATAATAATTGTGATGTGTTGTCATATAACAATATGTTTTTCATTATTTAAATAATTTTAGAGTTACATCGAAAAATGGCTGTAGGTATTTATGGAATACTTTTTCTTTTCTTCTTGATTATCAAGGCTTGGACCCTGGCAAACAGATTAAACTGGATTCCAGTACACAGTTTGGATATTACTTTCGTGTAACCTGTAAGGAAGAAAAAGTCCTTCGTAACAATAAAAACTTTAGTACTGTAGATATCCAGAAGAACGGTGTTAAATTTACCAACAGGTTTGCAAGTCATTATTATATTTTTAACCCTTTATTAGTTCCCTGAATGCTCTAACATGATGTGAATGTTCTATGATAAGGAAGTTTTACTAATGTAGTCACCAGGTAAGAATCAAGCTTTCTTCCAAATAGCAGTCAGCTGTCCCAATACCATTTGCTAAATAATCCATCTGTTCCCCACTGACTGAAGTGGTACTTTGGGTCTGTTTTAAAGAGTCTACTTTTACCTTGTCTCACCATTCTTTTGTCTACGCAAAATATATTTTATCACTTATTCTGTGTTACCATATCTATTAGAGCTAGTTCCCGCTCATATCTCGGCTTTATTTTCATGTTTCTTTTATCTCTTTTTTTTTTTTTCCCCCTGAGACGGAGTCTTGCTGTGTCACTCAGGCTGGAGTGCAGTGGCATGCAGTCTTGACTCACTGCAACCTCCACCTCCCGTATTCAAGCGATTCTCATGCTTCAGCTTCCTGAGTAGCTGGGATTATAGGCCTGCACCACCACATCTGGTTCATTTTTTTATTTTTAGTAGCAATGGGTTCTCACCATGTTGGACAGGCTGGTCTCGAACTCCTGGCCTCGAGTGATCCACCTGCCTCAGCTTCCGAAAGTGCTGAGATTACAGGTGTGAGCCAACGTGCCTGACCCACATGTTTTTTTTTTGTAAGAAAACTGCTATCATTTATCAAGTTAAAACAATTATTCTGGTATTTCAGTTGGGTGTTTAAATTAGTTTAGGGAAATATGAGGCCATTCACTAGATTCTAGCTTTTTTTTTTTTTAATCTTGTTTCATGTTGTAACAAATTTTAACAGTTATTTCCTGCCATTTTTCTAACTGATCTTAGGAAGTCCGTGAAGCAAATTATTGCTATGTAAAAAAAAATTATTTTAAATTAATTAAAAAATTTTAAAATTATATTTATTTATTTTATTTATTTATTTTTTTGAGATGGAGTCTCGCTCTGTCACCCAGGCTGGAGTGCAGTGGCCAGATCTCAGCTCAATGCAAGCTCCGCCTCCCGGGTTTACGCCATTCTCCTGCCTCAGCCTCCCAAGTAGCTGGGACTACAGGCACCTGCCAACTCGCCCGGCTAGTTTTTTGTATTTTTTAGTAGAGACTGGGTTTCACCGTGTTAGCCAGGATGGTCTCGATCTCCTGGACCTTGTGATCTGCCCGTCTCGGCCTCCCAAAGTGCTGGGTTTACAGGCTTGAGCCACCGCGCCCGGCCTAAAATTATATTTAAAATCTTCTGTGGCTTATGGTGGGGGGAGGCTAAAGCCTTTCTCCTTTTGTACTGTTCTGGAAACTACTCCCTCCCCTCCTGAATTTTCCCAGAACTTTACAGGTAGCTTATATATATATGATCCCCTGTCATCTGTTTAACAAGTACTTTGAGTGTCTATTATATGCAGACATTCTAGGTGTTCAGACACCCTAGTAATTAGTTTGTTCCTCATAACTCTCAGTAAAGAAGACATGTATATTTCTCATTTTATAGGTGTAGAAGCTAAGACTTCACTTTTCCTCAGTTAGACGGCTAGTGCTGGTGGGTGCCTAAACTTAGATCTTCTGTTGCCAAATCTAGGTGTGTTGTTTTTCCAGCACACTAGAATACTCCTGGTTCAAGAAATGTATATATTTTAGCTGGTATAAGATACAACTTTTGGGGTGTTCTAATCATCTTCAAGTTTTTTGTGGGTTAGTTATAACATATGAAAAAAGATTGGACTGAATGGCCACATGATGCCAAGAGTGAAAGTCACTCACTAGGTTATGACCTGTAGAATCTGGTCCCTGCCTGCCTCTGCTTTTATATTTTGCAACTTGTCCCTTCACACAGTGGTCTCACTTTTATAATGTCTTTCCCTCATGCATTTCTTTAATTCTTTTTTTTTTGCCTGTTTCATAGTAGTCTGTTTGTGCTGCTACTTGCCCCTGTACTGTTCTTGAGCTATACATGTCTGCTGTGCCATTGAGTGATTCCATCAAGGCCACAATTATCATCTTGATGAACTGATTTTCTCCCACTGCTGATGATTACTTCTCTCCTTTCTTTCTCCTTTACATCACCTCTTTTTGTTCTTAGTTTCATTCCCTTCTTGATTCCAGTTAATATTTTTTTCTTATTCTCATCTTCCTTGAGTATTTTTTATGTCAACCTCTATTTTTTGTTTTCTTTTTTTTCTTTTTTTTGGTGAAGGGTTTGGCTTTGTCGCTCAGGCTGGAGTGCAGTCGCACAATTTCGGCCCACTGCAACCTCCACCTCCTGGGCTCAAGCCATCCTCCCACCTCAGCCTCCCAAGTAACTGGGACTACAGGTGTGCCCCACTACTTTGTATTTTTAATAGAGACAGGATTTCCCCATGTTGCTCAGACTGATCTTGAACTCCTCGGCTCAAGCAATCCACCTGCCTTGGCCTCCCAAAGTGCTGGGATTACAGGATTACAGACGTTGTGCCCGGCTCAACCTCTAATTTTAATTTTCTCTTCAAATTGCTCAACGAGATTTAGTTTCAAGACATTTTCCTGGCTGTGCATGGTGGCTTACGCCTATAATTCCAACACTTTGGGAGGCCGAGGCGGGTGGATCACTTAAGGTCAAGAGTTCGAGACCAGCCTGGCCAACATGGTGAAACGCCATCTCTACTAAAAAATACAAAAATTAGCTGGGTGTGGTGGCACATGCTTGTAATCTTAGCTACCGTGGAGTCCGAGGCATGAGAATCGCTTGAACCTGGGAAGCAGAGGTTACAGTGAGTCAATCATACCACTGAACTCCAGCCTGGGCAACAGGCTCAAACAAACAAAACAAAACCCATTTTTCTTATTTTGAAAACTTTTAGTATTGAAAGATATTTTTGCTACAGTAATGAGAAATACTGTTTGTGTGTTCGTTTGTGGGGTTTTTTTTTGTTTTTTCTTTGCCTTTTTTTTTTTTTTTCTTTTTGAGACAGAGTTTTGCTCCTGTTGCCCAGGCTGTAGTGCAATGGCGCTATCTCAGCTCACCACAACCTCTGCCTCCCGGGTTCAAGTGATTCTCCTGCCTCAGCCTCCCAAGTAGCTGGGATTACAGGCATGCGCCACCACACCTGACTTAATTTTGTATTTTTAGTAGAGACGGGTTTTCTCCATGTTGGTCAGGCTGGTCTCAAGCTCCCGACCTCAGGTGATCCACCTGCCTCAGCCTCCCAAAGTGCTGGGATTACAGGCACCCTGCCTGTGTTTGTGTTTTAAAAGGGGTCATGGCTTTAATTTTTTTTTTCTCTCTCTGAGACGGAGTTTCCCTCTTGTTGCCCAGGCTGGAATGCAATGGAGTGTTCTTGGTTCACCGTAACTTCCATCTCCTGGGTTCAAGCGATTCTCCTGCCTCAGCCTCCTGAGTAGCTGGAATTACAGGCACGCACCATCATGCCTGGCTAATTTTTGTATTTTTAGCAGAGACGGGGTTTCTCCATGTTGGTCAGGCTGGTTTCGAACTACCAACCTCGGGTGATCCACCCGCCTCAGCCTCCCAAAGTACTGGGATTACAGGCGTGAGCCACCATGCCCGGCCGACTTCAATCTTAAATAAGGATTCCATTTAAATATTTTGTAAAAGGGCACAGGTCATATTTTTACTCAGGGGAATATAGTTATAGCAGGAATTGTGCCATTGCGCTATTCCAAACAGCATAAAAGAACGTTAATAAATTGAATTCTAACCACATTTGTCCGTAAGGAGTTGTCTGTTTTCCACTTGTATTTCCATTTTAATTATTGTTTTGATGTTTCATGGGATACTTTGGATATGTTTCATGTAGTACACATTGCTTCTAGTACACATTTTAATATTTTTAATAAAACTGTTATGTTGATTTGCAGCAAATTGACTTCTTTAAATGAAGAGTATACCAAAAATAAAACAGAATATGAAGAAGCCCAGGATGCCATTGTTAAAGAAATTGTCAATATTTCTTCAGGTAAACTTAATAGAAATAGTAATGTTCTGAATGTCGCCTGGGTTTTGGTAATAGAAAAAAAAATCATGATATTTGAAGTGTGTTTTGTTATTTTCTAAAACCATTACATTTTGACTATTTAATATGTTAGGTTTCCTATATAAAATAAGGCATGGTATGTTACGGTAGGACACATAACTGGAAATTACTCTTGTACATAGAAACAAAAAATGGCAGAAAAGCACAAAACTTACTATAGTTGTAACAAGGAAAGGAAACACTAGGGCCTACAACATACTAATGTCTTGGGTCATCTATGGGCTCATGAGGCTCTAGGTTATGGAAGTAAATACCACTGAAAAGCAAATATTAATTACACACGAGGCAGGCCTTTTTGAGTTCTGTGTGTCATTTTGTAGATTTTGAGTTCATTCTAGTGGCACCATTTGAGATCATTTTCATGTAATTAAAGGAACACAGCAACCTGACACTGTTATTGCCCTTAGAATGGAATGAGTATATGTTTAGCACAAAGTAGGTGGTAATGTGTTAAGTTGGAAGGCTTTGCCGATCATGGTGTGTATGTTGACTGTAACCTTTATTGTGCCTTTAAAAAATATACTCAAGAACTACCTTACCCAAGTAATTAAAGTTAAAATTACCAGTCATGGGACAAATGACCTGTACTTCCTGGTGTAATATAGAAGGAAGGACACAGTATCACCTATATGGTATTCTTGACCAAAATATTTAACCTGATTTTAAACAAGTAAAAATTCAAATAAATTTAGATTGTGGTACATTCAGGGCCTGAACTTTAATAAATGTCCATGTCATGGCAGCAAAAAAGAAATCAAAAGGTCTTAAAGAGACAGGGCAGCCAAACGCAGTAGACAGTTGTTGATTAGACCCCAATTTAGAGGTTGGAGCTGGGGAATAGCTATAGAGGACACTATTGGGGCGAATTGAGAAAGTTTAATATGAGACAATATGGTGTTAGCGTCAGATTTCTTGTGTGAAATGGTAGTGTTATGATTAGGAGAATGTCCTTGTTCTCAGGATATGCATGCTAAATTATTTAAGGGTAAATATTTTTTTGAAAGGTTATGTGTGTGAATAATTCTGTAAATTGTGTTGCTATTATGAATTGTCATAATAAATCAAAAGGAAACATAAAACTCAAGGTTTTATTTTAATACACTTTATGTATTGTTGAAATGAATGGAATTGATTTGTAAAGATTACATTTTTGCTTGTTTGTATCAGAAAGCAGTGACATAATAATCTTCTAGCTGAATTATGTTTCTTAGGCTAGATTGCATTTTAAAGAACCCTATAAATACCATTTATTTGAACTATGGATCTTCCTTAAAAAATAATATTTATTAAGCACCTAGCAGGGCAAAGTTTTTAGATTTTAACATTTAAATTGAAGATTTTATATTAGAAGTCAACCTGAATTTAAATGAAACTTCTTCTTGGTCTGATATTACATATTACAAAATATTTGTATTTAAAAATATAATGGAGGCTGGACATGGTGGTTCACACCTGTAATCCCAGCACTTTGGGAGGCTGAGCTAGGAGGATTGCTTGAGCCCAGGAGTTTGAGACCAGCCTAGCCAACATAGGGGGACCCTGACTCTACAAAAAAATCCCCCCAAAATTAGCCAGGTGTGGTGGTGCATGCCTGTAGTCCCAGCTACTCAGGAGGCTGAGGCAGGAGAATCACTTGAACACAGGAGGTCGAGGCTGCGGTGAGCCATAATTATGCTATTTCAGCCTGGGCAACAGAGCAGAGGTTGCAGTGAGCTGAGATCACGTCACTGCACTCCAGCCTGGGCAACAGAGCAAGACTCCATCTCAAAAAGTGTAATGGATCACTTTTATAATTTTCTATCATACAATTAAGTCACAAAAGGTTAAGAGCCAGTTATGTGACATGCCAAGTATAGACTCTTAATTAAGATGCTTTGGTTTGCTTTTGGTATATATGTATGTATGTATGTATGTATTTGATGGGGTCTTACCATGTTGCCCAGGCTTTAGTGCAGTGGTGTGATCATGATTCACTGCAGCTTCAACCTCCTAGGTGCAAGCAATTCTCCCCACTCAGCCTCCCAAGTAGCTTGGGACTACAGGCATGTGCCACCACACCTGGTTAACTTTTTAAAAATTATCTTTTGTAGAGATGAGGTCTCACTATGTTGCCCAAGCCAGACTCAAGCAATCTTCCTACCTTGGCCTACCAAAGTATTGGGATTACAGGCGTGAGCCACCCTGCCCAGCCTAGTTTTCTTTTTTTACTATAAACTTATTCTTGTCAGTATGCTAGCAATTTTACAAGTTTTAAAGTAGTTAATAGCAAGTACTTCACTCATGTTTAATTCTTAAAGGCTTATATTGCTATATAATAGGGTAGTGTGAATTCTTCCTTTCTTTTTCTTTAGAAAAACGTATTCGGTAAAAGTAATAAATTTTAAAAGTATACTGAGGCCAGGTGCTCACACCTATAATCCCAGCACTTTGGGAGGCTGAGGCGGGTGGATCACCTGAGGTCAGGAGTTCGAGACGGGCCTAAGCAGCATGGTGAAACCCTGTCTCTATAAAAGTACAAAAATTAGCTGGGTGTGGCGGCAGGTGCCTGTAATCCCAACTACTCGGGAGGCTGAGGCAGGAGAATCGTTTGAACCCAGGAGGCGGAGGTTGCACTGAGCCGAGATCACACCATTGCACTCCAGCCTGGGCGACAGAGCAAGAGCAAGACTCTGTCTCCAAAAAAAAAAAAAAAAGATATACTGAAACAGAGGAAGATAATTATGTCTGCTTGGCCCCATTGTTAAGTTGATTTTTATTTTGAAAACATTTGATCGCTGTTACGGGGAACAAGGGAATAAAAAATGAGTTAAATTTCCAGCCCCTTGATTAAACTAATAATTTTTGGTTTTCCTAGAATTAAACGCTTTTATCTTGAATGTTCTGTGAAACTTTTGACATGATTGATAGCTGTATGATAGTCTGAATGACATGTGGGTCATGTACCAGCCCCTCCAACCTGTTAACATTTAGAATCTTTTCAGAAAAGTTAAAGCATTGTTAATTTTCTTCATGTTTTTTGTCTAGCATGTGTCAGAGATTTTTTTAATGTACCTATTAATAGCGTTTAGTTTTAATACTCTAGAACAGTAGAATCTTGGAAATGTTTTAAGTGACAATTAGAGATTTAAATTTATGCTGACATTCTCTGCATGTGATACTAAAGAAAGCCAAACTAACTGTTTTACGGTCAGTTTGTACAATATACCAGGCCTTGATGGTCACATTTCAACATGCTACCTTTTTGCTTACGTGTGTCTTATGATGATTTTGAGGTGCCATTCTGGTTTCTCAGATACTTAAAATATAGAAAAAGGTGTGTCTTAAAATTGAGAGAATGTCTTAGATACCACTGCACCGTTTCTCTTAACCTAATCAATATATTATCAAAGTGTCTCCTTGTTAGTTTTCTTTTTTAAAGCTCTACACATTTCTTTATAAACAGCTGTATAGTTTTATATTTTAATGATAAGGGAAGGTACTCTACTTTTGTTTTTTGTGTGTTTTTGTTTGTTTTTGAGACAGAGTTGCCCAGGCTGGAGTGCTGTGGTGCAATCTCAGCTTATTGCAACTTCCACCTCCTGGGTTCATGCAATTCTGGTGCCTCAGCCTCCTGAGTATCTGGGATTACAGATATGCACTACCATACCTGGCTAATTTTTGTATTTTTGGTAGAGATGGGGTTTTGCCATGTTAGCCAGGCTGGTCTTGAATTCCTGGCCTCATGTGATCCCTAGTCTCATGTGATCTGCCCGCCTCGGCCTTCCAAAGTGCTGGGATGATAGGTGTGAGCCCTCAACCCAGCCAGTACTCTGTTTTTGATAGCTATTCACAATGGGGAAGGATGTAGCACACATTTTAACCCTATGTTGAGTTTTAGGTGGGTTCCTTTCAAATTTTGTTAAGGCTAATTTTGTTAATTTTTTTTAAAAAGTGTAAGTTAGGGCCGGGCGCGGTGGCTCAAGCCTGTAATCCCAGCACTTTGGGAGGCCGAGACGGGCGGATCACGAGGTCAGGAGATCGAGACCATCCTGGCTAACACAGTGAAACCCCGTCTCTACTAAAAATACAAAAACTTAGCCGGGCGAGGTGGCAGGCGCCTGTAGTCCCAGCTACTCGGGAGGCTGAGGCAGGAGAATGGCGTGAACCTGGGAGGCGGAGCTTGCAGTGAGCTGAGATCCGGCCACTGCACTCCAGCCTGGGTGACAGAGCGAGACTCCGTCTCAAAAAAAAAAAAAAAAAAAAAGTATAAGTTAGGAAATGGGTTTTGAATTCCCAAATGGGGGGATTAAATGTATTCTTACAGCTTGTATCTGTTTATTATTCAGTATTCCTGTGTACATTTTCTGTTTTTATTTTTATACAGGCTATGTAGAACCAATGCAAACACTCAATGATGTATTAGCTCAGCTAGATGCTGTTGTCAGCTTTGCTCATGTGTCAAATGGAGCACCTGTTCCATATGTACGACCAGCCATTTTGGAGAAAGGACAAGGAAGAATTATATTAAAAGCATCCAGGCATGCTTGTGTTGAAGTTCAAGATGAAATCACGTTTATTCCTAATGATATATACTTTGAAAAAGATAAACAGATGTTCCACATCATTACTGGTAAAAAACCTGGTTTTTGGCCTTTGTGGGGGTAACATGTTTTTTGTTTGTTTGTTTTTTATCTTGGAGTAGAAATATATTTAAAATTGATGGAGAAAATTCCCAGTTCTTAACATGAGAAAGAGAACATATTATTCTCACCAGTTAGTAATCTATTCACATTTGGATTAGAGGAAAGATTTAGAAGGTGAGATAAAAGCTTATGAGAGAATAATGTATTCCTTGAAACTTGTTCCACAGGTTCAGAACATTTAGAAACAAACATCCCTTCACACTCAAAGCTTACCTTTGAGCCAGTCCTCCAATACTGAGGTCTTTGAAAGTCAGGCCGAATTGGCTATGGGAGGACCTCAGGTTAGGGTACCAATTATTTTAAAACATGGCGCTATATTCATGTGAAACTCGAAAAAACTAGCCTTGCGTATAGACTCATGTATCATGTCTCCACTGAGATGTTTGAGAGATCTTAACTAGATCTAGAAAACAAAAAAGGAAGTAGGAGTTTTGGGGCAAATATATTTGGGAAATGGTTGATTGTATTTTCTTTCCCCAAATGGATTTTCAAGTTGTTCATATAATATAACCCCAACAAATAAATCGCCTGTTTTTCAAAAGAAGGATCCTGTTTTCAGGTTTTTGTGTGGGTTTTAAGTGGTTCGAAAGATTTGACCATACTGATACACTCACTAGTAACCTCATTTACTAATGAGTAACGGTTTTGAGTTAATCAGTTAGGCCTGCACTACTTTTCTGGAAATCAATAAATTATCCCACAGGCAGCCTTGTGAGCCATGGGAAATGTGTATATGGTCTTTCTAGGCCAGAGTCAAATTACAGGTATATTTTTCATGGCTTCTCTTGATGAAAGGCCCAGTATCAGTTTGTCTGAAGAAATAATAGCATTGCTTTTGGGGGTAATATGGGCAGTAACTCTGTCCACATCTTTGGGCAGCCTGTGGTTCTGCTTTTGTATGCCACGTCAGTGTAAACCTACATGATTAGTCATCATTGTACAGCTTAGGACTAACATCCATTTATTAGTAGCAGAAAGAAATTTAAAATCTTGATTTCTGATATAATTTGTTTTGTAGGCCCCAATATGGGAGGTAAATCTACATATATTCGACAAACTGGGGTGATAGTACTCATGGCCCAAATTGGGTGTTTTGTGCCATGTGAGTCTGCAGAAGTGTCCATTGTGGACTGCATCTTGGCCCGGGTAGGGGCTGGTGACAGTCAGTTGAAAGGAGTCTCCACATTCATGGCTGAAATGTTGGAAACTGCTTCTATTCTCAGGTAAGTGCATCTCCTAGTCCCTTGAAGATAGAAATGTATGTCTCTGTCCTGTGAGAAGGAGAGGTTCTGTCCTGTGAGAAGGAGAGGTATATTTGCAGATTCTCATGTAAAAACATCTGAGAATGTTTGTCTTAGTTTAATAGTTGTTTTCCTGTGGACTTTATATACTTTGTATTATCTTAAAAGAGTGATTGATGATAGCTATGGAAAACTTTGATTTTTAAAGTTGTCTCTTTAAGTAGACAATTTATAAGCTACTGGTACTAGCTCACCTTATAAATCTCCACTACCATGTTTTCACTTGCACTGTTCACACTTCCTGGAATGGTCCTTCTTGCCCTTTGTCCAACTTCTTTCTAATTTTTAAGTCCCTGATGATGGAAATGCTACTTCTGTAGTGATTTTTCTCATCATACGACCCTAAGGTCATGGGTGTTTTTCTCTGAACTCCTCTTTGAGATGCCTGTAACTTAAACCACATTTTTATTTTAGACATTACTGAAATGTTTTGTCTTTATTTCACTTTTTAGGAGCTTCCTTGAAGGTAGGGACTATACCTTGTATTTCTTGGTTTCTTTTTTTTAAAGTTTTTTAGAGAGACAGAGTCTTACTCTGTTGCCCAGGCTGGTCTCGAACTCCTGGGCTCAGGTGATCTTCCTGCCTTGGCTTCCCGAAGTGCTGGGATTACAGGCATGAACCACTGTGATCCTCCTTGTTTCTTAGTATCTTCTAAAGTACATTGAATATAGTAGGTGCCTAGTAAATTATGTGTTGATTTAACTTCTTTGAGGTTCTGTTGTTTGTGAAGAATTATAAAAGCAATACAAATGTTTGTGTAGTAATTAAGCAACAGGTTAATATTCATGAATTAAAAGATTAAAGAAATAAACAGAACATGTTAGCTGGCAACTCACAGAAAAAGAATTAAATTGCCAATGAGCACACGAGCACATGAAAAAGTAGCAAATGTATGTAAGTTTCACCCCCTTACATATATTTGGTTAAAAATGAGAGAAGAATGGTAATAGCTGGTATTAGTAGGACTGTGGCAGGCACACAATTTACATAACCACCAAAAGTGTATGCAAGTATCTATGTCACCACACCCTGGTCTCATCTTCATTCAGTTTTATTTTTATTTTTTTAATCTCGGCCGATTTGATTGGCACGAAATGAATGATAGCTGCCTTATTTGGAATTCCTTTGATTACTACTAGTGTGCTTGACAATGTAAAACAATATTTATTCAAAATCTGTTTTCCCTTTCATCCATTGTTTATTCATGTTCATGCCCTTTTTTTCCTTTTCTCCTTCCTTCCTTCCTGCCTTCCCCTTCCTCCCACCCTCCCTCCCCCACATACACAGGTGTGTGCTACCATACCTGACTAGTTTTTAATTTTTTTTTTTTTTTTTTTAGAGGCAAGGTCTCACTATGTTGCTCAAGCTGGTCTGGGCTCAAGTCATCCTCCCACCTTGGCCTTCCAAAGTGCCGGGATTATAGACGTGAGCCACCATGCCTGGCCCATGCCCATTTTTCTGTTGAAGTTTTAGTGCTTTTTATTGACTTTGTTTATATATTAAGATAATTAATCTACTATGTTTGTGGCATATCCTTCCCAATGTATTGTCTTAATTTTGTTTTTGTATGTGTATGTTACCACATTTTATGTGATGGGAAATTTCATGTAATTATGTGCTTCAGGTCGGCAACCAAAGATTCCTTAATAATCATAGATGAATTGGGAAGAGGAACTTCTACCTACGATGGATTTGGGTTAGCATGGGCTATATCAGAATACATTGCAACAAAGATTGGTGCTTTTTGCATGTTTGCAACCCATTTTCATGAGCTTACTGCCTTGGCCAATCAGATACCAACCGTTAATAATCTACATGTCACAGCACTCACCACTGAAGAGACCTTAACTATGCTTTATCAGGTGAAGAAAGGTATGTACTATTGGAGTACTTTAAATTCAGAACTTGGTAATGTGAAACTTACTACCCTTGAAATAATCAGTAATTGCCTTATTCTAAGTTAGTGTAAATTGTTAATGTTTTTATAGAACCCATTTACCCCTTAATTCACAGTCGGGGGACAGGAACATGTACATATTTCTGTATCTCGTAGTAGGACCACTCATTCTAAAGCATTCACAGAAAGAATTATCTGTTTTTGTTTTTGTTTTTTTGAGACAGAATCTAGGTCTGTTGCCCAGGCTGGAGTACGATTCTCTGCTCACTGCAACCTCCGCCTCCCGGGTTCAAGCGATTCTCCTGCCTCAGCTTCCCGAGTAGCTGGGATTACAGGCGCCTGCCACCATGCCTGGCTAATTTTTGTATTTTTAGTAGAGACGGGGTTTCACCATGCTGGCCAGGCTGGTCTCGAACTCCCAACATCAGGCTATCCTCTCCTCTTGGCCTCCCAAAGTGCTGGGATTACAGGCGCGAGCCACCGCGCCCGGCCAGAATTATCTGTACTCTTGAACATCACCATGGAGGGATTTTCTGCCACCTCCCATTTCAGTATGTTTTCTTGTTGAATTAGGATAACAAACAATATGCTTTCAAGTTCCAAAGTTCTAGCTGTTATTGTTTAACAAAATCTTCATTATAATTAGCTTATTTTATGCTCAAGAGTGTTATAAAAACAGGTTCATTTAAAACTGGGGGTTCCAGAAATCTTGAAATAGTAGTTATCACATGCAGAGTGACTTATCTATTGTTATTTCATCCTTTCAGGAAAGATTGTTATTCGTGGGCTTGGGGTCTAGTCAGATCCCTGTATTGATGAGATTAACATAATATAAGACTTTCAAAGGTTTTAAAAATCATACTATAAGGATTGATTTCATTAGTCACCAGAATAACTTTTTCAGATGGCGCTCTGATTTTCCACGAACACGTTTTTCTGCATCAGTTGGTTACACATGAGTGAGATAATCTTGGTTCTTTATCTTTTGTTATTTATACTTCATTGGGAATCCTTTTGAGTTACTGTATTTGCGTCATTATTATTATTGCTGTAGAATTCAGGAACTTTTAGTAGATCTGGCAGTTAGCATGAAATTTGCTTTTAAATCATTGCTTGTGTTTTGTAAGCTATGGAAATGTGTTCAGAATGTTTTTTAAAAGGCCAGATGAAGTGTGAAGATAGAAAAGCTTCCTCCTTCACTGTGGATGTTTAACAAACATTTGCTTCTACTTTATTTTTGTTCGCTTCCTTTAGTTGTGCAAAGTGTCCAGTTCTAGAATGCATGAGATACATGACAAAGCCAAAAAATTTTTTACAGTTGATAAATAATTGTGGCAAAAACAGCTCTATAATAACTTTGCAATCATCATTTGATTAAATGCTTAAAAAGTCTTGACTCAGTTTTAACTATTTCCTGCAAATAATAAATCAATATTTTTAATTAAATGCTACTCCAAATTAGTGACACTTTTACATGTCTTTCTTTCTCCCTCCCCTTCTCTCTTCCCCCCTTTCCCCCTTTCCCCCTTCTCCCTTTCTCCCTTCCTTCTTCCCTCTTCCCTTCCCTTCCCCCCTTCCCTTGCCCCATTCCTTCCCTTCCCCCATCCCTTTCCTTTCCCCTTCCCTTCCCTCCTCTTGCCCCTTCCCTTTCCCTTTCCTTTCTCCTTCACTTCCCCTTTCCTTCCCTCTTCCCTTCTCCCTCCCTTTCCCCTCCCCCTCTCCTCTCCTCCCCTCCCTTCCCTTCCCATGAAATGAGAAAGCCTCAGAGATATTGGCTTGATTAATTTTTCTTTAGATATTTATCTAAGCCTTTAAGGTTTATCTGTTGAGCTTTTTCATCTCCTATTTTTATTTTTTCTACGTTTGTCAAGGATAAAATACAGCACTGTGTGCCAAGTCATAATCACTTTTCTTTTGAGACTTAATCAAAATTCCTTTAACTGTTACTCTGATACATTTGGCTAATGTATTTGAAGTAATCCAAAATTAAGTTTTCTAATGACAAGGTGAGAAGGATAAATTCCATTTACATAAATTGCTGTCTCTTCTCATGCTGTCTCCTCACGCTTCCCCAAATTTCTTATAGGTGTCTGTGATCAAAGTTTTGGGATTCATGTTGCAGAGCTTGCTAATTTCCCTAAGCATGTAATAGAGTGTGCTAAACAGAAAGCCCTGGAACTCGAAGAGTTTCAGTATATTGGAGAATCACAAGGATATGATATGGAACCAGCAGCAAAGAAGTGCTATCTGGAAAGAGAGGTTTGGCAGTTTGTTTTCATAGTTTAACTTAGCTTCTGTATTATTACATAAACAGGACACTAAGATGAAGGTTTTTTGGTGTTTTTTTTCCCCCTCTGTGTTTCTAGTGCTTATTTTTTAATCAATTTGTTTGATGGCAAAAAATCCATTTCTGTGTCATTTTGATTTCTGCAGTATATACATCTGCATGATCAAGATTCGATTTCAAGTACCAAAGTAGGAATAAAGGAATATAGTAAAGGAATAGGCTTAAAATTAGTCTTTTCACTAAAATTAGTTATTATAGACTATAGCTAGGTACATCTTTGTTCATAAACGAATATATCAAGTTCAGTTATTAAATTACATATTAGGTAAGAAAAGGACAAATAAGAAAGCATGATTCATAATTCCTGCCCTCTATTTGTTTAGAATTTAGTTGGGGAGATAAGAATAACGAATGTGACACAGAGAATAAAGTGGCACATGACAAATATTTATTCAAAGAAACCATTATGGATGGGATGTTTCAGTTCTCATGGGAGAAGTGGATTTTATGGTGGCTTTTCTTTGAGTATGGGTCATATTTGGGTGTTCACACAGAAAGACCCAAACATATGCCTAATTTTTAAATTAATTACTTTATTTTCTTTGTGATGGAGTCTCTCTCTGTTGCCCAGGCTGGAGTGCAGTGGCGTGATCTTGGCTCACTGCAAGCTCTGCCTCCCGGGTTCGCACCATTCTCCTGCCTCAGCCTCCCGAGTAGCTGGGTCTACAGGAGCCCACCACCACGCCCGGCTAATATTTTGTGTTTTTTAGTAGAGACGAGGTTTCACTGTGTTAGCCAGGATGGTCTCAATCTCCTGACTTCGTGATCCGCCTGCCTCAGCTTCCCAAAGTGCTGGGATTACAGGTGTGAGCCACCACGCCCAGCCCTTTTTTTTTTTTTTTTAAATTAGAGGATTACTAGTTCTCTTCAATTATAAAAATAAAAGAATCTTATTTCACTGCCTGGTCCTGGAAACATTTACTGCAGTATACATTGTGACAACTTTTTACTTGTTATGTTTTTAGCTTTTACCTGTGAATTTCTTATTGTTCTTATGTGAAGGATAGATAGTTGCTACAATAATAATAGATGATGTGTATGGTTTTTGAGCCTGAAAAGTATAGTTTTTTTTTGTTTGTTTGTTTGTTTTTTTTTTGAGACGGAGTCTCGCTGTGTCTCCCAGGCTGGAGTGCAGTGGCGTGATCTCGGCTCACTGCAAACTCCGCCTCCCGGGTTCACGCCATTCTCCCGCCTCAGCCTCTCAAGTAGCTGGGACTACAGGCGCCTGCCACCACACCCGGCTAGTTTTTTGTATTTTTAGTAGAGACGGGGTTTCACCATGTTAGCCAGGATAGTCTCGATCTCCTGACCTCGTGATCCACCCGCCTCGGCCTCCCAAAGTGCTGGGATTACAGGCTTGAGCCACCGCGCCCGGCAAAAAAAGTATAGTTTTATCTGCTGTACCTATACAAGCAGGAGAAATATAATTCGTTAATAATTTTAAGTATGGCAGGCTGCCATCCCAAATATGAAGTGGTCTTTGTATTTGCACTTTAATGTGTTGAAATCATAGCTTTCAGTGATCCAGCATTAGGCAGACTCTTATGTAATCCCTTGTTTCCAATTAAAATAGACGTTGTGTACTTTTGATAACATTAATTATAATGTATTTTGAGCCCTGTGAGGTTGGTAACATTATTCCCATTTTGTGAATGAGGAATGTGTGTTAAGGAATTTGCCCAAGAGTCACATAGCAAGTAATATTCATGCTCTCTGAAGCAGCAATACCTTGGTAATAAAATAAAAAAGAAACATCTTCTGTATGTGTTAACTTTTCAGTGACAGTTTTTACCTTCCAGTATTCTTTGTAAACCTTGAATTCTTTTTTTCATAGAGGATTAAAGTTTATCAGTTATAAAGGTGGAGGAATTTGGGAACTAGACAGTGTACACATAAATAATAAATATGTTCTTCAAATATTGGGTGGGCTAATGTGGGGGGAGTTTGAGACCAGCCTAGGCAACATAGTGAGACCCTTGTCTCTAAAAATATGAAAAATAAAAAAAATTTCTAAAAATGGGTGATGTGTTTAGATGGAAATGAAACAATTTGTCACGGTCTAACAAGACTTTTAGAAAAGATATTTTAATTACTAATGGGACATTCACATGTTTTTCAGCAAGGTGAAAAAATTATTCAGGAGTTCCTGTCCAAGGTGAAACAAATGCCCTTTACTGAAATGTCAGAAGAAAACATCACAATAAAGTTAAAACAGCTAAAAGCTGAAGTAATAGCAAAGAATAATAGCTTTGTAAATGAAATCATTTCACGAATAAAAGTTACTACGTGAAAAATCCCAGTAATGGAATGAAGGTAATATTGATAAGCTAATTGTCTGTGATACTTTTATATTGTTTTGTATTAATTCTTTTTCCATAGTGTTAACTGTCAGTGCCCATGGGCTATCAACTTAATAAGATATTTAGTAATATTTGTCTCTGAGGACATTTTCAAAGATCTTTATTTTGAAAAATGAGAGCTGTAACTGAGGACTGTTTGCAATTGACATAGGCAATAATAAGTGATGTGCTGAATTTTATAAATAAAATCATGTAGTTTGTGGAATTTGAGATGCATTGTAGTTCTTTGCAGTGTGACTTCTATACACATTTGTTCCCAAATATGTTGGAAGAAACAAATAGTCCAGAGACCTTGTAAAAGATCTTAAACTGGAGGGCTCCATGGAGATCTTTGCCAGTGACTCCCCCAGAGTGTCCATCTGTTGGCAGGAGCCAGGTTGGCTGCATACGCATTAGCTAAGGAGCTTATTATACATCCAGAGTCCTACAGTGAGCCTCCATCCCGTCTGCCATTCTCCCATCCCTGGTCTATGATAAGACTTAGAAATCTGCATTTTAACAAAACCTTTCAGGTTGAGAACCCTGATTTAGTCTACTTCTTCTGTTTTACAATAAAGAGATGAAGGGGTTAAGAATTAGCAGCTAATCCTACGCAATGTGAGGGAAAAAGGACAGTCCTTTTAATAAATGCAGTGGACTGGTGGTGTATCCATATAGGAAGAAATGAAATTGGACCCCTAATTCATGTCATATATAAAAATCACCTCCACTCTGGGAGGCCAAGGCAGGCAATCACTTGAGCTTAGGAGATCAAGACCATCCTGGACAACATGACAAAACCCCATCTCTACAAGAAAATGCAAAAATTAGCCAGGCATAGTGGTGCCTGCCTGTAGTCCCAGCCACTCAGACAGCTGTGGTGGGAGGATCACCTGAGCTGGGAGAGGTTGAGGTTGCAATGAGCTGTGATCATTCCACTGCACACCATCCTGGGCAATACAGCGATACTGTGTCTCAAACAAAACAAAACAAAACAAAATCACCTTCAGTGATTTTTAGACCAAATGTACAAGGTAACAGTATCAAGGTTTTAGTGTTTTATAGTTCTTCAGAAGATAACGTAGGAAAATATTTTTATGTCCTTGACTTTGGGAAGAATTTAAGTCACAGAAAAACACCATCCATAAAGTTTGACTTATTTAGCTAATTGAAATTAACAACTTCTATTAAAAGGCACCACAAGTGAAAATACATGATTCATAATGGAAGAACATACTGGTACCATATAAAATATCAAAGAGCTGGGCATGGTGTCCCATGCTTGTAGTCCCAGGAGGCTGAGGCAGGAGGATCACTTGAGCCCAGCAGTTCAAGTCCAGCCTGGGCAATATAGCAAGACTGCCTTTCTTTTCTTCTTTTTTTTAATACCTGGAATAAAGAACTCCTATAAAAACACTAAGAAAAGGGGTCACTTAAGAATCTCATTAACAAAAAGAATCTGAATATTTTTCCACGGAAGATATGCAAATGGACAGTAAGCACATGAAAAGATGCAGATCAGGGAAATGCAAGTTGAAACCACAATGAGCTACAACTTCACACTGATTACGATAGTTAAAATCAAAAAGTCAGATGGTAAGTACTGGCAAGGAAGTGGAGAAATTGAAACTCTCATGCACTGTTGGTGGGAATGTAAAATGGTGCAGCTGCTTTGGAAAACAGTCTGGCAGTTCCTCAGACAATTCCACTCCAACGTATATCCAAGTGGAATCAAAACATATGTCCCCACAAAACTTGTACACAAATGTTTATAGCAGGATTATTCATAATAGCCAAAAGGTGGAAACAACCCGAATGTCCATCAGCAGATGAATGCATAAACAAAACGCGGTCTATCCATACAACGGAGTCTATTATTGGGAATAATTAAAGGAATGAAGTACTGCTACATGGTACAGCTTAGATAAACCTTGAAAACATTGTGCTAAATGAAAGAAGCTGGTTACAAGAGTCTACACATAAGATTTCATTCATGTGAAAGTTCAGAATAGAGACAGCAGTAGAGACAAAGCAGTTGTTCAGGGTTGGTGCCAGGGAATAGGGGGTAGGTGGGGTGAAAGCTAAAGGATACGATGTTTCTTTGTGAGATGGAAGTTCTAAAATTGGTGATGTTTATACATGTCTGTGAATATACTAAAAACCGTTGAATTGTACACATTAAACGGATGAATTGTGTAGGAATTATTTTTTAATAAAGCTATTTTAAAAAATTCAGACAGTTCACCCAAGAGGAAATCTAAGTGGTCCATAAACATGAGAAGGTCTTTAATCACCAGTCAGAAAAATGAAAATGAAAACCATGCCAGGCCACCTCCAACCTCCCCACCTCCCACCACCATAGTGACAAGCATTTCAAGTGTAGCAGTTCCAGCTGTTGGTGAGGATGTGGAATAACACTGCTAGGGGTGTTCAGATTATCTGGTGAAATTGAAAAGATGCATGCGACCCAGCAGTTCTGCTCTTAGCTGCATACTCTAGAGATGCTTTTGCCCATTGTGCTGCGAGATGTATACAGGAATGTTCCTAAGACCCCCACACTGGAAACAACTCAGCAGTGAAAATGAACAACAGCTAGACAAAATAACATAGATGGAATCTTAAAACTTTTAGTAAAAGAAATGATACAAAAATGGTAGTTTTTTCTCATTTATGTGAAATTTAAGAATAGGTGGTATTGTTTAGGGATGCAGTCTTTGGGATGGCAACTATAAAGAAAAAGTGATTGTGTCAATCAGGAGAGTGATTGTCTTTAGGGAAATGGGGTGCTGATGGGGTGGGGGCACTTTAGGGTTTCTGGAGGGCCACAGTTCTGGTTTTTAACCTGAGTAGTGGTTTTGCAGGTGCTTGCTTTATAGTTAACTGCAATTTTTTCTTTTAATTCAGTTAAAGTTTGGTATGAGAACAAATGTATGGCCAATGAATCCTTTCACATACTCAGTTTACCAAGTTCTTTTTCCTCGTTGTTGTTAATTTAGAGTGGGTTACATCAGTTTTTCTTTTCTGGCTACCAAAAGCTTAGGAAAAAGGCAGACTTACAGAAGAAGATTTTAAATGTGGAAATATTTATTGGTTTACAAATCGTTCTAGTCACTTATACATGAAAAGCTTTCATAAAATTCAAAAAGCAAATTTTAAATTCCAATGAAATATTTCATCCTGTGGTTAGTTGTGAAAGAATGTTTTTAGATTGCTGCACAGAAGCATGTTTAACATGGAAATCAGCTCATGGTGTTAGTTGTTAGGGCTACAAGAAACTGGGGGAGACTTGATTCCAAGAAAACATGTAGTCTATCAGGCTGCTTTCATTTCTCTAAAACAGACAGTGTTCTAAGATGTTTTCAAAAATGAGAAGATACATAATAGATCTGCTTAAGAAGTTTAAAACTTAATCTGTGCTTATTACATGAATATGCTAATGTAAAACCAGGCCTTCAATTAGCGTTTCCTTCCTTTTAGAATGGTATATGTAAAGCAAAATATAAACTAATTTCTGACCTGTCAAAGGTTTTTTTCTTAAAATTTAAATTTATAATGTGGTTTGGTTTTTCTTTCCCACTCAAACATGAATTTGGGTAATACCAGAATAAAGCTGAATATATAAATATTATCCAAAATTTAGAACTCTACTGTTAAGAAATCTGTTGACCACATAACCATGTTTCTGAGAAAATACATGATTTTTTGCATCTTTAAAAAAATTAGCACTAAGAAGCTAAGATGAAGTTGTTTTTGTAATTTGATTTTTTTTTCCTTAAAATACTGTTTTGGAGTTAAAAGTTGTAGCAAAACTGGTATAAGAAAGATGTTTTAGGGTAGATATATTTAAGTCTTGTCTCATACTCTATTGACTAAGCTAGCCCGGTGACTAGGGTAGATGTATTTAAAGAATAACTTTTCCCCCTTAAAATCTCAATATTCCACATCCTGTTAGACTTCTTGAGTATTAAATACATCTTCTATCCTTGGTCTTTCTGCATTTAGCTTTTTTGGGAAGTATGTTTTTACCCACAGCATATGGTATGAGCTGCTGATTCAGTATTGAGTGGCTCTTTAAGCTTGTTAGTTACATTCTGCTGATTAAAATGGTATACAGAATAGTCAGGAAAAACCAGTCCCTGGTCTGAAATAAATTAAACAATGTTAATTAGCTTATGGAGAAGAACAAATGAGTAAAGAGAATTTTCATATACAAAGGAAATCTCTGTTATTGTCTTTCTGGATTTAGTGTATTTGGGTTAAGGAGATAGGGTGCGGCTAGAGAAAATGATGAAAATGTCCAGAATGTTACACGTATTTTTACACTGAAACGAAGTGGAAGCCCAGTTTTATAGTTTTCTGCCCAATGTTGCCCTGTCTTCACACCCACACCACTTATCTTGATTGATAAATCTACTACTTCCTCTTACTCTGCTTCAGAAGCTAACCTCTATGGTGCAGTGCTAGGATATCACAGAGGAAATAATCCCTTGTTGACAATGTCTTGTTGCTGGGAGTCATCAACGCCTCCTGTTCTGAGGAGGACAGTGGGAAGCCCTTGCCTTGCATTTGCTACAGCCGTTTCCTTGACTTCCCTGGAAGAACAGTATTTCATGGTGTTAGACAACATTCAGAACGTGCTCGAATTCAATGTATGTCAGTACACACTTGCTTTGGTGTGTGGTTTGTCCAAACCAAAGTGCCCATACATGTCTCTGGTCCAGCCATGTGGGAAATTCAGCAGTGGGGTGAACCATATGGAGACGGCAGGTGTTGGGCAGCCTTAACAGGACTGCCCTGGTCTTACTTCTGGACTTGGTGAGTAGAAGATCACACTGTTGCTTGCTGCCCTGGGTTCACCTCAAAGAGGGAAAGAAAAATTCGAAACTTAAATGGTTAAATTTAGAAACAAGAAAAAGTTCTGTCAGTGGGCAATTTCTTACGTCTAACAAAAAAACAACAGCAATGAATTCCTTTGTGTTCAGAATCAACCAGTAAACACAACTTTAGCAATTAACCTCTCACTATCACAATTTTTTATTTCCTGGAATTTTGTTGACAGAATTAGTCCAATAAATGTTATAAATAATAATTTTATGAATAGATAGGTAAATGACATATTCAGTATAATTAAATCTAAGACAATGCAACTTTTTAAAATTCAACCACTGCCCTGCAATTTTAATATGCCTTGTCCATCCAGCAAGATACATTTTGTCCGTTTTTTTCACATGATTAAAACTTAATATTTATTGTCAATTCCAATGTGTTTCATTGCTAAACGTTATCAGACTCAGCCAAATCAATCACGAAAATGACTCCATGGTGAATCTTTAACATCACAATGTGGATTAACAATTTGGCAACATTTGGCCGGGCTTGGTGGCTCACGCCTGTAATCCCAGCGCTTTGGGAGGCCGAGGCAGGCGGATCACAAGGTCTGATCGAGATCATCCTGGCTAACACGGTGAAAACCCTTCTCTACTAAAAATACAGAAAGCCGGGCGTGGTGGCGGATTCCTGTATCCCCAGCTACTTGGGAGGCTAAGGCAGGAGAATGGCATAAACCCGGGAGGTGGAGCTTGCAGTGAGCCAAGATTGCGCCACTGCACTCCAGCCTGGGCGGGAAAAAAAAAAAAACACAAAACTTTGGCAACATTAAATACTTTGTCAGTATCTGAAAAGTGTGAAGTACTGTGCTTGGCTCCCCAAAGGTTCCTCCTCTTAATCCTGAAAGGCAGGTGCATTTATTATCTACAGATTCCAGATGAGGAAACCTATGTACAGAGATTTAGGAACTTGCCCAGGTCACACAGCCAGTAAATGGCAGAGCTGGGAGTTGAACCCCAGTACCCTATCTCCAACAAATCTGAGATGTACATGTGATAAATTTAATCTTTCTCAAATTATTAAGTGTCAAAGCAGGTGGTGTGGGTAATTCACCAGGATTAAGAACAGTGTGGTACAGATATATTTCTAATTCTATTGTGGGCCCTGGCACTCCCGTGTAAGGCTTGCCACAGACACAGCCAGAGGCATCCCCCTGGGCCCCTGCTGCCCACCTGGTTCGCTGCAACCAAGGCTGCTTTCCTGTGACTTTTTCACACAAAGGAAAGTGAGCAGCTAGGAAGCTGCATCTTTTTGGAAGTTGACTAGTCACCAAATGCTGGCATCCAACCAAGTGATTGCATTGTACCCTGTTTGGATGAAAGATTGTGTTTAAATGAAAAGAGAGATGATCAGCCAGAAGTGTGGCAAATGAGTTAGAATAAAATGTCAGCAGTGTTTGAAGCAGGTTGCTGAGGGCTGGTGCCCTGAAATCCGGTCACTTGGAGGATATATATGTTCCATCAAGGGCCAGGAATGTTTTATCCAAGCTCTAGGGAATAACCCTGGAGATTCTCTTTGTTACTTTGCTCTTAAGTATGTGCTTATGGAGTAAATTTCGCATGACTAAGGTTTACAGGCCTGAATGTGCAATTGAATTCAAGTAAGCAGTAATGTGGTGTATTAGGACTGTACAAGACTGCTTGACTCGGGTTCTAATCCTTGCTTCACCACCTAGCTGTGTGACTTTAAACATCACTGTTTTTCCTCCTGCCTCCCTTCTGTAACTTAAGGGGGTTGGATTATTAGAGTTCTCAAATGCCATACTTTCAAGGCCAGGTGCAAGATGCGGAGAATAGTGGGTTAAAGTGAACACCTCAATGTAAAATCACTCAAAAATTTAAAAACATTATGGACCAAACAAATATGTCTTTAAATCTGAATTTGGCCAAGGGTCACAAGTTTATGCCCTTTGGGGTGCTCTCTAACATTTTCATGATGATATGAAAGGATTTTTCCATACATACCAAAAAGGAGCTCACGCCTCTGTTGCATGCAGTCAGTCTGGCCACATCCAAATAGCCACGCCATGTAGGTCTCCACTTCTTCCCTCCCTCTTTAAGTGCCATGTTAATAATCTAGCTCATAATTATCTAATCAGCAGTAGAGCACTTTGCTACTTTACTTTTTATTGTTAGGTGTGATCTTAGCAGCCCAAGTATGCTAAGGCTTAGAGATACTCATCAATGTTGTTTTTCCCTGAAGCTCGTTTGGTGACTGCTAAACTGGAACCAGAACTGGAGAAAAAGACCCTGTGAATTCCAAGCCGACAAAGCCGGGGAAGAGGCATTGAACAACTTGTGGTTGCCTGAGAAAAGGCAAGGTGGTTGGATGAAAGCAACACTTCCAAGGCTTTTCCAGCTTAATGAACATAAGTCTAGGTTTTGGGGAGCGCCTATCTTAGTGAGAGTGAACAAATAAGCTGTATCTTTCAGAATTGGGTATGACTCAAACAACTTTTTTTTTTTTTTTTTGAGACAGTCTCACTGTTGCCTAGGCTGGAGTGCAGTGGCGTGATCTCAGCTCACTGCAACCTCCACCTCCTGGGTTCAAGCGATTCTCCGGCCTCAGCCTCCCAACTAACTGGGATTATAGGCCCCCACCACCACTCCTGGCTAATTTTTGTAGTTTTAGTAGAGACGAAGCTTCACCATCTTGGCCTGGCTGGTCTGGAACTCCGGACCTCAGGTGATCCCAAAGTGCTGGGATTACAGGTGTGAGTCACTGTGCCTGGCCTCAAATAACTTTAAAGATTGAATAATAGTAGCTTGAAGCAAGTCTAGAGACCAACCAGTTGGAGGACAGGGCCACCAGGAAGGAGGTATGCAAGGAAAAACCTACAATGAATGGACCTGATATGTTTGAGGGTACGAGAGGAGTTTGGGGTTGAATTAATAACTACAAAACATCCACAAAGCAATTGGGAAGAAAGGGTCGGGGGACTATTAGGCCTAGTAATATCAAACTTTTTTTTTTTAAAGAGTAAATGTCATGATAGTATACTGCCCACCTCAACTGTAATATTTTATTTTATTTTATTTTATTTTATTTTGTTTTGTTTTGTTTTGTTTTGAGACGGAGTCTCGCTATGTCCCCCAGGCTGGAGTGCAGTGGCGCGATCTGGGCTCACTGCAAGCTTCGCCTCCTGGGTTCACGCCATTCTCCTGCCTCAGCCTCCTGCGTAGCTAGGACTATAGGCGCCCACTACCGCGCCCGGCTAATTTTTTTTTTTGTATTTTTAGTAGAGACGGGGTTTCACCGTGGTCTCGATCTCCTGACCTTGTGATCCGCCCGCCTCAGCCTCCCAAAGTGCTGGGATTACAGGCGTGAGCCACCGCGCCCGGCATATTTTATTTATTTTTTAGATGGAGTCTCGCACTGTTGCCTGGGCTGGAGTGCAATGGCATGGTCTCGGCTCACTGCAACCTCCACCTCCTGGGTTCAAGCGATTCTACTGCCTCAGTCTCCCAAGTAGCTGGCATTACAGGCACCTGCCACCAGGCCCGGCTAGTTTTTTGTATTTTTAGTAGAGATGGGGTTTCAGTATGTTGGCCAGGCTGGTCTCGAACTCCTGACCTTGTGATCCGCCCACCTCGGCCTCCCAAAGTGCTGGGATTACAGGCGTGAGCCACCACGCCCAGCCAATTGTAAATTTTATTCATTTACTTTTAACTTAAACACCAACAAGTGATTTAAGCAAAATAATAAAATAACTGTAGCTGGGTATGATGGCTCATGCCTATAATCCCAGCTACTCAGGAGGCTGAGGTGAAAGGATCGCTGAGGCCAGGAGTTCAAGACCAGCCTAGGCAACATAGTGAGACCCCCGTCTCTAAAAAAAAGATTAAAAAAAAAAAAAAAAAAACTGGGCATGGTGGTGCACACCTGTAGTCCCAGCTACTTGGGAGGCTGAGGTAAGGAGGTTCACTTGAGCCCAAGAGTTAAGTGAGCTGTGATGTGATCACTGCACTCCAGCCTGGGTGACAGAGCAAGACCCTGTTTCTAAAAAATTATATCGGGATAAGGGAAGGGTATAAATCTGCTCTTTCTGTAAGATGATGTCTAAAATTGGAAAATAAATAGTGGTATCAGCGTGTTATCTAAAAATGTAGAGGTAAGTGATAGAAGATTCTGAAAGTGGCTACCTCTGGGACAGTGAACAGAGCAGCATTCAGAAGGGAGCTGCCATTTTTCATCATAAACCTAACGATGATCCTATTTGATTTTTTTGAAGATTTGTGTTCATAAAAATCAATATTGAAAGTGAATACGGAAAAAAACACTGTTTAAAAGTATATTTAAACAGTGACATTCACTTTGCACATTGACACCTTAAGAAAAATCCAACGCAATGTCATACTCTTACCCCAAATAAATTGCATTGTAATGTAAGGTCATTCTCTTGGGGAGAATCTAAACTGATGGAAAAGTCTGTCTTAAGGAGTACCTGTGATCATAAAGTACCTTCTAGCGCCCTTTAAATTGTGATTAAAGATAATTTATTGTTTAAAAAATATATACCTAGGTCTGGGGAGGAATAGAAGGGAAATGGAGAGTGACTGTTAAGGTTTCTTTGAGCGATGATAAAAACGTTCTAAAATTAAGTTGTGATAATTGCAAAACTATAAATATATTAGAAACCACTGAATTGCACATTTAAGTGGGCAAACTATTATGGCATATAAATCATATCCCAGTAAAGCTGCTGGGAAAGAAAAGTTTAAAAAATAGTAGTATAAATAAGGTGTAATAATAGCCAACATTTGTCGGGGGCCAAAGGCCTGAGCGTTGTGACCAACTCAGCATTCCTGATAACCAACCCCTTCTCCCTATCTCCTTTACTCAGTAAATACAAAGGGCTCTAGAAGCTTAGGGCCGTTGTTCCCTAGAAGCAAGGAGCCCCCTGACCCCTTCTTCCAAATACACTCTTTTGTCTTTGTCTTTATTCCCATGTTTATCCTCCTTTGTTCAGTCCAGCAAGGTCTGTGGCAAACATTCAACAATCTCTAAGGTAGATACTATTATTCCATTTTATAAATGAAACTGGGGCATAGAGGAGCTCAGTGACTTTCTTGAGACCATCAGACATGAATAGATTAGAAGTTGTTTTTCTTTCATGTAAAAGAAGTCTGGAGGTGGGCTGTCTAGGGCTAGTAAGGTGGCTCCACGATTATGCAGCAGAGACCCTGGAACCTTTGAGTTGGTTTCTCCACTGTGCATGGCTTCTCCTCTCAAGGTCACCTCATGGCCCAAGATGACTGCCAGGGCTCCAACGAGTGTATCCACATTTTAGGCAGCAGGAAGGATGAGAGTGCAAAGATTCTTGTTCCACCTTTAAAGAAGCAAAAGTACACAGTGCTTCCACTTGCATCTTCCATGGGAGAATTGAGTCACACGTCTACACTGTTGGAGCCTAGGAAATGGAGTCTTCACTCCCAAAACTCATTTTGAAAAGCATTCGCATTTTGTGAATGACATGGAGTTTCCAGTTTGGTGCTTGGTAAATGCTTTGAGATGATGATGTCTCTTGTGCCCTCCATCTTCACAGCCTCACCTAGTCTTTCATATTTATTTCTGCTCAAAGCTTCATTTGGCCTCCGGTCTTCCTTCTCTTTCTCTCATAGCTTTTTTGGACTATATTCTGTAATAGCTGTTTCCACTGAATCCAGCTAAACACTCAGTACCTTGTCTGTCTCGTTCACAGTGCTAGGCACAGTGCTAGGCTCTCAGGGAACACTCATGCATGGAATGTAGGCTCCTTGGGGGATGTGAATTATCAAGACCCTTGAGCAAGGACTCTGCTGTGCCCAAATGGGCATACTCTCCCCCTATATGTAATGAAGGGTAGCGGAGCGCTCAAACGTTGGTATGGCTGGAACGAAACGCCCCTCCCAAGGACAGACAGGTAGAGCCAGAGGGCAGGGCAGTCTCCCAGCTGGCTGGAGGCAGAGCTGGCCTGGAGCCTGGCCTCCTGACCCTCAGGCGCCTCCTCTCACCCGGAGCTTCCCAAACACCGATTTCCAGGCAGAGACTCACCACACAACTATATTAAGTAAAATAGGAACGGATAATAAATTTTTATGTATGCGGAAATTGTTTCTCTCCTCCCCTCCTCTTGGGGTTGATTAACTTAGCTGGAAGTAATGAACCTGAACTGATTTTTTGAGCACCAAATCTAAGTGGTAATTACGGAGCTGGTACCTTGTTTATAGACTTTCGGAAGACCGTAATACTTACTAAAAGAATCCCTTTCTCTCCTTCACTCCCACCAGTTTCTCCCTTGGTGTGAGAACCGACAAACCAGAACATAAATGAGTTGGAGGAGAGAGCCCTTTCTTTTTTTCTAGGAGTCGTGTCATATTTCTAAAGGGCAGTGCTGTAAGTACTCTGCTCCCTTCAGGGAAGAAATTGTGCTTCAAGGACCCCTCACTGAGAGCAACGCCAGGGAAAGAATGGCCGGCTCAGGACTTCCATCGCGGTCGTTGGCTGCACTCCTTCCTTCCAAGAACCTTGCTGACACAGGCCCCAGGGTCATCTCATGGGGCTTTCTGACGCCAGTACTGCTTTCTTCTAACTTTCCTCAGTAGACATCTATGGCTCTTTTAATAACATTCTCTCTCCAACCTGCTTGGATTCCATCCACATCTTTCTTTGGGTTCCTCCTTCTATGAAGGAGACTCCTGTTTGAACTGGCCTCTCCTGCAGTTCAAAAGCAGCCCTTCCTTCGAGTCTCCCCTGGATTCGTGAGCACTCTACCTGCATGTTTTCGGGTACTTGGTAAGCCAGGCATCACAATCTCCCCTGGAGCTAGTCCCGTGGTGACTCCTCCCAGTTTCTGTGGTCACCAGAGGTTTCAGGTGATGGTTCAGAGAGGGCACCATTTCCTGGGAGCCTTGGGAACTTGGCCATTCATTGGCTTTATATTCTCCCGTATATCCCACCTGGGCCCTGGAAGCCCAGTAGCTATGTGAGGAGAGGCACAACCTCCTGGCCTAAAGCTGAGTTGCTTCCATTCCACATATAGGTTTTCCTCTCCCTGGTCCCTCTCCTGGAGCTTCCAGATCTCTGCCACCCTATTCACCCCAGTGATCCAGGCAGCCCGAGGGCTGAGTTCTGTGACAGCACCCTCACCACTTCGAATATGCTGACATCAGTTCTTCCGGGCCTGGGCCACTCACCGTGAGCAATTTGATCTTCCATTTATGCCCCTGCCCAGCTACATCCTGACTGGTGGCTCTATTTGGCCTGCTCTCCTCTTGTCCTGGCTTCAGCCCTTCCGCCTGCCTGCCTCTGGCCAGCCCTGCTTCAACAGCCAGAGCACCAGCTCCTGCACAGGTTGAGGCTCAAGCCGTGGCCCTTCCCCAAGCAGTCTTCATCTCATGTAGCTGTGACAGTCCTTGGATGATCCGAGCTGGGAGGGGCTTCAAACAACTGTATCAAGTTCAAACCCTTGATTTAAAGGTGAGGAAACCACCGACCCAAGGCCACACAGGTAGTGTGAGGTGGCCATTGCCAGGAAAGGAGGGGTGAGCAGTTGTGTGCCCCATCCTGAGTATCTATGGCAGCTGGACTGGATGACCACCACTAAGCCTTCCACAAACTCAAATCTGCTTTGACAGTGAGGAGATGCCTGATGTCTTGTTTGTTCCCCAGTCCCTCCCTGTCTTTGCTGGTTGCTGCTGCTACCAATCACATGGCCCATTGTCCTGGCCACAGAAGAGGACCAATGACCCAAGCCATGCCATCAGCTTTAGATTCTGGGAATGAGAAGCTCTCCTTCCTCCATGATTATTGAGCTTATATGCTGCTATAGCCGTCTGTGGACATACCCCACCTCCACCTCTTCTCATCTTTGTGTACCCCACCCAGCCATCCCAGGGAGCCTATCAGCAGTGGGAAAGAATGAGATCAATGTAGAGAGATGAACTATTCTATGTTGATGGGGAAAGGGGCATGGTGGAGCAAAAGTGAGCTGAGCACATTATTGGAGTCCCTGGGCTACGTCAGGGAGTCTCTAGGTCACCAAGCCAACCAATTCCCTTTTGGCTTAAGCTGCTCTCTCATTCTCCTACACCAACTGGGTATCCAACAATGCAACCCAATCCTGACAATAACTATCCAGACGGCATAGGTTAAGGGCTTGGTCCACAAGACCATCCCCACTTCAGACATCAGCTGCAAAGAAGGTGCCCAGGCTACCTACATTTCTGCCCAATTGACTATAAATTGGGGGGTTCCCACCAGCCCTCCTCGTGTTTGATAATTTGCTAGAACAACTCACTGAACTCAGGAAAGCACTTTACTTACTATTATTGGTTTATTATAAAGGCTAAAACTCAGGAACAGCCAAATGGAAGAGTTGCATAGGGCAAGGTATGGGGGTGGGAGTAGGGGTGGCTCAGAGCTACCATGCCTTCTTGGGATGCATCACCCTCCCAGCACCTTGACATGCTCAGCAACCTGTAAACCCCCTGAACCTCTTTGTTTAGGATTTTTTTTTTTTTTTTTGAGATTCCATTAAGTAGGCATGATTGATGAAATCACTGGACATTGGTGATTGAACTCAAACTCCAGGCTAGGTGTGGTGGCTCCCACGTGTAATCCCAGAACTTTGGGAAGCTAAGGCAGGAGGATTGCTTGAGGTCAGGAGTTTGAGACCAGGCTAGCCAACACAGCAAGACTCAATCTTGACAAAAAAGAAAAAAAATTAACCAGGCATGGTGATGCATACTTGTGGTCTCAGCTACCTGGGAGGCTGAGGTGGGAGGAGCTGAGGAGGTTGCTGTCTTTTGAGATTGGAGGGTGGGGCTGAAAGTTCCAACCCTCTACACTCAGGGTTGATTCTTCTGGCTACCAAACCCTGTTTTAAAGCTATCTAGGGTCACCTCATTAGCATAAACTCAAGTATAGTTGAAAGGGGCTCATTATAAATAAGAAAATACACTTCCATCATTCAGGAAATTCTGTGCTAGGAAATGGAGAGACAAACACCAAACAAATTTTGTATTATACCAGAAATACTCTGAGTGCAGTTTCTGTTGCCTGTGACCAAAGGGTCCCTGGATGGTTCAGGCACTGAATGAACCAGAATGAAAACTCATGACAACCAACTCCTAATGGACCTCATGTTCTGTGAACTACTCAGATTCCAAATGCATCAAAGACACCGCTGTTGAAGGCAATTCTAACTGTTTTGTGGCCTCATGCGGACCATAAATGTAGCCTTGCACACATGGGCTTGATTGAAGTGAAGTTCTATCAGTAACATGCGACTACGCCTCTTTCATAGGTTGTTGCTTCAGAGAGAAAAATAACCACTTCTGTGCTGTTCTATGTGTATGGCGTCCAGCATGGGTGCTCAAGTAGGATGAAATAAATTCACCCAAGGGTCCCTACTTTGCCTCTGCACCTCAGACCTTTAACCTCATTTGTAGAAGGAGGGTAGCAATCGAATCTATGTAATTTACCTATCTGCTAATAATCAGAACTTTTTTGCTTTCAGGTGAGAGAAATGCAACCCAGACCACCTTCTAACCCAGAACCATCTGAGGTTAGGAGTGCTGAGCCCAGGCCCAGCTGAGTTCTAAAATTGGAGGGGGGCGTGCAGCCTCGTCCTCCCTTGCTTCCTCTCTCATCCTGAGTGTCATCTTTGTCTTTGGGTTCCTTCATGTGACAGGGACATGGCCACTGAAAGCAACAGGGTCAGATCCTTACAGCATTTTCTTTTTCTTTTCTTATTTATTTATTTATTTATTTGAGATGGGGGCTCACACTGTTGCCCGGGCTGGAGTGCAATGGCATGATCTCAGCTCACTGCAACCTCTGCCTCCTGAGTTCACACGATTCTCCTGCCTTAGCCTCCCGAGTAGCTGGGATTACAGGCACACACCACCACGCCCAGCTAATTTTCTTTTGTGTGTGTGTGTGTGACAGAGTCTTGCTCTGTCACCTCGGCTAGAGTGCAGTGGTGTGATCTCGGCTCACTGCAACCTCTGCGTCTCGGGTTCAGATGATTCTCCTGCCTCAGCCTCCTGAGTAGCTAGGATTACAGGCGCCTGCCATCATTCCTGACTAATTTTTGTACTTTTAGTAGAGATGGGGTTTCACCATGTTGGCCAGGATGGTCTCAAACTTCTGACCTCAGGTGATCCGCCTGCCTTGGCCTTTCAAAGTGCTGGGATTACAGGCATGAGCCACTGCGCCCAGCCCTTACCGTATTTTCTCAGAGGGAAAGAAGGCCTCTGTCTTCGGGGCCACCTAAGATCCCGGAAGGATTCTGATCACCCGGACCAGAGGCAGAGACCACCAGGGCAACTCTACCCGAACCGAAAGGAAGTAGGGACGGATACTCTCTTTTGACTAAAACTTTAATGAGGCTTGTCCGAGACCTTCCTGACCAGGCTCAGCTTATGTCCTTGCAGAATCTAGTTTGAGCAAGAATCCTGACAAGTCAGGGCAGGGAAACGCCTCCAGCCTTGGTATCTGGCCACTGTCTACATCTTATCAGCCTGACCTGCCTTCAGCAAGAGTCCTATTGGGTTGGTTTAACAGGATTCCCCTCTCCCTGATTTTCCATTCACTGACCACCCTGCCCATGGCTGCAAATCCCCACTTGCCCATGCTATAGTCAGAATTGAGTGCAATCTCTCCCCACAACTGCAAGATCCCACTGCAGTGCTCCTCGTTCCTCTGACCATGGCCCCCCTTGTGTCATCTGCCTTACTATCCATAACAAGTGTCATGAATAATTTTTTCTTTAACAATACCCCCTTCGAGGCTGGGCACAGTGGCTCACACCTGTAATCCCAGCACTTTGGGAGACTGAGGCAGGAAGATCACTTGAGCCCAGGAGGTCAAGAACAGCCTGGGCAACATAGCGAAACCCTCTACAAAAAATGCAAAAATTAATGGGGTGTGGTGGTGTGTACCTGTAGTCCCAGCTACTCGGGAGGTTGAGGTAGGAGGATCACCTGAGCCCAGAAGTTTGAGGCTGCAGAGAGCTGTGATGATGCCACTGCACTCCAGCCTGGGTGACAGAGTGAGACCCTGTCTCAAAACAAACAAAAACAATAAAATAAGATATCCCCCTCCAAAAAAATGAAGGGTTGACAGTCTGAGAAAAACAGCTCATATCTGCACATATTTTTTTTTTTTTTTTGGGAGGTGGAGTCTCACTCTGTTGCCCGGGCTGGAGGGCAATGGCATGATCTCCGCTCACTGAAACTTTTGCCTCCTGGTTCAAGCGATTCTCCTGCCTCAGCTTCCTGAGTAGCTGGGACTACAGGCACATGTCACCATGTCTGGCTAATTTTTGTGTTTTTAGTAGAGATGGGGTTTCACCATGTTGGCCAGGCTGGTCTCGAACTCCTGACCTCAAGTGATGCACCCATCTTGGCCTCCCAAAGTGCTGGGGTTACAGGCATGAGCCACCGCACCCAGCCATCTGCACATTTCTTTATAGGAGATTTGTGAGGATTCTAGGAGAAAAGACATGAGGAAAGCTGAGCACAGTGTCTGGCTCCCAGCAAACCCTCAACCAATGTCAGTTCCTGCCACAGTGATGGTGGCAGTGGTGATGAGGAGGGGAGGTGGGATGGGCAGCCGGGAGTTAGTCGCCCTCTGCTTTGATGAGGGCGGCTGGCATGTAGCCCAGAGGAACTGCACTCCAGCCTGCAAGCTACTGCATGCCGGGGTGTGTGTGGTTTGTCTGCTCAGAGGGGTGCCTCGTTCTACCTCATGCTAAGGCACTGTAGGAGCTCTCAATGGTCCTGGGAAAAAGAGAATCTCCTTGTACTAAGGTATGAAGAACTAAGTCCCTTTGCTTACCAAAGGCCAGAGGTGGGGAAATGATTTTAATGTCTCATAACAGATTGCTGAATTGGAGCACAATTTGCAACTGATGGTGTAGTGAAATGAGAAAAGATTTTGGAAAATCATTTCTGAGAAGCTGCTGAGCCTGGATGGCTTTCTACGTGGGAACTGAAACTGGCCCAATTGTTCTATAGAACTGATATTTAGTGGTTTTTTTTGTTGTTGTTTTTTGTTTTTTCTTTTATAAACAGAAATGGACCCTCCAGCTCTGAAAGATTGAAACTTACATTTGTCTTATCTGAGTTCCTTCCTCAGGAAACTGACCCTCAGGCCTGGCAGATGGTATTAGGAACTGAAACTTACCAGATCACCACATCAGGACAATGAGACGCCAGACCCCTCATGCATCATGATTGCCTAAGCAACCATCTGTTGTTTGAACCAACTCCTTTTCCTTACCTCTCCCTAATTCCTGTTTTCCCACATGTAGTTAAAATTCTTCCCTGCCATATGAACTCCTAAATTCAGCTGGTCCAGGAGATGGATTTGAGACTGATCTCCCATTTCCTTGGCTACAGCACCCAAATAAAGCCTTCTTCCCTAGCAGTGTTCCTTGTCTCAGAAATCTGCTTTCTGTGCAGTGAGCAGCAGGACCTAGACTGAAACCCTGGTGTTCTGGCAACAGAATCAGCCCCAGGCATCAGAGGAGGTGGGCACCTAACAATATTCTGTTGGTTTGAGCTTGGGGATCCAGGCAGATCCTTTGCCTCCCAAACTTGGCTGAGGGAGGCTCTGCTGAGTGGGGATGGCAAACATCTCTCAGAAGGGAACTAAAATCTATTGCACACTTGGTTTTTGCTCCACACTCCGCATGGATGATCTAGTTTCTCTTTTTTTTTTTTTTTTTTTTTTTTTTTAGACGGAGTCTTTCTCTGTTGCCCAGGCTGGAGTCCAGTGGCGCGATCTCGGCTCACTACAAGCTCCGCCTCCCGGGTTCACACCATTCTTCTGCCTCAGCCTCCCGAGTAGCTGGGACTACAGGCATCCACCACCACACCCAGCTAATTTTTTTGTATTTTTAGTAGAGACGGGATTTCACCATGTTAGCCAGGATGGTCTCGATCTCCTGACCTCGTAATCTGCCCGCCTTGGCCTCCCAAAGTGCTGGCATTACAGGCGTGAGCCACCGCGCCCAGTCAAGGATGATCTAATTTCATCTGTACACAACCAGTAATGCTCACAAACAACAAGGAGGCTCAGAAAAGGAAAGCTATTCACTCAAGGATGCTGACTGGATGGAAGGAAGGAAGATTGGCTTCCACTGTGCCTCCTCACCTCCTGGGAGTGGCTCACAGAGAGAACAGTCACGATCATTGTCACTCTGGCACTCAGACAAGCTGGTTGTGTAGGCAAGGTGTGTGAAGTCCTCACTTACAGCCAAGTAAGATAATACACAGAGATGAATGTATGTATTTATTTATTTTGAGACAGAATCTCCTCTGTCATCCAGGCTGGAGTGCAGTGGTGCAGTCATGGCTCACTGCAGCCTCAACCTCCCAGGCCCAACTGATCCTCCCGCGTCAGTCCCCCAGGTAGCTTGGACTACAAGCACACGCCACCACATCCAGCTAATTTTTTATTTTTTATTTTTTTATTTTATTTTTTTGGAGATGGAGTCTTGCTCTGTCGCCCAGGCTGGAGTGCAGTGGCACGATCTTGGCTCACTGCCACTTCTGCCTCCCCGGTTAGTGTGATTCTCCTACCTCAGCCTCCTGAATAGCTGGGACTACAGGCATGTGCCACCACGCCCGGCTAATTTTTGTATTTTTAGTAGAGACGGAGTTTTGTCATGTTGGTCAGGCTGGTCTCAAACTCCTGGACTCAAGTGATCCTCCTACCTTAACCTCCCAAAGTACTGGGAGTATAGGTGTGAGCCACTGTGCCCTGCCTACACGGAGATTTAGAGAGCTAAAGGGCCTCAACCAAACTCACACACTTGGTAAGTGGCAGAGTTAGGTCTTCTGTCTCTAAATCCACCACACCAAACAACTCAACTGGCAGCATTTTCTCAGCAACATCTTTGCAGGAACCTTGTGGTCAATTCCTTCTGCAGGGGTGAGTGGCAGCCTGTGAGTCGAGTGTTTCAACATATGGATGGATCTTTATTTTTTACTGTGGCAACAAAAGGTGTGAGATTTTTGTCTTTCATCAGTTACAAACACTGTTGGTCAGGCACTTTCATTGGGAGATCTTTTTCCCCCTATTCTTCCTGGGGTGACTTGAAATGTGGGCAGGATCCAGGAGGTGGAGAGAGAGGGGTCTTTGAAGGGGTGGAGGTGGGCTGCTGACACTGCAGAGCTCTCAGCTGATTGACTCACCTGCACATGACTGTGTAGGGAATGTCTGGCCCAAGCAGGCTTCCTGTAATGTATCTGTCATCTCTTCATTTAGCTCGTTTTGTGGGTTTCGGAATCCCTCTTGGAAGGTCCAATTAAAATCTTGGAAGAAACCTGGGCTCTGTAGAGTGTCCTCATGGAGCAACTAAGAACTGAATACAGTAAAATGAAAGGCAAGACAGAGTCATTTCCTGGGTTAGGATAATTAGAATTTGAGTCACCTTCCTGTGTAAAAGGAAACAAACATTCTGGTGGTCTTCATCAGGGAAAGAGAAGTGTTTTATCAAATAAAGTGTAATCATGGCAGTTGACTTCAACTGAGGCTTAAAAGAGAGGCCTGGGGTGTTTAATCTGGCACTTTCCCTGTACCTCTTTTATGACACTTTTCACTTTTTGCCAAGTTATTTATATCATAGCCTTTATAGTTAATTTTTGCTTCTAGATTATATATTTCCACTTCTACTTCTGTGGACAACTTGCAGCAGTTTGTGCATAGTATGTATTCAATAAATGACATAATATAAATACATGGATGAATTGCTGAATGGATGGATAGGTGAGTGAATGGATAGATGGGTGGATGGACAGACGGATGGGTGGATGAGTGGATGGATGGATGGATGGATAAATGGATGGATGGATGGATGGATAGATGGATGGATGGATGGATGGATGGATGGATGGATGGATGGATGAGTGGATGGATGCATGGGCCCTGATAGTCATGTTCGCATAAGAAAAGTTGAACTTGTGGGAGAGGAGGCAAAAAGAGGAAGTGATAGTCACTGAATGTCTGTGCTAGACAGTATGTCTGGCACTTTATAATCATTTTAGTTAATCTTGACAACAGTGCAATAAGGTGGATTGCTTGTTTCCCCATTTCAAGATGTTGAAACTGATTCTCAGAGAGATTAAAGAATTTGCTTAATGGTACCCTCATCTAGATGAGTCTGAATAGAAAGACCTACCAGACTCTTAAAGTCAGCCTAGCACCAAGTAGACACTAAAACATTGATTTTTGTGATGTTGTTTCCCAGAAACATTGAGTCAGAAAGCATGTGGATGCAGGATTAAGGTGGAGCAGGCTCAGCCATGACTGAGCATCTGCAGGAGGAGCTGAGGAAAGAGCTGGCCTCCCCAAGGCCTGGGTGACTCAACTGTCAGCCTCTGAAGCCCATTCCCCTCCTTAATTGGAGAGGAGTTTCAGGACAGTTGTGGTTGAAGTCCCAGAAAAACGATTTGAAAACGCTGTGTGCTGGGGCAGGTGGGGCCTATGCCAAGGCCATCTGGCCCTGCCTGCTGTGGCCCTTCTCCCCTCCCATGTCTTCCAGCCTTGCCTCCCCCACACGCTGCAGATGACACTCTTCTCAATGCTTATTCTGGAGTATAAGAGCTGAGAGCAGGAGCTACCTGGGGGTTGAGGGGTGGGCAGGCTTTAGAGAAGGGGAGAGAAGAGGCCTCATTGTGGGAGCTGGGGGCTCCCAGGAGCCACATTTGCCAAGCTTGGGTTCAAGCTGACGTTGCTATCAGAGAAGACAGGTCTGGGGAGTGAGTGGGCCCTGGAGTTCAGGAGCCCACACTGTCATTCAGTTTCGGAAGCCGAATTCCCAGCACGACTGTGGTCCACCTTGCTGGCATCCTGGTTCCCAAAGCCTGTCAGCCCGGGGCTGCAGGCTTCTCTCTCACAAAGCCTTGTCTAGGTGACTTGGGAGGTGAGGCCCCTATTGGTCAGTCCCCTTCCTGATGGAACAAGCCACCCTAACCGCTCTGTCCTCTCAGGTCAGGCTTCTGACAAGCCACTGTGTGGGTGAGCCTTTGTGCACTGCCTGCCCGCCTCTCACTAGGAGCCCTCTCTCCTCATGGCCTCAAGGTACCACTGAGGCTTATTTCTGCCTCAGCCTGGCCATAAGCAGCCCTCCGCAAGAGTTCTGTTACCAGTCATTTGCATTGTAGTATAAGTGGAAACCACAGAATCGCCTTCCTCCCCAGTTATTTATACTTCAAGTCATATTGTGGAGAGAAATTTTCTGTCAGCAAAAATCTCAGGAATCCTCCTCATTTCTATTTGTATGGCTTTCAATCGTTGACATGATTTTTTCACATATGTCATCTTCTGGGGATGGATTCGTATAACCCTGCTTCACTTGCTTCCCTGTGGGAGGCTCACTTGCTTCTTGACAGGCTCTGGAAGAACCAGGCAGTCTGGTACATGGTTGTGCAAGAACCCTTGAGGGGGCCTTGGAGTGGGTACTTGGGCCCTGGAACTCATCCCTAAGATGGAGGGCCGAGATCGCCTCTTCCCATCCACCAGGGTGGTGACAAGGTGGAGAAGATACTTCCTGTGAGCTTGCAGGGACTTCTGGCACTTGCATCGGACCTTGGAGTTCCCTGGGGAGAGGCACTCTTGGGTATGACACTGTATAGTGCCACCTGAGTGCCATTTGACCCAGTTTGGCCCTGGATCCTTGAGCAAGAGGGCTACAGGAAAGAAAGACAGCCAGGCCCACTTTTTGGGACACTATTAGGGGCTGTAGCATTGGTGGGGAGAGAATTCCCCCAACCCACCAAAACAGTGGAAAATGAGACATGTGTGGAGGGATGAAAGTGGAATGTCATCAACAATGTGGTTACAGAGGTGTATGCCGGGGCCACTCCCACTTGCCAGGGAGACTCATGAGGCAGAAGGGATGGGGCACAATGTAGCTTCCATGGGCACACCAAGCCACCTGGAGAGCGCATCAGCCGCTTGGGTCCCCCCAAAAGGAAGGAGGGTCTTTGAGTCTGGGAACTTTGGTGCTTGTTCTGCTGGGAGGGGCAGGGAGTCAAGACCAGCTGTGGCTTCCACTGTTCTTCTTATCCACTTTGGTTACTGGCCTCTGTTGGCATGAACTGGGGAGGCAGAGGCTACCTGCAGATGAGGAACTGTGTGGAGTGCAAGTGTATGCAGTAAAGGGTTAGCGTAGCTGACTTGAGGTACTCATACCCCTCACATTCTGAAGAAAAGACTGGCCCTCAGCCTGAGCCTCAGAAATAATCTCTAAACCCTGAGAATACCCTGCTTTGTATTCAAAGAGTATCTTTGAATGCTGAACTTAGAACCACTCTAGAAAATGTATGCTAACAGTGCAATTTATGATGAACACTTGTCTTTGTTCCCCTGGGGCCCTGGGCCACACTGTATCAGTTTGAGCCCTAGAGGGACAGAGAATGAGAAGCTAAGATCAGTCATGCAGATGCTCCAGGCCTATGTGACCAACCACCAATAAAAACCCTGAACATCAAGGCTGAAGTGAGCAATCCAGCCGGTCCCAACTTACAATGGTTCAACTTGTGAGTTTTGCACTCTACAATGGGTTTATTGGGACATAACCCATCATAAGTGGAGGAGGATCTGTACTTCATTCACACGTGTTGTCACATCATTACTGGGAGAATTAAGCACTGTCCACATGAATCCACTGGGAGAGGATAACTGGAAGCTTGCACCTGGCTTCTCCTGGATTCTGCTCTGTATGCCTTTTTCCTTTGTTAATTTTAATCTGTATTCTTTCACGGTAGTAATCTACAACTATGAGCTTTTCTGAGTTCTGTGAATAGCTTTCTGAGTTCTGTGAGTCTTTCTAGTGAATCATTAAATCCCAGGTGGTCTTGGGGACCTCTCACAAAAGATGTCTGGACCTGAACCTCCTGTTGTTTCAAAGGTCCTATAGCAGGCTGTCTTACCAACTTTCAGCATCAAGAAGCTGGTGAGGAGTGGGTTTGTTTAAAAGTGAAACTGTGGAGAGAGATGAAGTGGGGGGAAGATGCCCTGAAATCTCACCTTATAGGCAACCTCTGATTTGCCTGAGGGTTTTCCCTTGAATACCTTCTGGGTACAAGTATTTGAGACAGGTGATGTGCTGGTCACTTTATTATCAGCTGCTTGTGGCCTAGCCCTAACATGGGCACTGGAAAAGATGGGGGTAGGGGTTGATGATGGAGAAATGGGGAGTAAAAGGATTTAAAACTTAAAAAAATTGAGGTGTTTCCATGATTTGTCTCTTTTGATTCTTACAAAACCTTCATGAAATATGTGCTGACATTTTAAGCTCCATTTATAGTGAGAAAAGCAATCCTCAACAAGGTGATGACTTGTACAAGGGAAGACATGATGGACCTTGTTCCTTGGGAGATTTTGCACTCCCAGGGGAAATCATAAGCCCTCAGGAGCCATCATGAGAACAGCTATGGAGCAGCAAGTGAACAGGTGTGTATCAGTCTGGATAGGCAAGGCTAAGCTGCAGTAATAAACAATCCCTGGATCTCAGTGGTGGAATATTAAGGAGGTTTATTTCTCCTTTATACAAATATGCTGTGGATCAGGATGACTCTCCAGGCAACTGTCTGTGGGACTCTCCAGGTGGGCTTGGATCACCTGGTGTTGGGCCTTGAAGTGGGTAATGGAGAGGACATGTTAGAAGAGAAGGAACTCACAAGCAGTGGGAGTGCAGTGCCTTTTTGCAGGTAGGGGTCAAGGTAATGCTTTCCATGGCTACGACTTGGTGTGGTGGAAAAAGTCATGGTCCCGGTAAATCTGCTTCCAATCCAGGCTTCTCCCGTATAAAAAGCCTCCTTTGTGTGCAGTGAGTGAACTAGAGTAAGGAGGACATGCCAGTGGAGCTTGGCTTGCTCCCTCTGTGGCCCGCTGGCTTGTTTTACCACTGCCTTTGGGGGACAGTGGCAGCTGTGGCAAATCTCTCTGGAGTTTCTTCAGTGGGAGCGAAGCACCTAAAGCACATGGGTGCAGGAGCAGCCAGGCCTGCACCCATAGGCATGGTACAGAGAGGAGCAGGGGAAGCTCGCTGCCTGCAGACTTCAGGGGGAGAGAGGTAGGGGTGGCGCCGGGGAGAGGGCCTTAATACCTTCAGGGAAAGGAGTCAAAGAGGATACCCAGGAGACAACTAGACTTTAGAAATCTTGGGGCCAGAAGCTTGATTGCACCTCTAGTGCTTTCTTTTAGATTTCTTTCCTTCTTTTTTTTTTTTTTTCTTTTTTAAGACTGGGTCTCGCCGGGCGCGGTGGCTCAAGCCTGTAATCCCAGCACTTTGGGAGGCCGAGACGGGTGGATCACGAGGTCAGGAGATCAAGACCATCCTGGCTAACACGGTGAAACCCCGTCTCTACTAAAAAATACAAAAAAAAAAAAAAAAAAAACTAGCCGGGCGAGGTGGCGGGCGCCTGTAGTCCCAGCTACTCGGGAAGCTGAGGCAGGAGAATGGCGTGAACCCGGGAGGCGGAGCTTGCAGTGAGCCGAGATCCAGCCACTGCGCTCCAGCCTGGGCGACAGAGCGAGACTCCATCTCAAAAACAAAAACAAAACAAACACACAAACAAACAAACAAAAAGACTGGGTCTCGAAGCTGGGCACAGTGGCTAACGCCTGTAATCCCAGCACTTTAGGAGGCCGAGGTGGGTGGATCACATGAGGCTAGGAGTTTGAGACCAGGCTGGGCAACCCTGTGAAACCCATCTCTACTAAAAACACAAAAATTAGCCAGGCGTGGTGGCAGATGCCTGTAATCCTAGCTACTCAGGAGGCTGAGGCAGGAGAATCGTTTGAACCCAGCAGGTGGAGTTTGCAGTAAGCCAAGATTGCACTACTGCACTCTAGCCAGGGTAACAGAACGAGACTCTATCTCCAAAAAAAAAAAAAAAAAAAAAAAGAGGATACCGCATCTTGCTATGTGGCCTACGCTGGAGTACTGTTGTGTGATCATGGGTCATTGCAGCCTCCACCTCCTGGGTTCAAGCAATTCTCCTGCCTCAGCCTCCCGAGTACCTGGGACCACAGGCATATGCCACCATACCTGGCTAATTTTTAAATTTTTTGTAGAGATGAGGTCTTGCTATCTTGTCCAGGCTGATCTTGAACTCCTGGGCCCAAGAAATCCTTCCAACTCGGTCTCCTGAAGTGCTGGGGGTACACGCGTGAGCCTCTGCACGGCCAGCCTCCAGTGCTTTTGCATCCTTCCTGTTAACTTGTGTAGGATTAAAACATTGTCAGAATAAGATTTTTTTCCTTTTTATTGTTTTGATTTTTTAGCCAATGAGAAGGAAAATTCCTTATTAGGGAGGGCAAGGGTGAGGATATGTGGGGTGGGGAGAAGCGAACGTTCCAAGTTTCTGAAACAGTGACTCTCTCTTGGACTCTCTAGCCAGTAGAAACCTCCCTCCCACTCTTTTGCCCCAAGCTCTAGTGCTTAGAAGAGAATCAAGGGAAGTTGGAACCCAGAAAAGGGAGACAGATTGAGGGACTGCTGTGAAATGTTGGGGTGTTTTGTGAATAATATTAGAAGTTGGGCTGGCAGAGACCCTGTCACATAAACATTAAGTCAACACTGGAGACTGAGCATTTGTTAGAAATGTAAGCAGGAATGGCAGAAAACTTGTTTTTAAGGGAAAGTATGTTAGGGCTTATGTTCAGCCTCCATCCTCTGACGGCAAAAGTTAGCAAGGTCGATTTATGGCGTTGTCTTTTCTGGGACCTTTATCTTGTTGGTGGGATTCCCATCTCCATCTCCCAGGAGCCAAGACTTTCCCCTCCCTCTGCTCCAGCAGCAGCCAGTCTCTCTTGCAGCTACCAATCTGGATGAGATTTAGGTTCTACACATTAGAGGCACTTCAGCAAGATTTTCAAAGGCAGATTGGAGAAGGAGCCCATGCTTCTGCTGGTTTTTTTGGGGGCAAGTGAGGGGTTCTGTTTATTTTGGAGTGGCTTTATCATGGTAGCATCTGAAAAAGGCTCTTTCTTGATCAGAGAGATAACAACCTCCTCAGTGACCTGGTTCTGTAGGTGTGTCTCTCCTGAGAGTTAATCCCAGAGCTCAACCTAGAGCTCAAGCCTAGAGTCTCTTCAGGCTTCCCAGAGATGGGGGTGCATTTAACAGTCCAAGTTAAAGAGAAAATAAAGCCCATTAGAGAACAAACGTTGAGCACTGAGTGAAAAAGTTTTATTGCCAAAGAGAAAACCTGATTCAGGCCAGGGTCTTGGAAGGTTGTTCAGGATGAGACGGGGGAGGAGAAATGGGGTAGGTCTTTGAAAACCAACAGATTGCAAATTCTCTGTCCCATAGCAGGAAAGCACAGTCTCCGAGTGATGTCGGCTGGCTGCCAACACGTCAGTTGTATCAGTATTAGCTGGCTGGAGGTGGCCTGCTGTGTGCAGATGGTACCTGGCGCAGGATTGTGGTGTCCAGGTGTCTCTCCTTAGCACGTAAGACCCTGCCTGAGGACTGTGGCGTGATGTGCTGGAGTCACAATTCTGTCACCCAGTCAGGTCGTCAGTGTCAGAGAGCTAGGTGGCCAGGTTGGAGTTGATCGCCAATGATAGGTCTTTTTCTGCTTAAATCAGCTGGACTGGATTCTATTGTGTTAACTTGACCCTGACTCATGCCGCCAGGCCTAATTTATAAACCAAGACAAGAAAGGGCTACTCCACCACCTCCAGTTTGTGTCAGGCCAGGGGACTTTCCCCCTACCCCCCGACCTGAGGCATGCACCCTCCCTTAGAGCAATGGCTGTATCTCTGAGAATTCGGAACCGTGATTAATCCAGCCTTGATGAGGAGGCAGCAGGAACTGTGCGCATTCTCACTTCACACCCATCCCAATCCCCTCCCCTATGCTGTCCTCTTGTACAGGGGACTGAAAACACAACATTCTCTGCCTCCCTCCCTTATAGGTGGTGACGATCATATGACTCTCTTCTGGTCAATGAGATGCAGCGGAAAGTCCTAGGGAGGCCTAGGAAAAGTCCTGTTGGGAGAGAACATTTTTTACCTTCTCCCTGCTACTTCTTGCTACTAGTAACATGGATGTGAGCCTTGGAGGGATAGCTACCATCTGGCACCTGGGGTGGCAAGCCAACATGGAAAGGATGGCAGAGCGGGAAGGAGGAGCCAGCCTTACTGATGGCATCACTGTCACTGTGCTAGCCCCAGACCACCTGCTCCAGAGTTCTGGTTATGGTAATGAAATAAACCTTGATTTTTATTCCTTAAAACTACCCTTCAATGGGTTTTCTGTTCATTGCAGTTGAATGCTTTCATAACTGATACAGGAGGGACCCTGTGATTGGCAGGTCCACTAGACTGCATGGAGATGGGTGGAGTTATCTACAAGAACAGAGCTAGTGTCCCTAGAAGAAAGGGACAGGAAAGCATCCTGGGTACACAAAAGTCAAGGCTCCAGGATCTGCCCTGGGGGCTATCTCAACACCCCTACACTCTCACTGCAGGTAGTTGGTCAGCTATGAATATGACCAGCTCTCGTGGTTTGTCTTTATTCGGTGGAACACAGCAGCACTGTGACCTGCCCATGAGAAGAAGGATTTTTAAGAACTTATCTTAGAGCAATTTTAGGTGGAGGAGAAGACAAGATGGTGTATGGGAGAAACAGATCTATTAACCCTGGTATTAATATTAACTGGCTGCCCAGAATAAATGAAGAATAGCTTATTCTTTGCCAGGCTGAAGATAGAAAAGGAATGAAGGGCTGGAGAAGTAGAGCTGGGTGAAGCACAGAGCAACCCAGTGCTTGGCATGGAACTCAGATCTGAAGCAGCCTCTCCAGGACTTCTCTGAGCCTGCCCCTGGTGATATGACTGGGATATCACTGCTTCTATAGTTGCCAACCGACAGGTCCTAGCTCCTAGACCATACACGGCCTTACGGAGGACATTTCCTTCCATCCTGCATCCAGGTGGCTGGTCCTGCTCCTCCCAGTCCATGGAGAAAAAAGAATTGAAACAAACTGTCTAAGATGGGTCAGGTACTCGGCAGATGTTTGCTGAGTATCATTCTTGATGGAAATCCCCGTGGAACTCCTACATTTTCTCCTCTCTTCTCCTTCCTTTCAGAACCTCAGAGCGATAGAGCCAAAAGACCAGTGCCTCATTTTGCTGACATGGAAAAGGAAACTTTGTGGGGGAACGAGATCTGCTTGCAGTCAGCCAGAGAGACAGAATAGGTGCAGCAGTGAGCTCTCATGACCTGGTGTCTGTTGCCTTCTGGTTAAGTTTTTCACTTGTAACTCTACAAACATCCCTTCTGTAAACATCTCCCTAAAAGTGGAGTAGGAAGCTCTCAAAAATGGACCACAAAGGAGTCAGGAATATAACTTTCTTTGCCCAGATTCCAGGACTTACAGTGAGAAAGCACCTTCTGGGAACTTCACAATGGCTAAAGTGTGCTAATGGGATGATGTGTTCTTGTACACCCACTGCCTCTGAACTCTGCTCTGCATTGCTGAGCAAACTACATTTCCCAGAATTCCTTGCTGGATTCCTTCCAAACAGGTTTACCACCGGGAGAGCTTGTTGGTGGGGGAGGGCAGGAAGAGGGAGGAGAGAGGAAGGGACTCACTTTCTGTTTCCAACTGAAGTCTAAATCAATCCAGTAACAACAGGCAGCTATCATACTACCCTCATTGTCACCCCTCAGAGGTCCCACTGCAGCTGCCTAATGTCCCCTTGCTGGCCTGAACATGAGATGAACAATACTCTTCTTAGGAGCACCAGCCCCACTTGGTACATGGCCACTTTGAATAAAAGGTGCATTTTCTGGATTCTCTTGCAGCTATATTAGGTCATGTGACAAAGTTCTGGCCAATGGCAAAGGAACACAAATGATGTGTACAGATAGAAGTAGCTGGGTGTCTGATACTACATAGATTATGCTTGCACTCACTCTTAAGAGAGAGACATGAACTTTTACCCACGGAAGCCAGTATTATTTTGAACCTCTGTTAGAGTGGCTTGAATCTGTATCCTAACTAGTATCCCTAATGTGTGACCCATGAAAATTAGCCAGGCAGCACCAGTTCTAAAGAAGCTGACACCCCCCTGAAGCTGCTTCTGCCAAGGTCACTGATATCTCCCTTTGATAAATCTTGTGGGTGTTTTCTTCAGTCCTTGTCTTAATTACTCAGTGGCACTTGGCACTCATTCCTTCTTGAAACCCTTGTTTCCCCTGGCTCTGTGGCATCCCATGCTCTCGGTTTTCTCCCACATCTCTGACCCTCTTTCCTTAGTCTTTTTTCTTCTTCCTCCTGTCCCTTAAATGCTGGTTGTGATCCTCTTTTTATCTCATTCTACACACGCACAGCCTGAGTGATTCACATCGTCTTGGTGCTGAGAACTTCCAAAATGTTGCTCTAGCCTGGATCATTGTTATGAGCTCTAGACTCACAAGGTCAATTGCTTGGTGGAAACCCCTCCCCCATGTTTATCTCATGGGCCCCTCAAGTCTAACTTCTTCACTGAACTCATCACCTCTTCTATTCCTCCTCCTGGGTTCCCAGGCTCAGTGGTGGCACCACTGTCTACCTGCCTGCTTAGCCTGAGACCTGGCTCCATCCCAATTCCTCTCTCTCAGTCTTATCATCCCCATCCAGGCAAAGCATTGATTCTGTGGACGTACCCTTTCAGGTGTCCCTCAAATATCTCCACTTCTCTCTGTTCTCACTAGCACTACCTCGGTCCACCCTGCCATCTGCTTTCCTCCTCCACTCCTGCATTCTGAGTCATTTTCGGCAGCACACGCATCCTTAAAACCCCTCCACTGGCTTGCCAGTGTCCTTAGGATTAGGCAAAAAGTCTTTGCTTTGTTTTACAAGGCCCTTCGCTATCTGCCCCCACCCCCCACCCCATTACCTCCCTTGCTCTGCGTGTTCCAGTCCTGCAGAACTACATATGGTTCCCCCAACAAGTCCCTGCTCTGCTCTCCCCACACACTGCTCTGCCCGGGCTGCTCTTCCTGCTCCTTGTCAGCAGGCTTGCTGCTCTCAGGCTCAGCATGGACAGCTGCTTCTGAGAGCCTTCTCTGCCTACCCAGGCTGGGTGGCTGCCTCTCTTTGGTGTGCCCATGGCAGCCCAGAATGCCTGGTGGACAGGGAGCCCTCAGCAGGCTGTACTGCAGCGCTCTGCCTCCATCAGCCTCTAGGAGCCTGGAGTCCAGGGACAGCAAGAGCCGTCCTGTCTTTCTCACCCTTGTCTCTCCAGCCCCTAACGCAGGGGATACCTGACCCCAAACTAGATGAGTTACTTGACCTCTCTGACCCAAGACAAAATGGGAGGAAAGTGTTAAATTTCCAAGATTGGCTAGGGGATTAAATAAGATAAATATGCAAGTCTCTTGTCCAGGGGCCTGGCTTGGTAAATATAAAGTTCTTTTTTCTTCTCTTTTTCTTTTTTTTTTCTTTCTTTTTGAGACAGGGTCTTACTCTGTCACCAAGGCTGGAGTACAGCGGCATGATCATGGCTCACTGAAACATCGACTTCCTGGGCTCGGGTGATCCTCCCACCTCAGCCTCCTAAGTCTCTGGGACTACAGGCATGCACCACTATGACTGGCTAATTGTTTGTATTTTTAGTAAAGACACGGTTTTGACATGTTGCCTAGGCTGGTCTTGAACTCCTAGGCTCAAGTGATCCACTTGTCTCAGCCTCCCAAAGTGCTGGGATTATAGGCATGAGCCACCACGCCCAGCTAAAAGTTTCTTTTTAAAATCTGCTTGTTAGATATGCTCATAGAAAGGTAACTGGCCACAGAAGGGAGAGGAACGGCAGTCCATCCAGGGATCACTGGAGTGTCATATGAAATGTTATAGGAATCACAAGCCTTAGAACTTGAAAGGAACCCAAGGACCATCTAGGCTACTTCATGCAGGTAAAACAGCCACCTGTGCCCATCACACAACTGGGGCACAGCTGGAGACCCCAACAGAGAGGAGAGCTGATGGGTGACCAGAACTCAGGCCTCTGCACCATGGCAGCCTAGCTAATGGGTCTTGGCTGGAAGCTAACAGGAAGGCCTCTTTCCAGAAACACTATAAGCCGGTGTTTCTCAGATTGCTGGGTGTAATTCATAGGCAGATCATGAAATCAGTTTAATAGCTTTGACCAGCATTAACCCACTTCTGCCTAGCGTTCCATTATTGGAACACTAAGCCTGTGGGAGTTATTTACATCCCACTGCTTAAGGTCATCGCCAAGGTCTGATTTTTTACACAAAATTTTGCAACCTCCAGCATAAATGGGTTAAAACAAAACAAAACAGTACCAGAATGAAAAATAGTGCAAGATCTGTACGGTATAGTTGTATAAAACTTCTTGTTTTATCATTTGATGTCATGAAAGTCCCTGCTGTAGATAGAAGATGGGGGAGCTTGTGCTTCTGAGTGGTCATGCTTAACAGGGTGGGGAGCCCAGGGGAGTGGGGAGTGATCTTGTAGATGGAGGTGGGTGGGGCCAGTGTGAGCCTGACGGTCAATTACTTCTCATTTCTAGGGAAGATTGAAGGAAAAGAAGGAGGGGGATGTAGAGGGGAGAGAAGACCTCAGTAGAGTTTGCACTATTATTAGGGCAAGTAAGCTGCTTCTGAAAAGAAGGGGTTTGCAAAGGCAACCTGGGCAAAAGCAACCTGCTGGAAGAACGTCATCCGCAGCTGACACTGTGGGAAGGACCCCATGCAGAAGCAATAGGGCAACCTGGTCCCATATCCTCATGAAATGCCTCTTATAATTGTGACATCTTGCAATGGTGGAGGACTTTACACTTTTCAGAGTTTCCAGCCCCTCATTTATTTCTCGTAAGACCTCTGGGAGGTGGGGGAGACGGTATCATTATCCCAATTTGGAGATGGGGAAAGAGGATTGGAGTGAGCTAAATGACTGCCAGATCCAAAACTAGAATTCAGAACTCCTAGTTTCTTAGTGAACGCTCCTTCTACACCACCATAATGTGAGTGCTCTGTGTTTACAGGGTGTATTCAAGTCCATGACTGCCCATTAGAATCCCCCCCAAAAATTCCAGGGCTGGCCTGAGTTGCTCCTTAGAGCAATGAAATCAGAGTCCTGGGAGTAGGGCCCGGGCCTCAGGATCATTTAAAGCTCCATTTGCAGAGCCTCGTGCACAGCCAGGTTGGATCCATCTCCCAGTCCCCCAGCCTTGGCCCAGCCTGGCCAAGCTGCCCAGGAGGTCCCTTGGTGCCCTGGGCTCTGTTTCACTGTTTTGTAGAGTAACTTCCCAGTGGAGCTGCCACTGGGCCCCATCCTAACAGGTGAAGTCCCCCAGGCCCTCCAGAGAGGAGGTGTGAACTGGAAGATGGGGAGGCAGGCGGCTCTGACAGACAGAAAGCAAACAGCTTAGAGGAGTGGCAGGCTGCATTTTATTCATCGTTAATTTAAACACCCTTTAAGTCCTCTCTTGGAGTGCTGCTCAGAAAAATAGATGTATTGTTTGAGAAACCCTGCAGGCTTGTCCCGCATGCTCTAGCCCCCTCCTGAGAGAACATATAGCATAAAAAATGATTTGTAAAGCAATGGGGAGCTTCCTTAGGGAAGAAGGGGAAGGGTAAGAGGGTCTCGGGCCAGGTCCGAGTGCAGAAATCCTCAATGCATGAGACTAGCGTGGAAGATGTAGCAATTGTGCTCTGGGGTGCCTGAAGGTGCCAGAGCTGCTCCAGGGGCAACAGTCCAGGCCCCAAGTCCATGCTGATGAGCCCATCCTGGGGGTCAGGAATGGCCTCAGCAGGCCCTCCCTCCCTCCCTCTCCACCCTACAAAGTGAGGAGCCTTCAGAGTCACCACGAGCACATTATACAACAAAACAACAACCCTGCAACAGATAAAGCCCCAGCGCCTCTTCTGGACTCAGAAGTGCCCTAGGCTGGCTGTCTGGCTGTGCTTTCCAGACAGTGTGCATGTGGAATTGTGCTTTTTGTTTTTTAAGAATGTAAAAAGTTACAGTAAGATCGAACCACAGGGCCCGTCGCTCCTATGGTCTCTGCCTGGCTGGGCTGCCGTCTGCCTCAGTTCCCCAGAAGCTTCTCTTTTGGCCATGAGGGCTCAGTCACCCCTCACCCCAGAGCCCACAGGAAGAGGGGGTCTGCTGGGAGGCCTGTCTGAAGGACGGAGGATCCTGGGTCAATTCAGCAGCTATTTTCCAGGGTTTGGCTTGGGTTTGGATGCTGGCTTCTGTGTGAAACCTGAATACATGCAAATTGTACATAAAACTCCCCCAAGGCAGAGAGGGATTTTCCAGGCCCTGGTACATCTCTAAGGAGTTAAAATGGGAAATCTTTCTTCTTAAAGTGGCCCAGACTGAGACTTTTCCTTGGGGAAAAGGGATAGTAGCTCTTTGTAAGGCTGGTGTGTATGTGTGTGTGTGTGTATATATATATGCATGATACTGTGCAAATGCCCAGGGCTGCCTGGCATTTTCCACAATATGAGAGCCTGAGATTGCCTAAGCCTTCTGATGCTTTCTCTAGGCCTGGAGGCATTGCTTCATTCAGAGGACACAAAGCCCTGGCCACCTCGCTTTAGCAAGCTAGGACACCCAGGGTGGCTTCTTTACCTTTCTGCTCAGCTCTGAGAAGGCTGCTCGCCAAGACTCTGGCTTCTATGTGGCCACAGCCATATGGCGAGGGCTTCTTGGAGCTCATTCCACCTTTAAGGGAGCCCCACAGCGCCGGCATGATGGGTAAGTTCAGGCCTAAGGTTAGGAAGCAACTCCGGGAGCGTGAGGAAATTGTAGGCTACAGTGAGCTACCAGTGGTGGGAAAAATGAGACCCCCAGGATAGTGAGAGAGGCCACAGCATCTGAGGGAATGGAGCTCTTTTTTGGTCTGAGGTCTAGAAGAACCTGCACCAAAGAAAGGCATCCCCCTGTTCCTGAAATGATGGGAGAACCACATGCCTGCTTCAGTGAAGCAGCCCCTGGCGTCTGGGGCACTGAGCCCTTTGGCCTGACATGAGGGACGATGGCGTGACGTATCATGGCATCATGTGACTGAGACTGGGTTGGGGGATGGGGACAGGGGAACATAGGCAAAAATAAACATGTGCCACTGGATCCTGAGCTGCCACTGTACCTTGGAGGACTGGCGTTTCTCTGGGAAGTTGGGGGGTGGGAAGGGGAAGGGTCTCATTTTCCTGCCCCTTGAAACCACGCTTACGATTCCTTTAGAAGATTGCTCAAGCTGCCTTCAATTGCCTCTTTCCAAAACCAAAGCATAAGAAAAGAAGTAAAAACAGCTGAGGCTGCAGCATAAGCAACTTGGGATAGAGTCTAGGAAGCACCGCCAACAGAGAAGACTGCCAAGAAATGTTTCGAGTTTTTCTTCTCTGGAGGTGGGTCCTGGTTCCTCCCATGGAGACCAGGATTCTGTGTAGTGCTGCACGCTGGGCGGGGGATTGCCTGGAGGTCTCTTTAGGCCTGTCTAGCTCACACAGTCTTGATGCCTGGGTTTTAGGTTGCTGGACTGTTGCTGGGGCTCACTTACTGTGCGTAGGCTGTTATTTTGCCCCCAGATCAAGTCCTCACTATCTAGATGCCTCTATCATGGGGATCTCTTCTTCCCTTTCTGGACAGCTCTGATCCCCAAGTTATTTCCTGTTGCCTAGGTAACACCTCTAATTGAATGCCTTTTAATCGTTCCCTTTTTTAAAGGGATAAACGTGGATTTTATTTCCAGGTCCTGTCAGAGGGCCCTGCCCTAGAGAACATGTGTCCCTCTGAGTGGGCAATCCCTTCACTGTGACCGCAACCATGGCTTGGATGTGGGGGCACTCGCTGGGCTGGCCTGACAGTCACAGTGAATCCTGAAAGCATGGTTTTCACAGGAGCCCACCATTCAGTATTTAGCAAGACTGACCTCTCTCCTGGCCAGCGCTGCTTCACTGGCTTCACCCCAGATTAGGGTCCATATTTAAAAACTAATCCCAACTCAAACCAGAAATTACCCAAAATAGCTGGAGAGTCACTGAGATCTCAGGTAAGCTTTCCCTTCCTGCCACGAACTAGAAGGGGAAAGAAGAGTTTGACATTCAAGTTTGACTCAAATGCTGTATGCGTGAGCGCATGCGTGCATGTTTGTGTATGTGTGTGTTCCAGGCACATTTGCCAGGGAGAGAGATTTCACAGCATGGCTCGAGCTGGAGGCGGTGAGGCGGTGCTTTTCTAAGACTTCCTATCAGAAGCTCTGCCTACTGGTGGGTCACGCCGTGCCTGTATAAACTCTGGCACCTGTCCTTGCCCTCATCATAGATGAGAAAAATGGCCAGAGAGAGTGTTTGTTTACAGCCCCAGACCACCATCCTTTCAACGAAGCCTGGGTATCTGGCCTTCCTCCAGGTCAGGGGCCCCCGTGCTGCAGAAGGCAAGTCTGGGAGAATCTGTCCCTCGCCTGAGAGCAAAACTTTAATCCTAACATTACTTCCATCCACAAGTTTCACCAGCTCCCTCCCTCCTGCCTTCCTCTACCTCCAACAGGCTGTGCATGGAGAAGACAAATCCTCTTGATAAACAATATTTAGAAAGGGATTCTGTCTTTCCTGACCCCAAACACATCATGGCCTCTGGAACCAAACACCCTGACATTTGCAAGATGGCTTCTTTTGGGTTCCTGGTGCTGCAGGCCCTGGTTCCCAAGAACGCAGCTGGCAGAGCTGCCTCTTTCAGAGGAGGAGGAGAAGCTGGAGGGCTGCGCCCAGCAACCCCATGATCTCTCAAAGGGGGAAAAGTTGAACTCATCAACAGTAGTTAAGAAAAAAAAAAAAAAAAATCCACACCAACAAAGAAATATCTTGTCTGAGGAGACTCAGATATTCCTGGTTAATATTGAAAAGGCCTGTTGTGGATGAGCTTGTGAAAGAAAGGACGGTTGGGGGATTCAAGATCTGCCGATCCGAGCCTGGAGATTAGCCAGCTAAAGCCCAGCAGGGCTCCTGCAGCCTCAGCGCTCCCCTCCTCACAGGTGCCCTGGACTGCCCGCCATTAGAAGTAGCTGCCCTGTGCTCTGTGCTAAATGGACTAAATTTGGGCTGAGAAAGGCCAGCTAAGCCCCTCACCACTGCAATTTCCAAATCTGGGGGAAATGCCACAGTCCGCAAGTTGGTGCTATGTTTCATCTCATTGCATAATACTACACCATTCTCTGTGTGTAGTGGCTGTTCTATATATATACATCGGGAGGCAACATATGGCTGTCCCTACCCCCACCTGTCAAAACTGTGACTATATCACTTCTGACGACCAGAAGGAAGCTGCTAGGCTGGGCCAGGATTCTAAATGCTGAGGAGGTAATTCAGAGCCACGAAAAGTTGCACCATATGCTTTGGGGTTGCCGGCTGCTTCTGTGCATGGGGACGGGGTTTAGTGCCAGTCTGCAAAACCCTCCTCGCTGCGGTATGCCCTGGGTGGGGACCTGGGGGGGGCCACGTTTTCTCTCCCTGAAGGAGAATCTGCTGGGGGCCACGGTTCTCGAAAAGGGAACTCACAAGGAACACAGGCGTCCCCAAAACCTGCCCTTGATAACATCAGGCCTGGCCAAATAGTATTTCTTTAAAAAAATTTTTTTTGTTTCATTTTATTGGATAAAGATTAAGAAAGCGCCAGCAGTGACTGAGAGAAGGGAAGCAAACCACGCCCGGCGGCCCCGCGGCCTGGAGAGGGTCCCTGGCGCGGGCGGACGGGCGGTCTACCTGGAGGCGCTGGTCTCGGCCAGCCGGTTGTTCATGATGCCCAGGGCGCCCACGCCGCCCGAGAAGCCGTTCTGGCGCGTGTTGACGCACACGCTGCGCGGGTAGCCGTTGGCCGTCTCCGACAGCTGCTTCTGCAGCAGCGCCAGCGACACCTTGTTAGAGGCCGTGAGGTCGCGCATGGAGATGAGCTCGCCCGAGAGGCGGCGGCCCTCGGCGTCGCTGTCGCGGGCCGCGGGGTCGGCGCCGAGCGCGGCCAAGCGGCGGCGCAGCCGGGAGCCCGGGGTGATGGCATTGCGCCGGGACAGGGGCGCGCCGGGCGCCGGGCAGCAGCGCGCGCAGCAGCGGCAGCTCAGCTTGCGCAGCATCCAGTTGAGCACCTGCTTGATGAGGATGGAGATGACGTTGAAGAGCGAGTAAATGCAGCACACGCCGAGCAGGATGAAGAGGAAGTTGCCCAGGCGGTAGAGCCCCTGGTTCCGGTAGGCGGCGTGCTGGCTGCTCACCAGATCCCCGAAGCCGATGGTGCTGAAGGTGACGAAGCAGAAGTAGAGCGAGTCCACGTAGTCCCAACCTTCCACGCTGGTGTACATGGCCGAGGCGCAGCACGACAGCAGCACGGCGAACAGGCCCAGGATGAGCAGCACGTGATACACCGAGGGCTTCCAGCCCGCCAGGCTGTCGGCCTCCGAGAGCGCGGAGCCACGGCGGAAGGTGGCGGGCAGCAGGCCGCTGCGGCGCAGCTGACGCTCCCGGCAGGCGCGCATGATGAAGGCCAGCAGCGAGATGATGCGCTCCAGGAAGAGGTTGAAGAACAGGATGGTCCCGGCGCAGCCGAACAGCCCATAGGCGATGAGGAAGGCCTTCCCGCCCACCGTCGCGGGGGTGGTCATGCCGAAACCTGTGGAGACAGGGCAAGGTCAGCGCGGTCCTGGCCGCGCAGGTGGTCCTCACTGGGCGTCAGGGGGGACGGGGGCGGGGGCATGCAGGTGCTTGCATGGCTCCTATCTCCAGTGGCACCACTCAGGTAGAGGAAAAACAGCACTTAGTCATTTCTCTCCCTTGGTGGCACCTGATAGGGTTCTTGATCTTGGCAGCCCCTAAACTGATGGAGGAGACATGGCCCTTCATCTTGGGGACCTGTAAACCCAAGTGGGTGGGGCAGGTAGTCACTAGGAAGGATCCATCATGACAAAAAATAGAAACCACTGCTGCACAGGTGCAAACCACTGAGATACCCACAAAGCCAACCAGGGACACCTGCTCTCCCACTCCTCCAAATTGTTTAAAAACTGTCATTTAGTTCATAAATACATTAATATACTAGAGTAGGTGAGTTTTGTTGGGTGAATTACAAATATTTACATTAGAAATCAAAACCAACATAGATCTCTTCAAAGATATCTAGCTGCTTATGTGCTTGTGCACTTTTTATACCAGTCTCGTTACTTGGAAACTCCACTGCCTACTTGAGAATGATGAAAAAAGCCGAGTAATCTTAGTGCTGTGACTAATTTTCACTTCACAGGCACTTCGAAAAGGCCTTTGCTCAAAGGATCATATTTTCTTTTTGGCGGGGGGGGGGGGGGGGGAGGACAGGTTCTTTGTCACCCAGGCTGGATGCAGTGGTACAGTCATAGCTCACTGCAGCCTTAAACTCCTGGGCTCAGGTGATCCTCCTGCCTCAGCCTCCCAAGTGATAGGACTGCAGGTGTATGCCACTATGTCCAGCAAATTCTTTGTTATTTTTTCTAGCGGCGGAGAAAGGACCATATTTTCTTAGTCTGCCAACATTTCATGCCTCTGGAATTGGGCATAAGGCCAAGTGGGTAGTCCGTCACTTCCCTAGTTCTTACAATGTGAATATGGGGTGACAAGAGAATGTGCATTTCAAATCAATTCCCAGATGACTCCAAAGTCTTTCACACTAGAATAGCAGGCTTTTCTGTTTAAAGGGCAGTTTTTAAAGAGTTGTCATATGTGCCCAATTTTTCTCTCAACTGTGCCATAGATTTTCAGTCCCTCCCTGTTATTAAAAAAAATCGGTTTACCAACTCTGCCTACTAATGAAAGGACCCCAAAATTAAGTGTCAATGCTCAAAAGTCAACTGCAGCTCCTCTTCTTTCCTCAAGTAAGTTATTTGGAATTGGAATGAATCCAAGCTGAACAACTGTTGACTATGAGTCTTTCTCCAAAAGCCTAGTTTTTAAATGTAACCTGTAGCACACCTGGGCGGGCAGCCTTGTTAGGGAAGCATTAATAGGGCTTTGCCTTAATTGGGCCTGCTTACTCTGGGACCAGGTAGAGTGTAACCAGGTAGCTAGAGTTAATGGTCTCTGAAAAGAGCTTTGTGAGGCTGACAAAAGGATTGTTTGAGAGTAGTCAACCCACACCCTTCAGAGACTGAGCATGGCTCTGCCACTGGGTGCCGGCCCCTTCTCAACCAAGGGTCACCATCAATCATCCTTGCTCACACTTGTGGCCAAAGAAAGGCTCTGGCCCAGCTGGGTCCTGTGCTGCTGGTATGTCTAAAATTGCTTTGTTCTGGGAGGTCTACACAACTGCATATTGCTTCAGGCCCTTATCGTTGTTAACTTACCACTTGTTCAAAGCACAGACTTTAAGGGTGTCTTTATCAATTGATTTCTGCAGAAGGTGTGCCAGTGTGCTCACCCATGCCATCCAGGGCAGTGCAGAGTGGCAGCTCTGCCTCTCCAGATTGAGCTCCCTGCCTAGTGCTGGCTGTGGTCTGTGGGACCCATGGTTGCCTGACTCTGGCTATGGGAGGGGGTTTCATCTCTTAGTGGAAAGATTCACTTACTGCTTCGAGTCAGCTGAAAACAATGGATCGTTTGTCTGAGCAGCACCATGGTACCGTTCAACACCTCTGGCAGCGATCAGGGGCATCCCTGTTTAATTTGTGCCCTATGGCAAAAAGGCTACCTGTGCCCTGCCAGTGGGGTGGGGCCAGCCCTGGGAAAGTGGAGAAGAGTTTGTCTTATGTGGCTTTCTAGTTCTCTAAACAGACTATAGAAAATATTTCTTGTAATACTTTCAGAGTACATTCCTTAAGCCTATGCATATAGGCTTAATCATTTTCTAGACTATCTGAAGAAAATGTGCAGTTGCCTGAGCGTGGTGTTCATCTTATGCTTAATGACTCAGGTTAGGGAAAAATCTTATGTTACCCATGTTGAGGAAGATGAATTATGTCCCTAGATTCACAGAAAGTGAAAAAAACCAAAGTAGCTATGTAACCAAGAACTTGATAGAGGGATTTTGCTATATTTTAAAGCCACACTCAAGTTCTTGAGTTTATAAAGAAATCAACTCTGAATTTACATGGCTATAAGTGGAGTGGGAGTGTATGTGTATATTTATAAAACGTTTTAGACCAATAACCTAAATGTCTAACAACACAACTAAATGATTGTCCATTCATGAAAACTATACAGCAATTAAAAAGCATGAACCGGCCGGGCATGGTGGCTCAAGCCTGTGATCCCAGCACTTTGGGAGGCCGGGATGGGCGGATCATGAGGTCAGGAGATCGAGACCATCCTGGCTAACACAATGAAACCCCGTCTCTACTAAAAAATACAAAAAACTAGCCGGGCGAGGTGGCGGGCGCCTGTAGTCCCAGCTACTCTGGAGGCTGAGGGAGGAGAATGGCGGGAACCCGAGAAGCGGAGCTTGCAGTGAGCTGAGATTGCGCCACTGCACTCCAGCCTGGGCAACAGAGCGAGACTCCGTCTCAGGAAAAAAAAAAAAAAAAAAAAGCATGAACCATAGCTACTTGCAACAACACGGATAAATCTCACAAAAAGAATGTTGAACAAAATAAGCTGGACACAAAAGAATACATTCTGCATTGTTCCATTAATATAAAATTCAAAATCAGGCCAAAGTACAGCCTTTTTTAGGGAGGCATGCATGGTTGGTAAAATTATAAGGGAAAGCAAGGAAGTAATTTTGATAAAAGTCAGAATTGGGACTTCCTCTAGAGCATGGCAGGGGGTAGTAGCTGAGAGGGGACACAGGGGACCTTTGGGGTGCTAGAAATGTTTCTGTTGACCTGGGTGGTAGTTACATGTGTGTTAGCTGTATAATAATTTGTCAAATTGTATGTTTTGTGAGTTTTTTTGTACTCATAATGAGAAAAAAAATTTAAATTTCTAGACTGTTAGAACTCTCAGATACCCAATTCTGACGTACCCTTCACTATATAGGTGAGGGAGTAGGGGCTGAGGGGCTGTGACCTGCATCTTGGGGACAGACTCCCACCTCTTTGTCCTGGCTTCAAGCCTGGTACATAGACCAGTATACAGAACACTGCATCTACTCACTGAGGGAAAACAAAATCTCTTATAGAAGGATAACTCTGTTAAATTCCTAAGGTAATTGAAAATCCTGGGCCTGGAAAACTAATACTTTGTCTAAGAAAATGTTGAATTGGATTTTTCAGCTAAAGCCTCAAAGCTGAGAACAGTATGTGTACATTTCTGCCCATTCTAAAGAGAAGTTCCAGACACATCCATGCTGGACTCACTAAAACAGCAAAACAGGTCTGGGGCTAGCAACCCCCCACACCCCCACCTCCAGGCTATACGGAAAGGCTAGGGATTGATGGAATCTTCCATCAATTGGTAAGTCATTGTGGGGAGTTGTTGTGACAGTGGGGAGTGCTGTGGATTCTTTCACTCACCCCCAGGCCAGGGGATGGTTGGAGCAGGGAAGGTCAAAAGGACTAATGGGGCCGGGCACCGTGGCTCACGCCTGTAATCCCAGCACTTTGGGAGGCTGAGGCAGACGGATCATGAGGTCAGGAGATCGAGACCATCCTGGCTAACACAGTGAAACCCCGTCTCTACTAAAAAATACAAAAAGTTAGCCTGGCGTGGTGGCGTGCGCCTGTAGTCCCAGCCACTCGGCAGGCTGAGGCAGGAGAATGGCATGAACCTGGGATCTGAACCTGGGAGGCGGAGCTTGCAGTGAGCCCAGATCGCGCCACTACACTCCAGCGTGGGCGAGAGCGTGAGACTCCGGCTCAAAAAAAAAAGAGGACTTATGGAGCTTCAGCAAGAAGAAAGCCCAGCAGCTCACTTCCCAGCTGGCTGGGCACAGTCGCTTACAGGCCCACCTAGAATGGAGCATGGTGAGAGTCCTGGGAGAACCCGGCAGTGTCCCCTGGAGTCCAGAGCTGTGCTCGAGAGTTCTCTGGCTGGGAGGCTGACTGGGGTAGCCCCCACAGGCACGGGAGGAAGAGGGCAGTCACGGGAGCCATCTGCACTTCAAGGGCTTGCTGCATCAGGAGGCGTGAGGGTGACATGGGTCACTAGAGGGTGACAAGTGGATACTGAGAGGAAGAGATCTGAAGAGTCTGCTCAAGAGGACCACCTGCTGGAGCAAGGGGGCCCTAGCAAGAAGAGGCTGAGGGGCAGAGGGCTGGGGATGGCATGAGAAGGAGTCACAGGAGGAAGGATGGAGAGGGCAGTGCCCGCTCAGGGAATGGGGCAGGGAGTGGTCCCTGTGCAGGGCTCCCAAGGACCCATAAATAGGTGCCATGAAAGCACATATGCCTGTTCTAACAGGGAGCCTTGCAACCCCACCAGCAAAAGTTAAGAAGGAATGATAGTGGCTCCAGTGATGCAAGATCACCCCCATGCCCCATCCACTGCAGGTCCCCTGAGCCATGTGTCAGCCTGGAGCTAGAGGGGGAGGCTAAACTGATTAGAAGTGAATTTGAAGATTTGATTAAACATCTGAGAATGTCTCAATCTTAAAACTGGTACTTAACAACAAAAGAGGCTGGGCGTGGTGGCTCACGCCTATAATCCGAGCACTTTGGGAGGCCAAGGTGGGCAGGTCACCTGAAGTCGGGAGTTTGAGACCAGCCTGACCAACATGGAAAAACCCCGTCTCTACTAAAAATACAAAAAATTAGCTGGGCATGGTGGTGCACGCCTGTAATCCCAGCTACTCGGGAGGCTGAGGCAGGAGAATTGCTTGAATCTGGGAGGCAGAGGTTGTGGTGAGCCGAGATCACATCACTACCCTCCAACCTGGGCAACAAGAGTGCAACTACATCTCCAAAAAAAAAAAAAGAAAGAAAAGAAAAGAAAGAAACTGGCTGAGTGTGGTGGCTCACACCTGTAATCCCAGGCGGATCACTTGAGGCCAGGAGTTCGAGACCAGCCTGGGCAATTTGGCGAAACCCCGTCTCTCCTAAAAGTACAAAAATTAGCTGGGCATGGTGATGTGTGCTTGTAATCCCAGCTGCTTGGGAGGCTGAGGCATGAGAATCGCTTGAATTGCAATGAGCCAAGATTGCGCCACTGCCCTCTAACCTGGGCGACAGAGCGAAACTCTGTCTCAAAAAAAAAAAACAAACAAAAAAACCCAAAACACAAAAAGGCATAAAAACCAACTATTTGGAAAACTCTAGCGTCTACCCAAGATGTTAAGGAATCTAAAAAGGAGTTCTTGAGGACAATAGATGAGACAAAGCCATTTCCGGTGTTGGCCCATTTAATAAACTGGTTCCACCTGGATTTTCTCTTCACTGTGGTGAAAGTCACCACCTAACAGTGCATCATCGCATGTCATCATGACAACCTGTGGGGGAGGCCAGCTCCATTCAACACATGCGGAAACTGCAGGTCAAAGGGTGAAGCAGTTGCGAAGGCCCCACAGCTTGCAAATGGTGGAGCTGAGATTGAAACCCAGGTGTGCTAGCATCTAAAGTTCATGCTCTTTCCACCACACTAGACTGTATTCTGAGGGCACCAAGGAAGCTCCGTTTTTTGTAAAAACCAAATTGCAGTCCTCCAGGGCCACAGCCCGGGAGCATCTTCGTGGGAGAGCGGCTGCTGCTCAGAGTTGTGACTCCCATCCTTAAGAGTCCTCTGTCCTCTCTGGCCCCCTTTCTACTGATCATTGCTGCCCCCTTCACAGGGGAGAGAGGCCATGGCCTGTCCCCTAAAGAGTCTGCCAAGGTAGACTCATGACCTTCCCATGGCACAGCTCAGACAAGCTGGGCTATTTACATAAGACTTGACCCAGGGCTTGGGGACAGCAGGAGGAATGAGGTGCAGAGGAGACTCCTGCTTCTGGGTGACAGTCTGCCTGGTTGACTGCAGCCGGGGTGCTTATTGGCCTCTTGGGGCCCCCACAGGCCTGCCCTGCCTGACCTACTTTCGTGAGGCCGAGGCCATCTCCTGCACTCTCTGGGGGCCTCTTCTGACTCCTCTAAACTCTTCCATGTCTGGACTCCTGGCTTCTGCCCAAGGCCATCTGTTGGAGTTTGGGTTTCCAGTTGAGGATCTGCCTTTTTCCTGGATGACCAAACATAGAATGAGACCGGCCTCATGCTCCGTCCTCACAGGGGTGTGGCTTTATCCGAGGGCCTCAGCAAGGCAACCAACACCAGACATGAAGCTGGTAAGACCAACATCCACCTATTCATTCCTTCAGCAAACATTTACTGTGGCCAGCATCAGGTTGGCAGCATCATGCTAGGCTCAGGAATATGGTGGAAAACCAGACAGATGCAGTTCCCGTCCTCATAGTCTCTGGGCTGCCTTCCTAGAGGCCCCTCACTGGGTTTCTTAGCAGTTTTGTACAGATCCTGTCCCCTTTGCTGCCAGCAGGCTCACCCCTGGGACAGGGCACATAAACTCTGGGCCAGAACTTGTCCTGGGGTCCTCTTACGGCCCTGACTCAGCTTGCATTCAGCATAACTTAGCCAGGGAGTGCTGCAGGCCCCAAATGATGCTAAATACTAGACTGGCTGTGTAGCACCATCTGCCCAGAATGAAGGGACAGGTGGGCCAGAAGGGTCTCTGACAGCGCAGAGGGCAGCCAGTGAAAGCGTCCTTACTGTCCTATTCCTGAGGTCTCTCTGTGCCTGCTTTACTGCCCTTCGCTTTCCTACAGAGCACACTCAGTTCAGCCTAGGAGACAAAGTGGGGGTGGAGGACGGTCCATCTTCTTCCACATCAAGGTCAGTAGGTTCAGAGCGCTGGGGGATGCTGGGACAGGCTTCCTGCTGAGGGCACTGGGGCCTATGCTTGTGCCACCGCCTAGCCAGTTGCCTCCCAGGGTAGAAGAGCAGTCTCCCAAGCTCTTGCCATTTGTGGGGAGCCAAGCTGCTCTGGAGGGGGGCTTCAAAGCTTCAGCCAGAGAAAAGGCAAACCCAGCCACCCTGAGAATCTCCTCCTCCCGCTCAATCACACCCTGCAGAGGCGTAATCTGTCCCTGGGTTCGCACCAAGCCTGCTATTTTGTTTATGCCACAATTGATCTGCCATCCCAGTTTGCAAAGAGCAGACACTTGGGGGCTTTATTATGCCACTTTGACAAAAGCTGTGAAGCTCGTTCCCACAGCCTGTCTGGTGCCGCCTTCACAAATGGGGCCCTGGTGACGGGGCCTTCGGAGTTCAGCTCAGAGAGCATGGAAGTGAGATGGAAAGGCCAGCACTGATCTGTATCGTGCAGCCCTGGGCGGCAGCCTCAGTTGGGCCCTTGACACACTCCTCCCATCCAGGCCCCCAGCCACCCTGTGAGGGAGGCACTATTACCCCCAACAATGCAGGCAAGGAAACGGGCTGAGGGAGGGGACGCATTCAATGAAGTTAGTTTGCACGTGGCTGAGCTGACCCTGAAGTGCATGCTCTTTCCACTTGCTGGACAGATGGGAAGTCTTGACTCATTACCCACTGGAAACTTTTCCTGCTGGGCTCTGCACTGTCAACTGTGAGAGAGGGAAATAAAACATACTGTACAGTCCAATCTGGGATACTTCTGAGAGTGAAAGTGGCTCTACTAGTAACTACCCCAGGACAGCCTGTATAAACCAGGGCTGTTCCAAGCAACTGGGACGCATGATTAAAATGCAGATTCCGGCCGGGCGCGGTGGCTCAAGCCTGTAATCCCAGCACTTTGGGAGGCCGAGATGGGTGGATCACGAGGTCAGGAGATCGAGATCATCCTGGTTAACACGGTGAAACCCCGTCTCTACTAAAAAATACAAAAAAACTAGCCGGGCGAGGTGGCAGGCGCCTGTAGTCCCAGCTACTCGGGAGGCTGAGGCAGGAGAATGGCGTGAACCCGGGAGGCGGAACTTGCAGTGAGCTGAGATCTGGCCACTGTACTCCAGCCTGGGCGACAGAGCGAGACTCCGTCTCAAAAAAAAAAAAAAAAAAAATGCAGATTCCATGGCAGGTCCCGCTCAGAGGTTTATTTAGTGGGTCAGAAAAGAAGCCTAGGAATTTCATTTTAACAAATGTGCCCAGATAAATCTGATGTAGGTGGAATATTCCTTTAAGAATGCCATTCTTTTAAGAAATAATGTTAATAAGGTATTCCAGATGACCCTATTGGTTGGAATCTGTCCAACTACAAATATTTTGATTTAAATTTCCATTGGCCTAAAATTTTTGTGGTGGGCACTGCAGCTCTCTCCTTACCAATCATTCTCCCAACCTGTACTATGTTGAGCAGCAGCCAGGCTACTTGAAGAAGTGACCCAACTCCAGGAATGGGCTCTATTAGTCTAGGTCAATCAGGATAATCCAGTTCCTTACCATGATTGGCTCAAGGATGGGTAGACCTAAGTCAATCAGTGCAGAGCATTTTCATGGCTACAGAGAAGCCATGGGAAGGCTGAGGCGTGGACTCAGTGGGCAGGGATGGAAAAAGACTCTGAAATACTGGGCATGGCCCATGGCTCATTAGGGTTGCCAGGTAAAATACAGAACACCCAGTTAAATATGACTTTTGGGTAAACAAGAAACCATTTTTTAAGCATAAGTCCCAAATATTGCATGGGACATACCTATGCTAAAATATAGTTGATTATCTGAAATTCAAATTTCACTGGGCATGCTGTCTTTTTATTTCCTAAATCTGGCAACCCTACTCATGACCCCAGTTGTCAGCTTGGTACACTCCTCTGAGAAGCTTCTCCCAATATTCCCATCTCATTTGATCCTTCCTGACTGGCCAGTGTTGGGATTAAGAGCCTCACTTTAATAATCAAGGACCCAAGGCTCACACAAGGCTGAGCCCTGCCCAGCCAGGCCAGCGGCCAGGCCTTCCCATGTCCCTCTCTCTCCAAACAGGGAGAAGTGGGAGATGTGGGGAGGGCTGTGGGATGGAGGGCGGGGCTGCCAACAGCCTGCTCTGTGGCTGGAACTGCGACATCACCTCTCCGGGAGTAGGAGGGGCTTCTGGCCAGACTCAGTGGGGGAGGACTGGACACTTGAGAGGGCACTGGGCCAGAGACTGCCCTGGGACATGTGCCCCAGCCCTGGTACCTCAGGGCTGCACATGTCAGCCTTCTCCATGTCACACCCCTGGGGAGGACAACCGACCACCCTGGACAAGCCCTGAACCTTTTGGGACAGCTGGTGCTAAAAGAATGGCTGGAGAAGTCATTAAAGCACTTACTGAGGACTGAAAATGTGGAGGGGATAATAACCGCTGCTGTGTATCGAGCCTCACTATTTCCACGCACCGTGCCAAGTGCTGCAAGCGTATCGATTCATTTAATCCTCATAACAACTACATGAGGCTCCGTGTTTTCATTGATTCCAAGCCACAGCTTTTTTCATCTCATGTTAATATCTCTGAAATCATGCATCTTACAGTCAATGGCCTGATTGTTTATTTGGCAGTATTTTAAATTCTTAAAGGTACATACCATGATGGTGTGTTTATAACCAATAGTGTCTTAGATTTGATGAACTACAGTGGGGATGATTATTGTCCCCAGTTGTGAGATTAGTAAACTGAGTTGCATTTAACAGATAAAGACGTTGAAGTTCAGTAACTTGCCCGAGGTCACAAAGCAAAGCACATGGCAGAGATTTGAAACTAGAGGAAGGAGCGTGCAGTGTGGTAAAGGAAAGCAGCAAATATACAAGAGTTTGGAAGAAGGAGAGGTAGGTTGCTTTTGGCAAGAGCAGAAATTCTCAATTCTGGCTGCACAATAGAATCACCTGGGGAACTGAAAACAATCCCCAATCCCCAATCCCCGGGTGCATCCAGACCAGTTTAGGTCAACATCAGAGCTGAGGCCTTCCTGGTGGAATGATTACGAAGGACATATGGAAGAAGAGATGCTTGTGTTTAGTTTTAACAATTGGGTGGGGCCGGGCACGGTGGCTCACACCTGTAATCCCAGCACTTTAGGAGGCTGAGGCAGATGGATCACTGGAACCCAGGAGTTCAAGACCAGCCTGGGCAGCATAGTGGGACCCCATTTCTACAAAAAAAAATGTGAAAATCAGCTGGGCGTGGTGGTGTGTGCCTGTGGTCCTAGCTACTCAGGAGGCTGAAGTGAGAGGATGGCTTGAGCTCTGGAGGTCAAGGCTGCAGTGAGCCATGACTGCACTATTGCACTCCAGCCTGGGTGACACAGCAAGACCCTGTCTTTAAAAAAAAAAAAAAAAAAAATTAGGTGGGATTTCAAGAGATTGACAGGGAGCAGAGGCCTAGGCTTGGGAAAGGTGTCCCCTGCTGGGAGAGTGTAGTGCCCAGGGCCATTGGGCAGGGCGAGGGGGTTCAGCCTGCTGGTGAAGCCTGGCCCATAGGAAACGTCCAGTGACTCTGGCTGACGGAGCAGGGGAATCTGTGGAAGAAGGCAAGGGACAATGCTGGTGAGGCAGGAGAACAGGGAATTGGGGTAACCAAAGGTTAAGGCATAAGAACAGTGGGTGCAGCCAGTTCTAGGCAAGATTAGGCAGCACTCAGGCCACATCCTCACTCCTGTGATAACAAGACGGAAGTTTCCACTTCAGCCTCTGATTGACTGTGGGCCAAGCTGTCACTTCAGCCTCTGACTGACTGTGGGCCAAGCGGTCACTTCAGCCTCTGACTGACTGTGGGCCAAGCGGTCACTTCAGCCTCTGACTGACTGTGGGCCAAGCGGTCACTTCAGCCTCTGATTGGTCACAGGCCAGTCCTTCATAGGGTGTAACTAACCCTAGGCCTCTAAAGGGCACCTAGGGGTGCCAGCAAATTCTTTTAGCTTTATAAAAACCCTGGGGAGAGGCGGAGGTTGCAGTGAGCTGAGATCACGTCACTGCACTCCAGCCTAGGTGACAGAGTGACACTCCGTCTCAAAAAAAAACCCCAAAAAACAAAAAACAATATTCATTCATTCAACAAACATTTATTTGCACATGATGTAGCAGGCTGTCATAGGCATTAGGGATACAGCTTTAAACAAAGCAGACAACATTGACAGTTCTGGAGCATACATTCTAGTAACAATAAACACATTTGTAAACAGCATGAAAAACCAACAAAAACCCTGGGGAGCACTGCAATAGAGAGGCTCTTGGGCCACCTGCTTAAGTCGGCTCCCACTCTGTGGAATGTACTCAATAAATCTGTGCTTTCATTACTGCTTTTTTTTTTTTTTTCTTTTAAGTGTATTCTTTGAGACAGGATCTTGCTGTCACCCAGGCTGGAGTGCAGTGGCATGATCTTGGCTCACTGCAACCTCTGCCCCCTGGGCTCAAGTGATCCTCCTGCCTCAGCCTCCAGAGTAGCTGGGACTACAGGCACCCACCACCACACCTGACAACCGTTCTTTTGTTGCTTTGTTTTTCATTGCTTTATTCTTTCGTTGCTTTGTAAGGTTTTTTCTATTCTTTGTTTAATATGCCAAGAACCCGGACAACTCACAGTCAAGGCCTTCCATCTGGTAACATTGGGAGCACCTCCTAGCTACCTTGGACTCAAGCTGACCCTACAGGAGCTTTGTGGAGTGAGCATTGCCTGGCACTTTTAGGTGGCAGCATCCAAGCCTAGCACCTGACATTGTGCCCTGCTCTGTAGAAACTTCTAGGCTCTGGCAAGCCTCATGCTCAGAAGACAAACTCACCAAGTCTTCACTCCTGCAGGATTGGGAAGGGCTCTCTTGGAGAGCTGAGAGCAGAACTAGGAACAGGGGTGGTGGTGTCAGGCTCTGGCGCCTCCGCCTGCTGAGGGGGTGACACGGACACATTCCTTACTTTCTCTGACCCTCGCTTCTCCCTCTAAAAATGGCCCCATGCCCTACCTTATTTATTTATTTATTTTTGTTTTTTGGGGACAGTCTCACTCTGTCACCCAGGCTGGAGTGCAGTGGCATGATCTCGGCTCACTGCAACCTCTACCTCCCAGGTTCAAGCCATTCTCCTGCCTCAGCCTCCTAAGTAGCTGGGACTACAGGTGCCCGCCACCACACCCGGCTAATTTTTGCATTTTTAGTAGAGATGGGGTTTCACCATGTTGGCCAGGCTGGTCTCCAACTCCTGACCTCAGGTGATCTGCCTACCTCGGCCTCCCAAAGTGCTGGGATTACAGGCATGAGCCACTGTGCCCGGCTCACTGCCCTACCTCTGAATGTCACTGTGAGGATTAAATGAGGACATGCATCCCACAGTGCCTGGGACATAGTGAGCTCCCCAAAAGCACCAAGCTTAGCTGGGAAGCACAAAGGGTGAGGCATGGACCTTATTTCACAGCAAAGCTGCTCAGGTGGAGCAGGCAAGGAATAGGCAAATCACGACATGACATACGGATTTCCATGGCAGGGAAATGCCCCCATAGCCTGGCTCTACCATTGACTCGCCGTTCTCCTACCTCGCTGGGCCCCCATCTCCTCACCTCTGGGCTTACTTCCAGCTCTGGCCCCTGCGCTGGTAGGAGGCCCGGCTAGAGGTTAGGTACCATCTTTTCCAGTCCCCAAAGTGACAGTGTGTTTGTGTGGGAGGGAAATTTTAAAACGGGGCTGTTGTGAAACAGATGAGACCGTGGGCTGCTGTATTTGTTGGCACTTGCTGGTTTGTCTGATTTGCAGAGCTGGATGGATGGCTCCCTGAGGACAGAAGCTCTTGGTTTTCTTCCCTCCAAAGCCAGGTGTGGGGTGGGAGCGTGCAGTGCACCCCTCTCGCACTGGGTGCGCGGCTATCAGGACAGAGAGGTTCCGGTCAGCCAGGCACAGAGAAAATGGCCCTCTGCCCCTGTTCCGCTTGCTTTTGTCTTGTTCTCTGGGGACCTTTGAGGTGACTTTCTTCATTTGATGACAGCAAGATGGGAGGTGGGGACAGCTGAGGTGGCAGGAGGAGGGGAGCTAGGGACAGAGGATGAACCCCACAGGCTCAGGCCAGTGATTTCTAACATTAGAGAGGTTTTGGTTAACTGTGAGCAAATGCAAGCGGCTTCCTTGAATCGGCTTTGTACCTCGGCGCAGCCTTCCTTGCGAGCGGGGCTGACTTCAAACCGCCCCCCCCGCCACCACTCTGTGCTTTATCTCTGGGATTAAGGTTTTCTCTCCTCACCAGAAATCATTCAGCAAAATGAGTTATTAAAAGCCAGTTAACCACTCCTGCCTCCGGGTAGCTCCCGTTTAACAACCTCTCCTGGGGAGCAGCTGTCAAGCTCCGCCCCGGGCTGGCGGGAAGATGACTCATTTACATACAGCCCGTCTCCAGCCCCACCTCCCCAAGATCTGTCCCTGTCTCCCTGATGACTAATCCTTTCCAGGGATGAGATCACCGCCCCTTCTGCCCCCCACAGAAAGAGCAGAGCCCTCATCTCAGCCCAGAATTTTGGGAGAAGACTAAATCCAACACCAAGGGAGGCCTTTGATGGGACAAAGATGTGACCAATGAACCCGGCCCCCGGCGTGAGGAGCAATGAGATGAGGAAAGCTCTGCTCACCTACCCCATCCCTCACTCCTCCCACCCACCTCGGGGCGCCCATGTGGGGCTTGTGTGGGGAAGAGCTCCGGGGTCACACCACCTCTCAGAAGGGAGACAGACTGGCCGGCCATGGGGAGAAGCTGCTCAGAGCAGCAAGACAATGTCAATTCAATCACTTTACCTCAACTCCTCTATCACACAGGAGATTTTCAAAGGAAGTTTCTGGTGGTTTGTAAAGCAAAGAATCCTGCTCTCAAGTGGATAGTTCCAACCCTCTCAATGAATTCGGTTTTATACACCTGGAGAAGCAGTCTCGTCCTTTCCATGGAGCTACAAGCCACATCTGGGGATGCTCAGTGCCCAGGCTGAGGGGGCACTCAGAGCCCTCGGGGACGACTCCATGCACCGAGGCCACTCCTTAAGGGCCTGGCTCCCTCCAACTGAGGTGTCCCCATGCTTGACCTTCCCACAGAAGCCAGCCTGGTTGGCTGCTTCAAAGGAGGAATAAAGACGAGGAGCCATGATGAAAACAAACCCACACCTTTCAGCTGCAGCCAGGGAGGTGCTCTAGAGGCCCATGGGGAGCTGTGTGTCTGCTCTGCTAGTCCCTGACATGCGCCGGCCCTATGGGCTGGTAAAGGGGCTGCCCACAGCACCTCAGCACAAGGGTCTCTCTTTTCATCCAGCCCAAAATGTCAAAGCACAAGGGTCTCTGTCAGGACCTGGCTGTGGCCACTGGACTGCAGCACAGTCACACTGCAGCACACTGCAGGGGTGGGTAGGGCACACCCCTCCTCTAATGGGGGTGGGGCTGGAACTAAAGGCACATTCCACTCTCAGCTGCCACAGACAGATGGAGAGGTTGATGGCCGGCACACAGGAAGTGAGGGATGGTGGGGACTGAATTTATGGAGCCCCTATCCCAGACCAAGCACTTTGCTGGTGCTTTCACAGGTGTAATCCCCAGAGCGACTCCTGGGGGAGGTGTCTTTATGCCGGTGAGGAAACCAAGGCTCAGAGAAGTAAGGCAGCACAGGTCCCAGTCCCACACCCACAGCTCTTTCCACTCCACCTCTTGAGGCCTGACTCAGCCTTAGGTTCAAAGAGTGCGACTGTGATTTTTCCGAGATGAGCATCAATCATACTGCGCCAGGGTACTTGCTGTGGCCAAAACGCCCGCCCTGGATCTGTGGCATGAGTCTGTGTCAGACCCTGTGCGACAGAAGGAGATGGAGGCTGAGGTTCAGAGACGTTAATGACCTTGAAGGTCAGGGTCACAGCAAATGGCACAATCGGGATTGCAACTCAGTTCTGCCCAATTTCAAATCTACCTTCCTGCCACCTCCTTGCCTTGCCTATTGTCCCCCTCCCTTCATGTGACCTGGGACCCAGACTCCCTGGTTTCTGGAAATATTCTCCTTTTGGCTCATTCTGCACGCTGTCCCAGTTGGTGGTGTTGAGGCACAGCTCTGCCCAGATCACTCTCCGGCTCAGCTGCCCTGAGCTCCCCAGACCCACCTTTCAAGTTCAGGAATGACTTATTTCCTTTTCTCTTCACCTGTCTGAATACTTTCCATCATCTGGCAGCACTTTCAGCTCACCAGGCATTTAACTGTGTGCTGTCTTGTGACAGCCCCTGTCCTATTGTCCCAGAGATTTAACCCTTTGTGTTTTTCTACAGTAGCTTGCCAATGAGGACATGGCCCATGTCTTGGACTTCCTGCCACCCTCCAGAATGCAGGTCCTCAGGGAGCAGCTGCTAAATTCCCAACAGGACTGGCAGTTTGTCCAGTGATCACCAGCAGACACTACCAAAACCATGGTCTCCATGTTAGTTTCAGTTAACTCAACATGTTTTTGAGACCTGCTGTGTGCCAGGCATGAGGGCAGGGGAAGGAAGACTATGATGAATAAGATTGCCCACAGACCTCCAGGAACACACCGGTAGTCAAACACAATTGAGCTTACTGGCTCACTGCAATGAGGAATCCTGGCCACCATGGCTTCTGGGGCATCTCAGTCAGAGGGTATCAAAGAGGGCTAATTTTTGGAGCTGGGCTTGAGTTCTTGAGTTAGGTGATTTAGGGAGGGCTTAAGGAAGCAGGTTTCACTCTGGATGCGATACTGCCAAAGAGCGGGAGTACTTCTATGACTGGGTATCTTAATTCTTAGCTATGAGAACGACATAGCGAGGCCAAGCTGTGACTGGCCAAGAAGCAGCAGTTGCTCAGACTAACCAGATGAGGGATGTTTGGTGTTTTTGTGGTTTGGACGATGTTCCTGTTTTGGTTTGTGTTTGGACATGCTTATGGGGTGAATGGTCTTGTTTTTCTCTCACTCTGTCGTGGACATAAGGCGTCCTTGCCTGATCAGGGCTTCTATGAAATGCTTATGTTCCGTGGAAGATCCTCCCAGCCCTGCGGTGAGTGCCAGGCCAGCTCTCGGCGCTCAGGGGCTGCCTTCATCTTTCTCAAAATGCTGCTGTGCTCAGCAGCCCATAATAGCATTTTATTGGATGCCATTCATTATTTTTTGTAAATGAAATCCTTTCCAAGTGTTCTAATTTACTTGGCTATGTATGTGCATGTGTGCACACATGCGTACTTAATTCCATACATGGAGCACACCGCTCAGTTGTGAAAATATGGGTGATTTTCCTTTTTTTTTTTTTTTTTCTTCTGAGATGGCATCTCGCTCTGTCGCCCAGGCTGGAGTGCAATGGCATGATCTTGGCTCACTACAACCTCCGCCTCCCATGTTCAAGCGATTCTCCTGTCTCAGCCTCCCGAGTAGCTGGGACTACAGGCGCCTGCCACCATACCCAGCTAATTTTTATATTTTTAATAGAGATGGGGTTTCACCATGTTGGCCAGGATGGTCTCAATCTCTTGACCTCATGATCCGCCCGCCTCGGCCTCCCAAAGTGCTGGGATTACAAGTGTGAGCCACCGTGCCTGGCTGTGATTTTAAGTTTATTCTATATGCTTTTATAAATATTTCACATTTTCTGTGGTGCAAATGGGATAGCTGCTACTTTTGAAACCGTAAGTTCACCCCCAACATTGTTATTTAAATTTATAAATAAAAATGAATAAGATATGATCCCTGTCCTCACACACAATGACCACAATGCCGTATGAAAATGACAGCAAGGGAGATATCAGGGGATTCCGGGAAGTAAGAGAAGAGGTTTGGGAGGGTGTCCCAGAGCAGGTGCCATTGGAACTGAGTAGTGAAGATGCCTTAGCCAGGCAATGGAGGCAGTCGGGCACAAGGTCTGCAAGATCCAGGTTGGCATTCAAGGGTTCAGGTGTCGTGTGGATAAGACTTTCCAGGGAGCACGTGTGGTATGAGAATTAAGGCCCCTGAGGAACTCCAGTATCTAAAGGGCAGAAGAGGAGTCTCTGAAGGAGGCCGCATTCATTCAACAAACATTTATTGAGGGCCTACTATGTGCTGGGAACTGTGCTAGGGCCTTGGGATTCAACAGTAATCTAAACAGACCAAGTCCCCTGCCCTCAAGAAGCTCACATTTCAGTATGGGAGACAGAATAATAAACCACAAACAATTATGTGGCCTGTGAGAAAGTGGCAAGTGCTACAGAAAAATAAAAAATAGAGCAGGCTAAGAGGGTGAGGAGTGTGCGGGTGGGGAGGAGGCAGGTCATGGTTTTAAGTGGCGTGTGTCCAGGGAGGCCTCGTTAAGGAATGGATGTTTGATAAAGGATGAGGGTAAGAGTGTTCCAGGCTAGTCAACAGCCCGAGCAAAGGCCCTGAGGCAGAGAGGCTGGAAGCAGAGAAGAAAAGAGTGAAAAAGGAGTGGGCATGGTGGCTCATGTCTGTAATCCCAGCACTCTGGGAGGCCGAGGCAGGTGGATCACTTGAGACCAGCACTTCGGGAGGCCGAGGCAGGTGGATCAGGAGTTCGAGACCAGCCTGGCCAACATGGTGAAACTCCATCTCTACTAAAAATACAAAAATTAGCCGGGCATGGTGGTGCACGCCTGTAATCCCAGTTACTTGCAAGGCTGAGGCAGGAGAATCGTTTGAACCCAGGAGGCAGAGGTTGCAGTGAGCCTAGACTGCACCACTGCACTCTAGCCTGGGTGACAGAGAAAACACTGGACAAAGAGATTAGCCAGCAAATCCCTCCTGCACACTTTCAGGGCAAAGATTAGGTGAATAAATGTCCCTGAAATGAGAAAAACCAAGACTTTCATTTGATTTTAATGTGAGGGAGAAACAGATAAACTAGTGATTTTACAAAAAGAAAAATAAATATAATATTCAAGTAGATTTCAAGTGACAGCAGATATGCTTAATATATTTGATAACTGTCTTCTCTTTCTCTGTCAGCAGAATCTCTTGCAATTTTAAAAGGAAATTAGATGAAAGGAACGCCCATCAACATCTTTAATAGCTGCAAGCAATGTGGAGCAAATTTTTTGTCTTATTTAACGTGGTCATCACCATAACCCAGTAAAGACAATATCATTGCTCCCATTTTGTAGACAGGGAAATGGAATCCAGGATAAATAATGTAGCTTGCATGACGTCAATCTTCCTCAAGTCTGAGCGAGAATTTATATCTCCCATTTCTCAACCTCATCTCTCAAGCCTATAATCTTTCAGTTATAACAAGGGAAACACTTGAGGGTGTATCAGTTTGTGTTTTGTTCATAGTGTTTATATGCTCTCAATCAATGACTGTTTATTAAAAATTTGTAGGAGGTGGTAGTAAAAAAAAAAAAAAAGTTGCCGGGCGCGGTGGCTCATGCCCGTAACCCCAGTACTTTGGGAGGCCGAGGCAGGTGGATCACCTGAGGTCAGGAGTTTAAGACCAGCCTGACCAATATGGTGAAACCCTGGTTTCTAATAAAAATAGAAAAATTTGCCGGGCGTGCTGGTGCATGCCTGTAATCCCAGCTACTCGGGGGGCTGAGGCAGGAGAATCGCTTGAACCCTGGAGACAGAGGTTGCAGTAAGCCAAGATCGCAGCACTGCACTCCAGCCTGGTGACAGAGCGAGACTCCATCTCAAAAAAAAAAAAAAGTGTGTCTCTGGCTGCAGTACTGGGGACAGACTGCAGGGGTGAGATCAGCGAGTCTAGTTCAGAGGCTGTGGGTCAAACAGGTGGGGTGGCCCAGACTAGGGGAGTAGCCAAAAGGGGACTAAGGAAGGGAGGCCAAAGGGAGGCCACAAGCACAGGAGAGGATAAAGTTGCTGAAGCTAGAGGCCACTCAGGAAGGAAGGAATGAGGGGGCAAGGGGTCAGAAATTTCTGGAACAATCTAGTAAGATGGTAACCTAACAGTTCTACTGGGATTTGGCAACTGGGAGGAAGCTGGCTCTGTGCAGGAGAGAAGGGGACACCACTGCGCGGATGCCAGACTGTGGAGGGCTGCAAAAGGAGCCGAAAGGGGAAGAAATGGAAGCAAGTAGGGGAGGCTGTGGTTAAAGCTCTTCCCAGGAAGGCCAAGGACATCCACAGCTGAAGTGTTCAGGAGCAGGGCAGACACTGTGTTTTCTTTATCTCAGAGAGGCTGTGTGTCTTGCCCATGTGTGAGTACAGTGGCTAAATCACAAGCCCTGGAGTCAAGGGTTTAGGCTGATCCAGCCCCTGCTACTCACTGGTGGCCATCAGCAAGCTACGCACTATGCCTCAGTTTCCTCATCTATCAAGTAGACAGCACTGCCTTACAGGTGGTTGTGAGGATCAGAGGGGAGGGGACAGTTGGTGGACTTAGCAGAGTGCTTGGCACAGAGGAAACACTAAATACGCTTCTTCAGCGCCTTCTTAACGTTAGGCATCCGCATAGGGCGCAGCAGGGAGGAGAAGGCCTCGCCGGACAGACCTACCTTGGAGAAGATACAAGCAATGGTGCTAAAGTTTCACAACAGCATCAGCCCCCTCCCTCTCATGTGTACTCACAGCTACTCACTTCCCTACTCTGTGCCGGCCATGAGGTGTAGTCACTGTGCCAGGGGGCTGAGTGTCCGGCCCGGGATGTGAGAGGGCATGGGCTCACCTCCTCAGGGTTTGAATGAGACCCCAGTAACCATAGCAGTAAAGACCCCTCAAATGCCATCTCTACATTAAAATGGGTGATCAGAAAATAGCAGGTGAACGACAGTGCCCTCACTGCCCACAGAAGTGCCTTCACTCAGATTTAGTGCTCTGTCTTCTGCCTTTCTGAAGGGACAGTGGAAGCATCCATTTGAAGACTCTCCCTGTGTCTTCTGCAAAACCAAAGAAAAACCATCACTGCCCATGTCTCTCTTTAAAGATCTGTTAGGCTAGGCATGGTGGCTCATGCCTGTCATCCCAGCACTTTGGGAGGCCAAGGCAGGAGGATTGCTTGAGGCCAGGAGTTTGGGACCAGCCTGGGCAACATGGTGAGACTCCATCTCTACAAACAATTAAAAAAAAAAAAAAAAGCTGGGCTTGGTGGGTCACACCTGCAGTTCCAGCTACTCAGGAGGCTGAGGCAGGATTGTTTGAGCCCAGGAGGTCAAGGTTGCAGCGAGCTGTGATTCTACCACTGCGCTCCAGCCTGGGCAACAGAGTGAGACCCTGTCTCTACATAAATAAGATCGATCTGTGAGATTCCTTCCTTCTAGAATTCAGAATCTGAGGTGCTCGTTTCCTGAGGACGCTTGTGACTTGCTGCCTTTTATTGAACCCTGAGTGCCCTATTGCCCATTTTGAGTGTTCCAATGGGAAGTACAGAGCCACTGTGACCATTCATTGCTACAGAGCTGCACCTCAGTACCTGATACATCCCTCACCCTTTTCCAATGATTTTTAGCTTCCTTCAACCCTCTCCTCTTTCCCTCGTCCTCCTCCTGTCCACAGGAAGCCCGTTAGGAGCCTGCTATGGCAAGCGCTGTGCTAGGACACGGTCCTGCACTCTTAGAGCTTGTGGTTCAGTTATTCTAGTTTCAGCACTTACATTCATTCAAATCCTTTGTGGAAGCAAGCTGGCTTTTAGTCACCAGCAACAGCAATTTCTGAAAATCACCAAGCCACACCAAATATATGAAATATCTTCCCGTAAGGTGGTCTTTAAAATTTGGGCCGACTCTCCTCCCTCTAGGAATGTTCTGATGAGTTTCAGTCTGAAGGCAGGGAGATGGTCTTGGTGACCTCCCGGGACCCTATTCTGGGCTGAACTGTATGCCCCATAAATATGCATGTTGAGATCCTAACACTCCAGTACCTCAGAATGTGACTGCATTGGTAGAAAGGGCTCTTTAAAAAAGGGAATCAAGGTAAAATGAGGCCATTAGGGTGAGCCCTAATCCAATCTGGCTGGTGTCCTTATAGGAAGAGAATATTAAGACACAGACCTACACAAGGAAAACCATGTGAAGGCACAGAGAAGGTGGTTGTCTGCAAGCCAAGGAGAGAGTCCTCAGAAGAAACCAACCCTGCCAGCCCCTTGATCTTAGACTGCTGGCCTCCAGAATTGTGAGAAAATACATTTCCATTGTGTAAGTCCCCCAGTCCGTGGTACTTTGTTATGGCAGCTGGAGGAGACTGGGGCCGCCTGTTTGCTTGGCTGCAGAAGCCCCACGTGGCTGCACCCTGGCTCATTCTGTTTTCTGTAGCAGCAGCAGCAGTGGCGGCAGCAGGGAGCCCAGGATGCAAAGCTTGGTTTCTGAGCCCTGATCAGGAGGCTGTGTTTATATTTATCCTGCTAACTGCAGGGGACTGTTTATACCCAGAGAAATAACCTCCTGGGCGGGTGGGTGCAGCCAAGGAACCAGCTGCTTCCATCAGGCCTGCTGGGCTCCTCCAGGTTCTCATCATACCACTTCTGTCGAGGCTCTCTCTGACGCAGCTCTCCTCACTCCACACCGGGCTTGGGCCCAGGCGCACAGCCTGGTCTTCCTGAGGATGCTCAGACGCGGAGACCGACTGCTCCTCACAAGCACCCTGGCACGTGCACAGCCCAGGGACTGGAGCCTTTGCAAACAAGTCACAGTCCTAGTCTGAGATTCAGTGCAACACTAGGTGCCCAATAAACAGAACAACAAGGATTTTTTTTTTTTTTTCAGTTTTCAGATAAACTGTAAAATGCCTCTGCCACCCATTCTCCCTTCTTGCTCCCCTTCATGGGAGCTCTGAGGGGAGGGTCTCTGGGGTGGGTTCCAGCAACCCTGGGCCTGTTCTGGGGTCTTGCAGCGAGGCTGAGCTTTCAGGAGCCTATGAGATATTTCACCTGGACCCTGGTCACAGTACATAGATTTTTGTTTTATCAGAGAAATCACTGCCACACTGTGACCCTTAAGGTCCTCAGCAGGGACGGCGTGAGGTGAGAGTATCAAAGCCAGGTGAGAGCACTCAGACAGTTTCTGCCTTTGAGCATGTGAGAAGCTCACTCATGCACAGTGACAAGCAAGAAAGACACGGGAAACTGACAGGTTTTCCGCACTGACTAGTGAAAACACATTTTACACTTCTGGGTCAACAAATACATGGGTCAATTCACACACTGGCATGAGAATGAGTTATTTTTATTAATTTGTTTAGAGATGGGGCCTCACTGTGTTCCCAAGGCTGGAGTGCAGTGGCTACTCACAGGCACAATCATAGCACGATACAGCCTCAAACCTCTGAGCTTAAGAGATCCTCCCATCTCAGCCTCCGAGTAGCTGGGACTATAGGTGTGCACTACTGTGCTTGTCTAACGTGTTCTTTTTAAAGGAATTTTTTGAGGTGGGGACTTTAATTTACTTGAGCAGATGTATCAATGTAGCTGTGAATAAGGAGCTACCAGGGCATTAGACTGCAGACCCTGACACAACCACCATCACCACAATAAATAGCAACAACCACCACCACAAGCATAGACAACTACATTTTTTTTTTTTTTTTTTAGCTCTGATTACTACACTGTGTTGCTTTCCTCACTGAGGCTTATGTGGGGTCTTCTGGTTTTAGAGATCATTTTCACACACAGTTTATTTACATTTCTTCACAACCACCTAGTGAGGTAAGCATTATCCTCGGTTTTTAGATGCACAATCTGAGGCTCAGAAAAGTGCAGTCTAAGGTCACTTTGTGAATAAGTGATAGAGGGAATGTCAGAATTTGAGTCAGAGACTCCACAAAGGCTGACCCTCCTTGCGGGTCTCTGACGACACTGCAGAAACCTGTGGGAAGCTCTGCTGGATTGCTGGGCGCTCCTGTTCTATGGCAGGACAGCCTAGAAGGCGACGGGGTGTCTTCTCCAAGACATATGCTCTGTTGGCTCTTTGGGAGAAAGGGCAGAGTGGGGGATGAGGACGGTCATGCAGGCTGGCACTGCCCAGAGGCTGATCTTCCGGGAGCTGGGCTAGCAAGCTGGGGATGGGGGATGGGTCATTCCCTCCTCCCCGCTGTCACTATAATTCTGGAGATCTGTAAAAGGATGTTTAACATGTTTAAAGTCTTTGTTTCCCATCCTTCTGCCAAGGATTGAGACATCGCCCACCCAGCTTCAATCCTCATAGCTACTTCTGCCACTGATGGGAGGAGGACTGAGGTTCTTTCTACCAAGGAGCCAGGAGGATGGCTGTCACTGCTCCTGGAAGCAGGGACTCCCAGATGTGGGGGTAAGCACCCAGGGCCTGCCTTCCCTCCACTCTTGGTGGCTTCCAAAGGCCAACATTCTGGAAAGCCCACCACCCATGTCTCCTCTGTTTCTATTGGAGTGACTGCTGCTTCCGCAGAGAGTATTAGCAACGAAGACAGCCTTCCACCCTGATGCCAGACACACGGACACACGAGCACTAGCATCTTGGACTACCCGACTCCCCCTCGGCATACACGTGGCGTTTCAGGGATAAAGCTACACCAAAGGAACCCTTCCATATCAACGCTTGGTACAGCCTCAGCCTGTAACGCTTCCCTTTCGAAGAGCTGTCCCTCCAGCAAGGGAACCCCTGGCATCTCTGCCGAGGGCATAAACCATATCAGCTCTGAATTACAAAGAATGTTTACTGAGAACCACACTTGGGAAGACCTTTCTCTTTTTTTTTTTTTTTTTTTTTTTTGAGATGGAGTCTCGCTCTGTCACCCAGGCTGGAGTGCGGTGGCCGGACCTCTGCTCACTGCAAGCTCCGCCTCCTGGGTTTACGCCATTCTCCTGCCTCAGCCTCCCGAGTAGCTGGGACTACAGGCGCTCGCCACCTCGCCCGGCTAGTTTTTTGTATTTTTTTTTAGTAGAGACGGGGTTTCACCGTGTTCGCCAGGATGGTCTCGATCTCCTGACCTCGTGATCCGCCCGTCTCGGCCTCCCAAAGTACTGGGATTACAGGCTTGAGCCACCGCGCCCGGCCGACCTTTCTCTTTCAAACCCTTCCTTCCCATGCCCCAGTGATGGCTAACATCATTGTTCCCGGTGTTCCTACTGAAACACATTGGTCGTGTGTACTTTCCTGTCTAACTCATAGACTGCAAAAGCTATAATTTCATGGAATTTGTTTTAAGTGCCCTTTTCTGGCAGATGTAGGCTCAGTATGAGCACTCTGTAATTTTCCAGCCTCCTAAATGGCCCCCTTGCAGCTTAAATACCGCATGGTGTAACCCACCCTTTTCCTACCCTGCAGACAACCCAATTACTCACAGTCTTCACCAGGGCCCTCCTGGGTGGGTCCCCCAGGCTACGTCCTGTGGGGGAGGATGCAGTCACGCTTATGACAAACCATGGCACATCCTCTCCGAGGAATACTATGCATCCAACAAGAGGGATGCTTAGAAAGTTGATGTCAACATCACATACCAATGCACAAAAACAAAACCCAAAATTCATCCAGAAAATAGACTCAAGGACAAAAAAATCTCTGGAGTACTATTTTAGGATGAGGCTAAGGGCTTTTCTCTCCTCACTTTTTTTATGCTTCTCTCTTTTTCATATGTTCTATAAAAAGTATCTATTATTTGAGTGAATTAAAGACCACTCGTTTTGTCATTATTTTTTAAAGGCAGGGTCTCACCGTCTGGGTGGGGAGCGAAGTCATACACAAGGGAGGAGATGGCAAGGTGCTAGGAGGTCAGATCATCACTGGCAGAAGGCAAACGAAGGAGAAGGCTCCATGAAGACTGGATGATGAAGGTGGGCTCTGCAGAGGGAGTGTGTCTTCGATATGTGAGGGGGAGAGGACAGGCAGGGATGCTCCACACAGGGAGAATGCTATGAATGAAGACCGGAGGGACAATTCAGGGTCTTGCTGACTAGTTTGGCTGGAAGAAAGGCTGCAGTGAGGGCAGCATTAGCATGGAAAGGCTGGGGATCACTGAAATGCAAAGTGGCTTCTCCTGAAAGAAACCAGGAAGGCTGCTACCAGAGAGTGGACCCTTTGGGAAGCCTGGACACAGATGGACGTCTTTTCCCAATTCAGTCATTTATAAGTAGCTCATATGTCTCTCAATTCCTCATCATTTGTGCAGCACCAATTTTGTGGGGAGTAGGGGGACTAGTTATGGAGTCAGGGACACCTGGGCTAGAATCTCAGCTCTGTCGCTTGCTTTTTGATCTGAGACAGCCATTTAACCTCTTTTTGCCTCAATTTCCTCATCTGTAAATGAGATGTGAACTGTGCTCACCTCCACAGGATGCTGATGAGGATTAAATGAGATGAAGTGTGTAAAATGCTCAGCATAGTGCTAATAGCATGACCACCTCGAAATGCAAGCCATTTGTGCTAACGGATGGACAGCAAGGAACAGAATTTCTAAAGAGAGTAGATAAGAAAAAAAGAGAAGAGGAGGTCGTGGAATATAAAGCCAACACTGAATTGCACTTAAGCTTTTTTTTTTTTTCTTCTCAAATAATTTGCTCAGGGCTGGGGCAGCCAGTAACATCTACATGCTCTCTCCCTCAGGGAGGAACCCATCCAGTACTAACCTTCCGAAGAGGCAACTATGGACAGGGAAAAGCTGTAAATGAAGCAAGTGTCATAAGTTCTTCAGTAACACCCTCTCTCTTATTCAAAAACCTCCAGTGGCTTCTTAGGGTCTAGAACTGTGACTCCCAATGATCTGGCTTGGAATCCTTTGGGAACTCTGCAGTTATTGCAAAGGCATATCAACCTACTTGGTCATCAATGGTTGTTTGCAACCTTAACGTTCTCTTACATGGTTATGCTATTACTTTCCAAAAATATGTAAATGGTTTTCTGATGAAGATGCACTTAGAAGTGCTACTGAATTAATCCAGAGGACTGCGTGTGTCAATATGCATTTTCCCTATTAATTAATGGATACTGAAAGCATATGTAACTTCCATCATATGGGTGCTGTGAAAATATTCCTCGCATTTAAAGCGATCCTCACGTTTAAAAAGTTGGGAGCAGTCTGAGCAAAATGGCAAAACCCTGTCTCTATGAAAACTACAAAAATTAGACAGGTGTGGTAGTGAGCACCTGTAGTCCCAGCTACCGGGTAGGCTGAGGTGGGAGGATCTTCTGAGCCAGGGAGGTTGAGGCTGCAGTGAGCCGTGATCATGCCACTGCACTCCAGCCTGGGTGACAGAGGGAGACTCTCAGTGGAAAAAAAAATAGTTGGGAGACTTCTGGTTCAAGATGATTATTTAATTACCTCAATTTGTCTACTCTCCCTCTTAAGGCCCTATTTAAATGATGGTAAAAGGACATAAAGGTATAAACTAGCAACAACACAGGGAATGGGCAGAGCGTTTACAGTGGAAGGGCCCGAGAAGTTTCAGCATGCTGGTGCAAGACGGACAGCTTGAGAGAGCTGTAACTGATGAAGGCAGGTGGAGAAGCCCACAGCTCAGAGGGAGTACAGCTGAGAAGGGGAAGCAGGGGAACTGCCCGGAAGAATCCTGAAGAGACTTGGGTGTGGGAAAGGCCCTATAGATAGTGGCTGGCTGCCCAACCCCTGACCCAAAAAGAAAGCCCACAGTCCATAAGCCCCACCTATGCACACCGAGCTTCCAGTCCAATTTTCTATTTTTAATTCTTAAATGTGAGTAGACAGCCACAATTCAGACATTTGAGGAAAGCCTGCAAGCCCTCTCTTGCATCTCCTCCTAGCTCAGCCTCCTTCATCTTCAAGGGCACTGCAGCTCAATCTTCAGATCTCTTTTCTTCTGGCTCCCATGATCACGCCTGGGACTCTGTGGTTCCAACCTTGACAGCAATTGAAATTACTCTTATGAGGAGTTTTACAAAATGCTAATTCGTAAGCCCCCACTTCCAGAGAGAATGATACAATTGGTTAGGGCACAACCTGGGCATCAAGGCTTAAAAACTCCCAGGTAATTAATATGCATCCAGGGTTGAGAACCACTCTTCTAGGAGATCTTTTCTTTTTCTTTTTGCGTCTGGGTCTGGCTCTATTGCCCAGGCTGGAGTGCAATGGCACGATCATAGCTCACTGCAACCTTGAACTCCTGGCCTCAAGTGATCCTCCTACCTTAGCTTCCAGAGCCCCCTAGCTGATATTGGCAGGGCTTTATTTATTTATTTATTTATTTTTGAGATGGAGTCTCACCCTGTTGCCCAGGCTGGAGTGCAGTAGCACGATCTCGGCTCACTGCAACTTCTGCCTCACTGTTTCAAATGAGTCTCCGCCTGAGCCTCCCAAATAGCTAGGATTACAGGCATCTGCCACCATACCTGGCTAATTTGTATTTTTAGTACAGATGGGGTTTCACCATGTTGGCCAGGCTGGTCTCAAACTCCTAACACATATGAGTGGTTCTCACTCCTGGCTACATATTAGAGTTGATATGGTTTGGATTTGTGTCCCTGCCCAAAACTCATGTTGAATTATAATCCTCAATGTTGGAGGAGGGGCCTGGTGGGAAGTGATTGGAACATGGGGGTGTATTTCCCCCTTGCTGTTCTCGTGATAGTAAGTTCTCATGAGATCTGGTTGTTTAAAAGTGTGTAGCACCTTCTCCTTCACTCTCTCCCTACTGCTGCAGCCATGAAGGACCTGTCTGCTTCCTCTTTGCCTTCTGACATGATTGTAAGTTCCCTGAGGCCTCTCCTGCCAAGCTTCCTGTAGCTTGCAGAACTGAAAGCCTATTAATCTTCCTTTCTTTATAAATTACCCACTCGCAGGTATCTTCTTCAGTGATGATAACATTGTTTTAGCCAGGGTTAAGAACCAGTGGTCTATAGGCTGGCAAATCCCAAATTTGTATCTCAAAGCCAACCTGTTCCTTGAGTTCTAGACTTGCCTATCCACTGTCTAGCTGGCATTTGGCTTGGAAGTGGAAAAGTCATTTCAAAATTAACATTTCCAAAACAAAGCTCTTGATTCTCCCTCCCAATCAGCCCCTCCTTGATTCTACTTCAGCCTTCCCTATCTCAGTAAATGGCAAATCCACCCTTGCAGTTGCTAAGGGCAAAAGTCTTAGAGTCCTTTTTTATTCTTTTACTTTCTCTCACACCCTACATCTGATCCAGGAACAAATCATGCCACCCTACTGTCAACACTTATCCAGATTCTACCCACTGACTTTTGCTTCAGGCATGAGGGCGTAGCTGAATCCAGACTTCCCTCAGATCATAATCAACCAGGAAACTGGACAAAGTCTATGAGATAATTATTTTCAGACCCTGGAAAACAGGTAGTTCAGGATATGGTCCCTGAGAGAAGGGAAACAAACAAGGTGAGCCCTTCAAAAGCCCTAGTTTTTGCCTGGTGGCAGTTTTCAGACAGCCATGGGAGTGGGAGAGGTCCAGACAGAGCCCAGCACTCTTGCTGAATTGAGGGGAGAAATTCAAGTTCACAGAGGATAAAGCAGCTGTCACTGCTTAACTGCTAGAACTACTGTGAAGTACTGGAGAGGAAGGAACTATCATGAAAAAGAACTCCAGAAATCGACTAGGGGTCCCTCTCTGTTATTCACAAAGGTCTGAATAACAATCTATGCAGGTATAAGGTAAAACATAGAAAAAAACAAGACCAAGAAAAACAACTTCCAGGAAATAACTTCCAGAGAGCTGTAAACCAAAAATTTCCAGAGCCCTCACAAAGCCAGGAACCACCTGAGTCCCTACCAGTCAAAGGTGGAAAGGTTTCACTGAATCCACAAGGCATTCAGTAGAGACCCCAGAAAGGTTATTCTTTAATAGTGTGGCTCATCTAGTCCTAGGGAAAAGACTCCTTTAGACCTGCCTTTAAAAAGCTTAAAAACAAGTCTGGGAAATATCAACTGATCTATAAAGAACTATCTGGCAGAACAAAGTCCAACCCTGCTTGAAAGAGTACAAAACAAGCATCAACAATGTAAAGTTCATAATGTTCTGATCTCAAATACAAAATCAGATATGCAAAGAAGCAGGAAGATGTGACCCACAAATAAGAGAAAAATAGTCAATAGAAACAGACCCAGAAATGCCAGAGATTATGGAATTAGCAAAGGCATTTAAATACCTGTTAAAATATGTAAAATATGCTCAAGATTTAAAGGAGAAACATAATGATGAGAAAAATGGGAAAATTTGTAAAAAACCAAGTAGAATTTCTAGAGATGAAAAATATAATGTCTGAAATGAAAAGTTCACTGAATAGAGTTAACAACATACTAGAGACTGCTGAAAAAGGTTGAACTTGAAGACACAGCAATAGAACTATTCAAAATAAAGCACTGTAACTAAAAAAAGACTGAAAAGAGCTTCAGCTACCTTCAGAACAATGTAAATTAAGACTAACATATGTGCAATTGGAGTTCAAAAAGAGAGGATAGGGTAGCAAAAATAATATTTGAAGCAATAATGTCAAAATCTTTCCAAATTTGAGAAAATTTATAAACACACAGATCCAAGGAGCTCCATAAACACAAGGGAAACTACACAAAGGCACATCAAAATCAACTTGTTGAGAGTCAGGAATGAAGAGAAACCTTAACAGCAGCCAAAGAAAGGAGACACAATTACTTATAGACAGAGATAAAAATATTCACAGACTTCTTTTTTTTTTTTTTTTTTTTGAGATGGAGTCTTATTCTGTCACCCAGGCTGGAGTGCGGTGGCACGATCTTGGCTCTCTGCAACCTCTGTCTCCCAGGTTCAAGTGATTCTCCTGCCTCAGCCTCCCATCTGGGATTACAAGTGTGCACCACCATGCCCGACTAATTTTTGTACTTTTAGTAGAGATGGGGTTTCACCATGCTGGCCAGGCTGGTCTCAAATTGCTGACCTCAAGTGACCCGCCCACTTTGGCCTCCCAAAGTGTTGGGATTACAGGTGTGAGCCACCACACCTGGCCACAGACTTCTTATCAGAAACTGCAAGCCAGAAAACAATCTTTACGGTGCTAAAAGAAACAGGAAAACAAAACAATGAAAAAAACCCCACACTTCAGTAAATATGCATTTCTTTTCTGAAAGATATTCTGAAAGATATAATCACTTCTCACTGGCTCCACCAAACATGCCCTAGTCCAAGTCATCATCATCTCTCACGTGGAATATTTCAAAAGCCTGCTAACGAGTCCCCACACTTCTATATTTCCCCCGTACAGTTTTTTTGAACAGCAATGAGTGATCTTATAAATCAGATCATGTCACGCCTCTTTTGTCTCCCCGCTTATTTTAACCTAAGTTTTGCCTCAGGATCTAATCATGCTTCTTCTCAAAACCCTCCTGTGGCTCCCCATTTCACTCAGAGTAAAACCCAAAGGTCTTGCTGTGGTCTGGAGACCCTGCGTGACCTAGTCTCTGGCTACTGCTCTGACGTCACATTCTAACTCTCACTTGCCCCTCCTCCAAACACTATTCCAGGCACACTGGCCTCCTTCCGGCTCCTCCAGCAAACCCTGCAAGCTCCTCCTAAGGGACCTTGGCACTGGCTGGAGCCTTCTTCCTCCAGGCAGCCACACGGCTCACTCCCTTACTTCATTCCAAGCCTCCACTCAGGGGTCACATCATCCAAGAGACCCTTTCAGACCAGCCTACTTCCATCACTTTATTCTCAGCCTGGTTTTGTTCTTTTTGCAGCATTTACCACCACCTGACACTTATTTGTATGTTTATTGTCTATCTCCCCCAACTAGAATGTTAGCTCCATACAGTAGGGACTTTGTCTACTTTTTCACTGCTGTATCCCTGGGGATTTTAAGTTGCTGGCACATAGTGGGGCGCTCAAGAAATATTTGTTGAATAAATGGATGAATGGGGATCATGTTTTCTGGATGCCAAATTAGAATACAGGGCCTAAGTGTTCTGGAAAATACGGTGTATGAAATCAATATTACCCCCTACCCCACACAGCACCATGTTTTTCTGGAGCTCTCCAGTTCTAGACTCCTTAACACATAAAAATATTTTGGTGCTAGTCCTGGGGAAGGCAGATTATTGGTTTAAGATTCAGTTCTAGCCACAGGCTGCCCTGTGCATAAATCTAGGGGGCTACATGGAGTTCTGAATGACATGTGTCTCACTACAGCGCTATTACAGAGAAAGTCTGGAAACATTACAAGGGAGTAGAACCAGGGCCTTGTAGATACTGGCTCATTCAACCCTGCAACCCAGAGGAGCTAGGCCTCTTCCTGAAGGGCCTGCATCACCTCCTTCCTTCTTGTTCGGCCCTGGGCACGGGGTGTGGTGGGGGGAAGCTCAGAAACTGAGATAGAATTTATCAGCGTACAGGCTCCGAGTGTGCAGCTAGGATGCCCTTTACAGCTATAAAAGAATAAGTTTTATGGAAAAACATTAAAAAAGAAATAAAGCAAGAATGTAGATGGAAGTCAAGGGGACTCTAGGGACAAAAATGCTATGAATTAAGGTCATTGCTACACACCAACCTCTGCTGCAACCCTGCCCCCACCAACCGGTACTGCCTTTCCCACCTGCAGGGCACAGGAGGCTGCCCTCAGCAATCTCTGAGTAGTGAGGGGAGGGCTGCCCTGCTGAGCCCAGCTTTGGAGGACGAGCATCTTCCTCCAGCCTCAGCCTGCTTCATTCCCTACTTCCTGTGTGGCTGCAGCATCTTCAACTGCCTTCCCCCCATTATGAGACATGCCCACAAATCTCCAGATAGCATTGTTAGAAACCCCAGGGCCCTGTAGGGCATGGCGGCTCATGCCTGTAATCCCAACACTTTGGGAGGCTGAGGTGGGTAGATTACTTGAGGCCAGGAGTTCAAGACCAGCCTGGCCAACATGGCGAAACCCCATCTCTACTAAAAATACAAAAATTAGCTGGGTGTGGTGGTGCATGACTGCAATCCCAGCTACTTGGGAGGCTGAGGCACAAGAATCACTTGAACCCGGGAGGCAGAGGTTGCAGTGAGCAGGGATTGCACCACTGCACTCCAGCCTGGATGACAGAGCGAGACTCTGGCTCCCCCTGCGCAAAAAAAACAAAAAAACAAAAAAACCAAAAAAAAACCCCAAAAACAAACAAAAACAGAAAAGAAATCCCCAGGCCCCTGGTCAGCCCCTTTCCCTAGATCTTCCCGTGTGGGCATGATGTCAAGGAATGAGGGGGGAATAGAGAGTAAGAAGGCCCAAGGTCAGCAGAGGTCATGTTGAGTCTTGTTGAGTGCCAATAACCAAATTCTGTCTTTGGCTCCTGCAAATATCTCTTACCCCTTTTCTTTTGCTCCTTTCCAAAGGCCACGTGATTCCCCAGTTCCTATCCCTAGTCCCCTCTACCCAATTCATCCTGCCACAAATATTCAGCATCCTGGACTGCTATATAAACAAATGAGCAAACATTTACTGGTTCTAAGGCTACGCAAGGGTCCTCCCCATGACCCTGTGAGGTAGACCTCATTGCGAGAGTGCATAGCTCTTCAGTCTAATGTGACAAATTCTGCTCTTTGTTTAAAGTGTGAACATCAGTAGTTATAAAATAAAATTATAACTCATAGATTATGAACCACTTAGAGTGCATAAAGAAACAATTCACGTTGGCAGTCCTCCTGAATGAGTTTGGAATCACATAGCAGTTCAGAGCTGAATATACAAACTAAGCACATATTCCTCAGTGATTTGTCACTGATAGAGATATACAAGTTTTTTTTTTTTTTGGGGGGGGGGGACACAGGATCTCACTCTGTCACCCAGGCAGAAATACAGTGGTAAGCTCTTGATAAAGTGAAGAGACAGTTGATAATGGGCTGATTTAACGTTTGAGGTGAACAGCCAAAACAAGGGACTTCACAATTATCTGGTTGTTTGAAGGCAGTCTAGAGACTAACAATTTAGACTAATGAGATTGCCTGACTTAATGGCATAACTATATAGTGACTAAAGCACCAGAATCTTCTTCTAAAACAGTCATGATCACATTACACCCCTGTTCAAGAACTCCAGTGGATTCCTGTTGCCCCCATACCAAGTCTAAATGTTTCCACCTGGCTTTCAAAGCCCTCCAATATGACCTTAACCTATTGAAGCAGTTTCACCTGTCACTGTTCCTTAACTTGCTAAAGGCAGGCTGGTCCTGACCTCACTCACACTACTCTTTCAAACCTGCCTACCCTGCAACCTGAGAGGTGGCATCAGACATACTAGAAAGAACAAAAGATCTGGGGTCAGAGAACTCAGCTCAGGGTTTAGCTTTGCCACTTACATGTGAACTCAGTCAGATTATCTATTAATAAAAACATAGGCCCACATTAGAGTGCTTATGAAATACCAGGGCAAGACTAAGCACCTGCATTCACTGTCTCATATAATTCTCCCAACCACCACAGGATACAGATGTTATTATGATTCCCATTTTATAAATGTTAAAATGGAAGCTTTGGAAGTTCATCTATTCAACAAACAAAAGGTACTGTGCTAGGCAATGGGAATATAATAGTGGACAAGAGAGACAAGAACCCTGGTCTCATGGAGCAGGGATTGAGCAGAGGTCAGGCAACAAACAAACACATAAACACATATTTGTTCACGAACAGGATGATTTCCAAAAATGGTACATGTTCTAAGGACGATAAGGCAGAATAGTGTAAGGGACAGTGACTAGGGGTTAGTGGGGGACACTACTATAATCAGGGAGACCAGGGAAGGCTCCTCAAGGGTGACATTTTTGCTTTAGACATGAGGCTTGAATGTGGTTAAGAGAAGTCAGCTATGCTATGACTCACAGAGTAGTGCGCCAGGCAGCAGGAACAGCAAGTGCAAATGCCCAGAGGTCTGGTAAGTCCAGTGTGGCTGTAGTGCATTGAGTGAAGGGGAAAGCAGTACCAGTGAGGCTGAGGGAGGACAGGGCCAGATTATGCAGGGCCTTGAATGTCATGGTGAAGAGTCAGATTTTGTGCAACAGGAAGTCACTGAAGGATTTCAAACAAGCAAAGGACTTGGCCTGACTTCCATTTATAAAGATCTCTTTGGCTGTGTGTGAAGAACAGGTCGTCAAGGAGCACAGAGAAAGTTAGGGGATTGGTTAGAACACTAACTTAGTTGCCCCAGCAAGAAATGATGGTAACAGTTGGAGTAGACTGGTAGTGATGGGCAGGGAGACAAGTGGATGGAATCAGAATGTATTTTGCAGATTGAGCTGACAAGAGTTGATGATGAATTGGATATGAAAGTTTAGGAAAAAAAGAGGAATCAGGACAACTCTTTATATGGATGACATTTATTGAGATGAGGACTCATGGAGCAGCGTACCAAGGAGCAGGAACAGCTTGTGAGGGGAATAGTCAAGAGTGGGATACAGCAGGAATCAGGAGTTCTATTTTGGGCTTTTAAAAGTTTTGATACATATTGAATATCCATGTGAAGATGCCAAGTGGGCAGTTGGACCCATGGCTCTGAAGCTTAGTGTAGAAGATGGGTTATTCATCAATAGATAAATGGGTTTAAAGCCAAAGGGTGTGAAGGGGATCAGAGTATGCCATCCCTAAATATGTCACTTTGGCATAAGGATTGTTTTGAGCTGCAGGCAATTTGGAAGCAGCAGATGCAGAGAAAGCTCCTTATCCTCCCCTATCTGCCTAAAGGCAGGACATAAATTTCCCTTTGCCAAGGTGTCCTCCTTCCCTTCTCTGTACTCTTAATCACTGGGGACCCCATTATCACTCCAGAGATTGCACGAGATTGAGTCTGCATAACAAACCTTACTAAAACCAAACCTTATTCTCCATTAGTTTCCCCCTATATTTATCTTCCCATAATTTACCACTTCTAGAAGTCCAAACTCCTTTTATCTCATCATTACTTCACAATTTATCACTCTTTGTTAAAATGGTATATAACTTCTTTTTAGGTAATTACTTTTCTATGAAGGCCTCCATATGTATATCCAGTAAACCTTTTCTCCTGTTAATCTGTCTTTTAATTCAGGGCCCTAGTCACTGAAACTAAGAAAATGTAGGGGAAAAGCTTTTCCTCTACAGGTGAGAGATTGTTTGGAGACAGTCCAGAGTGAAGACTGAGCATGGGGCCCTCTCACACTAAGAGGTCACATAGAGAAGATCCAGCAAAAAGGACCAAAGAAAGCAGCCAGTGAGGATCCAGGACAGCATGATGTTCTGGAAGCCAAGAGAAAAGAGGAGTTTGAGGATAAATGGTCAGCCATGTCAAATGTTGCTGAGATGCTGAGGACAGGGAAGTCATCACTGGATTTTTTTAGGAAGGGGGCCACTAGGCACCTTACAATCACATAATTACTGGAAAAGTGGAGCTGGACTCCTGATTGATGTGGATCCAGGGGAGAAGGGCAGGTGAGGGAGATGTTGACTACTCTTCTGAGAAGGTTTCCTGTAAAGGAGGGCAGAGAAATGGGAAAGTAGCAGGAGGGTGATGCAGGGTCTATTAAGAAGGAAGAATATATATGTTTGCATACCGATAGAGTATAAATTAACAATGCATGGGGAGTGGGTAATGGCAGGAACTAAGTCCAGGAGGAAGTTAGAGGAAGTGAGACCCAGTGAAACTGGCATTTGTAAGTGGGCACTTCATCCACTGTCACAGGAGAGAAAGCAGCTCCACATGGTGGGTGGATTTAGGGGTATGAAGATAAGAAAGTTCCTTTCTGATTATTTCCTCAATGGAGTGTGAAAAAAAGGTAATTAGCAGAGAGTGAGGGGAATGGGAGGCTAAAGGTGAGAACAGGGAGGATAAGTGGAGGACACAGTAGGAAGTACAGTGGGATGGGGGGGTGCTGCCAGTGTGGAGTGTCCAGCTGGTACTAAGGGTCACTAATTTAAAGTTGGACCAGTTAGCATCTCTGCATAGTTTCTTAGCCACATTCAGCTGCTTGGGGGCAGATGAAAAGTAAGTGGAAAGTTGGTATTTTAACAGGAGTACAACATAGGGAGAGAGGGGCAAGGAAGTTAAGGGTCTCTGAAAAGGGAATGAATCCAAGCTGGGTTAAAAAAGAAATGCAGGCTCAAAGAAGGTGGTGGAAAAATAAGAGTGGGAGTGTAAAGGACCTGTAGGTCTTACAGCCAAAGGATTATGATCTCACCCATATAGGGTGAGATCAAAGGATGGGAGCTGGAAGCATGGGAGGTAGTGGTCAGAGGTGAGATGTCTGGAGTCAAAAACTTTGAAAGTAATGCAGTTACTAGTAATAGCAAGGACACAGATAGAACCAAAAGACCTGCTGGGGTGGGATGGAAAGAAATATGGTTATAGATGAGATGGTTAAGGAGCCCAGCCAGTTCTTGGATGCATCATCTGTGGGTGGCTGGAGAACGCTGGAGAGGAACTCAGTGAGGCAGACTTCAGTAAATGGGCAGGACATGCATGCTGGCAACCCCAATGACAGAGCTTGCTATGGTTTGAATGTCTCCTCCAAAACTTATGTTGAAATCCAATGGCTATTGTAAGACTTTTAAAAGGTGAGAACTTTAAGAGGCGATTGGGTCATGTGGGCTCTGTTCTTATGAATGGATTAACGTCATCATCACTGGGGTAGGTTGGTTATTGGAGGAGCGGGCTCCTGATAAAAGGATGAGTTTGGGCTGATTCTGTCCCGCACTTGCTCACCATGTGATGCCTTCCACATGGATGACTCTTGCCAGATGCTGGAGCCCTCTATCATAAACTTCCCAGTCTCCAGAAGTGTGAGTTAAATAAACTTTTTTTTTTTTTAAATAAATTACCCAGTCTGTGATATTCTGTTATGGAAGCAGAAAACAGACCAAGACAAGCTAAAATTCAAACCCAAGACCAGGGCCCCCAGCATTCTCTCCCTAACCGTTACATTGTACTGCAAATTGTCACTTGGCAATGCAGATTTCTTCATTCTTAAAATGGATACATGAATAATGCATACCTGCCTGGCTGAACAATGCACATCAAGGAGCTTTGTAAGGCAATTTCCGTCTGTGAGGCATACAATCCAATCTCTGCTTGACTGTGCCAAGGGGCCTGAACAACTCCAATCAGTACAGGTGTACGACTCACTTCAGCTCTTGTTATATACTCTTCTGAATTGCCTTCCAGGTCATGTATATTGCTCACTAATTTGATGTTAGGGACTGAGATGCCTTAGGGATTTGGGGACTGTGTGAAGGTAGAAATGGCAGTAAGGTGGACTTCACGCAGCTGCTGGGTTCCTGACATTGATTACAAGTTACATCTCTCTGTAAATATAATGGGGTATGCTGCTGCTTTCAGAAGCTTTGGAATGAATCCCTTTGAGAAGCAAAGCTTTCTTTTACAAAGCAGGTCATCATCTGATCATCATATTTTACTTTTTATAAAACAGGTACCTAGGTAGAGTTGGGAATCTTGGAAACAGCCATTCATTCAAATTTACATTGATTCGGAAAATATTTCTGTAGGCCCTCCCATGTGCCATGCCCTGTGCCAGGCACTGGAGACATGGAGGGGAATGGAAGAGATAGAGTTCTCATCTTCCAGGAACCCAGAATCTGGCAAGAGAAGCAGATGCTAAGCACACAGTCACACAAGTGATTCCATGCCAAACCAGCAGGAAGTGTGGGGAGTGACAAAGAGGGTGCTGGCAGGGGCAGGCCCTGCAGTCCCACTTCTGCACTGACACAGGCAAGGACCTCTTCCCTGCCTGCCACTGAGGCTGCCAGACCTTCAGAATTAGCTCCCATGCGATCTCAGCTTTCCTTCCCCACCTTCCATTTTAGAAGAGAACCCAACAATCCAAACCTGCATGGCCTCCAGAATGCACCCTGCCCCTAGGAAGTGCCAACACACTCAGCACAGGCAGAGGCCCGTGTCTACCTTTCCCTCTCGCACCTGGGCTGTCCCTGCAGAATCCCTGGCAGGTTCTGGTGTTAGCAGCTAAACAGGCTCACACGAGACGCTCAGAATTCAGAACACTTGGCAGCAGGGAAGGAGATCATGGCCATTTGGAAAGGATTAGAGAGGAGTCACGCGGAGTGCGATTCGGAGTTTGCGTTTATCTCAACTGAAACTTTCCAGAAAGCTGGGACAACTGATTCCAATAAAAGCTTCCCCAAGTATTTTTGGAGGCATTGTGATGGTGCTGGGCTGTGTGGGTGGGGGTGGCTTTTCCTGGTTTGTGGAATTGCATTTCATTACTGATTAAACTTCCGTCAAATTTGTGAAGCAACATCCAGTTTCTAAGGAATGTGTCCTGGACAGGTGAAGAGAAAAGGTAGAACCACTGGACTGAGAGGTGGAATTGAGCAGGGCCTCCTTATGGCTAAAAGATGTGGCCAAGGCCAGGGCCAGATAGGAAATCTGAGTCAATGGGAAAACTAGGACCAGAAGCCCTCCTAGTTCAGGACTGAACTTTTCCTACTGCCTTCTGCAGATAACAAGCGCTGAGGCTTAGAATTGTCTAGTTTGGTTTCAGTCCAGGGCAGGGTCAGGACAAGGACCCAGCTGACTCAGAGAGCCACAGAAACAGCACTGCCAGGGAGAAGAGCTCCAGAATGAGCTGGCTGCCCTGCTGCACACCTGCCAGCCACTGAGAGAGCATTAAAGCAACGGCCCAGCAGAGGGGCTCACGCACAGCCAGCCCCTCCAGCTGCAAGGTTGGGGAGCCCGGCAGGGAGGCCCTGGGAGGTTCTGAGAACCTGGCCTGGGCCCAGCTTGCTCAGTTTTTATTTTTTGTCGTTAATTTTCAGCAGTCCAGGGTTTTCAGTTACTCATTCATTCCATCCACTCAACATATGTTGATTAATCACCTACTTTGTGCCAAGTATTATGCTCCATGATTGACAGAAATTACCTCTTTGCTGCACTTCAAAGTAGTCATTCAATGCATAGCTGCTGCCATTATGGTTATTATCATATGATTAATTGTAACAGAGACAAGCACTACTAAGATGTAGCTTCTGAGGTGGAGAAAGAAGAAAGTTTTCTGCGTACCTACTATGTGCTGGGTCCTGGGCCAGCTTTAGACACATTTTATCCCACTGAACAGTGGCTTACTTCGCAGCTGGGGAAGCTGGCAGAGAAACAAATAATTGTCATAGGTCTGAGGGCAGTAAGAGGGACTTCACAGTAGGTCCCTCTCTAGTGGCACCATTTGAGCTGGATCTTGAAGACCGATTTCACCTGGTAGAAAATAGGGAGGAAGGGAAGGGCATTCCAGGTGAAGAGAACAGCATATGCAACATCCTACAGGCTTAAAGTGCGAGGTAAGGGGGACAGAAGTTAAGGATGGCTAGAGGGGAGGGAAGCACTGGCAGGTGCTCAGTGCAAGGTCTGGGGAGGGTCTGTCCCAGGACATGACCTTAGGCAGAGTCTCCCTCAAGCCAACCATCCTTCAGGAGGCGAGTTCTGAGCTGGCCATGTCCCCAGGTTTTCCTTGCTGGTGTCCTTAAAGGAGGCCCTCCTGTTTTTTTGGTTTTCTGTCCCGCCTGTTCATGCCCACTGCAGCTATTTCCAGTGCAAGGCTGAGGGTTCTCAGGTCTGGGCGAGAGCTCAGTCCTCTTCAACAAGTTCTCAGAGTTCTGGTGAGCTCTGTGGGAAGCACGTGCTCTACCCTCTCCCATCTGGTTGGCAGCCTCCTTCACAAAGAGGTACTAGGTGGCGAAGGATAGGAAGCAGGCAGCCCTCGCTTTAGTGTAGCCACTGACACTGCCAGAAGCACAGCACAGCCAAATCCCAGAGTCCCCAAACTGTGCTTCAGCTCTTGCTGATGCCTCCTCATCCTCCTCCTCCACCCACACAACCCTGCAGACCCCAGACTAGGCTGTGGTTCTTCCCCATCTGTGGAACTGCACAATTCAGACAGCAGAGAAGATCTTGAGCAGTCAGGAGCCCCAGATCCTCTATTCTGCCTTGATTGACTTGCTGTGTGATGCCAAGAAAGTTGCTTAACCTCTCTGAGCCTGTCATCTGTGAAATGGGATACAATTTTCTTTGCTGTCCTAGGATTTTGGGGAGCTTACTGAGTAAATGCAGATAAAAACACAGTGAACTGGCAAACATGACATGTGGCAGGGAGGGGAGTCAATCAGGGAGACCAACAACGCCTCCATTATCCCCCTCACTCTCTAGAACAAAGGCTGGCTGCTGGCATGACGGAGAGTTCGGAGAGGGGAGATGCTGGTGGGCTCTGCGGCCTCCCCTGGCCCCAGATCCTGTCCTGCCCCAGGAGGCTTCTGCCTGGGAAGGGGGTCCTGGTGCTTCCTCCACCCAGCAGGGAGCCATGGTAGCCCCAGGATGCAGGGAGCAGCAGCCTAGCACCCACACATGGGGCTATTTGCTGCAGTGCCTTCCTTTAGAGACCTCCACACAGCAGCCATGACACTGGACCCACCCAGAGAAGTGTGGCGGGACCTGGCCTCAGCCAGCATCCGGCTTCCCTGCTCCTCTTCAGCTCCATGACCTCCTCCTCAGCCTAAGCACTGCCAAGGGGCCCCAGTACACCTGGAAAACAAGGAGGGTGGGCAGCGGTGTGACTGCCCAGGGCTCTGCTCTCGGTGTGGGGGGCAGAGAAGCACTGGATGTCACTGGTCTAACTCACCACTCAATCATTCATTCAGTTATCTACCAATTATGTCCTTGACGATGATTAAAGAGCACTGTGCCTATGAGGGATGATTAAGATATTCTAGTTAAGGACCCAAAGAAAATGCATTTTCAAAAGTACCCTTCCAGGCCGGTTATGTAACAGCATAGGACACAACAACACACCCGAGAGGCAGTGACCAACCAGACTGCAGCAGGTGCCACACTGCAGGGGGGCTGAGGCCCAGAGGACTGGACCATGCACAGGGTGGTGTGGCCGGGTGGGCTACAGGGAAGGAAACATGCCTCGGCCTCCCCTCCTGCACAGAGAGGCAGGGCAGGGCTCGCCAACAGGGTTGCCAAGATCTGGGGAGCAGATGCTACTCAGGGTTACCAGGCACTGCACCCATAGGTTAGAGCCTTCAGTCTTTAAAGTAACCCCATGGGGTAAGAACCAGCATGGTCTTCACTTTAGAGAGGAGGCAACTGAGGCAAGGAGAAGTATATCCACTCACCGAGACCACACGTTTGAATATGTTAGAATCAGGACGTAAATCCAGGCAAGCAGGCTGGCTGCAGTGCTGGTGTGTTTAGAGTCTACACTGAACTATACTGGAAGGATATGAACCAATAGTCTTCCCAGATATAAGGACATCTGAGCTAACAAGGGGCTCAAAGGACCTTGGGCATTCCCTTCTTTTAGTAAGGGAGAAACTGAGGCACTGAATGGTGATATGTCCTGCCTAAAGCCATGCAGCCAGTTAGTGGCAGAGTCAGGTCTAGACTCCTAGTGCCTGACTCACCGCTGTTCTCTACCCTAATGACTCCAAGTGCATCAGCATAGGCATGGCCAGGAGCTCACAAGGAACGCAGACTGTCAGATCCCACCCCAGACCTACTCAACAGAAACTACATGGTAAGCAGATTCCCAGGTGATTCCCAGGCACCTTACAGTTTGAGAAGCACTGCTGCATGTTACCCTACCTTCCTGGTCTGTAACATCTGTTGCTGTGAGTATAAAGACACTGTGTTTGAACATTGTAAAATCTGCAATTACAAGGTTCTGGATGCTTCATCCTGAGGTCACCTGGGAATGAGATCCTCTGGGATCTGGAGGAAGCAGATGGAGGAGAAACCCCAGAACTCAATTACCACTGACCTGCTAGTAAGCCAGGAACTTAGCCCTGAGTTTGGGGTTGGCCAAGCACAGGGAGGAGGCAGCACTCACAGACAGAGTCCAGAGCATTCTCCACCATAGCCAGTGGCTGCCTGAAGAGGGGACCTAGAGTCACCTGGTAGGTGGCTAGGGAATGGCAGGGTTTGGGGTAGAACTTCCGGGGGCCAGAGTCTCATAGCAGTGGTGGTGGCCAAGAGTTGGCTTGGGGTGAGAGACAAGGGGCTTCAGTACCCTTCTTCATTTTCTACCAGCACCTCCCCAACCTCTTGGAAAGTGCTGTGCTTCTTGCAGTTTCAAGTCCCTCCACCCACTGCTCCTCGCCAACTCCCCCTGTGTAGAAGCTCTGCAGAGAGTATGACCGTGTCTCTTAAAAAACTTTGGTGATGATCAGGGCTGGACTCTGCCCAAAGCACCCACCTTGGGCTCCACACACTTTCTGGGTTGCTGGCTAGTGACCCCATGCAGAGCCCCAGACCCTGGAAAGTCAGTGGAACTGGACAGAAAAAATGGAAGGGCCAGAAAGCTTGGGGAGGACTCCAGAGCTGCGGATGACCACAGGAATAGACCAGTGACCTTTTGTTGTTTCCAAGATCCTCTGAATCTGAGGCAGCCAAGCAAGGCAAGGGAGTACCGCTCCCGCTGTCAGCGATGGGGACACTTACTGAGCACTCACCCAAGGCTACCACCACCACCTCCAGATCAAGCAGGAGTTTTTACCTGAAGCCCCCCAACAAGTAACTGAGCCTGCATTCTGCTCCTCAGATGCCCACCCTTCTCTCCAGCTCCTCCCCTCCGTGTGCAGCGCAACACTCACCCCTTCTGGGAAGCCTTGGTGCCCTCTCAGAACTGTGCTGGATTCTCTACCTGTCTATGTGAGGGTGTGTGTGTGTGTTCGTGTGTGCTGTTTGCGAGTGTGAGAATTATGTGTGTAAGAAGGGGTGTGGGAGGGTGGGAGAGACACACCTACCTTTGGCAATATTGAAATAACTCTTCCAGGGAGGATGAGAGCTCAAGCTCTCAGCGAATCCGCCTCTGACTTGCTGGGTAACTTGGGCAACCTCTCTTCCTCTCTGAGCTTTGTGTAAAATGAGGAACGAGGTTAAATTCACCTCTTCAGGCTGGTCTTGGTGATGCTCTAGGGCTCCTCAGAGAAGACTTCAGGGAGCGGGTGTCATCTGAGGAAAGGCCCACTGGTCCGGACTCCAGGCCCCACCCCCAATGACAGCAGCTCTGCTCCTATTTGCTATAATGGGCCGATTGTTGGCTTTTGTTGACAAAATGGTCCACATGCCTGGGGAAAGTTCTGAAGGATCTTTGTGGTGCTTCCAGCTAGAATACTCTAGGAGTGTACCTTTGCTCCATTAGGCACAATTCTGAGCTGTTCAATGCTGGGGCCCTTGGGCATGGTCAAGACTGAGTGGAAATACATTCTCTCTCAGCTGGCTTGGCCCAGGAATAGCGGCAGACCATTCCTGGGAGTCCAGGGGAGAACAGGGGGGTCCAGGTACCTTTCTTGTCTCAGTTTTTGATGACCTGGCAGTGCCTGCACCTATTTTTTCTTCTTACCTTTCCCCACTCACCCAGAACTTCCCAAAGGAAGCTGCTCTCATTAAAACAAGGGAGGTTGAAGACGCTAATGCCACAGCCTTGTTCGGGAGGCAGCTCAGCTCCTGGAACTGAGTGCAATCCTGGAGAAAACCAAGTGGACGTGTGGCCCCTTTCCATGGAGCAATTAGCTGGATAACTGTGCAATCGCTGCTAGACTTTATAGAGGCATAGGCTCAGATACAAAGAGACCAGTCTCTCTCTCCAAAGGGGCTGGCCACAAGCACCGTGAAGACAGCAGTACCCACTGACTCAGCAATTTCACCAGCTGGAAGTCATCCCAAGGAGATATCACAGAAAGAAAAGGTCATCTTGCATAAAGATGATCACTGTGGCATTACTCAAAATAGCCCCAAACTGGGAAACACCCAGCTATCCAGCAATAGGGGTAGTAAATTACAGAACATCAACTAGATGGAACATTATGCACCCACTAAAATCAGCCTATGTGGAAACACAGAAACAACATCAGTAACAAAATGTTAATAAAACAGAAGCAACTCAGTACACATCAGTTAGTTTCCTTCCTCTTTCCTACAAAAGGCATGACAAGGAACTGCAGGGGAATGTGCAAACATGAAGAGTTGTGTTAGTGCAGTGGTATCATGAATGACTTGTTCTCTTATTCATACAATAAATAATTATTGTTTACTATGGGCTAGGTCTGATGCTGGGTGCTGAGGATGGAGCAGTGAATGGTAATACATTTCTTGCTCTCCACTCAGAGTTTCAAATTTAAGAAGATATTTTCTTCCTAAATGTCCTTCAAAGCTGTCATAGCACCATCTTTCAATAAAAAATAGTTGATGAGACTGGGCATGGTGGCTCCCGGTTGTAATCCCAGCACACTGAAAGGCTGGGGTAGCAGGATTGCTTGAGCCCGGGAGTTTGACATCAGCCTGGGCAATGTATTGAGGCTCTGTTTCTTAAAAAAAAAAAAAAAAAAAATCAGCCAGGTGTGGTGATGTGTACCTGTAGTCCCAGCTTCTTGGGAGGCTGTGGTGGAAAGATTGCTTGTACCCAGGAGGTTGAGACTATGGTAAGCTGTATTTGCACCTCTGTACTCCAGCCTGGGCAATGGAGTAAAGACTGTGTCTCTTTAAAAAAAAAGTTGATGACAGAAATACGCAAGGAAGGGTGCACCTCTCCTTCTGGATAATGTATTTCATTCCAGATATCAAAACTATCTCCAGCTGGATTACATACATATTAGAAGAAAGTTGAATGTAAATGTGGTAGTGACATTTTGGGTTTTTAATGTCTTAGTTTCCTTAGTAGCAAAAAGAGTTTTTAAAAATCCATGTTGAAAAAGAGGGAAAAAGTTAGGACTTGTTACTAATCTCGTGGCTGAATAATTAAGTGTGCCTAATTCTGAAAGTAGCAAGCTAAATTATGCAGTGCCAAAAGTGACAACTCTTATACCTACACCATCCCGTCTACAGCGGCATGATTTTAGCTTTATAGCTAAAAAACGCTGCCAGAAAACCTAATAAAAGGAAGCAAAAATATTTCTGTTTATATCAAGCTGCCATTTGAGAAAGATTTTAAAATATGTTCTTTCCTATGTGTAAATCTGACAGCAGATGCATAATTAAAACCCCAGTGGAGAGTTTCCATTTAATCTTTTCAAAGTTAACTGATAAACATCCTTTAGGATGTGAAGTGATGGGTTAATTCTCTTTGGATTGTTTGGAATATCTTTGAGCTGGAATACTGTCTTCAAGAACATTGTTTCGTGCTAAAAGAACACAAGATGGTATCTTCAGGAGTTCATACAATCACAGGAGGTGCGGACAACATGCCAGAGGCCACACATGCATCTGTGATGAGTGATGTTTGTCTTAGATGTTTATTAATTGGGGGAGTGAATAAATGAATACATTCACATTAAAGCAAACTTGATTTCAACCCCTAGGGAATATGTCACATAGCATAAACGGGAGAAATAATAATTACCCAGGATTTCAGTTCTGTGTAAGCAATCAGTATGAATAATTTAGACTACAAAGTGGATTTTTATTTCGCTTGAGGTATTCAGATTAACTTTCTACACAGCCTGAACGGCTGCTGAATAATCACAGGCAAAATTTTCCACTGGTACTGCACTGTGTAGACACACGTGTATCTACACGATTGCAAACTGCCCAGCTGTGGATATGGGGCCCTGTTCAAACCAAATGTCAGGACAAACATTCTACTTCATCGTGCTGTTCCATGTAACCTTGAGTACACACAGCCATACCTAAACTTGTCATTACGTCTTCCACCAGGTGAAAGCCCATTCCTGTTCCTTCTTCCCCTCCTCTATACACATGTGCTCTCAAGAGTGTGTATGTGCACGTGCCCGTGCACGTGCCCACACACATACACACACTGGTGCAAAAAAGGGCAGAAAGAAAGTGACTTCTGTCCTTAGACCACAGTTTGCCAGAAGCTCTCATACTTGCTAGTGCCCCATCTCTGCCCTTTAGGCTGGCTCTTGCCTGTCTAGCTATCTTTTTTTTTTTCTTTTTTTTGAGACAGAGTCTTGCTCTGTCGCCCAGGCTGGGGTGCAGTGGCCGAATCTCAGCTCACTGCAAGCTCCGCCTCCCGGGTTTAGACCATTCTCCTGCCTCAGCCTCCCGAGTAGCTGGGACTACAGGCGCCCGCCACCTCGCCCGGCTAGTTTTTTGTATTTTTTTTTTAGTAGAGACGGGGTTTCACCGTGTTAGCCAGGATGGTCTCGATCTCCTGACCTCGTGATCCGCCCGTCTCGGCCTCCCAAAGTGCTGGGATTACAGGCTTGAGCCACCGCGCCCGGCCGCCTGTCTAGCTATCTAAGACTTGCCAGATGCTTCTAACTTGTCTGGTCTGTAACATCTGTCTTATCCTTCAAGTTTTCTCTGGACTTAATCAGTTGATGACGTGACCAATAGACCAGCAGACCAGTCCCTGCCCTGGACACACACACACACACACACACACACACACACACACACTCTTACACTCAGATAGACAGATAGACATTATTAAATACTTCAATCTCAAACAAGAACGTTCCCACCAATTATATGCATGAAATTGGTGGATATTGCACAACTTGGTTTCTGGACCTAGCTGAACCCCTCATTAACTGTGTGACCACTGACAAGTCCCCTAACCCTGTGCCACATGAGATTGGACCAAAGGTCCCCTTCTTGTTCTAATCATCTTCAGTGAGGATGGCCAAGATATGTTGCTCATAAATGCTGTGATCCAGCTGCCCATGTTGGGATATGCCTTAATCTCTGCCATGTAGCATAAGCTTTAACCTTTCAAAATACAGCCTGATACACACAATCATGTTATGGAATGAATGGAAGGAAAGATTTCCTATACTAAAGTCTAGATGAACCATATATCTGGGTCTACACAACACACACACACACACATACATATGTCCTTTTGATTAGGCAGTATAAATAACTAAACCAAATCATTTTGTTCCCCTGAATTCCACAGCCCTGTATGAACCATATACACTGTGAAACTCATCAAATAAAACGGAGTACATGCTAATTGTCCTCTTCACTGGATAAAGAAGCAGATAAAGAATTCTGACTGCCCATTTTTTGTGGACTGAGCTTTGGCTCCCTGATCTGTTGAACCCATAAAAGCATCAATAATAATAATGATGGTCTCCGAAGATTCAGGCCATTTAAGAGAACGGAACTATGTAAGCAGAAGAGAAACTGACCTGTGGAGATCTTTACTTAAACCTCATCCAAATGCATTTTGCAAAGAGAAAGCTGAAATGCCAATACGCTACTTGGGAATTCGGTGGAACTTATCTGACTGATGGAAGTGACCAATTTGAACCACTGACCCCAGAATATCCCAGCAGCGGCAATAACCAGCACTGTGTGGCTGTCTTGGCATCCCCACAGAGGGCTGTTTCAACCCAGGGCTGTACACCGGCTGGTTTGAATGTTTCCCCGCAGATTTTGGAAGCAACGTGCTGGGTCACTCGTAACATAATCACATGCTTCAGTGTAGCCCTCCTACATTGCTTGCCTACATCTGAAAACACAAATCAAGAAAGAGAATATAGTTCCTTTCCACTTGACTAAGGAACAGCCAATCCTGCCAGTAGACTAAAGGCTGGGGCATGGAACAATTTCCCAACACACTGACTTGATTTTGTGTAAATTACTGAAAGAGAAGCTTTAGAAGCTGTGGCTGGGCTCAGAATCAGTGCCTCCAAAGGGGTACCGAACGACAGATTGAGGGAGCCCATTAGAGAGGCACAGAGACCACAGGCCATTGGAATGGGGCTTTATTTGGATGGACTCATGGCCTAAAAAGGAAAAGGACACTGCCAACAGCTTTCCCTTTAGCCTGTGGGTTCCATTAGGAAGCCAGAACATGTCACTGGGAAAAAGTGTTGTGGCCACCCAATATGTGCACAGGTGCCTCCAGGTGGAAGAAAGGGAAAGGGTGTGTTTACAAGAGGAAGAGCACAAGTCAACAATGAGCTATGGATGCATGATGTCATCCTCCAGGACTAAGCATCCTTAGTACTTTTAAAGCATTTAAGAAAAAAAAAAAAAACTCTAGTTGCTATAGCAACTTGATGCAGCTCTTAAAAGGGGATTTTTGAGGGGGTCATTTTATATCTTCTATCACCATAACAACATGATATAGCTTTTTAAAGGATATTTTTATCCAATTTGTGTGTGCCTTGGACGGGGGCCATATTTGCCTTTTCTATTTAAAATAATCAGATCAAGCATGACACATGAAAAATCATTGAAGGCAAGGAAGTGCTTTCATAGACTATACATATACACTTAGAGAGACATCTCTAGCTGCTCATATGCTGCACATGGAGGCAGCCTCTCTCCCTGCCTCCAACCAGCCATCTGCTATGGCTTATCCTGGTCAGTTACAGTCCATGCCTCTGTATCTGAACTGGCATACCAAACCACTCCAGAACGTGTGTCTATGAAATCCCTCACTTCTCAAGCCCAGCAAATCCAACCCCCTCCTCCAAAACTGCACAGGAGACAGTGCCTTGGGGTGACTAGAGGTGTGACCAGCCAAGTGCCTTCTTCCATCCTGGGATTCAAAGCAGGAGTTGGGGACACACAAAGCCTTGTCAAGGTGATAAGCATGCACTTCTGCTGCACTCTATACAGGTGAGTGGGGGGGGGGCTTTTTTTCACATGACACCCAGGGAAAGTGGGGGATGGGAAAAGCGAGTGAAAGGAGAGGAAGAAAGAGGAATGAAGGGGTGGATGGAGAGCAGGGGTGGCTCCAGAATTTCTCCACAGGAGCTCAGAGGCAGCAGTCTGGCCACACAGAAAGGGGCGGGGGCTTGAAGGACTCTTTACACAGCATTCTTCATAAGGTTGAGAAAACGTAAACTGTTTATATCCAAAAAAAAAGGGAGAAGACATGATGGAAAGAATGGGGGAACTATCACACTGCTCCCAGCTACCCCTTGGTACCACTAATGGTTGGAAAAAGTGGCAAGGGAACAAAGAAACGGTCAAGAAATTGGAGAAGGGGCTGGGAGTTGGGGGAGAACACAAGGAAGGGAGGCAGAACAGCAGCTGAAGTCCTGGCCTCAGGCTAACGGGTTTTACTTTGGGGGGGCGGGTAAGGGGCGGTATAGATTGTAGGAGAAGCAGGTGGGAAGGAGATCTAGGGAAAGTGATTCTGGGGCAAGTGGTCACCCTCTCCAGGGTAAAGGAGTTAGAGGCCACTGAGGGGGAAAACACAGGGTAAAAGAAGAAAGGGGGAAGACTATGAAAAGAAATAAAAGCGCTTAGGGTGGAGAGAGAAGGGGCTTTTGAGATCATCCTGGAGAGGAAACTGAGACCCGGGGGTTGTGGGTGGAAAATAGGAAAGAACCGGTAGCCCTTGGCACGTATTCTTAGAGGAGAAAACGGAGGCTCACAGAGGTCAGGTCACGGAGCCGGTCAGTGTTGGAGCGCAGGCGGCCCGGATTCTCCCCCATTAGGCCACACTGCCAGGCAAACCACCGCGGGTGAGCACCAGAGGTGGGCTTTCCTCCGTCACTGAAAGCCGAGAGGGAGACAGAGAGAGAACGGGGTCCGGCGGAGAAGAGAGGGCGAGACAAAAGTAAGCAAAGGGACATTAGAAGGGAAGGGAGAGCCGAGGGACGCCGACCGAGCGGCCGAGCAGTGAAAAGGGCGGCAGGTGAAAGGCACAGAGAGGAAAGACGCGCGGGGGGGCGCGCCGCTCACCTATGGTTGACACCACGGTGCCCACGAAGTAGAAAGCGCCGGGGAAGTCCCAGCGCGGGCGCAGCGCGTCGGCGCGGACGCCGGCGGCCAGCGCGGCCTCGTAGTGCCGGAGGAAGGCGCGCAGCTCCGGCTCGGCCACGCCGTGCGCTGCGCTGAAGTTGCGCAGCGTGGCGCCCCAGCGCGCCCGCGCCTCCGCCTCGCCGGGGCTCTCCAGCGCGGAAAAGACTGTGGCACCCGCCACCAGGTAGAGGCCGATGAGCGCCGCCAGCAGCACGAAGCGGCCGGTGTCCTCGTTGAGGTGCGAGCGGCGGCAGCAGCAGCAGCAGCAGGAGGGGCGCGGCAGGCGGCGGCGGCTACGGCGGGGCGGGGGCCGGGGGCTGCGGGAGGACATGGTCCGGAGCTCAGCCCCGGGGCCGGGGCGGCGCTCGGGGCCCGGGCCGCGACATCCCCCCGGCGGGAGCAGGAGCGTGAGGATGGTGGCCAGGGGTCCGGGGCCGCCGCGGAGCCCCTCGCCGCCTTCCCAGAGCCCGGACGGAGGGGCGCCTCCGCCTCCTCCCCGGCACTCAGGCCACACGCGAGTCCCGTGGCCCAGCGGGTGCCCGGGCAGGGGCGCTCCTCTCCGCGCCCCGACGCCTCGCCGGCTCCCGCGGCTCCTTACCCGCCGCCCTCCGGCGCGGGGCTTCGCAGCTAGGCCCCTGCCGCCCGGTGGCCGGCGTCCGCGGGGCCCCGGGCCTCATACTCCTCTCCAGACAGGCCGCGGGCTGCGGGCGGGGTGGGCCGTGGAGCCCGCGCGCCTAGGACCGGGACTCGGCAGCAGGGCGGGGAGAGAGCCCCCGGGGGCGTCCCATGAGGCGTTCGGGCTCGGCGGCTCCTAGGTGCGGGCTCTGCTGGCAGTCCTGCTCCCGCCCCCGGGGCTGAGCTGGCGGCGTCGGCTTCGGAGCCTCGGAGCCGAGCCGAGTCCGGGAAAGCGCTCCTTTCTCAGCTCCAGCCGAAGAGCCGCCCGGCAGGGAGAGGCGGAGTCACTGGCGCCCGGGGCGGGGTGTTGGGGAGGGGTGAGTAGGGACAGGAGGGAGGGGGTGGAGAGTTGGGCTGCCACGACGCCTCCCGGTGGCTCCGGCGGCACTAATGCGGGGCACCGGAGCAGGTGTCCGACTGCGGTGCGAGCTACCACCTCGCCGGGGAACCTCGTCTTGCTCCTCTCTGCGCTTCGCCTCTGGAATCCCTCCCTTATCTCATGCCGCGGTGAAACTTTGCTCAACTTGGTGGTGCTCTGAGGTCTCCAGGGCTGGAGGCTGCGCGACGCGGATCGCCGACACTGGGTTCTCGGGCGTTAGTCCGAAGTTTAAGTTACCTTCGTTCACTCCTTTGCCCTGGATCGAACCGCAGCGCCAGGACGCAGCGGGTTCCATTAGGAAATGGGGAATCGGGGAGAGGCGGTCGCTGGGCTCCGGGCGACCCGGGAACGAGGGCTTTTGCTCCCCCTCCCGACCGAGCGGCGGCCGGCGTCAGCACCGCGGACAGCGCATCGGTGCCGCAGCCGCGGGCGGGCGCCGCTAGGGCTGCAGGGGTCCGAGGCGCGGGCAAGGCTGCTCACCCCGCTGCGCTGTGCACCCCAAACCCTCCCTGTTTTCCTTTTTACCTCCTGCGTGTACCCCCCCACCCACCAACCGAGGCAGGTGCGGTCGCTGAAGCAGGCTGCTGACAGGGCGGGGACGCTGCGGAAGAGAGACGGGGGAGGAGTCAAGCGCGGGTGGGGGACCAAGGTGCCACCGGGAAAAAGAGCCCAGGCCCGGCGGACTGCTGGGCTCCTTTCGCCACCCCAGCTCACCGACCCCTCTAGCCCGGGGCGGGGAATAAGACCCTGGCTGCAGCAGAGAGCAGAGAAATAGAGGAGATGTAGGGGAAGCTCACTAGCAGCTCCCCTGAGGCCGGCGCGGGGAACGGTGTGCTATGGAACGCCCCGGGCAAATGGTTGCCCTCCTATGCCCCACCGCGGCAGAAAAAGACGACGGATGCCCCGCGCGGCTGCGGGTGCTTCTCTGCTGGACACAAGCCGGCTTTGCCGGTGCCACAAAAGTTCTGGCGAGGAACACCCTCAGTACAGGCGGAAAATCATCCTCTTCGGGCAGCCGGTTCCTTCCCTGTCCTCCCCCTTACTATGGACTGCGGGAAGCAAGACCCTGGTGATGATGTGATGGCAGCAAATAATAATAATAATGATGACTATACTTAGATATCCCAGGTGGGTGAGCGGTGGCAAAAAGTAGATCCCTGCCCCCTGGCCCCCCACCCATTTCCAGTTAGGGGCTAAGGTCAACCAAAAGTGGTGGCAGCAGCGTCAATTACGGGTCATAGTACTAAAAGTGTTCCCTCCACTACTCACTGAGCATTTCACGCCTTTGAAACTGGGGCCGGTCGCAGAATGAGAAGTGGGCTGCAGACAGGAGAGCTGTGAAAGCTGAAAGACATCTGACTTGGGATGTTGATTGTCCCAAACCAGGGTGCTCTGGAGATTTGGTTCTTCCCAGATAATGCTGCCTCAGTATATAGATGGAGCCAAGTACACTTCCCTCTGTGTTAGGGACAGATGGGTAGAAACTCCACCACCACCATGTCAGAACCAGGCTTCCTGGCACTGGATGGCATGTGGCTAGTTTTGCAGGGCTCTCCTTAGAATGGGGCTAGGGTGTCTGTGTGTGAGAGGGAGAGTATCTTATCCACCAAGAAAGCTGAACCTCCCTTTTTTCTGGAGCACTGTAGAAGGTGTATACAAACACAAATTTTTGTTATTGCAGACTATTGTTATTATTGCCAAAACAGTAAACTCTTTCTCCAAGGCTTTGGCTCCCCTGGACTCTCCACAGATGCTGCCCTAGGCCCTGTTCCCCCAGTACCTCCACTCTTACAGCTTCAGCACACAGTGAGGACGGCCCTGTCATGGACCTTTGGGGCTGGATTCCACTTGGCTGGTCAGCTCTTGACAGAAGCCCTGAGAAGTGTCATTCTAGGAGTTGCCCTGGAGACTCCAGATGTAACTGAAGGGCATTGCCAGGCCTCTCAGAGGCTATCTTTGCTCAGACTCCCCAAGCAAACACAGGGTACTTCGCTGCAGTGTTCTCTGCTTCTGGGACCAGTTCCTTGCCCAGTTGGCAGAAGGCCTGTCTTGTCCTCCAACTTGCTATTCTAGCTTGATTAGCAGCAAATCTCTGGCATCAATCTCGGCTCCGAATGACCTAATCAATTTATGTAATAGGGAAATGATGAGTTCCCTGCACATACGCACGGGGTTTTTAGGGAACCAGCCCCGTGATGAATGCGGCTTTTGCCCACTAAATCAATATTTAAGCTACTCACTTCCAGCTGGCTATGCTCAGAGCCTTTACCTCAGTCCTGAATTGCTGCAATAGACTCCTAAGGAGGAGGGCTTGCTTCGTGTCTCCCCATTTAGGTACATCCTGCCTGCACCTGCCAGTCATTGCTGTAATCATGCCCATCTGATCTGATCATGTGATTGACGTATTTAAACCATAGTCTCCAATGGCTCCCCTAAAGCTATAAAAATGTAGGGTTTTTTTTTTTTTTTTTTTTTTTTTTTTTTTTTTTTTTTTTGAGGCGGAGTCTCCCTCTGTCGCCCAGGTTGGAGTGCAGTGGCTCGATCTCGGCTCACTGCAAGCTCCGCCTCCCGGGTTCACGTCATTCTCCTGCCTCAGCCTCCCGAGTAGCTGGGACTACAGGTGCCCGCCACCGCGCCCGGCTAATTTTTTATACTTTTAGTAGAGACGGGGTTTTTCACCGTGTTAGCCAGGATTGTCTCGATCTCCTGACCTTGTGATCCGCCCGCCTCGGCCTCCCAAAGTGCTGGGATTACAGGCGTGAGCCACAGCGCCCGGCCTAAAAATGTAGTTTTTAAACCCTTGAGGCTGCCATTCAAAGACCTTGATGAGGTGATTCCTAACAAATCATTCCAGCCTCATCTACTACCTTTTACTTATTCCCCAAGTGCTCTATATCCAGCCCAATCACCAGGCCTTTACTTGTGCTGTGGCCCCTACTGCAGCACTAACTTCTCTCTTCTCCTCTCCAGCTCTTTAAAAAAAAAAACAGCTCAACTCAGGTTAGACATTTTTTCCAGAAAGTTTTCCCTTTGTAGGATATTTTGAGCCAATGATTTTGATGCCATCTTTTCAACTCTATGGTTATTGAATCTGCTATGCATGCAAAAATTTCAGAGAAGACATGCAAACAAGTACAGCCTCTCTTTTTCTTTTCTGTCTCTGTGTCTTTCTGCCATATGTATATATATGTATATATATATACACACACACACAAGCACAATATAGGACTGTTAGCCAAGAAAATTAGGTAAAGTCAAATGGAACCAATTGGCAACTCCACTCCTAGGTATATACCCAAGGAGATAAACAAAAATGTACCTTCACAAAAACTTGTACATGAATATTCATAGCAGCACCATTCATAATAGCCAAAAAGTAGAAAGTGGTGAACCTATAAGTCCATTATCTGATTAATAATAAATAAAATGTAGTATATTTATACAATGACATATTTGACAATAAGAAGGAATGAAGTACTAATATATACTACAATGTGCATAAATCTTGAAAATATACTAAGTGAAAGAAACCAGTCACAAAGGACCACATATTGTACGATTCCGTTTGTATAAAATGTCCAGAGTAGACAAATCTATAAAGACAAAACAACTTAGTGGTTGCTTAGGGGTGGGAGTTCAGGAGAATGGGAGTGTCTGCTAATGGGGATGGGGTTTCTTTTGGAAGTGATAAAAATGTTCTAAAGTTAATTGTGGTGATGATTGGACAGCTCTGTAAATACACTAAAAAGCATTAAATTGTACACTTTAAATGAATGAATTGTATGATATGTGAGTTACATCTCAGTAAAGCTGTTAAAAAACAAATACAATGGGCTGGGCGTGGTGGCTCACACCTGTAATCCCAGCACTTTGGGAGGCTGAGGCAGGTGGATCATGAGATCAGGAAAGTGAGACCATCCTGGCTAATACGGTGAAACCCTGTCTCTACTAAAAATACAAAAAAATTAGCTGGGTGTGGTGGCAGGCACCTGTAATCCCAGCTACTTGGGAGGCTGAGGCAGAGGAATCGCTTGAACCCGGGAGTCAGAGGTTGTCGTGAGCTGAGATGGCGCCACTGCACCATTGTACTCTAGCTTGGGTGACAGAGCAAGACTCCGTCTAAAAACAAACAAAAATATGAATTAAGATAATCTTTATCCAAAAAAATGGAAATAGAAATTTATCCCAAGGAAAATAATTTCTTTTAGAAGTGAGAAAATTTAAAACAGTTTAGTTGTGTTACAGAGAAAATTATGAAATTAAATTTGAATAAAGGAGTTTGCTCCAAAATACTTTCTCTTAAAAATTAATCTGTGGTGGTAAAATTTTGGTGACAAGTTTTGCATTTCAAGTAGTAGCAGATCCAAAATATTCTGGTTGCCTTCAAACCTCTTTGATCTTCTTGTTCTCAGAATTCCTGTAGTACTCATTGTCTGCATTACTTATTGACAATTAGCTGTCCAACGGATACTTTTTTTTTTTTTTAGTATGGAGAAGATGGTTATCTCTATCCCGCGAAGGGTCAGTTGAATTGCCTTCTTAGTAGTATAGATACAATAGCCCTCCTCCCCCCATTCTCCTGGAATTAAGTTTTTATAAAACCTTTTATGTTTTAAGTCATTTGACAAATGTTTCCTCACACCATGTTTCACGGAGCTGGTAGCTGGGAAGAAGTGAACCAGTTTTACCCAGGGCCTTCCAGAATGGAAGAGAAAGACATCTGATTTGTCTTCCGTGAATTTAAGGTCAAGGAGTCTTGTTGAGGAAAGCATGGGGAGAGTCTGGTCACAGCCCAGGAGCTGGAAGAAAGGCCCCTTGAAATAAAATTATTCTGGGGAAGCAGGAGTCTGACTGGAGGCTTAGACAAGGGTCTACGTGTTTTGGTGACACAGGATGTAACTGATACTGGATGCCCTGTAGTTCAATCTCCCTAAAACTGTGTGGGATTTGAAGACAAGTGTTGACTCTGGACTTGTGACCTGAGAAGACAGTAGCCTTGGCGCCTGAAGTGGTTCCTTATGATGAAGTGCATCTTGAGTGGTGATAGGCAAGACATGTCTCAAATGTGCAGCAGCACTTAACCATAACATTTGTAATAGCACTTACAATACTGTCCTCCTTTTCTTTCCATTGGCATTTGGAGGACAGGGCTCCTGTTGGACTGGAAAAAAACGTGGGTAACATGCCTCTGTTTTCATATTGTTCTTGTGTTTAGATGTTCTATCCATTATTGAAGGTGAAATATTGAGGTCTGCAACTACAAGAGTAAAACTCTCTAGTTCTCCCTTCAATTATGTCAGTGCTGCTGTCATATATTTCGAGGCTCTGTTGCTTGCTGTATATACGTTACAATTGTTATAGCTTCTTGATAGATTTACCCTTTTGTTAATAGAGATGGTGTCTGATTTACAATGGTTTGACTTACAACTTTTTGACTTTACGATGGTGTAAAACCATTGCACTTTTCACTTAATGTGTAGTACTCAATGAATTACATAAGATATTCAACACTTTATTATAAAATAAGCTTTGTGTTAGACTATTTTGCCCAATTGTAAGCTAATATACATTTTAGACTTAGGATATTTTCAACTAATGGTGGAAATAGAAAAGAATTTATCCCAAGGAAAGTAATTTCTTTAAAATAAAAAAATGGGAAAATTGGAAACAATTTAACTGTGCTATAGAGAAAATAATGAAATTAAATTTGGATGTAACCCTATCATAATTTGAGGAGCATCTGTATATGATATCCTTTTTTTTCCCTCTTATAATAAATTTTCTTTTTGAGACAGGGTCTCACTGTGTTATCCAGGCAGAAGTGCAGTGGCACAATTATAGCTCACTGCAACCTAAAACTCCTGGGCTCAAGCAATCCTCCCACCTCACCCTCCCAAGAAGCTGGGACTACAGACATGCACCACCATGCCTGGCTAATTTTCTTATTTTTTGTAGAGATAGGGTCTCACTATGTTGTGCAGGCTTGGTCTCTCAAAGTGCTAGGATTACAAGCATGATCCGCTGCAACTGGCCTACAACAATTTTTGACTTACAGTCCGTTTTTTCTAATATTAGTATAGCCACCCAGGTCTCTTTTGGTTACTGTTTGCGTGGAATATCTTTTTCCATTCTTTCGTTTTCAACCTATTTGTCCTTAGATCTTAAGTTAGTTTCTTGTAAACAGCATATAGTTGTGTCATGAGACTGTCTTATAACTCAACTTGTTAAAAATTTGTGATTGTTCAGCTGTTTTCTGGTTATTTCCAAATAACTGTTGAACAGATATTTATTGAGAACCTACCAGGTATAAAGCAGTGTACTATAATCTGTGTGTGTGTGTGTGTGTGTGTGTGTGATGAACCTTACTCTCCCTGCAAGAGCTTAGAGTCTGGCTGAGGTGATAAGATGCACATGTATGAAGCAATAAGGACTATGACATAGCAGATACAGTTAGGAGCTGACTGTGTGGTACTGGTCACAGGAGGTCAGAGAAGGGAGCCTGTAACAAGGGCTGCAGGAGTCAGAGGAAGCTTTGGATATCAGGAAGAATGGGGGCAAGGCCTAAAGGATGGGTAAGGTTTGGATTGACTGAAAGGGAGGGAACACCCCAACCAGGAGTATTGACCTGGGTGCATGTATAGAAGCCAGAAAAAACATATTGCATTCAAGGAACTATGGTGGGCTAATGTTGAGTATGGGTGAGAGGAGAGGGAAGAGTCTCTTTCTCATAATCCAGGACCTCCATTGGTGGCCTCTCAGCCTCTCAGTACAACTTTAGGGCATAGACTAACTGATCCTGTGAATCTCAAAGGTGAGTTTTTCCTTCTAAAATGAAAGCCAGATATATAATGTATGTGGACTCTAGCTTAATGAAGCCAATTTTATGGCAAACTTTGTTTCCCCACAAACATGGCCACATTGAAAGGCATAAGCTATGTCTGCAGGGGAAAAGGAAAACAAATTAGGAACATATTGGGTGCAAAGTTGGGGGATCTGGTATTAAAACCTCCCTGGACTCAGTTGCCACATCTGTCTTTGTAAAGAATGCACTATGTCATCTTTAAGTCACCATAATATTTGAAGATTAATGAAGCCACCAATTGCTGCCTGTTGTCAGGGAGTTTGGAAATGAAGACAAGAATCCCAGAGTGAAGAGGAGCCTTAAAGCTTTGAGGGCAACTCCTTATTTCCTAATCCTCTTGTCCAAAAAGTTGTGGGTTCCTTGTCTGAATGTCTCTATGGAGCCCTGTCTTCTAAAGCTGAATCACTCTTTATTAAGAAGTGATTTTTAAAAAATGATTTTTAAATATCTATTTCAACTCTTTCTTATTTTAAAATCTAATCCAGATTTTTTTGTTCTCTAGGTAAGGCTATACAGGTATTGATTTTTGTCTCAAATGGATTTTGATATAACTTTTTAAGACTGTATAAGTAATGCATAATTAAATTCTGATATGACTTTTAAAAACTATATAAAGTAATGCATAATTAAATTCTGATATGACTTTTAAAAACTGTATAAAGTAATGCCTAATTAACTTAGAATAATTGGAAAATTCACGAAAGCTAAAAATAAGAAAATAAAAATTACCCCAATTCTATCATATTATGCAGAGAAAATTACTGTTATCAGTCATTTTAATGATCTTACTGCCTGGTCGGCTGGCTCTATCTGTCTATCTATCTACATATACATACACATATTTGATTTTAGTAAAGTTATAGGATATTTTACATACTACTTTAAACTTACTTTTTTATTTAACATCATGTATCTTTCAAGACATCTTTTGATTTAAACCTACTATGTGCCAAGTACTGTTCAAGGTACCTGAGACTGTTCAATAAACATGGAATTTATATTACTTTCATGTCAATAAATACATGTGAAATATCATTTGTTGGCATAGTGTACTCTAAAATAAAGTTTTAGCTGAATTTCACATTGGTAGGTATTGCTGGATTCTTAAGATTTCCTATTCTTCCCTCTTCTGTCTTTAGTTCATCACTCTTTTTTTCCCCCTATTAAAATATCAGCAAGTGTTTGAGTTTGGCTTCTCAATGAGACTTCTAGTTCCCACTCAATTATCTGTTCAACCTCTTTTTTTAGTAATAGAACACCCATTTTATTTGAGATGTCACTGTGACCAGTTACAAGACCCTATTTTCCATTCTCCTTTATAAGGTGAGACTGTATTTTTAAATTCTAGCAAAATATTATGTGGGACTTCCAGGAAGGCTGCATAAAAGAAAGCTAATTCCACAGGAAGGGGGGCCTTTTTGCCCTTCCACCATCTCCCCTTCCTCAGTCGTGCTTCCTGGAATATAGATGTGATGACTGGAACTCCAGCTGCCTTGAATCATGAGGTGACTTTGAGGATGGAAGCCACAGTGTGGAGGAACAAGTTCCTGCTTGAATGAGTCTGAGATTGGAATTTAGACCTTCAAATGTGGTGAGACCATCAACAGGCCTGACCTTCATTTGCTTCAATTTTTTTGTCTCATTTCCCAATCTCCCCTCTTCTCTCAGGTATTTGTACCTTGTGTTCTCATCATGATTGACTTTCCTGTGGGATTTTTCCTTCCACTTGGTTCCTCTATATTCTTGCAGTTGGGAGAGATGAAATATGAATAACTTTCTAATCCAAAACCAATAGGCTGTCAGAACCAAGAGCGAAAACAAAGCAAGGGAGGAAGGCTTAGGAGAAAGATACTGGAGGGTTGCCATAGCTAATATTTCATCATTTGAATGAGTCAGGAATCTACGAATATTGAACTGATCTTTTCAGAGAGTTAGAGCATTTGTTTTAGCTAGGCAACTCTAAAAAGGGGATAAGACCCAGAGGAGGAAAGAATGGAAGGTGGCATTGGAAGTAGATAGATTATGGAAGCAATGATTTTTATAATGAAACCATTCTCATTTATTAACTTGTCTGTGGGTTGTGAAACATGCAAAGGTGAGATTTGTTCATTAGACATTAATTAAAACTGCAATGCTGAAAATGGATCACAGCATAGAACATGATGTTTGATGTAAAGAAATGCGTAGCAAACTGAGGGTGACTGTTTTACTTGGTAATAGCCCAGAAATGAGCATTGGTGAGTGGGGATATTGGAGGAGGGGTGTGTAGTAGGGGATAATGTCTGGAGGGGTAGCATTGGTGGAATTAGGTGTGGGGATGGGGTGGGGAAAAGAGTCTTGGGGATGGCTTTCCAGGTATTACATGGGTCAATAGGGCTTCTACAGGGAGGAATGTTTCTTGTGAATAGAAGGTCTTCTTTATAGTTGAGCACATGAATGTGGTCAGTCAGCTTCCCTTTTTCTCCCTCCCTCCCTTCCTTCCTCCTATATAACAATTTATTTATTTATTTATTTATTTATTTATTTATTTTTCGAGATGGAGTCTCGCTTTGTTGCCCAGGCTGGAGTGCAGTGGTGTGATCTCGGCTCACTGCAAGCTCTGCCTCCCGGGTTCACGTCATTCTCCTGCCTCAGCCTCCCAAGTAACTGGGACTATAGGCACCTGCCACCATGCCTGGCTAATTTTTTGTATGTTTTAGTAGAGACAGGGTTTCACCATGTTAGCCAGGATGGTCTCGATCTCCTGACCTTGTGATCTGCCCACGTTGACTTTTAAACCTCTATTCTGTGCCAGGCACTGTGCTATTAAGGATCCTAACTCATTTAAAATTGCCTTTATATTAATGACTGGGTAGGAGGGAGAGTGGGAGTACCATTAGGGGCTGTTGGAATAGCAGATAAGGAAGCTAAGGCCCTGAAGGGAAGTCAGAGGCACTCACTTAGTAGTGCATTTGCAGTCTCCATCAACCCAACAATCCCCTGGGCTGGCTGGCCTTGAAGTGGATGGTATTCTAGCTCCTTATAGTATTGGACCCTCCTGCATGCAAGTTCCTTGGGGCTCTTATTGAATATGCAGGCCTTTCTGTTCAGAATGTTCAGCCTTATAGTAGAATTCAGAGCCTTATAGTAGAACAGTTGGAGGAGAATTGTCAGATGGAGATGGAGAATGAAAGGGGAGACAGAAGACAAAAGCTGGAGAAGAGAACAGCTCAAGAGAGGTTTGTTGCAAAGTTCAAATCTTTCCATGCATATTGAGCAGGAGGAAAAGTGCTAAATAAATGCATTCTCAAACATTGATTACAATCTGCGTGCGGTTGTCTCATTGTATGAGCCCTCATTATGTTATACTTAAAAAGCATGATATACTGTAATCTGAAGGTAATAAGTTAGCCAAAGCACTTGCAGGATTCATGCTGGGATAGGCTATAGCCATCCTTGGCATTCTTCATAAGCAGATTTTATCAGGAGAAAACCTCAGGCTATGGTGGAGGAGGCCCCACCGAGTGAAAACGCCAGGATTTGAATGACTCTCTCCTCTCTTCCCAATTCTCTTAACAGAAGCTACATCACAAAGGGCTCCAGGCTCATTGGCAGGATTCCAGTTTGGTTTGCTAATTTCTTTCTCCATCAAGTATTATGGAACACCAATTAAATGCCAGATATGTGGCTAGGTGCTGGATACAAGAGCCAAAATTGACTCTTGTATCTGCCTTCATTGAGCTTCAGGATCAAAAGTTACACAAGTCAATGAAAAATGACCATGGTGACAATGGCTATGAAGAACTATGTTGTTTCAGGAGATGCATATAGGGATATTTGACCTAGGCAGGGCTGAGACAGGTAGGCATTGACCAGGAAGAGAGTGAGTGAATGACAGAGGGCAGCTGTGCAGCTTGGAATGGCATGCCAAGTCTGTTGGCAGAAGGAGAGAACTGTGGAAGACCACTGTGAGGGCATTTTGCACTGGGCAGAGGCCTGATCCTACAGGGCTTTGGAAGCCCTGTTACTGGAAAGTGATCCCAATCCAGATCCCAAGAGAGGGTTCTTGGATCTCGTGCAAGAAAGAATTCAGAGCGAGTTCATAGACTAAAGTGAAAGTAAGTTTATTAAGAAAGTAAAGGAATAAAGAATGGCTACTCCATAGACAGAGCAGCCCTGGGGGCTGCTGGTTGCCCATTTTTATGGTTATTTCTTGATTGTATGCTATCCCTTTTAGACCATATAGGGTAACTTCCTGATGTTGCCATGGCATTTGTAAACTGTGAGGGCATTGGTGGGAACGTAGCATTGAGGACAACCAGAGGTCACTGTTGTCGCCATCTTGGTTTTGGTGAGTTTTAGCCAGCTTCTTTACTGCAAGCTGTTTTACCAGCAAGGTCATTATGACCTGTATCTTGTGCCGATCTCCTACCTCAACCTGTGACTTAGAATGCCTAACTGTCTGGGAATGTAGCCCACTAGGATTCAGCCTCATTTTATGCAGCTCCTATTCAAGATGGAGTTTCTCTGGTTGCAACACCTCTGACAGCCCCATAAGAATTCCTAAGAAAAAGGGGAAGCTGCGGTGTTCTAAGCAGAGGGTGATGGACTCACCAGCTACTTCTGCCTCACCCAAGGTCTCATTGTACATCAAGAGAAGCCTGTTCAGAGCCCTGACTCTCTCTCTCTTGCGCTTGCCCCATCTAGGGATGCCCAACTGCCGTTTGTCATGTGCGTCGTTGTGAAGAGACCACCAAACAGGCTTTGTGTGACCAATAAAGCTTTTTAATCACCTGGGTGCAAGCGGGCTGAGTCCGAAAAGAGAGTCAGCAAAAGGTAGTGGGATTATCATTAGTTCTTATAGGTTTGGGATAGGGGTGGAGTTGGGAGCAATGTTTTGCTGGCAGGGGGTGGATCTTACAAAGTACATTCTTAAGGGCCAGGAGAATATTACAAAGTACCTTCTTCAGGGCGGGGGAATATCACAAAGCACATTATCGCAAGGGTTGGGGAGGACATTACAAAGTACCTTCTTAAGGGTGGGGAGGGTGTATTGTCAAAAAGTCAATAGATCAGTTAGGGTGGGGCAGGAACAAATCACAAAGGTGGAATGTCATCAGTTAAGGAAGGAACTGAGTATTTTCACTTCTTTTGTGGATCTTCAGTTGCTTCAGGCCATCTGGATGTATACATGCAGGTCACAGGGTATATGATGACTTAGCTTGGGCTCAGAGGCCTGACATCCCTGTCTTTTTATATTAATAAGAAAAACAAAACAAAATAGTGGTGAAGTGTTGGGGCGGCAAAAATTGTTGGGAGTGGTATGGAGAGATAATGGGTGATGTTTCTCAGGGCTGCTTCAAGTGGGATTGGGGTGACGTGGGAACCTAGAATGGGAGAGATCAAACTGAAGAAATATTTTGGGGTAAGGCGTGATATTGTGGGGTTGTTAGAAGGAGCATATGTCGTATAGAATGATTGGTGATGGCCTGGATGCGGTTTTGTATGAATTGAGAAACTAAACAGAAGACACAAGGTCCAAATAAAAGAAGAAGAAAAATAGGTATTAAAGGGCTAAGAGGGGAGTACCCAGGACATCCAATTAGAGAGTGTCCAAGGGGGTTCAGCATAATTATTTGCTTGGTTGGCAAGTTTTTGGGCTCTATCCTTGAGTTTTTTTATGTTGTTATACACCAGGGCAGATTGATTTAGGTAAAAACAACACTCTTCATTTAAAAATATACAGAGTCCTCCTTTTTCAGCAGTGAGTAAATTGAGGCCTTAGCAGTTCTGGAGGACAACTGCAGCTAAAGAGTCAATCTGGGCTTGGAGGACAGATAAAGTTTGTAACATATCTGTAATGCTAGCGGAGAAGTCATTAGAGAGGCTGTGGAATGTTGTGACAGAGGTTGATATGCCTGCTATTCCAATTCCAAGTGCAATAGTAGAGGCAGAAAGTCCTAGACCCACAAGTATAGGGATTAGTGGGATGACTCTTTTTTGTTGTGTTGGTGTCATGAGGGGGTCAAGCAGTTGTTCATTCCCATCTGCAAACTGGATTTTGGTGGTAAGGAAGACTAGAGTACATGTGCCCATCTAGTTGGCAGGTAGGCACGTGTAGGTGGAAGAGCCACATAAAAAGAAGAGACCTTGTGTCAGGCAGAACTGGAAAGGTAAAGTGCAAAGGTGAGAGGGTGTACTGAAAGAGGAGTCCTGCACCCAAAATCCTAGAGCTCCAGCAAGGGCAGCAGCCGGCAGAGGTTGTAATGGGGATGGATGGTGCAACTGCGTAGAGGGAGAGATTTGTTTTTCATGATGTATGAGAAAGTGCACAGTATCTACGAGTAAGCTTTCACTGCTATTCATGGGGCTGGGTATAAGCAAGCAAGAGGAAGGGCTAGGAGGAGATTCAGACGAGGAGGGGGAGGGTAGCCAAGGATGGAGTGAGATGCAGGGTAGGTGTCTTCCTTAATAGTAGTGACTGCCAATGTTTTTTAGTTTGTCAATAATGATAGAGGGCTTATCAGTAATGCGAAATTAGAATGCTCCCATCTGTTTGGTAATGTGTGTGTCTGGGTTCTGGAGATAAAGAGAAAAGGAACGTTTGGACGGTAGAAGGTTGCCTAAGGGGATTCCACAGGCTGTTGTTGGGAGATGGATAGAGGAGCAGCAGCAGGGATAGTTGTTTGCGTGGTTAGAGGTCCAATATGGGAGGAGGGTGGAATTGACATAAGGAGAAAGGTGCCGTAAGTAGATGCGGAGAAGTGTGGCAGCTTCTTGGTGCGAAATGTCTGGGGAGTTCTCACCAAATCTGTCTAGAAAGTAAAGAAATTCCTCAGGTGGGTAAAGATGAGGGCTATTAAAGGAGGTTTGGAGGTGCAGGAAGACAGGAGAGGTAGCCCAGTCGGCCTGTAGAGCGGGGACAGCTGCATAAGAGCAGGAAGAAAGGGAAACTCTTAGCCAACAATTCTTTACTAGAGAAGGATTGGAGGCAGTGAGGAGAGAGTGGGTGAGATTGATAGTATGCTAGAGGTAACTAGGGAGAGGTAGAGAGTGACTGGAGAATGGGGGCAAGGATAAGAGTGAGTAGAAAAGTAAAAAAAAAAGGACTTCATCAGGATAGAAGAATTGGAGTGTACCTTGCCACTGAAGATCTTCTATCCACTTCAAGAGAGACTTAGGGGTAGCGGTTTGAGGTAAAACCAGGAGATACCAGTTATGATGGTTTGGAGGAAAAGTGTGGCATTTACGAATAGTTGAGAATGGTGAAAAGGAGTATGACTAGACAGAAGCTAGTAGGGATGACAAGTTTTTGGGGCACAGTCCAAGTAGTGGGGGTGACTGCATAAAGCCCTGTTGCAAAAAGTAGGGTAAAGACGAATAGACTTAATAGAATGAAAGGATGTATTCGGCTCATAAGGGTTATTACTGCTCTTCAGAAATGCGAGTGAGTTTAAGGGAAGTACGGGAGAGTACTTGCGACTTCCAGGAGGAAGAAGAAAGATCAGGCTGGCTGTCAGATGGGCACAGCTTTATTCTGGAATGGTGAACCCAATGGGGAGGGTCCTGTAGGAAGACAGCAGTTGGGGTACTATAAATGTCTAAGTAGGGTCCAGTCTATTGAGGTTGTAGAGTTTGAGGGGTCAGATTCTTAACAAGAACTGATTGTCCAGCTAGGGTGTCTTCATATGGCTGGGAATCTGGAGTAGATTAGCAGCCTGGCGAATTTCCTGTCTAGCCTGCTGGATGACTGGAAGATAGTTGCCTAGAGGGCTGGTGTCTGGGATGAGGTTGGGGCCAAGCAAGAAAGTGTGTCCCTATAAAAGTTCAAATGGACTGTACCCTGTAGCATCTTGAGAACAGGCTCTAATTTTGAGAAGGGCAAGAGGTAAAAGGTCCAGTCCTTTTTAAATTGGAGGCTGAGCTTGGTGAGGTGTGTCTTTAAAAGACCATTAGTCCATTCTACCTTTCCTGAAGATTGAGGACGGTAAGGGGTATGAAGGTTCCACTGAATACCAAGAGCCTGAGAAACTGCTTGGGTGATTTGACTAATAAAGGCCTGTCCATTATTAGAATGTATGGAGGTGGGAAGTCCAAACTGAGGAATTATGTCTGACAGAAGGGAAGAAATGACCATGGTGGCCTTCTTAGACCCTGTGGGAAAGGCCTCTACCTATCCAGTGAAAGTGTCTACCCAGACCAAGAGGTATTTTAGTTTCCTGACTCAAGGCATGTGAGTAAAGTCAATTTGCCAGTCATGGGCAGGGGCAAATCCCTGAGCTTGATGTGTAGGGAAGGTGTAGAGAGGGGGAGGCACTGAACAATCCCTGAGGAGTACTAGAATAGCAGATGGAACACTGAGAAGTGATTTCCTTGAGATAGATTTCCACGAAAGAAAGGAAATGAGAGGTTCTAAGAGGTGGGCTAGCGGCTTGTAACCTACATGGAAGAGGTTATGAAATGATGACAGAATAGAATGGGCCTGTGAGACTGGAAGGAGATATTTTCCTTGGTCCAAGAACCATTTGCCTTGTGTGGGAAGAGACTGACAGATGGAAGTTTCTGTGGAGAGTAGGTGGGAGTGACCAATGAGGAGAAAAACTGGCCGTGAGGGACAGAAGTTGGAACACTAGCTGCTTCTTTAGCTACCTTACCAGCATAAGCATTGCCCTGAGCAATGGGATCTGATGCCTTTTGATGGCCCTTGCAGTGAAAGACTCCAGCTTCCTGTGGAAGTAAAGTGGCCTTGAGAAGAGTTTTTATTAAAGAGGCATTAATGATGGAGGACACTTGTGTAGTGAGGAAACCTCTTTCAGCCCATATAACAGCATGGTGATACAGGATATGGAAGGCATATTTAGAGTCAGTATAAATATTGACGCATAGTCCCTTTGCAAGAGTGAGGGCCTGAGTTAAAGCAATGAATTCGGCTTGCTGAGAGGTAGTGGATGGGGGTAGAGCAGTAGCCTCAATGATAGATGTGGAAGATACTATAGCATAGCCTGCCTTTGCTGGTGAGTGGCGATTAGGCCTGGTGGAACTGCCATCAATAAACCAAGTGTGATCAGGGTGAGGAACAGGAAAGAAGGAAATATGGGGAAGTGGAGTGAATGTAAGGTGGGTCCGAGAGATACAGTGATGGGGGTCAGATGTGGTACCCGGAATAATGTGTGAGGCCGGATTGAAGTCTGGGTCAGGAACAATGATAATTGTGGGAGACTCAACAAAGTGAGTATGCTGAAGGAGCCAGGCAGCAGAAACTATATGTGTCAGGTATGAGGAAGAAAATAGATTTTGGAAGTTATGAGAACTGTAGAGAGTGAGTTGAGCATGGTTTGTGATTTTGAGGGCCTCTAAAAGTATTAGGGTGGCAGCTGCATGGAGACATGATGGCCAGCCTAAAACAGTAAGGTCAAGTTGTTTGGATGAAAGGCTACAGGGTGCAGTCCCAGTCCTTGTGTAAGAATCCCAACTGCACAGCCCTGCACTTTGGTTGTGTGTAATGAAAACGGTTGGGATGAGTCAGGGAGAGCTAGTGTGGGAGCAGTACCTAAAGCTGTCTTCAAGGAGCAGAAAGAAGAGTGGGAAAAGGATTTAGGATCTATGGGGTCAACTAGGTTTCCCTTTGTGAGTTTATATAATGGTTTTGTTAGGATGGCAAAACCAGGTATCCAAAGGTGAAAGTATCCAACCATGCCCAGGAAGGAAAGGAGTTGTTGTTTTTTTTGAAGGGGTTGGGGTTTGAGAGATCAGCTGGACATGATTGGCAGGGAGAGCATGTGTGTTTTCATGAAGAATTATGCTGAGGTGAGTAACGGATGGAGAAGAAATTTGAGCTTTGGAGGGGGATACCTGATGTCCCTTGGAGAATAAATGTTGAAGGAGCAGGAGGGTGTCTTGTTGAGAAGATTCAAAGGAGGGGCTACAAAGTAGAAGGTCATCAATATATTGAATAAGGTGAGAAGCAGAGGGGTGAAAAGAAAGTAAATCATGAGAAAGAGCTTGGTTAAAGTAATGAGGACTGTCCCTGAAGCCTTGTGGCAGTACAGCCCAGGTAAGCTGCTGGAACTGATGGGTGTTAGGGTCAGTCCAGGTAAAAGCAAAGAGAGGTTGGGATGAGGGGTGCAGGGGAATAGTGAAAAAAGCATCTTTAAGATCAAGAACGGAATAGTGAGTTGTGGAGAAAGGTATTGAGGAAAGAGTGTATGGGTTGGGCACCACAAGGTGGATAGGCAAAATAATTTGGTTGATAAGATGCAGATCCTGAACTAACCTGTAAGACTTGTCTGATTTTTGGACAGGTAAAATGGGGGAATTGTAAGGAAAGTTTATAGGCTTTAGAAGCCCATGCTATAGCAGGCAAATGATAACAGGCTTCAATCCCCTTAAAGCCTGTTCTGGGATGGGATGCTGGCATTGAGCAGGGTAAGGGTGATTAGGTTTTAATGGGATAATGGGCGTGTGATTGGTTGCCAGGGAGGGAGTAGAGGTGTCCCATACTTGTGGGTTAAGCTAGGGGGATACAAGAGGAAGATGCAAAGGAGGCTTTGGGTTGGGGAGAAGGGTGGCAATGAGATGTGGCTGTAGTCCAGGGATAGTCAGGGTAGCGGATAATTTTGTTAAAACATCTCGACCTAATAAGGGAACTGGGCAGGTGGGAATAACTAAAAAGGAGTACGTAAAAGAATGTTGTCCAAGTTGGCACCAAAGTTTGGGAGTTTTAAGAGGTTTCGAAACCTGGCTGTCAATACCCACAACAGTTATGGGGGCAAGGGAAACAGGCCCTTGAAAAGAAGGTAATGTGGAGTGGATAGCCCCCATATCAACTAAAAAGGGGATGGACTATAGGAGAGCTAAAAAATGTGCTGTCACTTCCATTATAAGAAATCTTGTAAGGATTCATATCTAAAAGTGTATATTATAATACTGTACTGTTAAGAGTTCAGCCAAGCATGGTGGCTCACGCCTGTAATCCCAGCACTTTGGGAGGCTGAGGTGGGTAGATCACGAGGTCAGGAGTTCGAGACAAGCATGACCAACATGGTGAAACCCTGTCTCTACTAAAAAATACAAAAATTAGCCAGGCATGGTAGCGCAAGCCTGTAATCCCAACTACTCGGGAGGCTGAGGCAGGAGAATCGCTTGAACCCAGGAGGTGGAGGTTGCAGTGAGCCAAGATCACACCACTGCACTCCAGCCTAGGTAACAATGAGACTGTCTCAAAAAAGAAAAAAAAAAAAAGAGCTCAGAACAAGTGGTAATGTTTTCTCTTAACTGAACTAATTTTGTGCCTTCTTTACTCATTCAAATACATACATTTTACATAGAGTTTATTTCTTTATAAAATGCTAATCTTCAGCCCATACCAAAAAAATAAAAAAGAGGGGAGCCTCTTTGTACTACTATTGTCAATCAATTTTAAATCAGTTGGATTTTTAAGCATTTTTAAAAAGCTGACATTAAAGTAAATCTGAAAAACAAAAGTTTAACAAACTGGCCAAGATACTAATTTTTATGTATAATCACAATTTTTTTACTCACCTTTATTGACTAAAAACAGTTATGCTACATGTTGTCCTGCATCAGAAGAATTATTTCTTCTTGCCAGTGTTTTGGGATTTGAAGATAATGGTTCACTCAAAGAACCTATTATTTTCTCTACTGAGGAACCCAATGTAGAACTTGTACTGATATTTTTATTACTGCCTTTATATGAATCTATAGGTATCTAAATGTTAAGGCATGTATGATCTTTGATCATTTCTTTTTTCAAATTAAAGTTGTGAAAGTTTCAATATCTTGCCTTAAATTAGTTGCCTATTCTTTCTAGGATTCAAATATTGTGGCATTTAAAAAAGAAAACATTCATTTTTGAAACTTAGACTTCAGATCAAAAAGGACTGAAGCCCCACTATCATAATCCATAAATTTATTTCCATGTTGTTTGACTACCAGTGCATATATGAATGAATATGGTAATTAGTGTCATCTATAAGAACCAAATACTTTAATTATATTAAGGTAGTGAATAAAGATGTATAACATTTTTATTAATACCCTGAATATATTCAGTGGATTGAATGTGACTTCATAACTATACTATGATTGTATTAAAATATTTCTGGAATAAAATAAAAAAGGGAGACAGACGTACCCTCCACTGTGAGAGTTACCTGAAGCTCAGCATCTGTGATGGTCCAGGGGGCCTCCGAGGCGATTGGGTAGTGTCAGTCTTCAGCCACTAAGCTAAGCAGATCGGGGAGGGAGTCAGTCAGAGAGCCTTGGGCCAGAGCTGTAGGGGCTCTGGGAGTGGCTGCCAGGCAAATTGGACAGTCTAATTTCCAGTGGGGTCCCGCACAGATGGGATATGGCTTAGGAGGAATCCTGGGCTGTGGGCAATCCTTGGCCCAGTGACCAGATTTCTGGCACTTGAAGCAAGATCCTGGGGGAGGAGTCCCTGGAGAAATGCCTGGCTGCTGCGGTTTAGGCATTTTGAAGTTCTTGTGTGCTGGAGATGTGGCTGGGGTTTCCCTCACAGTGGAGGCAAGTAATTGCAACTCAGAAATACGTTGCCACTTGGCTGCCTCTTATCTATTATTGTACACCTTGAAGGTGAGGTTAATTAGGTCCTGTTGTGGGGTTTGAGGTCTGGAGTCTAACTTTTGGAGTTTCTTTCTAATGTCAGGAGTGGATTGAGTGATAAAATGCATATTGAGAATAAGATGGCCTTCTGGCCCTTCTGGGTCCAAGGCTGTAAAGCATCTCAGGGTTGCTGCTAAACAAGTCAGGAATTGGGCTGGATTTTCATCCTTTCCTTGGGTAGTTTCTTTAAGTTTGTCATAATTAACAGATTTGTATGCTGCCTTTTTAAGCCCTTCAACTAGGCAAGAAATCATGTAATCTCACCTAGCTATACCTGGGGAATCTGCCTGGTAGTTCCATTGGGGATCTTCTCAGGGAACTGCTCTAATGCCTTCCTGGAGGCCTGGCTCATAAAGCCAGCAGTTGTCAGTGTGAGACTGGGCTAGAGAAAGAACTCTTTCCTGTTCGTCTGGGGAGAGAGTAGAAGTTAGGATGACATTTAAGTCACTCCAGGTTAAATTGTAGGACAGAGTTAGATATTGGAATTCCTGTGTATATTTAATGGGGTCTGATGAGAAAGAGCCTAAATGCTGGCTGATTTCAGAAAGGTCTGATAGAGAAAAAGGCATATGTACCATGACTGTGCCTTCAGCTCCAGCCACCTCTCTAAGAGGAAATTGTTGGGCAGGTGGGGGAGAGCTAGTCCTGGAATGAAATTGTAAGCCAGGCCAGGTGTGGGGAGGAGAAGTGATAGAAGGGTTGTAGGGTGGGGGAGCAGAGGCTGAAGAAGAGTTGAAGCCTGATTCGGCCTGGCAGGGAGCAACCTGAGGAGGAGCAGTCTGGGGAGGAGGGGAGAGGTCATATGGGTTGGTAGAAAAGGAAGATTCAAAAGACTCAGCAATGCTTGGGGTTGGTACTGAAGGGACAGGCAGGAGGGAAAGAAGGAGGATTTGGGGTGAGTTGCATTGGAAACAGAGACTAGAGAGGGAACAAAGTGTGAAAAATGCCTGGATGTAAGGCACCTCAGACCACTTGTCCATTTTTCAACAAAAATTATCTAGGTCTTGTAGGATGGAGAAATAGAAAGTGCCATTTTCTGGCCATTTAGAGCCTTTATCAGGTTTGTATTGGGGCCAGGCAGTATTGCAGAAGAAAATAAGATGCTTAGGTTTTAGGTGAGGCGAGAGTTGAAGAGGTTTTAGGTTCTTGAGAACACAGGCTAAGGGAGAAGAAGGAGGAATGGAGGGTGGAAGATTGCCCATAGTGAAAGAGGCAAGCCCAGAGAAAAGAGAGTAGAGACACAGAGGGGATGGTGGTACTTGCCACCCAGGGGAGGTGGTGCTTGCCACCAAGGTGAAGGATCAAGGCAGGCATCCCCGTGGTGATCAGACACCTCTGAAATGTGGGTGAATAATCAGGCAGGCATCCCCTCAGTGACTAAACACCAAGGTAAGACTGTCTTCCTGAGTCCATGACCAGTGCTGGAATTTTGGGTTCATGGATAAAATGCGTCTCCTCTGTCTCTGTCTTTTTCTCTGTCAGAAAAAGAAAGGAACTGAAATTAAGGAAGAAAGAGATTGAAGGGTGGAGGGATAGCGAGAGAGGTTGGAGAAGAGAGTGAAAAGACTGCTTACCCAATTTGAAATTGGTGAGATGTTCCTTGGGCTGGCTGATCTGTGGACCCAAGGTCATAAGTAGATCGCCTCATGGAGTGACAGCGAGGACAGGGGACCAGTCTCCCAAAGGAATCCTCCTGTCCTGGGTCTTTGGCACCAAATGTCACATGCATCCATGTGAAGAAACCACCAAATAGGCTTTGTGTGACCAATAAAGCTTTTTAATCACCTGGGTGCAGGCGGGCTGAGTCCGAAAAGAGAGTCAGCAAAAAGTGGTGAGATTATCATTAGTTCTTATATGTTTGGGATGGGTGGTGGAATTGGGAGCAATGTTTTGCCAGTGGGGGGTGGATCTTGCAAAGTATATTCTTAAGGGCCGGGAGAATATTACAAAGTACCTTCTTAAGGGTGGGAGAATATCACAAAGTACATTATTGCAAGGGTCGGGGAGGACATTACAAAGTACCTTCTCAAGGGTGGGGAGGGTGTATTGTCAAAAAGTCAATTGATCAGTTAGGGTGGGGCAGGAACAAATCACAATGGTGGAATGTCATCAGTTAAGGCAGGAACTGGCTATTTTCACTTCTTTTGTGGATCTTCAGTTGCTTCAGGCCATCTGGATGTATATGTGCAGGTCACAGGGGATATGATGACTTAGCTTGGGCTCGGAGGCCTGACACTGTTCATTCAGTCTTAGAAATTCCTCTCAAATAGATGTTTCCTGCTTCCTGAGCCCACTGCCTCTGCAAGAGTGGGAAGCCTAGACTTTTCAAACCTGGACTGTTGCATCCTCCTATTCCTCCACTTGACAGTCTTCCCTCTGAACTCACCCTCCACGGCTGGTTTCCTTCCTTCCTGGTAAAACACACACTGACCTTTGCCTGGCTCCCCAGAGCCAGGAGCAATCCTAGTCTCATTTAAGGAGCCCTCAAGGCTCTGCTTTTCTGACCTAACTTGCCTGTTGCCTTATCTCCTTTCTCCCCAAAATCTTCCTACCTTCTCTGTACATCTGATGCTTCAGCCCCAAGGACCGTCTCAGCCTTCCCCAAACAACACATCATCTCTGCCATCCTCTATTCCTAGAATCCCCTACTCTCTTTTTACTGCAAAACTGTAACCATAATAGGTTTGTTATCTGATGTGTGCAGCAAGGCAATACACCAAGATACTGGGCTGCAGCAGAGACAACAGATTTAATTGTAGAGTTGCCCAGAAAAGAGATGAGAGGGAACCTCAAGTCCATCTGCCTGAGGAGTTTGGGGCTAGGGTTTTTAAGGGTTTTGGAGTGGGCCAAAGTGTGGAGACGATTGATTGGTCAAATAGTGCACAGCAAAGTCATGGGACAGGGAGATGAAGAAACTGTATTCTCATGCTAATTCCATTTATTTGTGGGAGTCTTCAAACTGGCTGGCATCAGCTATTTTGCTGGAATTTGGGATCTGAAAAACATCTTACGATCCTTAAAAAAAGCCTTATGATTCAAATATCAGAAATCCTCTTTATAGAAACAATGGGTACGCAAGTGGTCAGGTATCTTATGCTAGGAGACTTTTAGCAACAAAGAAGTGGGTCAAAGTGCAGCCTAATTAATGCTTAGTTATAACAGTGTTTCTGTCCCGAATTCTTGTTAACCCTGTGAGGATGGCTTCAACTCCTCTTCCTCTGTCAACATGGTGAAGGAAATGCCAGAACACCATTGGCTCTCCCGGGCAGGATAATTCTGCTGCTGCAGGTCCTTTTCCCTGGCTGGACTGAATCTCTTGAGGGCAGATAGTCTCATAGTACCTGGCCCATGGTGAATGCCCAAGGGATGATGAAAGGAGAGGTCACATGTTATATGCTCCCATTTTTGTGAAATTTCCAGAGTAAACAAATATGTAGAGACAGAAAATAGATTAGTGGTTGCCAGGGGATAGCGGGAGGAGGGAACTGGAAGGTATGAGGTTTCTTTCTGGGGTAATGAAAATAGTCTGGAATTAGATAGTGGCAATGGTTGCCCAATATTGTGAATATACTAAAAGCAATGGAATTGTATACTGTAAAATGGTTACAATGGTGAATTTTGTGGTAGATTAATTTTATCTGAGTATTTTTATTTTTAAAATGTTGAATAAAATTTATAGGAGGCCATTGATTGAGACTGAGCTCCTGCACTAGGCCCCTATAGACCAAGCCAAAATGGAATCACTTGTGCTAAAGTCCCACCTCACCAAACCGAAACTAAATTGTTTATCTTACCTTGCAAGGAATCAGAAGAGAGAGAGAGATAATAAGCCAATCCCCAAACAAGCCAGTGTTAGCCCTCACGATAAGGAAGTCCCCTCTTCTTTAACCCTGAGGAAAGGAACCTAAAGTAACTTGATGCTAACCAATCCATTTTTGTTCCCAGTTTCTGATTTTCTCAGCCTTTTCTGCCTATAAAACCAACCTCCTCTGCTCAGTTCATCGTAGGAATTTTCTAAATTTTTAGAGATGTCACCCCAGTTCATGAATTATAAACAAAAGCCAATTTGATCATTTAACTAAATTTGTTGTCATTTTGAATTTTGTCTTTTGACAGAAATGATGAAAAGATGAAGGAATAATAAAATACTTTTTCTTCTTTTCTAATTTGCTTTTATCCCAGACCCTTTTTGTCATTCTTCAGCTACTCCCCCATATGCAACCATTATAATCTAAATGAAAGTGTTTACTCAATCACAGACCACATCTGAATTGTAATCAAACACCAATTAGCAGTCTTGTATTGATGGTGTCTGTTACTTTTGCTGTTTGTCCTTTTCCTGCTGAAGTAGAAACTCTACAGGGAGAGAAGCTGTCTAGACCTGGTGGATGTCATCTCTTATACATCCATCTGTCCACCTTGCTAGATACCAAACTTGGACTAATCCCTGCAAAAGAGAAACCAGCAAGGAGAAAAGGCATCATTAGGAATGTAGTTTGACTGTGACAAAAATAACTCTTCAAAGCTTTTCACAAACACACACACAGGTTCATATATTCATCATGAAAACCAGTGCGGGGCAGGGGGGGTACCTTTTGATGGAGAAAAAAAGCTTCTGCCTGCCCTCACTAGTGAGTGGGCTGAGGGGGTGAGCTGGGCTCTTCTGACCTGTTGGTTATTTCTGCTGGATAAGGAGAGAGAATGTTTTGGGCTTTCTCTGCGTGAGGCTTGTACCTGTTACTCTCATTATTTCCTAGGTAGAGCCCAGTCTACCTGGAACATTGAAAAACAATAGGACATACAAGCATTGAGGCCCCACTGTGGCCACTTCAGGAGAAAATGGCAAAGACAAGTCCCAATTAATGAAGTCACCTATGACAACTCCACTTCAGACAATTAACTCAAGTTCCCATCTTCAACCCCCAGAGAACTGAGACACATCATTAAGTGTAAATTATAGTGACTTCTCCACCCTGAGGTGTCCTAAACATGCTTGTGACCAGAGATTTTTCAGCTGATAAACTTAAGATATGATAGAAAATAAATGGAGTTGGGGAACCAGTTACTCTCTGAAAACTTTTATAAGTAGTTTCCCTTGGATTAATAAGAAAATCTTCACTCATGTTACACAAAGATAATTTCAACCCCATTATAGACACATGATGTTATTATTTGTGGTAAGCTAACATTTTCATAGCACACGCGATGTTGCCAGTGACAGCGCAGGAGCATTGCCATCTTGGACAAGCAGTGCCATTTTAAACTTCCCCTTGATCAAAAACTGCCTAAATCCAACCCAAAGGGCATCAGCCTAATGGTTAATGTCAGTATGACCATAAACCACAACTGACATTTCTGACCAGAAACATTCCAACCCTAAGAGAAACCCCTACCCAACCAAAGACATGCCAGCCCCAAGATAACCTCCCCTTTGACCGGAGAGATGTCAGCCCCAAGATGATCTCCCCTCCAACCAGAGACATTCCAACCCCACAATAAGCTTCTCCTCCACACAGAAACATTCCAAGCCTGTGATAAGCTCTCTCGCCCTGAACCCTTAAATACTCTTAGTCTGTCAGAGAGAGTGCTCCTGACCAAAATCGGCCGAAAGCCCCTCTCAGGTTTATTCTCCGAAATAAACCTATCTTTGACTGTTGAGCTGCTTTTTTGTGTTTCCTCTCTTCTTTCTTTAACTCTTACAGCAAGCACTATTTTAAGTGCTGTTGATAGACTAACCCATTGAGTCTATACAGCAACCCTGTAAGTAGATTACTGTTACCCCTTTTTACATGTGAGGAAATCAAGGCACAGGTAATTTGCCCAAGGTTACACAACTAGCAAATGGCAGAGCTGGAATTTGAACTCAGGCCACATGGCTCCAGAGTCCATTCAACAAACAGAGCCCACAGGGCTGTGTGGTTAGTGAGATGGGCAATCCATGCAAGCATGCAATTTGGGCTGAAAGGCTCCCAGTGCAGGACATAGCACACAAAATTAAATCTGCATTTAGTAGGATTTCACAGAAGAGTTATTTGTGAATGTGAAAAGCCTTCTGTTGTGCAGGGTTTTTTTGGTTTTTCCCCCCCCAGAGAGGAAACAGATTACATGGACTATTTTCATATGTTTGTGAACTGGCCATTTGGGCCAGATTAAGGCGTCAGGCACTGGTGGGGAAGGGAGTGGAGGAGGTGGGGTCAGCCTCATTATCCAGCCCCTCCATCCTACAGAGCACTCTCCGAGGCTGCATTCTTCATTTGAATGCATTTCGAAGTACAGCCTGATTAATGCTTAATTATAACAATATTTCTGTCCAGAATTCTTGTTAACCCTGTGAAGATGGCTTCAACTCCTCTTCCTTTGTCAACATAGTGAAGGAAATGCCAGAACACCATCGGCTCTCCCAGGCAGAGTGATTCTGCTGCTGCAGGTCCTATTCCCTGGCTGGACTGAACCCCTTGGAGGCAGACACTCACATAGTACTCAGCACATTCTTCAAATGAAGATGAAACATTCTTCATCTGCCTCCCGTGCCTTCCCCTGGCACACTGGATTCCTTTCACATTCAAAAAGACCTCAAATCACCTCCCTGTTCTCTAGAAAAAAGTGCCCTGTTTCTTAAGCAAAGTGCTAAACAGAGATAGTTAAATAAATTTTCAAGTAAGTAGGAGAGGGCTTCGGTACTTCCCTGATGTAGGGGCAAGCCCAAATTATTTAAAAAGCGCATTGGAGAGACTCAGCAAATTCTGAGTACGAGTTGCATGCCTGCCGACTTGGGCCCAGACCAAAGACCTAGCACCCACCTTCTCCCTGCCCCACCCCACTCCACCTCCTGGCTTCCTGAGAAGCTCAGCAGCTGTGCTAGTTCATCCAGGCCCAGGAACTGAGTGGGAATGGGGGCTGGGGTCCCTGGGGTGGGTCATTCCCAACTGCAGAGGACAGAAGCCTTCTGGAATAAAAGCCTTCATCCAGGCATAACCCTTTGGTCAATCCATCACCAAGTCTATAATCAACACTATAGTGGTCCTAGTTGTGTGGGCTCAGGGAGTCCTGGGAAGGAAGACCTGGGGTGGGCACAGTGATTGTGGAAGGAGATCTTAGAAAGAGGGCTTGGATTCAAGTGTGAGAGAAATGGCAGCTCCCCATGAGGGAAGGGGCATGTTTTCTCTTTCTTACCAGCTCTATTCTCCTGATCCAAAATCATTATTCATCATCAAAATAAAATTCCAGAGGGCCAGCTCGTTCTGACATGGCAAGGACAGTTAGATGACCTCAGGGGGCATAATGAGGGGAAGGAACATGTAGTTAGTTGGGCTGAGACACTGGTGGCATTGGGACAGATGAGTGGAGATCAGGGCTATGCCAAGGAACCCATCTTCCCCTTGTGTTGCAGCCTTCAAAAGTATCTCAGCACAAGAAGAGGGAGGGAGAAAGAGAAGCTACACTTTCCAGAGTCCTGGAGTGGACATTGGCTATTTCTGCCCACCCATACTCCATTGCCTTTGGGAATACCTCCTGCCCTTTCTCGGCCCCTCTGGTTTGGATGAGGCAGATTCTATGATGCTCACCCCCGACCCTTGCCACAGGGTCAGACCAAGACCCACCTTGACCAGTTAGAGCATTTTACCTGCCTGACCTCAGGGACTGGCTCAGGTAAACAAGACTCAAATTAGGGCCTTTTGATGAATCCACTGGGAAAAGTGAAGCTCTCCTTCAGTGGGGATCACTAGCTCTAGGGATAATGTCTGATGGAAAGTCCAGAAGCCAGCATGTGGCCAAGCCTGCCAACGGAGCAGCATTGAAGGACGGAGGAAGAGAGACCAAGTCCTGATGAGATTCTTCAAGTGCCTGGATTTGGGGGTCATGGAAGCCCATAAATTCCTTTTAAAAAAAATAACCACCTTAAAGTGAACAAATCTATGATATCTAGTACATTCACAATGTTGTGCAAACACCACCTCTAGCTCCAAAACACTTTCATCACCCCAGAATAAAACCCTGGGCTCATTTAGCAGTTATTCCCTATTCTGCCTCCCGTCAACCCTGGCAACCACCAGTCTACTTTCTACTTCTATGAGTTTACCTATTCTGAATATTTCACATAAACAGAATCATACAATATGTGATCTTTTGTGACTGGCTTCTTTCACTTAGCGTAATGTTTTAGAAGTTTATCCACCTTATAGCATGAGTCAGTACTTCATTTCCTTGTATGGTGTATTAGTCCATTCTTGGGTTGCTATAAAGAAATACCCGAGACTGGGTAATTTATAAAGAAAAGAGGTTTAATTGGCTCGTGATTCCACAGGCTGTACAGAAAACATGATGCTGGCATCTGCTTGGCTTCTGGGGAGGCCTCAGGAAACTTACAGTCATGGCAGATGGTGAAGGGGGAGCCAACACTTCATGTGGCCGAGCAGGAGCCAGACAGAGTAAGGGGGGAGGTGCTATACACTTTTAAACAACCAGATTTCATGAGAACTCACTCACTATTGTGAGGACAGTACCAAGGAGATAGTATCAAACCATTCATGAGAAATCCACCCCCATGATTCAATCACCTCCCACCAGGCCCCATCTCCAATTTTGGGGATTACAATTTGACATGATATTTGGTAAGAACACAGATTCAAACCATATCATATGGCTTAATATTATTCCTTTGTGTGGACATACCACATTATTTACTTATTTCGAGCCCGGGTCTCACTCTTACCCAGGCTGGAGTGCAGTGGGGTGATCATAGCTTGCCTAATAAAAAAAAATTTTTTTTCTTTGTAGAGAGAAGGGTCTCTCTATGTTGCCCAGGCTGGTCTTGAACTTCTGGCCTCAAGCAATCCTCCTGCTTTCAGCTCCCAGAGTGCTGGGATTACAAGAATAAGCCACTATGCCTCACCAACATACCACATTTTGTTTATTCATTCATCTGTTGATGGATGTTTATGTTGTTTCCACCTCTGGGCTATTGTGAACAGCACTGCTATGAGAATTCATATGCAAGTATTTGTCTGAACACCTGTTTTCAATTTTGGGGGGCGTATATCTAGGAATGGAATTTCTGGATCACATGATAATTCTGTGTTTAACCTTTTGAAGAACTGCCGGATTCTTTCACAGCATCTGAGCACAAATTCCTTTTTTATTGTCCCATTTGACTGAACAAGATCTGTTGTTACATGCCAAGACTGAAACCTTTACTGTCCCCAGGGCCTCCAGCAGAATGTCCCTCACTCGTTTTGAATTGGTCGTGGGCTGGTGACTGTGATGGTGCAAACCATAGCCCAGGAATGACCACAGCTAAGAAGCTTTGCCCCCAAAACAGCCCCTTTTCAGCTGCTGGGGGAGGCCTGTCTGGCCAGTGGCTGTTAATCATTCTGTCTGTGCCTTCTGCCTCAATGGCCTCCGACAGAGCAGTGCTGAGAGATCACTGGCTGGTTTGGGCTGAATTTCAGGTAGGGGCAAGGCTATGGCATGGTCTCTCTCTCCATAGATCCAGGCCTTTGGATGGCCTTTTCCACTCATCAGCAGGTATGGGAATGCCAAGTATAGGTGCTATGCTCTGAATGTTTGTGTTCCCTCAAAATTCATGTGTTGATATCCTAACCCCCAAGTTGATGGTATTAGGAGGGGGGTCTTTGGGAGGTCATTAAGTCACAAGGGTGGAGACCTCCTGAATGGGACTAGTGCCCTTATAAAAGAGGCCCCAGAGAGTGGCCTTGCCTCTTCCACCATGTGAGAAGGTTCCATCTATGACAATGGGATCCCTCACCAGACACCAAATCTGCCAGTGCCTTGATCTTGGACTTCCCAGCCTCCGGGATGGTAAGAAGTAAATTTCTGTTGTTTATAAGCTGCCCAGTTTCTGGTATTTTGTTATGGCAGCCTGAATAGACCAAGATGAAGCGTAACCATGGAGAGAGAACCAAGACCAGGATACTTGGGCTTCACCTGCCACCTATCCAGTATGTGGCATTAAGCAAGTCGCTTCCTCTCTCTGGGTTTCAGTTTCTCAAGTGACAAATGAGAGGGGCCTATTAAATGATGACATTGACAGTCTCTGGTCCTGGGCACATCTCACTCCATCCTGCTCCCAAGCTTTCCCCATCTCTCTGAATCTTCATAAAAGTCTAGGATTTTGCAGCTGGCAGAGGCCATGGAGATAATCCGGACCACCTGCCCTGGTGTCTCTTCTCATCTCTCAGAGCTCACATGCTGACTGCTGTGTGCCAGGCAGCTCCTGGAGGGCATTCATGATCAGCACCAGCGTCTTCCTGTGGCTGTCCCAGTAGATAAAGCAGTTATCATTGATGGAGAGACAATGAGGTGTGCTCACCACAACTGGCCGTTAATGATGTTGGACTCCTCAGGACTGCCTGGGCTAGGCAGCTTCCTGTTTAAATGCCGGTCCTGGAGACACCCATTTCATCTACACCACCAGCAGCATTCTAAGTGCCCTCAACGCCTGTTGCAGCAGCTGTGCAGGAGTGCTGAGCAACATTTGGGGTGTCTTTTCTGTGTCTTTCTTGTACACACATACACACACACACACACACACACACACACACACAGAGCTATCATGAGCCTTGCCCTCTACCTACTACATACACCTAAGAATGCCCCTCTCTAATATTTCATCATTTTAATCAAATATTCACTTTTTCACAACATGTGTAAGTGTACTTGGTATACCAAAAAATGCTATAACAGAATAAGACACTTTGTTATTATTGCTATTATAATTGCCCGATCCTAATAAATCCAAAAGATGCAAATGACAACCTCCTAACTACAATTTCAAGAGGAGTCTCAATACCCAAACTTTGAATGTTGTTTCACATGGGAAATCTAATGCTCTTTGACTGGTATTTTAAATATGACATGATAGAGGCCAACACTTGGGCCCTTTCTGTGGGAGTGGGGCAGGCTATGGTTTGAAGAACATCCTGTTCATGTCATGGACCCCTGCTTTTTGAAGGGCCATTCAATTGCCTTATCGAAAGATGGGTGCTGTGTGATCCCTGGGGCTCCATGCCCCATCCCTAGGTGTCCTCTCAAGGAGCTGAGATTACTATGGCTATCGGTGGGCTAACGGTTCTTGACGACAGGCAACACCAAGGGGGGCCTGGGTAATGAAGGGCAGTGAGGGGGTCAAGGCCCTGTGTGGAGAAGACTTAGGCAGTGGTGTTCCTGCTTTTTAAGTGCTACTGATGTTGGCAAGGGAAGGAAGGCGACAGAGGAGGATGGGGTAGGGGCAGGAGGCGATGAAACGACACCTAAGTAGTTCCTACCCTGAGATCCAGGGTCTGTGAGTAAAGCTCTGCAGCCCCTGAGGATTTGGGCCATATGGTTTCACCCTGCCCTGGGAGGCACCCTTAGGCCCTCATCTCTTAAGCCATCTGCATCTCCCCAGCCAGGACAGGGTATGTGATATTCTCTGCAGAAGGTGGCACAAGGCAGGCACACAGTGCCACAAAAAGGCCTTACTCTTGATTGACTCATCGATGCTGTGTGGCATGTGAGGAGTGGGGATGGGTGCTGGAGACCCCTGCCCCAGCACTGTGCTTACCCCACTGGCCCCCAGGCATTCTGCCAGATGGGCAGAGCAGGACAGAGGCACAGAGAAGGTGAGGTGCTGTGTGTGTGGCTGTGTGCATTTGAGGACATTCATCCATCAATCCAATCTGACCAGGGCTGGCTCTTCCTTGGGCCCCTGATGTTCTGTCCCTCAGGCGAGGAATATGGAATGGCCAGGAATATAGACTGGCCAGAGCCAGCGGAATCTGTACTAAGGGGAAAGGGCTAACAGAGCCTGACAGTGAGCCGGGGGTCTGCACAATGGAGAACTCTCCACTGGTGCTGACCAGGAGCCTGTGTTGCCCTTTGGCCTAGGCAAAATAGACAGCTGCCTGTGTGGTAGATAGTAAAAATCAGAAAAGACTCCAATGCCCCTCTCAATGTAGTTCTCTTTTGTGCCTGATATCCCCTTATCAGCAGTTCTCACCTTTGGGTTTTAATGGATTCAAGTGGATATGTTTCTGGAGAGAGGGAGGGCATCACACATGAAGACCCTTCTCTTTGGCACTGTATTTCTCCCATGATAGAAGGGCCCTTAGCCCCCACTCCTGCTGCCCCCAAGGCCTAGAGCGGGGTGGGGGCAGGGTCCCTCAGTGGGACAGATGTGTAGAAGTCCAACCTTCTTGACTTCTTTGCTTTGCTGTGAGAGTCACAGCAGTGCGCGAAGGAGGGGGCAGGCAGGGGAAAGGGATAGGCTTGTGTGAGTAGCTGCTGTGAATTTTAATTCAATTCAGTCTGGCTGGCTTACTGAATCAATGTTGGGAAAACATAGCGTTCTCCTGGGAGGAGAGGTGTTTGGTATAAATAGAAGGTATTATCATTAAGAGGCAAGTGGGGGACGTCATGTCGCTCAATACAGCGCAAGGCAGCAGCCAGAGCCCCAGTCGTGGGCTGCAGAGCTACGAGGAACTGCTTTCATTTACTTGTCCCCGGATAAAAAGTCTTTCCTCCATTCCAGGGCTCTCTCTGGTCCCTTAGCCCCTTCTCTGCTGGATAAATTGAGCCACCTCATTCTCAGGGGGTGCTCGATGGGGTCGTAACTATACCAGTGAACTAACCGTAGAAAGGGGTTACCATTCTCCATTCAAACTCTGAGCAAGAGCCTTGCCTTCCCTCATATACCATCTTACTCTTTCTAAACAGTTATATTGAGGTACAACTTACATAGTGTACAGTTTACCCATTTAAAGTGTATGATTCGTCTGGGAGCGGTGGCTCATGCCTGTAATCTCAGCACTTTGGGAGGCTGAGGTGGGCGGATCACCTGAGGTCAGGAGTTCAAGACCACCCTGGCCAACATGGTGAAACTGCATCTCTACTAAAAATACAAAAACTTAGCCAGGTGTGGTAGCAGGTGCCTATAATCCCAGCTACTCGGGAGGCTGAGACAGGAGAATCACGAACCCGGGCGGTGGAGGTTGCAGTGAGCCGAAATCATGCCATTGCACTCTAGGCTGGGCAACAATAGTGAAACTCTGCCTCAAAAAATAATAATAATAAATAAAAAATAAATAAAGTGTATGATTCAATGGTCTCTAGTATATTCACAGATATATGCAACCATTACCACAATTTTAGAACATTATCATCACTCCCAAAAAGAAATTGTAGGCCGGGCGCGGTGGCTCAAGCCTGTAATCCCAGCACTTTGGGAGGCCGAGACGGGCGGATCACGAGGTCAGGAGATCGAGACCATCCTGGCTAACACGGTGAAACCCCGTCTCTACTACAAAATACAAAAAAAAAAACTAGCCGGGCGAGGTGGCGGGCGCCTGTAGTCCCAGCTACTCGGGAGGCTGAGGCAGGAGAATGGCATAAACCTGGGAGACAGAGCTTGCAGTGAGCTGAGATCCGGCCACTGTACTCCAGCCTGGGTGACAGAGCGAGACTCCGTCTCAACAAAAAAAAAAAAAAAAAAGAAATTGTATATCCTTTAGCTGTCACTTGTCCATCTCCCCAGTGCATGCCAGTCCTAAGCAAAAACTAATCTACTTTCTGTCCCTACAGAGACTTATTCTGGACATTTTATGTAAATGGAATAATATCATATATGGCCTTTTATGACTGCCTTCTTTCACTTAAACAATGTTTTCAAGGTTCATTTATGTTTTGGCATGTGTCATCAGTACTCAATTCCTTTTTATGGCCAAATTATATTCTACTGTATGGATATACTATGTTTTGTTTATCAATTCATCAGTTAATGGGCAGGCATGTGGGTTGTTTCTACCTTTTGGCTACCATGAGCAAGCTTTTGTGTGGGCATATTTTTCCTTTCCCTTGGGAACATACCCAGGAGTGGAATTGCTGGGTCATACGGTAACGCCATGTTTCATCATTTGAGGGGTTCCTTCTTGCTCTTTTTAAAAAATTATTATTATTTTTTCCAGGACACACAGATGCCAGAGAAATGGGGTCAGTGCTTCCTCCTCCTTGTTCTTAACAACACTCATCAAACAACTACTACTATTAACTGGGGTCCTGCCGGGCAATCATTTATCAAATACCTGTTTAGCTCTTTTTATGTTCCAGGCACTGTTCTGGAAGCTGGGAAGGCAGCAGAATGGTGAATGGTGAGTCAGCCATGTTGCTTCACCACTATGAGGACTTTGGCTTTTAACCTGAATAGGATGCAGATAACTTGGAGATTTGTTTTTTCTGTACAGGTTTATTGAGATATAATTGACAAAACTCAATAAACTACACACAAGTAAAGTATACAATTTCATGAGTTTTGATGTGTGTATATGTACCCACGAAACCATCACCACCATCAAGATAGTGAACATCTTCCCCCAAAAGCTTCCTTGTAGTGCTTGGTAATTCCTCCCTCCTGCCTGCCTGTCCCTACCTACCTATCCTCAGTCAACCATTGAGCAAACTACAGATTTGTTGCATTTTCTGGAATGGAATAGTATGTGGTCTTTTTAGTGTCGCTTTTAAAATTTGGCATAATTGTTTTGAGGTTCATCCATATTGTTGCTTATATTAGTAGTTCATTTCTTTTTATTGTTGACTAGTAGTTCATTCTATGGATGTGCCACAATTTGTCTATCCATTCCCCAGTTGATGGACATTAGAGTTGTTCCATGTGGGATCTTATGGCGGATGTATGTCCAACTTTATAAGAAACTATCAAACTGTTTTCCAAAGTGATTGTATTATTTTATACTCCCACCAGCAGTATATAAAAGTACTAGTCACTTGCAGTTTTTATCCAGCACTTGGAATGGTCCATCTTTTAAATTGTAACCATTCTAATAGGTATGTAATGATATCTCATCATGATTTAAATTTGCATTTCTCAATGACTGGTGATGTTGAGTATCTTTTCATATGTTTATTTGCCATCTGTTTATCTTCTTTAAAGAAGTGTCTGTCTAAATCTTCTGCTCATTTTTTAAAGTTGGGTTTCATGTTTTCTTATTACCGAATTCAGAGAGTTCTTTATTAAGAATCCTCTCAACAATGTTTTGTGGTTTCCAGCATGCATCTCTGTAGGATATCTGTGCTCCCACATACGCTGGAGTGGAATCACCACCTCCTGGGTGGGCTCAAGGCATGTTGCAATAGTTACCTGCTGGGCACAGTGGCTCATGCCTGTAATGCCAGCACTTTGGGAGGCCAAGGCGGGCAGATCACCTGAGGTTGGGAGTTCGAGACCAGCCTGATCTACATGGAGAAACTACATCTCTACTAAAAATACAAAATTAGCCAGGCATGGTGGCTCATGCTTGTAATCCCAGTTACTCAGGAGGCTGAGGTAGGAGAATCTCTTGAACCTGGGAGGCAGAGGTTGCGGTGAGCCAAGATCATGCCATTGCACTCCAGCCTGGGCAACAAGAGTGAAACTCTGTCTCAAAAAAAAAAAAAAAAAAAAAAAAAAAAAGTTACCCAATTGACTGATACAACAAAAGTTTTCTCCTGGGGCAACTTGCTGGGATCATGGAGATCCTTATTAATACACGGTATCAGCAACTGCCTACTCTTGCTGCCAGGGAGTACCCTGTGGCTGCCACAGGGAATGATAAGCCTTTCTGACTGCCATCCTACAGACCGGCAAGAGCAGCCCAAGTGCCTTGGAGCTTTATGGCATCCAATTCCAAGAAGCAAGGTTAACCCTATAGCAGAGGAATAGCTTTTCTTCACCCATTGCTAGGTTCACAGCTGAGGTCCCTATAACAAAAGATAGACCAACAAGAGATCTATCAGATCAATAAGAGAAAAGATCAACAAGAGAAAAGCATAAAAGTATTTGTAAGTTTTACATGAAACTGATTACAGTTCATAAGGAAATGAAGACACAAAGAAATAGTAACACCTGTGGATTTTTAATGCTAGGTTTGATGAAGAAGTGAATGATGGTGGTGAAGTATGATTGAATTAAAAGTATGATCTAATGCGAACAAACTAAGGGAACTTAGCAAGGCCCATTTGTTTGGATCCCCTCTGTGACCCTTTGTCTTCAGAAATGAGGATGCTCCTTACCTCTCACATGAGGGTCTTCTGATCTGCTGTAGGGGAGGGTCAGAAAAATCCTTCCTAGATCAGATGGCCTGCTTCAGGGCAGAAGAGGGGAAGGTGAAAGTGATGTTCCTACTTCCACCGTTTTGCAAATGCCAAGATACCATATTTGGGGGTAGCATGCCCTGAACCCCGTCAAGCCAATCTTGCAGAGAGCCAGCTCCTTCCTCCCACACGGCATTGTGCTTCCTGACATGGGCTCGTCAATGCAGCTCTGCTTGTGTCCCTTGAATCATTTTCTTGGCTACTACTATAACTTTTTCCAGGAACACACCCACAGATGAGAAATAGCTAGACCAATGTTGTTGATGCCAAAAGCCAAGAAGTAGTGGTGGCAGGGTGAGTCTGGAGCCCAGAAGAACTTCTGTGAATCTTCCACTGGGTGTTTCTAAGATTGGTCTACTCCCCTCCCTCATGCCCCATTATCTCATGCTGGGTTAAAGCCATAGATGCCAGGCTCATCTCCTTGCCTCTAGACTCTTATCTTTAAGCATTGCTGCACAGTATGGGCCAGATTCATTATCTTCTGTTACGATATCCATCATCTTGCTTTCCTATTCAGGAACGATCCATGGCTGGGCACAGCAGCTCACTCCTGTAATCCTAGCACTTTGGGAAGCTGAGGCAGGTGGATCACCTGAGGTTAAGAGTTGGAAACGAGCCTCTACTAAAAATACAAAAAAAATTAGCCAGGCATGGTGGCAAGCACCTGCAATCCCAGCTACTTGGGAAGCTGAGATAGGAGAATTGCTTGAACCTGGGAGGTGGAGGTTGCAGTGAGCCGAGATTGCACCATTACACTCCAGCCTGGGCAACAGAGCAAGACTTCATCTCAAAAAAAAAAAAAAAAAAGAACCATCCATGACTCCTCCAAGCCCTCAGGATGAGTTCCAAACTCTTGGCCTCATGTTCGAGAAAGCCCAACACCTGGTCCTTCCCTGTGTATCCCAAGTACTCTGCTCCAGCCAGTCCAGTTTTCTTGTGGTCCCCAGCATGCTCCTACCTCTAAGCCTTTCTCATGTATGCCCTGTCCTGTCCCTCCCCACATCCACCTGCCCAAATCTCACCTCTCCTTAAATGTCAGCGCGAATCCTATTTTTCTATTACCGACAACTATGGCTGACTTCACCATCTTCTGTTCCTTAGGGTTAATCAGAGGTTTTATTTTATAATTTGCTTTCACTTTTATTAGTTCTATTAGTTATTTATTAGTTATTAGTTCTATTTATTAGCTCCATTAGCTCCCTTTTAGTGAGGCTATCTATGCTAGACACCACATATACACGACACATATACACACACACTTGTACTTTTTTTTGCTTGGTTTGTACATGTTGGTTCCTCATAAAAGTTGTTCTAACTCAAACAGCAAAAGTCTGGACTCTCAGAAACTCTATTTGTAGATGCCAACACGGAGATTCAGAGAACCCAGGTAACTTGCTCACATCCCACAGCGAGTGAGGTTGTGGGTGGGCTTTGAGCCCATGCCCACACCCTTCCTGCTCTCACGGCCTCCCATGGCCCTGGAGGATAGGCAGGGTAAGAGCCTTGAGCTGCAGGGGAAGAGAACTGAAGCACAGAGAGGTTGCTCCCTTCAAGGACACACAGGAGCAAATGGCAACCAAACAAGGAAAGTGGGTCTTTCCATTAAAAAAAAAAAAACTATAGAAAAACACTATGTAAAATTTACTATTTTAACCTTTTTAAGTGAATAATTTGGTGGCAATAGTATAATCCCAATGCCGTACAAGCATCCTCACTATCTAATGCCAAAACATTTTCATCGCTTCGAAAGGAAACGTTGTACCCATTAAGCAGTCCCTCCCTGTTACCTCCTCCCCCAGCCCCTAATAACCATGCATTTGCCTGTGTCTCTATGGATGTGCCCATTCTGGACAGCTCAAAGAAGTGAAATCATATGATATGTGGCCTTGTGTATCTAGTTCTTTCACTGGGCCCTTCCATTTTAATGCTGCACTTGAGATAGCTTATCTGGGTTGTGTAAAATTATGTGTCAAGTGGCTGTATCAAAATGGAATGAACCTTTTCTCTTGTTGATCTCTTTTGTTATAGAGACCTCAGCTGTGATGTTGCTCAGCCTGGAATCCAGGTTTTCTGATGCCTATTGGTGAAGAAAATGCATCCCACTGCCTGCCCCAGTGCTTTAAGTTTGACCCATAGCCTTGAATTGCGTCTATTTCATGAGGTCTGTCTGTCTTCTTGCTTTTCTTCCAGACCCTACTCCAAACACACAACCCGTGACACAGAGCTGGGCACGTGTGGGCTCTCACTAGCGCTGGCTGAACTGCCTGCACCGGCAGGGCATCTGGCCTCCTTCAGCAGAGAGGGCCCAGCAGGCAGGACTCGGACTGCCTCCACTACTCCAGCTGAATTCCAGCACCCGCTCAGCCATCTCCAGGTCAGAGTATCAGCATTGGAACTTGAGTACTTCCCCCATGCCTGTTCTGCAGGACTTGGGACTTGTACTCCCTCTAAGGTTGGACCACCCTGAATTGGGGTTTTCCAGCTAGTAGAATCCCTCTACAGAAGCTTGAATTTTCCTTCTGTTCTCTCCTTTGCTCTCAACTTCTCAGCAAAAAGCATCACCTATAAATGTGAAGGCTGATTAAATCTAAGTCTGGGGCTAGTGTTGATACAGACACAGCTGGCGAGATACAGAATTAAATAAACACAAGGTCCTCTGCTGACTCAGCAGTTGGTGGACCGGGGGACAAGCCCTTGGGCATTCTAGAAAGTCCTGCCTGCCCAATGGTAATTTTCCCTTTCAGGTTTCTTACCTGGAAAGAAATTCCCAGCCACTCTTGCCAGCATGTCTATTTCACTAAGCCGGAGAACATATTTTGTTGTAAGAGATTTGAACATTACTTTCTGCTCTCAAGGGACCCCCCCTCCATCAAATCCAATTTTCAGTCCCTGCCTTTACCATTAGAGAGTCTTTTTGGTGGAGCAAGGCATTACCCTCTCTGTGTTTTTTTAGTGTCGGGTAGAGGCAGTGCCAAGGGGTGGCTGGGAGGGTGGTTAGCTACCAGCTCCATTTCTTTATTTTTTTTCTTTTTTTGAGAGAGAGTCTCACTCTGTTGCCCAGGCTGGAGTGCAGTGGCATGATCTCGGCTCACTGCAATCTCCGCCGCCCGGGTTCAAGCGATTCTCCTGCCTCCGCTTCCCAAGTAACTGGGATTACAGGCGCCTGCCACCGTACCTGGCTAATTTTTATAGTTTTTAATAGAGACAGGGTTTCACCATCTTGGCCAGGCTGGTCTTGAACCCCTGACCTTGTGATCCACCCGCCTCAGCCTCCCAAAGTGCTGGGATTATAGGCGTGAGTCACTGCGCCTGGCCTCCATTTCAAAATAAAAGCACTACACTTTATAATACTAGCACTGTTTTCACCCGAATATGCCATTGTCCTCCTTCCAACAAATTGCCCTCCCTAAATCCTTTCTAGATAGACATTCCATAGCCACACCACCCCTCTGTATGAATGAATTGATCAGGCCTTTCCCTTTGTGGGAGGCACAGCTTGCAGGCCCATTCTACTTGCTGAGTCTCTGCATCTCAAATTCTGGGCATGAATATGAGGTAAATTTTTCATCTCTGTCCTACATGCCTCTGTGCACATGCAACATGCAGGCTGTTCACCCCTTCCAGGCAGCTTTCAAACTTTGCTTCACTGTGGTCAGCAGTGGGTGTACATGTGTGTGCATGTACAGATCCCAAGTACAGTATTGGCTTGGGGTCTCACACCCCCTGGCCTGTTCCTTAGGCTTTCATAGTCCTACATAAGTGACTGATTTCCTCTCTCTTTTTTTTTTTTTTTCGGGGTCTTGCTCTATTACCCAGGCTGGAGTGCACTGGAACCCTTATAGCTCACTGCAGCCTTGAATTCCTGGGCTCAAGCTCCTCCTGCCTCAGCTTCCTGAGTAGTTGGGACTACAGGTGCCTGGCACCAAGCCCACCTTGTATTTCCCCTCTTGCCACCTTACCCTGAATGTGATCTGAGATTCAACAGTTTCTTTCCTGGCCATTTTATTGTTTCAAATTGTTAGGCTGTTATAAATGATGCTACAATGATCATCTTTGTGCCTTCCGTCTGTCATTGAAGTAACCTCAATGGGAGCTATACAGACAATGAAGGATGTTCAGAATCCAATTGGATTTAAATATATTCAAGAGGTGTGGCCCCGCCAGATTGGAAAAGCATGAAAAGAATTCAGAATAGTATTAAGCAGTCAACAGAGGACTTCTAATGTAGAGGGGAAGGATCTGGGTTGCTGGTGAGGGGCTGGTTTTGTAAACTCAAATGAGGCTTGATAATTGGGGAAGATGAAGAAAGTAAAGAAGATATAACCCAGAGCACAGGCTCTGAGACCACCCCATTTGGAGGGTTTGAACTGGGAATCACAAAGTTTAGGCACAACATAATCAGGTTCAAGTTATTTGTTGCTGTCATGAGAAAAACCTCCCTAGGGGTCTATAGCTCCAGATCTCATGACCCAGCCAAAAATATGGTCTATGAGCAACCCAGCCTAACAAGAGGGTCATCCAATTTGCTTGGAATGTTAATCCCAATTTCTTGGAATGGTAAAAATATATATTTTTTCTTAGTGAGTTAGTCTTTAACCCAGGGGAAGTTTACAATTAATTTTGGACATAGGCCAGGCTTGGTGGCTCACACCTGGAATCCCAGCCCTTTGAGAGGCCAAGACAGGGTGATCACTTGAGGCCAGGAGTTCAAGACCAGCCTAGCCAACATGGTAAAACCCCTGTCTCGACTGAAAATACAAAAATTAGCTGGGCATGGCGGCATGTTCCTGTAATCCCAGCTACTCGGGAGGCTGAGGCAGAAGAATTGCCTGAACCCAGGAGGTGGAGGTTGCAGTGAGCTGAGATTGAGCCACTGCACTCCAGCCTGGGTGACAGAGCAAGACTCCATCTCAAAACAAAACAAAACAAAAAAAGAATTAATTATGGATATAAAAATGCAAATCAAAATCACTATATTACCAGTTTTTTAAAAATTAAGTTTAGAAATAATCCATGTATATTTGGTGTTTTTAAAGTGCTTGTTGAGAGTAATTAATAGATTCGCCTCATGAGATAGTCTTTTCCTACCCCTCCGCTACAGTGCTTAAAACAATAACAGCATTAATTTTGCTCTCTTTATGTAGCAAAATTGAGGCCTGCCCCATTTCAAGGGGAGGAGAAATAAAGCCCCACTTCTTCATGGGAGGCTGGAAATATTGTAGTGGTCCTCCAGGGCCATCGGATTCCCCTGACCGTCACTTTGAGGCCCTTTAGGTTTTCATTAACCCCTTCATCAAGGTGCTTCCAGCCTCCATCTGCCACCCAGTCCCAAGCTGCATTGTTTGGGTTTCATTATGTGTCCCACTTCCAGGTATCTAAGTCTATGTCAAGCATTAATTGCTGAGCAATAAACCATCCCCAAACATAGTAGCTCAAAACAACTAATTTTTCTCACGGGTCTTCAATTTGTGGGGAGCTTGGTGGGGATAGGTCATTTCTGCCCCACACCATACCAGCTGGAGCAGCTTGAAGGCTGGGGCCTGGGTCCTCCGGAGGCACAATCACTCACAGGTCTGGCAGCTGGTCCTGGCTGTGGGTTGGGACCTTAGCTGGGGCCCTTAGCCAGCAAATCTATACATACCTTCCCCACGTGGCCTGGGCTTCCTCACACCATCGTGTCTGGGTTCCAAGGGCATGCGTCCTGAGAGAGGCAGGTATAAGCAATATCTCCTGTTCTCACCATGGTGGCTGGGTTCCAAGGCCATGCATTCTGAGAGAGGCAGGTATAAGCAGTATCTCCTGTTATGGCCTAGATTCATGAACTACATAGCATTGCTTCCACCACATTCTGCACAGAAGTAGTCACGAAGTCCCACCCAATTTCAAAAGGAGGGAAAATAGACTCTTCCTCTTGGTTGGGGAGCAACAATGTTCCAGAAGAACATGTGGGACCAAGATGTGGCCATTTTGAGAAATTGTAATATGTCACACTTTTGTACTGGTCTGTCATTGGCTATGACCTACCCTGGGGTGGAGGGTGGTAGGGGGTGAATAAAACTCCCAGGTGCTTTCACCGGAGAAAACGATCTCCAGTAACTGAAAGGTTTTCTTCTTAAGACAGTCACTGGTGGCTGGGCGTGGTGACTCATGCCTGTAATCCCAGCACTTTGGGGGGCCAAGGTGGCAGATCACAAGTTCAGATCACGAGGTCAGGAGATCAAGACCATGCTGGCTAACAGGGTGAAACCCAGTCTCTACTAAAAATGGAAAAAATTAGCCAGGCGTGGTGGCAGGTGCCTGTAGTCCCAGCTACTCAGGAAGCTGAGGCAAGAAAATTGCTTGAACCAGGAGGCAGAGGTTGCAGTGAGCCGAGATTGCACCACTGCACTCAGCCTGGGCTACAGAGCGAGACTCCATCTCAAAAAAAAAAAAGATAGTCACTGGTATGGGGTGTTCATAGTAAAGGCACATAGAAGTTGAGGAAGAGATGCTCAGAAATACTCAAGGGTAGGTTTAGGGCTTATGGGAAGCATCAGCAGTGTCTGTTACAGGATAGTAAAACAAAATACTAGGCCCAGCATGGTGGCTTATGCCTGTAATCTCGGCACTTTGGGAGGCCAAGGAAGGCAGATCACTTGAGGTCAGGAGTTCCAGACCAGCCTGGCCAACATGGTGAAACCCTGTCTCTACGAAAATTACAAAAATTAGCCAGGCATGGTAGTGGGCACCTGTAGTTCCAGCTACCGGAGGCTGAGGCAGGAGAATAGCTTGAACCCAGGAGGCGGCGGTTGCAGTGAGCCGAGATCCCATCACTGCACTCCAGCCTGGGAGACAGAGTGAGACTCCATCTAAAAAACAAAAAACAAAAAAAAAAAACCTGGTGGTTCAGAAGTCAGGCCCAGGTGTAGTGGTTCACACCTGTAATTCCAGCTCTTTTGGAGGCAGAGGCAGGAGATCACTTGAGGCCAGGAGTTCAAGACCTTGCTATGGGCAACATAACAAGACCCAGTCTCTATGAAAAAGTTTTAAAAATTAGCCAGGTGGTATGTGCCTGTGGCACAAACAGGCTAAGATGAGAGAATTGCTTGATCTCAGGAGTCTGAGGCTGCAGTGAACTATGATCATACCACTGTACTCCAGCCTGGATGACAGAGTGAGAGCTCGATTCTAAAAAAAAAAAAAAAAAAAAAAGAAGTCAAGGTGAATTATATCCCTTCATGTGATCACAGAAGGCAGAGAAGAGGGAACCTGACATCTCAGTCTTTTAGGAAACATTAAGTGACAGAAAATGTGAACCCAAGATCAGCTTGGTGCCCTGTTGTAACTGAGAGTTGGCCTGACCCAGTGTGTCCATCTCTCAAATATTTCTGGTCTCTTCCCACTGAGGGGATGGACCAGTGGCTCTCCACTAAATCATGCCATCATTTAGCCATGACTTGTTTGGATCCAACATAGAGTGTAAATCAATCATTTTGTTTTTACACATGGTCCCATATGCACGCAAAATAAGGAAGTCTTTATCCACTGAACATATTGTTTAAATAACAGCTACCAAAATACATTTAAAGATCTTTATTGGGATACTAAGACTGTAGCATTTTGGGTATGGTGAACTAGCTTCTCTTGAGAAAACAATAGGCAAGATCTTTTTTCTAAGGGTGAGTGGGTGGAAGGGTAGAAGGTGGGCATGAAGTAGCTAAAGAGCACATGCCCCAGCTGTTCAAGCCAGGGTGTTTAATATATTAGGTAAGACGGTGCCATGGAATAGAATTTTCCACTATAAAAATTTTCACTCTATACCAAACCTAGAAATTTTTCTCTTACTGCCAAAACCTCACAGGCCCTAAACCCCTCCACCATCACAGTGTGGCTTTGAGGAAGGAAGCGAGGCCTCACAGAGAGCAGGGAAGGAGTGGGAGCCATTTCTAGACACAGAAGACATCCTTTATTCTGAAAACTGGTCTCCTAAGGAGTCTGCCACCTCCAGTTCTGACATCACAGGGAGATAAGCCTGCCAAGCTGCCTCAGTTTCCTCCATGCAATGGTGACGTGACTGGTCTGAAGAGACACTTACAGGGAAAGGAACACTCAGGGGTCACTGGTGCTTGGCTGTTTAATAGGCGATCCACACCTCCCAGCCCCTTCCAGGAGGACTGGATGGGCCATGGCACTCACATGATCTTACAGAAACATCCAGTGGGAGTTTCTAGAGATGGTCAGGCTCCAGCCTCTCTAAGGGCCCAGACCTGTGGCTGTGACCTCCATGGCTAGATGCTGCCTATTTCTCTTCTAGATCAAGGTTCTCTTCTCCTGGTCCATCTCAGAGTCTTTAATGGAGAACTTTTAATATACAAAGTACCTTCTTTGAGGAAATTACTCATGTAATTCCTGGCCTCTGTCTCCTTGGAAAAATAATGAATGGTCCCAAACCATAAGAGAAAGCCATTGTGCAACCTCAACACGCATGTCTGAGTAGCACCTAAGGAGAAGGACCACCAACGCTGGAGAAATACAGCAGACTTTCCATTGGATCTCAGGGTCATACTTGGCCCAGCTGCTCTCTCCTTTTTCTTCTCTGGTGGAGGCCATGGGACCCTTCAGTTGGGCTCTGGGCTTTGTCGCTACAGCTGTCTCCTTGAGCAATGGAAAATAAACCAGATTTGGAAATGCAAGACCTGGGGACAAGCCCCAACTCCTCTCTTACTAGCTATGTAACTGAGGCAAATCCCTTAGCCTCTCTAAGCCTGGCTACCTATCCTCACAGGCTGGAGGTGGACCAAATGAGATAGCATGAGAAAGAGCCTGCTGAGTTCTAAAACTCTCTGTCTGGGCTGGGTGTGGTGGTTCACAGCTGTAATCCCAGCACTTTGGGAGGTCAAGGTGGATGGATAGCTTGAGGCCAGGAGTTTGAGACCAGACTGGCCAACATGGCAAAACCCCATTTCTACTAAAAATACAAAAATTAGCCGGGCATGGTGACACACGCCTGTGATCCCAGCTACTTGGGAGGCTGAGGCGTGAGAGCCGCTTGAACCCAAAAGAAGGAGGTTCCTCCTGGACGAAACAAAACTTTCTGTCCATATATAGAAAATCATAAGTGGCACTGGCTCAGCACAGGGCTTCAGGTTCCTCAATTTGGAACATTGAACAGATCAGGTTCTGAGTCCTCTGCAGGATCTTAAAGACAGAATTGACTATTCTCAGTTGATCCCTGGGCTTCCCTGGGGACAGGCTTTATAGCCTCACCCTCTTAATGCATCCATCAAGCCTCTCAGGCACACAGTATCTCTGAGCAGTGCCATTGAGGGTGGACTGTCTGTGGGTATGGGAATTCCATCTGGGTGGGTCTGATGGATCCCTCCTGTAACTGGCCACTAACACAGAATATAGAGAGCTGGCTTATGGAATTAATGGAGACCTCATAGAAAAGTGAAAATTGGGATGAAACACCAACATAGCACTGGGTGCTGAGACATGATCAGAGAACTCCAATTTGTGACTGATTTGAGCTGGGGCCTCTCCCTCTTCAGCTGCCCAGAGCTCCCACCTACCAGAACCCACTCACAGGAAAGGCCTGCTGTCAGTCAGTAACTTCATCTCTGATGTCAGTAGAAGTCACTTGACCCTTCTCCTGTGGGTGTCTGCACTCTCAATGCAGAATGGAAGGCGTTGTTCCCAAGTTGAAGACCATCGGCCCTCAACTAGCATGTTAGGGATAATGTTTTGGGGCAGGTGGATTACACTGGTGTCCTTAAAATTCTTCCCTTTCTCTGTCTGAGTCAGGCTGAACTTGGAGAACCCTGAGATCTGGGCTGTGAAACGTCTCAGAGATTACTTTCCACTTTCAGATGAAAGAAACAAATACAGAGAAGTGTCACCTCCTCCACCCCTGTAGAAATGGGAGCCCCCCAGCCCCCCAAGGGTCATCTGACAGCTGTAAACACCAGCAGCTGAAACCCAGGTGGTGCGCTCAGCTTTCTGTTGAAAGGGGCACTTTAGAATGAGGCCTTCTCAAGGTCAAAGGCCTTGAGTCCAGACTGGGAGAGAGCCTGATGTGCAGTGTAATTTCAGGGGCTAGGAAGGAAGCCTCCTCTCCTACCACCCAACTTAAAAATATATATAGCTCTAATCTGATCCTTGGGCTGTGTTTAAAATGCAAATTCCCCTGGGAGGGTCACAGTACTTTGAGTTTCTGGTGATTTACCTTGCAATGTGAATGAGTCCCAGACCTATTCTTGGAAATTTTTATTGGAATAACCAGGTGAGCTCTGAAGGATATTGAAGGACAAAGCTAGCTATGGTAATGGAGTGCTGCTGGGGGCCAGGCAGGATTAGACACAAAGGTATATTTTCTCACGTTGGTCTCACAATAACTATGTATAGTTGGGGTTATCCTCATTGTATAAATGAGGAAACTGAGGCACAGACAAGCAAATTATCTAAGATCAGTCAGCCGGGAGTAGACACAGCTGGGACTGGAAGCCAGGTCTGCTTGGCCCCAAAGCAGTGAGGATCTCATGGCCCTACACTCCTCCAAGGCAGAGGAGAGGAAGGTGCTGATAGTATCAGAAGGGAAGAATGGGATCCAGACAGCAGATGAAACATCATCAGACTCTGAGCCTCCTAATGCACAGCTCCAGGGCTTCAAGGAGAGGCTGTTCCAAACCACCCTCAAGGCCACCATGTGCCCTGTACAGTGGGTGGTGCTCTGAGTCTAGAAAGGAGAAAACCTAGGTAGTGGTTCTCAATATTGGGTTTTGTCAGGGAGCTTGTTGAAACACACATTGCTGGGCCCCAGCCCCAGAATTTCTGACTCAGTAGGTCCAAAGGGAAGGGTCAAATTTATAACTTCACAATTTCCCAGGTGATGCTAACCCTGCCGATCAGGGGACCACACTTTGCAAACCACTTGAGTTAGTGCCCATCTCAAGGAGTTTCTCTCTGTTGAGGTCAGCATATGTACCTGTAACCAGCAGAGAGGTTTAGTAGATGGGAGTGGGGGAAGCTGCTGTAATAAAGAGACCCTACAATAAATCAGTGGCTTAAAGAAGACCAAAGTTTCTCCCTTAGGTGACAGTCTGCAGTGGATGTTGCGGTGCACCACCCAGACCCTTTCTTCATCCATTTCCCCAGCTGCTGGGCACATTGGTTGTTGAGGGCTCTTAGCTTAGTCCCTCTCTGGGAATTGCCCTTGGATAAAGGGGACTGCCTCACCCAAGTTGTGCCCCTTTTGGGAGCAGCCTTCATCCAAAAAGGACTAGTAGGTATGGCGTAAAAATTTTCCATCCCCTTGCCTCAGCCTAGGACACCTTGGAAGCACCATCCCAGATCTAGAACTCCCCACTGGATCAGTGCAGGGCTCTTGCCCAACTTCACTGTGGTTCAGTTTCTCCTGCCCTGCCACTTACAGGTGCTGCTCCTGAGAGCTTTACCCAACAAACCTCTTGGGGAGTCTGTTCCAAGTCAACTGATCTAAGATACAGTCAAGGTAAGCGTTACTGGTTGGCAGGTAACTTTGCTGCCCTTAGTCATTGAGGGACCCAAGTTTTCTTCCATCTTGTTCTTTATTATCCCTTCAACTTTGTCCCAGGTTGAAGCCAGGTTGCAGGCCCCTGTTTGTGGGAAATTGAAAGAGAATGTAGAGGAAACACACTGTGCCTTAAGACATTGGCCTGGAAGTGGCACACATCGCTTCTACCACTTCACTGTTTCTTAAAACATAGTTACAGGGCTCCACACAAGGAGGCTAGGAAACACCCAGCAGCTGGGCAGCCTCGTAGGCCACACCTGCTGCTTTGGAAGAAGGGTAAAAGAGAGGGTGGTGGGTGGCCAGGAGTCTCCATGGCAACCTCCGAATATGAACTTGTGTAGCCCTGACTCTGTTCCGCAGTGCTCGTTAGATGGGGCCGCAGATGTGAGCCATTTACTGGGCACAAAGACCTCTACAGCATTGTCATTCATGTGGAGCTACTTAGGCATCACTCACTAGGGACTGTCCATAAAAAGCAGCACTGCAGTTTTTGCACAGTACTCTTGTGCTGGCCATAACTTGTCATTTCTCCTCTATTCAAGACAGCTTAGCTGGACATAAGTGAGATAAAGTAACACGACAGAGATAACCTTCAACGGACTCAGTCAAAGAAAATGATTCCCAAGTTTCAATTTTTTATTATTAGTCACAAATTACTTGTAAAAGTCTTCCATCTGATCAAGGCACGTGGTTGCCTGATTTTGCCTGTGCCCTCCCCACTTGAGAGCGGGGCAAGTAGTGTGGGTTTGACAGTGCTGAGGGGGAGGGCTGGCTTATTGCACCTGGATAGGGCAGATAACACTTGGCTGTCCCGGAAGTCTTGCCAAAGGCCCAGGCACAGGGTCACATCATACTGACCCTACCATCCCCCTGGCTTAGAGTTCACGATCCCTCTTTGTCGTAACTTTGTTGCAAACACCCTCAACTTGTTTGCTTCCCTCCCACTCTGACAAGCCCTTGTCTCCTCCATTCTGTGCCTGAGAGGCCCAACATTGCTAGAGAGAATCTTATATTTGGGCCAATTCACTTAATGTTTATTACCCTAAGCCTCAAATGTGCAGGCAACACCATGGGGCAGTTTTTGCCTTGCATGCCTCCTGAGGAAATTCCCTTTCCTGCACAGCTTCCCACCCAGCCCCCACATCCACTTTCCCTCTCCATTCCAGCCCCTTGCAGGTGCCTTGTTTTTCGTGGAGCAAATAGAAACCATTAGAGGAGACTCCTTCTCCAATCTCTCACTAATACCACCAGTGCCCACTGCACCTCACCCCAGTCTCTATTTTCTATCTAAGGCCAACCCCTCTTGGTCTATAAATCTTATCGCCAAGTCCTGAGTTTACATTGGCAGCCCTGCTGGCAGACTCAATTCTGAGCTGTCTGCTCAGCATCTGCACTGGGTGTCCAATGGCAGAGGGAAAGCAAGGGCTGTGCTGGGGAGCCGAGTGATGGGGAGAAGCCGTGGGAGGCCACCTCCACCAAGAGGGAGTGACCCACTGCCTCCAAAACACCTCTGATGGGAGGGTTAGGCAAAGCCTCCCTCACTTCTACTCCCAACAGGCCACATTCTTTGGCCTTGGAGCCGATGGCCTCCCTGGAGGTGACTTCAAGACTGGCTCTCTTCCTGAGCGGGTGCGAGAGTTGGGGCTAGGCTTCAGTGCTTGTCCTTCTCTATCTCAGTGGGTGCCAAATTGCCTGAGGCCCAAGCTGTGCCAGGGAAAATTTGCTGACAGGCCTGTGTCCCGGTGCTGCTTCTGGGGAAGGGAAGGGAAGCACCAGCTGGGTGAGGAGGGAGTGCTCTTGCAGAGGAGCCCCTCCCTCCTGCCCTGCCTGGGGGCTCCAGGAGCTCCAGGTTCCAGAGGCACCTCATTAAGAAGCTGCCTAGTGCCAGGTGAGGGGCAGTCCCTTTACTCACCCTGCTCCTGGCCTGTCCTCTCTCCGACTCCGGACACTGTCCAACCGGTTTGTTCGTTGGCCAGCATCTGGGAGCCAATTCAGGCTCTGACGTTTGTTTTGTTAAGGACTTTAAAATGTATTAAGAAATGCGCGAAGAGCTTTGTCATCACTTTTCCATTTCTAACATACCTGAACAATTGGATCAGGAAGTCTCCGCCTGCCTCTCTTCCTGGCAGACCACCAGAGCTAGCTCAAGTCCCAAAATGGGGCAAGAAGGTAGGGCTGTGTCCCCTTCAAGCCATTCCTCTGGCCAAATAGCCTGGGCTGTAGCAATCTGAGCCAGGAGGGGTGTTCATGGAGGAGTGGCTTCCCTCTGTTCTCTCTGTTTCTTCACTGAATGTTTTATAGGGAAGACTTTGGGATCCCAGCGCCCTGAGTGCCCTACGTAGCATAATAAAGACTAGAGTCATGAGGATGGACCGAGTAGGGAGAGCGAGGTGCCCATCCGCATGGGTCTCCCTGGGCCCGTTTCCATCCCCCACCTCTGATGCATCCTCAGACAGGCTGGAGGGCACAGACAAGAGGTGGGCCCAGGTTCTCTTAGGAGTTCTCCTTGTGGCTGTGGAGAGAATGTCTGATGTTTCTCTCATCTTAGCCCAGGCATGAAGAGAGAATGCTTGCCTCAAAATGAGTTCGGAGGCTTTTATGGATTCAGTTGTATCTCCCTCCAAAAAGGTATGTTGAAGTCCTAACCTCTGGTACCTCAGAATGTGACCTCACTTGGAAATAGCATTGTCGTGGATGTAATTAGTTAAGATGAGATCACACTGGAGTAGGAACGGTCCCTAATTTAATGTGAGTGGTGTCTATTTTTTTTTTTTTTTTTTGGCATGGTCTCACCCTGTCACCCAGGCTGGAGTGTAGTAGTGTGGTCATAGCTCACTGCAGCCTTGAATTCCTAGGCTCAAGGGATCCTCCCATCTCAGCCTCCTGAGTAGCTGAGACTGTTGTGACATACCATGACGACTGGCTAATTTTTAAAAATATTTTTAGAGATGGGGTCTTGCTATGTTGTCCAGGCTGGTCTCAAATTCCTGGCTCAAGCAGTCCTCCACCTTGGCCTCCCAAAATGCTGGGATTACAGATGTGAGCTACTGTGCCCAGCCTAATGTGACTGGTATTTTTAAAAGAAGAGGTCAGGCTGGGCATGATGGCTCATGGCTGTAATCCCAGCACTTTGGGAGGCCGAGGTGGGTGGATCACCTGAGGTCAGGAGTTTTGAGACCAGCCTGGCCACCATGGAGAAACCCCATCTCTACTAAAAATGTAAAAATTACCCAGGCATGGTGGTGCATGCCTGTAATCCCAGCTACTCAGGAGGTTGAGGCAGGAGAATCGCTTGAACCTGGGGGTTGCAACCTGGAGGTTGCAGTAAGCCAAGATCGTGCCATTGCACTCCAGCCTGGGCAACAAAGCGAGACTCTGTCTCAAAAAATAAATAAACAAATAAATAATAAAACAAAATAAAATAAAAGAAGAGGTCAGAGTCATGCAGGCTAAAGACAGCCATTTGACAGTGGAGGCAGAGATGGCAGCAACACATCTCTCTATAAGCCAAGGAATGCCAAAGGCACCAGAAGCCAGAGAGACAAGGAAGGATTCTCCCCTACAGGTTTCTGAGGGAGCATGGCCCTGTCAACATCGTGACTTCAGATTTTAGCCTCCAGGACTGGGAGATGATATATTTTTGTTGTTCTAAGCCACCCCGTTGTGGTGCTTTGTTACCACAGCACTAGAAAACTAATACAGAGGTGAAAGCAGCTTCACTCCACAGCACCCATTTAAACAGGATTGATGTTGTCTGTGCACAGTCTGTTGATGGTCCAACACATCATCAGTCACTCCAGTCCTGAAAGGCCCTCGATGGAACCTAGTCACCATCAGGACAAGGGGGGACCTGTGTGTTGAGCCCCACTGGGATCTTGGGCAGAGATCAGGCCTCTGGGGTCAGGGTGGTTAATAGACCTGAACCCTAATCCAGGCTTTCAATATGCCTTCTGCAAAGCCACATTAGGGGCCACCCCTGGGAAATCTATAAGGTGCACTGTTTCACTCACAGTTGATGTGCTTCAGATTAATGTCTCAGCAAAACAGCAGGTTATCAGTAAAGGTCACAAACCTTTAAATAAAAGGTTCACAGACCTTCAGAGTTGACTAGAGTATCTGACTCTATGAATGTTACATCTGTGAATGCTGAGGCTATGGCAATGAATGAGGTATCCCGATACATGCCGGCACGTCTTCATCCTACCCTAAATGCCCTGGTTGGTCCTGGATGTACAGACCTGTCCTTTTCCATGCGTCATGCTTGGGGGCTCTACCGCACAGCTCTCATGCACACCACCAACCCCGTGAAAACGCAACTGTCCCAAAACCACATCTGGCTAATCTGAGAAACAAATTCAAGTCCTCAGTAATAGTAATACGCCCCACTTGTTCACCTCCCGTACCCTGCTCCAGGCAACATTCCATTTTATCCTTACAATAACTCTGTGAAGTGGCCTGTTATCTCCTTGTTACAGATGAAAACACAGCAGCTCAGAGAGGTTGAGGAATTGACCCAAGGTCACACAGCTGGTGATGAGGAGAGCTGGAATGAGCCCCAGTCCATTTGACTGCAAAGCTGCAGCTGTCTCCACTCTGTCCTGATGGGAGAGTCACTCTGCCCTCCCCCCAAGAGAGCTGCCTACTTCCCGACAGAAGCCTTTTACAAAATCATAATCCTTGAGAATTTTAGGCAGTGTGACGTGCCATGGTTGGAAACTGTCGGAGAGGCGAGTCCTTCTGGGGCAGTATTTATACCTATGAATTCAGGAAAGTCTCAGTGCTCAGTTCTGGGTCTATTTTTAGCTCCTCACCATCTTGCCAGTGGCCCAGGAGTGGCCTGAAACTCCGTTGGCCTCCTAGGGCAGCACTGCTGAGTAGACTGGGCTCCATCTATTGAAATGCTCATGGCATTTGAGATGAGGTGCTTTTCTTAATTAATTCTAACCTGTCAGTTTTCATTTTTTTCCTTTGAAGCCCAAATAACAACATGTCACCCTTCTTAACAAAAAGCCAGCATTGGCGTTGACTTTTCTTTTTGGGCTAGACTCATGGAAGGTGCCAGAATCAGGAAACTGGAGCTTGTTTTTGCGTGTATAGGGGAAAAAATTCTTGGAGTTACATAAATCATGCAGGATCTATTCCATGGAAAGTAATGCAGCTATTACAATGCCAACGTATTTATTAACATGAAAAGGTGTTTATAATACATTGTGGAGTAACAAAAACTGTGTGTAGTATAATCCATTTTGTATTTCTTTTATCTACTTATTTTTTTTAATCCTAACTTTTCTTCCAAATTAAACATGTATATCAGCTCTTCAAGTGGGAGAAATTTTTTAAAAAAGGAAAGGAAAAGAAAACAAATACATACATGTTTAAATTTATAAATAAATTTAAATACTACAGCAAATTTAGTGTTAAGTGTGGAGCTGTAACAGCAAACCCTGGCCCTGAATTTCAGTGGATACTGGTCTCTCAGTCAGTTCCAATAAACTTAACATTTGAATTAATTTCTGTGCAGACCCGTATTCTATTTATTTAAACCTTTTTTTTTTTTTTCCCCTGAGACAGAGTCTTGCTCTGTCACCCAGGCTGAGTGCAGTGGCTTGATCTTGGCTCACTGCAACCTCTGTCTCCTGGGTTCAAACGATTCTCCTGCCTCAGCCTCCCAAGTAACTGGGATTACAAGTGCCTGCCACCACACCCAGCTAATTTTCTGTATTTTTAGTAGAGATGGGGTTTCGCCATGTTGGCCTGGCTGGTCTCGAATTCTGACCTGCCCTCCTCAGCCTCCCAAAGTGCTGGGATTACAGACAAGAGCCACTGCTCCTGGACTCATTTAAACATTTTAAAATTTTATTTTATTTTTATTGACATGTAATAATTGTACATATTTATGGGGTACAATGTGATGTTCTAATACATGTATACATTGTGTAAAATTCAAATCAGGGTAATTAGCATATCCTTTTCTTCATACATTTATCATTTCTTTGTGGTACGAACATTTGAAATCCTTTCTTCTAGCTATTTTGAAATATACAATACAATATTGTTAACCATAGTCACCCTACTGTGCAATAGAACGCCAGAACTTATTTCTTCTATTTAATTAGTTGTTTAAATTTTTAAATTTTTAATTTTTGTGGGTATATAATAGGTGTATATATTTATGGGGTACATAAGATATTTTGATACAGACATGCAATGCATTATAATCGTATCATAGGAAATGGGGTATCCATCAACTCAAGCATTTATGCTTTGTGTTACATACAATCCGATTATACTCTTTTAGTTATTTGTAAATGTACAATTAAATTATTATTGACTATAGTCACACTGTTTTCCTATCAATTACTAGGTCTTATTCATTCTATTTTTTTCTGTACCTGTTAATCATCCCGGTCTATCCCCTATGCCCCCTCCACTAGCCCTTCCAGCCTCTAGTAACCGTCCTTCCCTTCTCTATATCAGTGAGTGCAATTGTTTTGATTTTTAGATCCCACAAATGAGTGAGAACATGCAATGCTTTTTTTTTCCCTGTACTTGGCTTATTTCACTTACCATAATGATCTCTAGTTCCATGCATGTTGTTGCAAACGACAGGATTAATTCTTTTTTATGACTGAATAGTACTCTATTGTGTATATGTAGCACATTTTCTTTATCTATTCATCTATTGATGGACACCAAGGGTGCTTCCAAATCTTGGCTCTTGTGAACAGTGCAGCAACAAATATGGGACAGCAGGTATCTCTGTGATATACTGATTTCCTTTTTATTGGGTATATACCCAGCAGTGGGATTGCTGGATTGTAGGGTAGCTCTATTTTTAGTTTTTGGGAGAACCTCCAAACTGTTCTCCATAGTGGTCGTACTAATTTGCATTTCCACCAACAGTGCATGAGGGTTCCCTTTTCTGCACATCCTCTCCAGCATGTATTACTGCCTGTCTTTGGATGAAAGCCATTTTAACTGGGGTGAGATGATATCTCATTGTAGTTTTTTCCATTTTGTTTTGAGACAGAGTCTCACTCTGTTGCCCAGGCTAGAGTGCAGTGACACAATCTCAGCTCACTGCAACCTCCACCTCCTGGGTTCAATAATTCTCCTGCCTCAACCTCCTGAGTAGCTGGGATTACAGGTGCACCACCATGCCCAGCTAATTTTTGTATTTTTAGTAGAGACAGGGTTTCACCATGTTGGTCAGGCTGGTCTTGAACTCCTGACCTCAAGTGATCCGTCTGTCTCAGCCTCCCAAACTGCTGGGATTACAGGTGTGAGCCACTGAGCGCAGCCTCACTGTAGCTTTGATTTGCATTTCTCTGATGATCAATGATGGGAAACACCTTTTCATATGCCTGTTTGCCATTGTATGTCTTCTTTTGAGAAATGTCTATTCAAATCTTTTGCCCATTTTTTAGCCAGATTAAATTAGTTTTTTTTCCTATGAAGTTGTTTAATCTCCTTATATATTCTGGTAATTAATACCTTGTCAGATGAGTAGTTTGCAAATATTTTCCCCCATTCTGTGGGTTGTCTCTTCACTTTGTTGATAGTTTCCTTCACTATGCAGAAGCTTTTTAACTTGATGTGATCCCATTTGTCCATTTCTGATTTGCTTGCCTATGCTTGGGGGGTATTACTCAAGAAATTTTTGCCCAGACCAATGTCCTGGAGAGCTTCTCCAATGTTTTCTTGTAGTAGTTTAATAGTTTGATGTCTTAGATTTAAGTCTTTAATTCATTTTGATTTAATTTTTGTATATGGCAAGAGATTGGGGTTGAGTTTCAGTCTTCTGCATTTGGATATTCAGTTTTCCCAGCACCATTTATTGAAGAGACTGTCTTTTCCCCAATATATGTTCTTGGCACCTTTCTTGAAAATGAGTTCACTGTCAGTGTGTGGATTTGTTTCTGGTTTCTCTATTCTGTTTCATTGGTCTGTATGTTTGTTTTTATGCCAGTACCATGCTGGTTAACAAAGCTCTGTCGTATACTTTAAAGTCAGGTAATGTGATTCCTCCAGATTTTTGGATTTGTTTTTGTTTTTGCTTTTTGCTTAAGATAACTTTGGCTATTCTGGGTCTTTTGTGTATTTTTTTTTCTATTTCTGTGAAGAATGTCAGTATTTTGATAGGGATTGCATTGAATCTGTAGATTGCTTTGGGTAGTATGGACATTTTAACAATATTGATTCTTTCAATTCGTGAACATGGAATATCTTTCCATTTTTGGTGTTCTTTTCAATTTCTTTCATCAGTGTTTTATAGTTTTCATTGTAGAGATTTTTCACTTCTTTGGTTAATTCCTAGCTATTTAATTTTATTTGTGACCCTTTTAATGGAATTACTTTTTTCATTTCTTTTTCAGATTGTTTACTGTTGGCATATAGAAATGCTAGTGATTTTTGTATGTTGATTTTGTATCCTGCAAATTTACTTAATTTGTTCACAAGTTTTAATAGTTTTTTGGCAGAGTCTTTAGGTTTTTCCAAATATAAGATCCTGTCATCTGTAAACAAGGATAGTTTGACTTCTTCCTTTCCAGTTTGGATGCCCTTTATTTCTTTCTCTTGTCTGATTGCTCTAGCTAGGACTTCCAGGTACTATGTTGAATAACAGTGGTGAAAGTGGGCATCCTTATCATGTTCCAGATCTTAGAAGAAAAGCTTTCAGTTTTTCCCCATTCAGTATGTTATTAGATGTGAGCCTGTCCCTTCTCTCTTAACTGTGACTTTGTACTCACTGACCAACTTTTCCCTGCCCCTGCCTCCCTCATCTCCTCCCAAACTTGTAATGATCACTATTCTACTCTCTCCTTCTATGAGATCAACTTCTTTAGATTCCAAATATGAGTGAGATTATGTGATATGTGTCTTTCTGTGCATGGCTTATTTCACTTAACGTAATGCCCTCTTGGTTCATCCTTGTTGCCATGAATGACAGGATTTCTTTCTTTTCTAAGGCTGAAGAGTATTTCATTGTGTATATGTATCATATTTTCTTTATCCATTTGTCCATTGATGGACACTTAGGTTGATTCCATATCTTGGCTATTGTGAGTAGAGCTGCAATGAACTTGGGAGCACACATATCTCTTTGACACACTGACTTCCTTTCCTTTGGATATATACCCAGTAGTGGGATTGCTGGATCATATGGTAGTTCTATTTTTTAATTTTTGAGAAACCTCCATACCGTTTTCCATAATGGCTGTACTAATTTACATTCCCACCAGCAGCGTAAGAGGGCTCCCCTTTCTCCACATTTGCATCATCATTTGCTGTCTTTTGTTTTTTGATAACACCATTTTAACAAGTGAGAGATAATACCTCACTGTGATTTTGATATGAATTTCCCCAATGATTAGTGATGTCCGGCAATTTTTCGTATACCTTTTGGCCATTTGTATGTCTTCCTTTGAGAAATATCTATTCAGATATTTTTTTACCCTTTTTACCCTTTTTACCCTTTTAACCTTTTTCTAATTGGAGTCTATTCATTTTTTTACTTGATTTTCCATTTTGAAAAACTTAAAACCCACAGAAAAGTTGGAAGAATGGTGTACCTTTACAATCAACACCCAAATTTCTTTCACCTAGATGGATTGACTAGGATCATTTTGCCACATGTGCTGTCTCCATGTGGTTCTATATATGTCATCCCTCATCACCTAACACTGTGCTGAATAAATGAATGGCTGGAGTGGCAGAAAGGCCAGTCCTTAAAGGGCAAGGTGGGTCATACAGTGGGGACTATCTGAGGTCCAGTGGGTGGCTAGAGGGGAACCAGGAGCAGACGGACGTCACAGGCAGAAAGCAGTCAGTGTAAGCAAAGGCTCAGAGGGTGGGCAGCACAGAACTTCAAGGAGGTTATAGATCTGGCCAGCAGGGTGTGGGAGGGAAGGTGGAGATGATCCTGGAACTAGGGAGATTCCCAAAAGTCTTGGCTACAACCCAAAAGTGACAAAGTGTAAGGGGAGTGATCTGGTTTAGATCTGTGTCTCCACCAAATCTCATGGTGAGTTATAATCCCCAGTGTTGGAGGTGGGACCTTGTGGGAGGTGATTGGATCATGGGGCAGAGTTCTGATAAAGGGGTTAGCACCATCCACTTGGTGCCGTTCTTATAATGGTGAGTTCTTGTGAGATCTGGTTGTTTAAAAGTGTGTGGCACCTCCCCGCCCCCCTCTCTTCCTCTTGCTCTGGCCATGTGAACTGCTGGCTTCCCCTTCCCCTTCTGCCATGATTGTGTGTTTCCTGAGGCCTCCCCAGAATCCCAGCAGATGCTGCCATGTTTCCTGTACTGCTTATGGAATTGTGAACCAGTTAAACCTCTGTAAATTACCCAGTCTCAGGTATTTCTTTATAGCAGTGCAAGAACAGACTAATAATACAGGGAGCCACTGAGAGGAGTAACATGAGCAGTTTTGTGCATTTTATTTTATTTTATTTTATTTTGATACAGAGTCTCGCTCTATCACCCAGGCTGGAGTGCAGAGGCGTGATCTTGGCTCACTGCAACCTCCGCCTCTGGCGGTTCAAGCAATTCTCATGCTTCAGCCTCCCGAGCAGCTGGGATCACAGGTAAACGTAACCATGTCCAGCTAATTTTTGTATTTTTAGTAGAGTTGGGGTTTCAGCATGTTGGCCAGGCTGGTCTCGAACTCCTGGCCTCAAGTGATCTGCCCACCTCAGCCTCCCAAAGTGCTAGGGTTACAGGTGTGTGTGAGCCACCATGCCCGTCCAGTTGTGTGCATTTTAAAGATATCTCCGCTACCATGATGAAGAGGGACTTTTGAGGTCCTGAGGGAGGGATGGAAGGGAAGACCAGCTATGGTCCAGGACAAAGACAAGGAGGCCTGAACAGGTGAGAGGGGCCAGAAGGACGTAGAATGAATAGCTCTTGGAGTGATTGCCTGGGTGTAGTGAGGTGGGGAGGATTCAGGACAACTCCCAGGGTCTGGCCAGGAACACGTGACTAGAGGCCAGTGCTGTTTCTCCAGATGGGCAATACAGAGGAGAAGCCAGTGGTGAGGGAGTGGGGAGTGAAGGAGGTGCTGACTTCAGTTTTTGATGCGTGGAAGTTGAGTGGCCTATAAGACATTTAAATGGAATACTCAGCAGGCAGTTGAATCTGAATCTGGATCTCAGGGCCAAGACTGGTCTGGGAATGGAAATGTTGGAATCATAAGAGTCTTATGGATAGGATGACCCCATCCTGGATGGCAGGCACAGCCCCTGTTCATGCCTATGTTCCAGCATATTTATTAATTGTTCCCTCTTTCACTTTTCCAGTTTGAGCAATATTTTGTTTTGTTTTGTGGAGATGGGGTCTCACTGTGTTGCCCAGGCTAGTCTTGAGCTCACAGCTACCTTAGCCTCCCAAAGTGGTAGGACTACAGGCATGACCCACTGTGCCTTGCCAAGTTTGAACAATAATTAATATAGTCACCCTAAAAAGGGTAGATCAGTCACTCCCTATATTCACCTAACACTTGCCACCCCTGGCCTGGCTTGGTTCTGTGGGTGTTTCATGCCGTATGTGGTTAATCACTAGAGGTCTGTGGCCTCTATTCGCGCATATTTCCCACCATTCTTCCCTTTCTATCTTTCAGGTAGATGGTGCCTAAGAAATATTTACCTGTCCCATGGTTGAGAGATTCATAGGCCCCAACCTACTGAGGGGAGAGAAGGTGGGAGAAGCTCTGTAAGTTATCTTACCGGAGGCTGGTGGATTAAGAGGCACCCTTGGACCAAGTCCCTATTAGGTATGGGATTTAGGAAATACAGAGAGGTAAGAAAACTCTAAAACATTCCCTGTTTTCATAACTGGCCCACGCTGCTCCACTTCCTTCACCCCTTGCATGGGCTCTGACAGCTAGAGTGAGTTTGCAGGCCTCTCCCTTTCAGTGCCTCCTCAGAGGCAGTGTGGCTGCCTGGTTCTGAGGGAGACCTTTTGGAAGCCACCCTGCTGACAAGAGCCACACCCTGGCTGTCCTTGGACAAGACCTGTCCACCTTCACCTTCTACTGTTCCCCTCCATGTGGCCTTTGCTCCAGCCACATTCTGAACATATCCTGAACATGTTTGCCTTTGGGACCGGTAAAGCCCTTTTTCCGTACCCTCATTGCCCCTACTCCTGTGTCTATGAAAATCTACCCACGTGGCCGGGCATGGTGGTGAGCCACCGGCGCATGAGCGCCTGTAATCCCAGCACTTTGGGAGGCTGAGGCGGGTGGATCACAAGGTCAGGAGACCGAGAACATTTTGGCCAACATGGTGAAACCCTGTCTCTGCTAAAAATACAAAAATTAGCTGGGCATAGTGGTGCATGCCTGTAATCCCAGCTACTTGGGGAGGCTGAGGCAGGGAGAATCGCTTGAACCCAGGAGGCGGAGGTTGCAGTGAGCTGAGATTGCGCCACTGCACTCCAGCCTGGGCAACAAGAGCAAGGCTCTATCTCAAAAAAAAAAAAAAAAAAAAAAATGTACCCACTCTTCAGAGCTGACTCAAACATGACCTGATGCCCAGGAGACAGTCCTGGATTCTCCCTGCTGGAGGTAAAGCTCCCTTCATCCAGAACGCCACTGTGGTCCCCACTGCCTCCTTCATGGTTTCATCTGAGTTCTTGCCTCACTTACTCTTTGGAACTCAGGGTGGAGACACTTTCTTTTACATTTTTGTGTTTCTCCATAATGCCAAACATGGGGATAATTATGATGTGTACAGACAACATGTAGAATGCTGTGGTGCACTGAACTGATTTTGTCTCCAGGTAAGAGGACAGCATTAAGGGTTATGAAGCAGGAGGTAGAGGGTGAAGGAATTTGTATTCATTCGTTCATTCATTCAACAAATATTTATTGACAGCTTCTGTGTACTAGACGCTATGTTCCATGGTAGATTTAGGCAAATAAATCTTCAAGGACCTCATTATCTAAAAGAGAACAAAAAGGAGACATGTAAACAAAGAGTCACCAAACAATGCAATAAGCACCATAAAACAGCAAGGCCAAGTGCGCAGATGGAGGAACCCATTCTGTCTCATGGAGTCTGGTAGCATTTCACCAGGAAAGTGACATTTAAGCTGGGTCTTGAGGCATGCCTAGGCGTTCGCCAGGTATCAGGGAAAGGGTACTGTTTACTGTAGAGGAAACGATAAAAGCAAAAGCACTGAGCCCCAGAGAGGCTTGTGTAGCGGACTGGAAGGCATTCACTGCAGAAGAGGAGAAGACAATAGGCATGAGGGTGGGGGAGGCAAGAAAATGCCAGGAAGTGAAGCAAGGGAGGGAGACAAGAGCCTGACATTGTAGGCAGAGGGCAAGTTTTAAGGTAAGTGAAGTCCTGGTGACCACAGCAGCACAAAGAGTGGAAGAGAGATATGGTCCTGAGCACACAGCTGCTCCCAACCCACGTTTACCTGGGGCTGCCCTGAACTGTCAGTCATGACTGCTTTGCTTTGGATTGCAGCTCCCTGCAGGGAGCTGCCCACCCCACACCACTGAGTTGCCTGCAGCTGCCACAGAGGCCAGCCACCTCCTCACCTACTCTCCTGGACAAGCACTTCTGAGGACAGAGTCCTTGTCAGGGCTGGTTTCTGGGCTGAACCTTCCTTTGCCACCAACAGAGAGATGCCTGCACCCCTCAAGGGTAGGCAGATGGCTAGTCCTGCCCTCCCAGCTGGGCAGCGCACTGGACTGGCAGTGCCCTTTCAAGTGTGCAGGAGTTGGCAGGAGCCCTCAAGCCAGTATCCACCCTCCTAGGTATCCACACTTGGCAACCTCACTTGTCTCCAGCCTGTGTTCTTGCAGATGAAACTAGCAGAAAGAAGGAGCTTGCTCCTACTTGGCTCCCTAATGTTTTTAAAATCACAACTTTGATGTTTCCTGGTCTGCTGGGTGACACCAGTTGTCCTTGCTTATTACCTCTTAGTGCTCCCAAATGGTGTTGGTCACCTGCAGTGCAGAGATTGCCTCCTCCTTTGGACCCTAGCACTTACCAGTCCCTGGTCCTCGCTGGCCTGCCTGGAGGCCTGTCTCATTGTGAATGTTTACACAAATGGAAAATGTCAGTGTTTAATCTGTAAAGGGAGCCCAGATTGCAAAGATCCAAAAGGAAACATCTAAAGGTGAGCATCCTTCCTCTGGGTGTGGGACATTACAATGTCACATCAACTCACATCTCCACATTCACTTAGCACCTCTGTGGGCAAGAGGATGGGGAAGGCTCCCTGACCTTCCAGAGCTTCCAAAAGAAAAAGACAAACTTACAACTTGTAAAATCCTAGAGTCAGTGTCACAGTGCTGTGGCGAACTGAACTGTCAAGCAGATGCAACTTGCCCCAGACATGGACAAAAAAGGTTTAGTGGGCTGGGCACAGTGGCTCACGCCTGTAATCCCAGCACTTTGGGAGGCCAAGGCGGGTGGATCACCTGAGATCAGGAGTTCGAGACCAGCCTGGCCAACATGGTGAGACCCCGTCTCTACTAAAAATACAAAAATTAGTCAGGCCTGATGGTGCATGCCTATAATCCCAGATACTTGGGAGGCTGAAGCAGGGAGAATCGTTTGAACCCACGAGACAGAGGTTGCAGTGAGCCGAGATCGCATCACTGCACTTCAGCCTGGGCAACAGAGCGAGACTCGGTCTTAAAAAAAAAAAAAAAGGCTCCCTATGAGTTAGGCTGGGAACTGGGGATGGATGGAGATGGGGAATGGATAGAGATGCTTCCAGGAGGAAAAGGACATGAGGGATGGTGAGGAAATTTCATGCTGGAGTAATGATAGAACCAGAAGGCTGAGGGGAGAGCTCAGGAACATAGACGATGGGCAAGCTGAGGGGGTCGGGAGACTTGAATGCCTGTCCAGTGAGTTAAGCCCTTCTGTGCGCAATGGAAGGGAGGCAGGCACACCCAATCCTGGCTTTGCCACTGATCAGCCTGAACCTTGGACAAGATACTTCTCCCTCTGGGTCAGATGGGTGGGTGGGGGGAATCACAGCAGAGGTTCCCAACCAGGAGGACAGAGGTGCTTTACACACGCACGCACACACACACGTCTAGAGCTAGTTCTGGGGTATCTCTGGGGATGTGGCCTGGACATGTCTGGATGTTTAAAGATGCTTGGTGCTTCTGGTGTGGATCACTGGCTTAAGTCATTTCTAAGATCCCGTTAGCTCTAAAATGACCATGTTTCTGAGGCATGAGAAGTTGGTGACATGGCTGGTGTGAAGGAATCACTGGCCAGCCCAGCACTAGCCTTTAAAACCAGAGGCTGTGGATTCACGTCATGTGTAGACAATGCGTTGGAATCGCTGGGGTGATGCAAATAATTTCAGGACAAAGTTGGTGCTGGGGGCTGGGGGTGGAGAGAGTCTTTGGGCCTGAATGATCCAGATAATTGCAGTGCTGGTGATGCCCTCTCAGCATGCCCCGGGGTGGGTGGTGGGAGCCCATTAGTCACGGGGTGGGCTGAGGCGAGGTGGTTGAGGAACAGGGAATAAATAAAAGGAGTGAGCAGTCATGTCTCAAGCAGGCCTGCAAGGGCGGGGGTGGCTGCCAGTGTCCCAGGCAGGGTGGCTGAGACATGAGTCACACCCAGAGACGCTGACCTGGCAGCACCCAGCCTCTCTAGGAGAGGGAAGGAGGAGGCGGGCACTGGGAGTTCAGAATGTCAGGACTGCCTCTTGCTGGATCCTTGGGCTTGAGATCTTTGTCATCCCTTATCACCACCCTTTGCAAAGCTACATGGCAGAGACACGTCTGTTCATAGCTCTTCTGCCACTCTTTATCCTTAGACTATCAGAAGCTCTACTTCTGACCTTAAGGGCCATAGCCACTCAGTTGTCATTCTGGACCATAGTAACCAGAGCATTCTGACCTTCAGAGCTGCCCGATGTGACCATTCTCTGTTTTAGACAGCCAGGCTGGTGTGTGAAGTGGGAGGGAGGAACGAGCTTTATTACTACCTTCTCAGAAACCTGCTTTTCCCCAAGGCCTCAATTTGTTCTTGCTCCCCCTCAAATGTAACCCATGGCCCATATAGGAGATTGTCTTCCTAGAGACGAGGTCTTTCCTAATGTTCAGAGAGGATCCAGACCGCCAGCTCCTGGAGGACATAGACAGCTCTTCAGGACGCCTGAAAAGCCAGCCATTGACAAATCTGTCTAACACTCTTGCAAATTCCATTTTCTACAGGGTGAAATGCAGACCTCTTTCCATGACACCTGTGGATGCTCTACAATCTGACCTAGGCTGACCATGTCCTGCCTGGAGGGCTGGGTAAGGGGGGCACTCAGGCTTAGAATAGCCACATGCCTTCCTCTCCCTCTGGGACCCACTTTCAAGGGAGCCAGCCTGAGGTTTGCATCACTGTTTGGTCTCCTCCTACCCTTCCAGATCTTCCTGGTGCTGGAGTTAGTGCCCCCCTTTTTCCTCAGCTGAGTCATGACCCTCACCCAGCCCAGCCCAGCCCCCTACCCTAGATCTGCTCCTACACCTGATTGATGCCCTGGCCTCAGGCGGGCTGGAGCTTGGGGCCGGTGCCTCAGGCCTTCAGCCTTGCCCAGGGCAGCCTGGGCAGAAGCTGAGATTGGATGTCTTTTGTCAACCTTGGCAGAGAAGTACTGAATGTGTCAAGATAATTGAAGGTTATTGGTGCCTGTGGGAGGGATTTGTATTCCCAGGGATTCTGCTGGACCCTTTGGGGCAGCTCTGTTTGGCTAGCTGAGGGTTCCTATGTTTTCCCACAATTGAATGTTGACAGTATCTGTGCTCTTGCTTTTTAAAAATGTCCTCATTTAGAATAGCTTTCTTTTATTATATGTTTTATCTTCCTTTTTTTTTTTTTTTTTTTTTAGATGGAGTCTCACTCTGTCGCCCAGGCTGGAGTGCAGTGGTGTGATCTCGGCTCACTGCAAGCTCCACCTCCTGGGTTCACGCCCTTCTCCTGCTTCGGCCTCCTGAGTATCTGGGACTACAGGCGCCCACCACCACACCCGGCTAATTTTTTGTATTTTTAGTAGAGACAGGGTTTCACCGTGTTAGCCAGGATGGTCTCGATCTCCTGACCTTGTGATCTGCCTGCCTCAGACTCCCAGAGTACTTGGATTACAGGCATGAGCAACCGTGCCCGGCATTTTATCTTCCTTTATATCTTTTAAGTGGGAAATGGGAGACCAGTATGAGGGGACAATTGTGAAGCTTGCCTGTGCTCCAAGTTAGGGACACAAGATCCCTTCGCCCCTGGTTTTCCCCTGTAATCCTCCCAGAGCTATAGAGCTGAGCTTGTATTCAAGCCGCAGACGGGGCCCTTGACCTTGAACCGGGCAAGGCTGACAGCCCCGCAGCAGGAGTGCTGCTGTGAAATAACTCGGAGACATCCTCCCAGAGCAGTGAAGAGGCTGGAAGGAGTCAGGAAGCCTCAAATCCCCGGCCTGTGACTTACAAAGCAGCCAGACCTCCCTCAGGACTAGACAGAGCAACCGTGTCACCTAGAGCTGCCTCCATCCCAGCACTGGGATGTGGTTGGTAATGTGAGATTCTCACTAGGGCTGGCTACCCAACGCCGCAGTCACAGCCACATACGGCTATTTAAACTTGAATTTAAATTAACTAAAATTAAATAAAGTTTAAAAACCAGTTCCTCATCCACAATAGCCACATTTTAAGTGCTCATGAGCCACATGTGACTGGTGGTTGCCTCGCTGAACAGCACGGGTCCAGAACACCTCCGTCACCACAGGGCTCTCTTGGCAGGATTTATGGGTCCCCTTTACACCGAGCTGTCTACCCATGTTGCCTAAATGCCTTTCCTACCTAATGGTAGATGTTCAGTGGGTGTGTTTGCCCTACAGACTCTCTCAAGCTTCTTTCTCAACCAGTGGAAGTAGCTGTGTGGCCTTGTGAGGTCTCCCTTCTAGAAAGAACAGGTAGCATGCCTCTGACAACCAGGTTGACTAGATGACCTGCAAGGGTCCCCAGTATCAACTAGCTACCTGACATTTACTGCCTAAACTAATGCTTCTCCCTGTCCAGTGGACACTTCTCAACGAGGCTGCCCTTCTACCTCACTGCTGCTTCTTAGTCACTGGTTGAATTTGGAAGAAGAGACCCTTCAGGGGCTCCAATGACCAAGAACATTCCCTTCCCTACTCCTCAGTGTCACGCCCCCCTCCTCCCAAGCATCACCATCACCAAAAATAAAACTGCCTTGATATCCTTGCTGTAGTCCATGAAGCTTCTGTATTAGAATTACTTGGAAGGAAGAGTCTTGTTTAAAATGCAGATTTTGGCTGGGTGCGGTGGCTCACACCTGTAATCCCAGCACTTTGGGAGGCTGAGGCAGGTGGATCACCTGAGGTCAGGAGTCTGAGACTGGCCTGGCCAATATGGTGAAACCCCATCTCTACTAAAAATACGAAAATTAGCTGGGTGTGGTGGTGTGAACCTGTAGCCCCAGCTACTCAGGAGGCTGAGACAAGAGAATTGCTTGAACCTGGGAGGCAGAGGGTTTCAGTGAGCCAAGATCATACCACTGCACTCCAGCCTGGGGGACAGAGAGAGATTCTGTCTAAAAAAAAAAAAAAAAAAAAAAGCCTATTTCTTGGCCCTACAGCAAGCCAATGTAATCAGAATCTCTTGGGGGTGGGCTCTACTGAATTTGAGACCCACTGCAAATGAGGAGGCCACACAGGAAGGACCTCGGGGGTCCCTGGAAACTAGAAATCAACCTCCTTTACATTCTAAAGTCTCTGGTTTATTGCAGACCAGCTCTCCCCCAGGCTGAGAGCCAGATACTGGGAGCTTGTGGTAGGGGTGGTGTGAGAGAAATGTTCCCCATGGCCGCCTGTTCTCCTCCTGCCCAGCCCCCACCGGCACACACACAGGTGCATACACACATCCACATGCACACACTACTCTCTCAGGAGGTCTGCTGGGAAACCAACAGACTTTCAGAAAAGCCTGTTCCAACCCTGGCTTCATGGGGCATGGTGAGCTCCTGATCTTCTCTCACGGGCCCTTGTTGGGGAGGAAAGATTTCTCTCCCTCACCCATCACCAGGTTTATGGCTGAGGCGCTCATAGTAAAAGACAGATTAACAAGAAAAAAGCATACACATTTCTTTAATATCTAGGTTTGACGTCACACGGGAGCCTTCAGAAATGAAGACCTCAAGAAACAGGAAAACCTGTGTGTTTTTATGCTTAGGTTTGATAAAGAGTGAACAGTCGTGCAGACGTGGACAAAGTGGGTAATACACTATTTATTACTATTCCAATGGTAGTAAACTGGCGGGAACTTAGCAAGGCCCGTTCAAAATCTTCTCTGTGTCCCTGAGATAAGAACATTCTTTTCTTGTTGGTATAGAATGGGCATCTCATGCAAGGGTCTTATCACCTACTTCAAAACAAGATCAAGGAATTTTTGTATGGGCTGCTTTAGGAGGAAGAGGGTCAGAGATACCTTCTTGTTTCTGCTGCTTCCTCCAATGCCAAAGTGCCATATTTGGAATAGTCTGTTCTGAACCCCATCATCCTGCTGCATGAACCCCCCATGACCTAAGTCTCCTGCCTCGGAGAGACCTTTCTTTTCTCTAAATCAGGGTTTTGAAATCTTTTTTAACCCTTGCCCCACTTTGGTGAACACAAAAGTCTATCTCTGAGATTTTAGTATGCCACTTTCTCCTCTCTTCATATCTTCCCCAAATATCCTGCAGTTTGTGTTACAAAAATAAGGTTTTCTCCTTATTTTCCAAATATAAAATTATATGCACACAATACTTGAAAGAGTATAAAGGTAGAGTGTATTGCTAGAAAGAAAGTCGTACTGGTAGACTCTAGCATGAGCCTGCATCAGAATCACCTCCAGGCTTCTTAAAAAACAGCTTGCTGGGCCCTACCTCCAGAGTTTCTCATTCAGGAGGTCTGGGATGCCTGGGGGAACCGCATTTTGAGAATCGCTGCTCTAGAATGGTGATACACACTCCCTCCCTAGGGCCAGAAGAAAGGCCAAGCCTTTGACACAACAGACACCAGATCATCTCATGGGGCTCCGTTCTCTCTCTGTGCTCCCTCCCTCTTCAGAGTGGGAGCACCTACCTGGGTCTCAGTAACACTGAGGGCCTCTCCCGGGTGAATCTCTGCGTTGTTATGCAGACCAAGTCTCTATGTTGGCAAATACTTCACCCACTCCAGGGAGAAAGGAAAGAAGGAGGTGAGAAATGAAGAACCCTTTCTTGCCAGGGTAATATTGAGCATGTCTTTTCAAACTCCACATCCGGAAGGCTTAGGATATGTACATGGGGTGTGTGTGTGTGTGTGTGTGTGTGTGTGAATGCACACATGAGACACACATATATATGATTTTTTGTTCCTTAGATTTCTGGGCACCATGTGCAGTAACCAAAGCAGAGCATTCATCCTGTGAATCTGAACAGCATTAATGAAGAATGTAGGTCTCCTATTCCAGTCGGGACTCAGAGCGGAACAATGGCATAGCTTGCGTATTTATTTAGGCCTTGGCATCTCAGCAATGAAAAAGTTCGTGGAATAAATGAGCAAAAGATGGAGAACTTTTCTGCTCTGTGTTTATAGGTTTCGGCTGTTCCCAAACCATCCATCTTGAGCTCTCACCGTAAAGCAGACAAGCAGCCCTTTGACAGGCGCATCTTGAAAGTTTTACACTATTTATTTTTTCCCCTGGGAAACAATCTAGGTCTCTGCCACTGAGGCTGTCAGGCAGTAACAGAGTGCCTGAGCTCATTCAATTGTTTATGAGGCTTTCTCTGAAATCCTTAGCCCTTTCCTACGGATGGGAAAAGCAATGAAAAATCTCTTAGCAACAACTGAGCAGGACTCATCTGTCCTCACTGTCCTGATGCTGCCCCCTGTTTACTATTTATCACCAAATGGGGATAGTGATAAATGGCTCAGCTGGTCCCTTTCTACCTGGGGCTGGAGCATTACACTCAGTTCAAAAAAGGAACTTTAAGAGGAGAATGACCCATATGGTGAAGAACTTTAAATTATGCCTTACAAGGAAAGACAGAGGGAACTTGGAAGACGTAATCTAGAGGTGGACACTACCCCTTGTCATCAAATATCCAAAGAGCTGTTAGGTAGAAGCACCTTGAACTTGCTTCCTGTGGCTCTTAAGGGAAATCCTATGATGTTCAGGATTTGCCAGGCAAATGTTAGCAGAGGCATTAATGTTAGCGGAGACTCTTTTCTTCCTCTCTCTCTAGGCAATCTCATTTCTTCTCATGGCTTTAAATAACATCTTTAGGCTGATGACTCTTAAGTGTATATGCCTAGCCCAGATCACTTTTCTAAAATGAGAGCTTGGGTATTCAGCTGCCTACTCACATCTCCACTTGCTGTCTCCCTGACATCTCCAACTTCATATGTGTAAAAGTGAACCCTTGATCTGGACCCCCTAACCCAAATCTTATCCTCCCACCATTTTCCCCATCTCAGTAAATGGCACCAGCCTCCACCCAGTTGTCAAGTCAGGAATCTGGGTGTCATTCCTGGCATTTCCTTCTCATTCACACCTCACATCCAATCCATCACCAAGTTCTGTTTATTCCACCTCCAAAATATTCATTGAGCTCCTCTATTCCTCTCCACCGTCATATCCACCACCCTCATTGAAGCTGCCATCATCTCTCATGGGACTATTACAAATGCCCTCTAACTACTCTTCCTGCTTCCATGTTACCTGCCATCCTCCCACCCAACAGCCAGAGAGACACCTGAAAACTCAACATCTGACCAAGTCATTCCCCTGCTTAAAACCCTTCAATGGACTGGGCGTGGTGGCCCATATCTGTAATCTAGCACTTTGGAAGGCTGAGATGGGAAGATCATTTGAGTCCAGGAGCTCAAGACCAGCCTGGGCAACATAGTGAGACTTCGTCTCTATAAAAAATTTAAAAACAAAAATTCCTTCAATGGTGTCTGTTGCAGTTAGATAAAGTCCAGGCTCCTTCTGAGATGCACAGGGTCCTGCATAATCTCTCTCCCCTCATCTGGTACCACCCTCCTCACTGCTCTACGCTGGAGCCACACTGGCCCTTTCAGCTCCTCAAATGTACCAAGCTCCTTCCTGACACCTCTGCCTTGATTTGCCATCCCCCAGCGCCCCCTTCCCTCAGTCTTTTAGTTCTCATCTCACGTGCCACCTTTCCAAAGAAGCCATCAATTTTAGTTGTCTTTTGCTGCAAAACAAATCATCCCAAAACGTAGTGGTTTAAAACAACAACAATCTTATTTCTTGTAATTCTGTGAGTTGCCTGGGGCTTAGCGGGATGGTTCTTCTGCTGGTCTTGCTTGTCAGGTGTTCACGGTGAGATGGCACCTGGGGCAGAAACATTCAAGATGGCTTCACTCACATGTCTGCCATCATGGCAGGAACATCTCATCTGGGATACTGGGATAGCTGGGCCTCTCTGTGTCACCACAGGGCTCACTCTCTCAGTGGCTTCTTCAAATGATCTCTCCAGCAAGATGACCACACTGATTTGGGGCTGGAATTATCCCATTAAAAGCTTTGTTCGAATAGAGAGCTGTGAATATTGGATATGTATATTTGTTAGTGTGAATAAATGGTTCCCAGGAGTGATGGTGTAGTATACTGAAAAAGAACAGGACTTTGGGGTCCAAAGTTCAAATCTCATCTCTACCATGTATGATTCTTGCTTATTCATTAAGGCTACTTTGGTTACTAACAATAGAAATGAATTCTGGCAAACTTAAGCCAAAAAGTGGGAATTTATTAGAATGTATTAGTCAGGGTTCTTCAGAAAAACAGAATCCATAGGATGGAGATATATATAAATAGATATATAGATATATAGAGATAGAGATAGATAGATAGATAGATAGATAGATAGATAGATAGATAGATAGATAGATAGAGAAAGAGAGAGAGAGAGATTTACCAGGAGGGATTGGCTCACACAATTATGAAGGCTGAGGAATCTCATGGTCTGCCATCTGTAAGCTGGAAGCCCAAGAAAGCCAGTGGTGCAATTCCAGTCCAAACCCCAAAGCTGGAGAACTAGGGAGTGGGGGTGGGAGGTGAAGGGGATAGGTAGGATATAAGATCTGGTCTCAGTCAGAAGGTCCAAGAACCAGGAGCACAGACACCCAAGAGCAGGCAAACCTAGATGTCTCAGCTCAGACAGCAAGAAAATATGCCCTTCCCTGCTTTTTTATTCCATTCAGGCCCTCAGCAGATTTGATTGTGCCTACCTGCATTGGTGAGGGCGATCTTTCTTAGTCTGCCAATTCAAATGCTAATCTCTTCTGGAAACACTCTCACAGACACAGCCAGAAATAATGTTTTACCAGCTATCTCATAGCCCAGTCAAGTTAACACATAAAACCAACTATTACAGATCACATGGAAGGGTTGACAACCATGCCTCAGCAGTAGGAGTCAGCAGCCTTTTTTCCAGAGTGTTGCTACTAACCTTTCTCAACCTCAATGATTTCTTTGTGTCTCTCTTTCGTTCTTTAAAGTCCTTTTTTTTTTTTTTTTTTTTTTTTTTGAGATGGAGTTTCGCTCTTGTTGCCAAGGCTGAAGTGCAATGGAACAATCTCAGCTCACCACAACATTCGTCTCCTGGGTTCAAGTGATTCTCCTGCCTCAGCCTCCTGAGTAGCTGAGATTACAGCTGGGATTACAGGCATGCACCACCACCCCTGGCTAATTGTGTATTTTTAGTAGAGATGGGGTTTCACCATGTTGGTCGGGCTGGTCTTGAACTCCTGACCTCAGGTGATCCACCCTCTTCGGCCTCCCAAAATGCTGGGATTACAGGCATGAGCCACTGTGCCCGGCTTCTAGTTTTAAGTCTTACACCTTCGTCTGTCTCAAGACTGACTCAGCTTGGTTCAAGTATCAAATTCTTTGGTCGGGCCAGGTGCAGTGGCTCACACCTGTAATCCCAGCACTCTGGGAGGCTGAAGCAGGTGGATCACCTGAAGCCAGGAGTTCGAGACCAGCCTGGCCAACATGATGAAACCCTGTCTCTACTAAAAATACAAACGTTAGCCAGGCGTGGTGGCAGGTGCCCGTAATCCCAACTACTCAGGGGGCTGAGACAGGAGAATCACTTGAACCCAAAAGGTGGAGGTTGCAGTGAGCCAAGATTTTGCCACTGCACTCCAGCCTGAGCAACGAGAACAAAACTCCGCCTCAAAAAAAAAAAAAAAAAAAAAAAAATTCCTTCGCTGGCCAACCAGCTAAGGCTACAGGGTACAGTTACATGGTACAGGGTAGGCTGCCAGGGGCGCCGGAGGATGGGGTACACAGTTGGGAAAGGGAAGTCAGCGTGAGGCAGGTGACGAACCCAAGATGGGTCAACTATACTAGGTCAAGTTACTGGTAAGCCTCAGTTTTCTTACATATAAGGTAGGATAATCTACTTCTTAAAGTTATTGTAAGGATTAATCAAAATCATGTCAAAAAGTGCCTAACACATAGTAAACACTAAGTTTACGGTTAAGTGTTGTTATTTTTAAAAAACAGTGTATCTTATTTATTTTATATTTTTTAAAGAGACGGGGTCTTGTTGTGTTGCCCGGGCTGGTCTCAAATTCTTGGACTCAAGCGATCCTCCCACCTCGGCTTCCCAAAGTGCCAAGAAAAATAATTTTAATACTGGTGAAGAACTGAATGAACTAGTAATAGCTTCAAAACATCATCATAATCTTAAAGAAAGATTCTGGGCTCACCTTATACTTGTCTTGATCCAGCCGTGGAATCAGCCATTTCTCCAAGGAGCTCTCATTCCTTTTATGAAAAATGGTATTCAAAAGCCAAGACCTGGTTCCTAGATGTGCTCACTGCTATTAGGATGTCACTGTTTATAGGTGTTCTCAGGGGACAGAGCTGAGGAACGCACATGTGCACACACACATTTATATCTACATTTATTTCTATCTCACTGCATATGGGAAATCATGAGTTCACACCCGTAGCCCCAATTCCAGTTAAACACCCCAGGTGTTATTCTAGTTTTCTCCTACCGTATTTGTCAGTTTCCTGATTTTAATGGCTGTGTTTTGGTTGTAAAGGAGAATGTCCTTATTTGGAAGAAATATACACTGAAGTATTTACCCAGTGAGGGGTATGAAGTCAGCAATTTACTCTCAAATAATTCAGAAAAAAAAAGTTATTTGAACCATATTTGCAACTTTTCTGTAAGGTTCAGATTTTTCAAAATAGAATTTATTAAAAACAAAGGCCGGGCGCGGTGGCTCAAGTCTGTAATCCAAGCACTTTGGGAGGCCGAGACGGGCGGATCACGAGGTCAGGAGATCGAGACCATCCTGGCTAACACGGTGAAACCCCGTCTCTACTAAAAAATACAAAAAACTAGTCAGGCGAGGTGGCGGGCGCCTGTAGTCCCAGCTACTCTGGAGGCTGAGGCAGGAGAATGGCATAAACCCGGGAGGCGGAGCTTGCAGTGAGCTGAGATCCGACCACTGCACTCCAGCCTAGGCGACAGAGCAAGACTCCGTCTCAAAAAAAAAAAAAAAAAATCCTAAAACAAATAACCTCATACATGTGTCACTTCCTTACCTGGGCAGGTAAATTACTAGAAGGAGAAATGCTTCATCAAAAGACCTGTCCATTTGTAGTTTTGTTTTGTTTCTGGAGACAGGGTCTTTCTCTGTTGCCCAGGCTGGAGTACAGTGGCACAATCATGGCTCACTGCTTCTTCAAACTCTCAAGAGATCCTCCCTCCTCAGTCTCCCAAATAGCTGGGACCACAGGCATGCACCATCATGCTCAGCTAATTTTTAAATTTTTTGTAGAGATAGGGGTCTCTCTATGTTGCCCAGACTGGTCTCAAACTCCTGGGCTCAAGATATCCTCTGGTTTTGGTCTCCCAAAGTGCAGAGATTAGGCCAGGCAGGTGGTTCAAAGCTATAATTCCAGCATTTTGGGAGGCTGTAATGGGCAGATCACTTGAAGCCAGGAGTTCAAGACCCCTCTGCCAATATGGTGAAACCCTGTCTCTATTAAAAATATAAAAAAGCCAGGCACAGTGGCATGTGCCTGTGATCTCAGTTACTTGGGAGGCTGAGGCACGAAAATAGCTTGAACCTGGGAGGGGAGGTTGCACCTCAGTGGGAGATCTCGCCACTGCACTCCAGCCTGGGTGACAAAGCAAGATTCCATCTCAAAAAACAAACAAACAAAAAAAACGAAAGAAAGAAAAACACAAAGTTCTGGGATTACAAGTGTGAGCCATCTCGCCTGACCTGTTTATAATCCTGATGGCTGTTGCCCAAATTGCCCTCCACAGTGATTTTACAATTTACATAACCCCCCACCTGGAGTGAACGAGAAGCCTTACTCTCCCCAACACGATGTTTTATAAGACTTTAATTTTTAAAAAAACACTTCAGTTGAAGACTTTACTTTCAGGGATCATTTGTATAGAAGTTCTAGAAGAAACTAGAGAAGTTTCTCTGCGCAGGTAGAGCACCGGAAACCACCAGGAGGAGGCACGTTCTCTCCTGAACGTGAAGCTGGTCTTGGTGTTACTTTGCAATTGCCATTTGGCATTGATGGGCGTTCATTTCCCTCCAACAAAGTAAGACGGAGAAGATGCAGCCTGAGTGGTCTGCCTTCTTAAAAAAAAAAAAAAAAAAATTGTTGGTGAAAGCTGCTTTCTTGTGTAGTTTTAATTTGCATTTCTCTTACTGTGAGTGGGTTTGAGCATCTTTTCAGAGACTTAAAGCTGGTTGTATTTCTCTTTCCTTGAGTGGTTGGTGCACAGTCTTTACCCATCTTTTTATTGGCTTATTGTTCTTTTATTCTTGTTATTATCATGATCATTGTTGATGTAGAACCTCTAAACGTGATGGCACGTAGCCCTATATGAGTCATAAATATTTTAACCAATTTGTCCCTTGTCTATTGACTTTTTTGAAGATAGTTTGCCATGCAGCTAGTCTTTGTTATGTAATCACATGTACCACTGTTTTATAGCTTTCTGGGTTGTTTTACACCAACAAAAGATGATAAAAATCATTTTCTTATGGTTTCTTCTAGTACGTGCTTTTAAATTTTATTTTTACATTTAGATACCGGACACATTTGAAACGTATACTAATCTAACTTCATTTTTTTCCCAGAGGGCAACCCCATATATTGAATCATTCCTCTTTCCTTCCTGGTTTGAAATGCTGCCTTTCCTGCACATTACATTCCTATAACTTCTGCATTTGAGCTTATTTCTGGGATTTCTGTTCTGGTCCATGGATCTCTCTCTCTCTCTCCCCTGTGTCTCTGGCCACTCCTTCTCAGCCTCCTTTTCTGGCCCCTCCTGGCTTCCCCTCCCCTCCTCTTTGTCATGGTGTCCCCTCCTGTTCTATCATGACACATTTTCCTTCTCTGTCCCACGCTGATTTCATCGGCTTCAGGGCTTCCATACCAGCTTGGGCTGAAACTAATGTGGCATTTGTATCTGTAGCCTGGCACCCTCTCCTGAACTACAGACTCATGGAGCCACTGTCATCTCAGGGGCTCTACTTGGAAGCTTAATCTGCATTTTGAAAATAACACTTCCTAACCCAAACTCCTGCTGTTCCCCAGAACCTGCTGCCGCCACAAAATTCTCAGGAAACAGTAGCTCCATTGTCTCTATAGCTCGAGTCAAGACTCCATGTCTTTGATGACTCCTCTCTCTCTCTTTTTTTTTTTTGGAAATGGATTTTTGCTCTTGTTGCCCAGGCTGGAGTGCAGCGGCATGGTCTCGGCTCACTGCAACCTCCCCATCCCAGATTCAAGCAATTCTCCTGCCTCAGCCTCCCAAGTAGCTGGGATTACAGGCACCTGCCACCATGCCTGGCTAATTTTTGTATTTGTAGTAGAGACAGGGTTTCACCATGTTGGCCAGGCTGATCTCGAACTCCTGACCTCAGGTGATCTGCCAGTCTTAGGCTCCCAAAGTGCTGGGATTACAGGCATGAGCCACCGCACCCGGCCGACTCCTCTCTTCTTTGCGACATCCATGCCTGTCAAGTCCTGTCAGCTCTGTTCTCAAATAGACCCAGAATTAAACCAGCTCCCTGTCCCATCATCTGTCTCTCCCCTGGGCTATGGAAATAGCTTCCTAACCCATCTTTCTGTGGCATCCCTGATTTCACCCCCTAACCCCAGGTCCACTCTCGCCTCATCAGCCAGAACAATGCTTTTAAAATGTAAGTCTGATCATGTCCTCCTCTGTGCAAAACCTGCAGTAGTTCCCAAAGTCCCACAGAAGCCCCTAAAGCCTACCTGACATGGTCCCCAGCTAACTCTTGGATCTTTATCCTCTTCCATGAATCCACTCTTGCTGGGCACTCTGGTCTTTCTGTTCCTTGAACACACAGGAGGACTCTCTACCAATGCACCTTCCTTGAATAACTGTATATAAACCTATAGACTTAAACTTCTATAAGACTTACATAAGCTTTAGACTTATGTAGACACAGAAGTTGATCATATATGACACTTGGACATACATTTAAACATGTAAGCAGGCCGGGCGCGGTGGCTCAAGCCTGTAATCCCAGCACTTTGGGAGGCCGAGGCGGGCGGATCACAAGGTCAGGAGATCGAGACCACAGTGAAACCCCGTCTCTACTAAAAATACAAAAAATTAGCCGGGCGCAGTGGCGGGCGCCTGTAGTCCCAGCTACTCAGGAGGCTGAGGCAGGAGAATGGCGGGAACCCGGGAGGCGGAGCTTGCAGTGAGCCGAGATCACGCCACTGCACTCCAGCCTGGGCAACAGCGTGAGACTCCGTCTCAAAAAAAAAAAAAAAAAAAAAAAAAAAACATGTAAGCAAAATGAAGGTGGGCACTTTGACTCACACCTGTAATCCCAGCTGTAATCTACTGAAAATACAAAAATTAGCCTGGCCTGGTGGTGTGCACCTGCAATCCCAGCTGAGGTTGAGGCATGAGGACCGCTTGAGTCTGGGAGGTAGAGGTTGCAGCGAACTGAGATTGCACCACTGCACTCCAGCCTGGGTGACAGAGCAAGACTCTGCTAAAAACAAAAAACAAGGCTGGGCGCGGTGGCTCAAGCCTGTAATCCCAGCACTTTGGGAGGTCGAGGTGGACGGATCACGAGGTCAGGAGATCGAGACCATCCTGGCTAACACGGTGAAACCCCGTCTCTACTTAAAATACAAAAAAAATTAGCCGGGCGTGGCGGCGGGCACCTGTAGTCCCAGCTACTCAGGAGGCTGAGGCAGGAGAATGGCATAAACCCAAGAGGCGGAGCTTGCAGTGAGCCAAGATCGCGCCACTGCACTCCAGCCTGGGCGACAGAACGAGACTCTGTCTCAAAAAAAAACCCAAAAACCTAAAAATGTGAGCAAAATGAATTGGTTACAGTAGTCCTAAAATTTCTTCAAATTCAGAGCTTATCTCTTCTGAATTTTATTTTGATTCTGACCATTGATTTTCTTGTTTTTCCAAACAACGTTGTTCTCTGTGCCTTCAAGAGTGCTAGTTTGATGGTACAGCATTTATTAAAAGAGTGCCCTACTATTGTCTCCAGGGCTTCTTCCAAGCTTCCAACAATCTTGGCTAGTGCTGTGTATATGGATAGGTGAGGACAACTGCGTCATGACTGTCACCTCGATGACAGGGATGTAAGACACACCTCAATTTCAGAGATGTTTAATTGTAAAAACAACAACAACAACAAACAGGAAACGGAATCAGTGAATTATGGACTAATTCCCTCTACTTACTCTTCTTTTCCAAAATTTTTTCTAGTTATTTTTGCTTATTTTCACTTTATGAGTAAAGTCAGGGAATGTTATTTATATAAATAGATGACCAAAAAAAATGGCAAATAAATAAATGATAATAACAGGCAGAATCAGACCTAATTACTTGGTTAATTATTTCATGCACCAGTTGTAAGTGCCTTTTGCCTCAGAGTGGAATTAACAGATACCAGATAGTCCCCCAACCCTCATCCCATGCTCTTGGCCAACATTGCTAACTCATCAAGGTTCTATTTTTCACTGATACCAGTGGAGGCCTCAGACGCTTTCTCTGCACAGCATTCCAAGTGGCCATTATCAGTTGATTAGAGTTGGTAAATGGAATTAAATTCTCCGAAGCCAACAGTCACCCAAGGCATGTGGATATGAAAAGTAGAGAAGTCTAAATCCGTTATCAATTCTTCAACAATGCAGGATGCATCACTACCCCTCCTTTGGGACAGATCATATCCCTATATCAACTGAAGGACGTTAAAAGACTTCCACACCACCATATATACACAGCTAGACCAACTGAGTTCAGAGCCCTGGACTACCCATAAGTTGAGTCATGCAAGACTCCTCTTTAGCAAAGCTGAAAGGCCAGCTATTTTTAGTTCCACAGTGTTCTCTTTTCCCAGCTTGAAGTGTTCAGCGCCTCTGCTTAGGCTCCCTGATTCACATTGAAGGGTAAATGACTGCTAGCCCAATCAGACCCTCCCAGGAGCCCAACACCTTTTCGTAAGCAGTGCTTCTCAATCATCTGGGCATCTTGTTGCGGTGCAGACTCTGGTTGGGGAAGCCCGGAGTTGGACTTGGTAATGCTGGTTCAAAGACCAGATAAGCAAGGTGCTAAGTATATTTGTCAGCTCAGACATAACAAAATACCATAGTCTGGTGGCTTAACCAACAGAAATTTATTTCTCACAGTTATGGAGGCTAGAAGTCCAAGACCAAGGTGCCAGCAAGGTAGTATTTATTATGAGGCCTCTCCTCTTCGCTTGTAGGCAGCCACCATCTTGTTGTGTGCTCATATAGCCTCTTTCTTGTGCAAGTGAGAAGACAGGGTGAACTCTCTGGTCTCATAAGGACACAAATCCTATCAGATCACAGCCCTACCCTTAGAACCTCATTTAACCTCCACCCTTAGAACCTCATTTAACCTTAATTACTTCCTTAGAGGCCCTATCTCCAATTACAGTCACCCTAGGGGTTAAGGCTTCAACATATGTGTCCCAGTGGGAGGACACAAACAGTCAGTCCATAATTAAGGAACAGAACACTGGGGAGAAAAGTCCTACTTTGCTGGGACACTGGAAAATGCGAGTATTCTCTGGACACCTACACCAGGCCTCTCCTCAACACCTGAAGCAACCAAGCTGGAAGATGCATCAGTGACTAAGGCCAGCAATGTTGTGTTGCTGGCAGGAAAGATCCATTGTCTCATTATGAATCTCGGCATCCTAGAATTGTGGGGAGAAGCCAGTTCTCAATTCGTTTTAACAGAACTTCTCTCTGTAGCAATTCCAGCCAATTAAGCCAACTCTGCAGGTTCCAGGCAAAGAGGGCTTTGTTACGGGCTATATTTAGTGCCTAGGTGGCAGGTGGAATCTGCCATGCTGAGCCCAGCACTACCGTGCTCACCACTGCAGCATGTCAGGATAACTCCCAAGGGCTTTTATGGCAACATGGAAGTTCCCATGGCCAGGTGCCTCCCCTTCTACCCTGGAAGGCTTTGGAAAAGCTGCCTCAGGTGGCACTGTGCCTCTTTATGGGCACCATGCACTGGACCTACTGGCTTTGTAAAGGCCTGCAGAAACGCTATGGTTTGAATGTGTCTCCCAAAAATCATATGTTGGAAACTTAATCCCCAATGGAGCAGTACTGGGAGGTGGGGCTTAAGTGGGATGTGTTTAGGTCATGAGGGTTCCTCATGAATGGATTAATGCTGATTATAAAAAGGGCTTGAGCTGGGTGCAGTGGCTCATGCCTGTAATCCCAGCACTTTGGGAGGCTGAGGCGGGCGGATCACTTGAGATCAGGAGCTCGAGACCAGCCTGGCCAACATGGTGAAACTCCGTCTCTACTAAAAATACAAAAATTAGCCAGGCTGGTGGCAGATGCCTGTAATCCCAGTTGCTCGGGAGGCTGAGGCAGGAGAATTGCTTGAACCTGGAAGGCAGAGCCAAGATCACGCCATTGCATTCCAGCCTGAGCGACAGAGCGAGACTCCGCTCAAAAAATAATAATAATAAAATAAAAAATAAAAATAAATAAAAAGGGCTTGACTCTAGGGGTTCACTCTCGTGCCTTCTCTTGACCTTCTGCTTTTCACCATGGGATGGTACAGAAAGAAGGCCCTTGCCAGATGGCAGCCCCTCACTCTTGAACTTCCTAGCCTTCAGAAGCCCAGGGAAGATATATAGCCACTTAATCACTGTGCATTCATTCATCCAATATTAACTGAGCACCTACTCTGCCCTAGGCATTGGACTTAGCCTTGGCCACACAGCATTGAGCAACAATGGATATTCTTTGTGTGTGTGTGTGTGTGTGTGTGTGTGTGTGTGTGTGTGTGTTTCTTTTCTTTTTGAGATGGAGTTTCACTCTTGTTGCCTAGGCTGGAGTGCAATGACATGATCTTGGCTCACTGCAATGTCCACCTTCTGAGTTCAAGCAATTCTGCTACCTCGGCCTCCCAAGTAGCTGGGATTATAGGCGTGTGCCACCACACCCAGCTAATTTTGTATTTTTAGTAGAGATGGGGTTTCACCATGTTGGTCACGCTGGCTTGAACTCCTGACCTCAAGTGATCCACCTGCCTCGGCCTCCGAAAGTGTTGGCATTACAGGCATGAGCCACCATGCCTGGCCTAACAATGGATATTCTTACCTGCCTCGTGGGGCACACAGAAGTCAGGCACAGCTTCTGAGCAGATGTTAACAGGACCACTTGGAACCAGTGGGAGTTGCTGGGAAGTGGAGGTGGGGTTATTGGTCACAGGAAGAGGTATGTCTTAGTCCATTTTGTGCTACTATAACAGAATGCCTGAGACTGGGTAATTTATAAAGAACAGAGATTTATTATAATACAGTTCTGGAGGTTGGGAAGTCCAAGATTAGGGGGCTTACATCTGGCAGGTGCCTTCTTGCTGCATCATAACATAGCAGAAGGCATCATGTTGGGGGTGGGGAACATCCGCTTCCAAGATGGCTCACTCCCATGCCTGCCAGGTTAGTGCTGGTTGCTGCCTAGCAGCCTCAGTTCATCACCACATGAACGCCATAGAGCTAAGTGTCCTCCTGACGTGGTGGCTACATTCCTCCAGAGCAGGCAATCCAAGAGAGCACAAACTAGAAATCACAATGTCTTATATGACCTAGCCTTGGAATTCAGTTCACTCTACGTCATTTCTGCAACATCCTGTTGGTTACACAGATGGACTCTACTCAATGAGGGAGAGGCCTCTGCAGTGGTATGAGGCCCATGAGGTGAGGATCACTGGGGGGCCATCCTAGAAGCTGGCTACCAAGGCCTCAGGTGTCATGCTCTGTATATAAGTATGAATTCAGAGGAGGGAACAGTCTCTGGGAAAACTAGGATTTGTTTAATGAAAGAGGTTGACTTGCTCTGTATCCTGAAGGATAAGTAGCAACTGGAGAGTTGTCCATGGATGACAGGAAGTCAGGCCAGGAGGGAGCACAACATGAACAAAGGCATAGAGGCAGCAACGGGCATCATGAATTGTTAATCAGAGAGGAGAGTGGATTGGCTGGAGCAGCAAGTGCATGTAGTAAAATAAAGGTAATACACAATGGAGTTGGGTGACATCAAAGTTAAGAGGGCTTTGGAAGCCAGGCAGTGGCATTGTTTTGATGAGTTGTTAAGGATCAATGGTGAGTGCTACAATGGTCACGATGATGAAAGTGGTGCTTCGGGAAGCATAATCTAGGGACAGCATGTAGACAGCTCAACCTGGGGAGAGACTAAAGGCAGAGGCATGAGCCTTGACCTTATGAGAAGCTGAATTAAGATATTGGAATTAAGAATGGAAAAGGAGTAGGGCGTGTGGCTCATGCCTGTAATCCCAGCACTTTGGGAGGCTGAGGCAGCCTGGTCACTCAAGGCCAGGAATTCAAGACCAGCCTGGCCAACATGTTGAAACCCTATCTCTACTAAAACTATAAAAATCAGCTGGGCGTGGTGGCGGGCGCCTGTAGTTCCAGCTACTAGGAAGCCTGAGGGATGAGAATCACTTCAACCTGGAAGGTGGAGGTTGCAGTGAGCTGAGATCATGTCACTGCACTCTAGGCTTGGTGACAAAGTTAGACTCTGTCTCAAAAAGGAAAAAAAAAAAAGAATGGAAAAGGAGGCAGAGTTTTAAGTGTTATTACAAAGGAAGAATTGACACTACCCCCAAAAGACTGGGACCTGGAGGCTGGGATAAGAAGATGGATTGAAACTGGCCGGGCGCGGTGGCTCACGCCTGTAATCCCAGCACTTTGGGAGGCCGAGGCGGGCGGATCACAAGGTCAGGAGATCGAGACCACGGTGAAACCCCGTCTCTACTAAAAATACAAAAAATTAGCCGGGTGTGGTGGCGGGCGCCTGTAGTCCCAGCTACTCAGGAGGCTGAGGCAGGAGAATGGCGTAAACCCAGGAGGCGGAGCTTGCAGTGAGCCGAGATCGCGCCACTGCACTCCAGCCTGGGCGACAGAGTGAGACTCCGTCTCAAAAAACAAAAAAACAAAAAAAACAAACAAAAAAAAGAAGATGGATTGAAACTCACTTTCTCCATGGTCAAAACGGAGGAGTAGCACTTGCTGTGTTCACCTCCTGGAACTGAGTTGAACATCACATGAGACAATGGCTATGAAACCACTTGGATAGGAGAGAGGTTTTAAACACCAAAGGGATTATTGTTATTTGAATGATTCACTTGTAGGTAGTACTTATTTTAGGACTGAGGGAGGTAGGGTTTGGGGAAGAATAGGGCATATCTGTGAACATGTCTGCCCAGCTCCTCCTCCCTGTAACCTTCCAACCTGATGGATCTCAAACCTAACACAAATCTTCCCCCCTTTCTTAGTCTTTGCCCACCTTTCTCCCAGTGACCCAGCTTCAGTCTGGGCACTTGACTCCAGGTATCTTAGGGATCTGAAATGTTCTTTTTCATTCTACTCTACTACAAGCACACAATAGTCAGAAGACTGTGCAGGGGAGTGTTTGCCCTGGCTAGCTCTGGCCAGTTACTGCTATTGGCTGTGCAGCTTGGGAGACTGGGTCGTGTGGGGCCTGAAGCTGTACCAGAAATGGCCTAGTCAGGAGACTGACCCAACTGGTGGGCTCTGACATGCAGTGTCTTAATCTTCACATCTGTCTAATCTCTCCTAACCCAGTCAGTTCCTTGCCAGAAGTTAATATGCGGTGAAAACAAAGCTGTCTCCTCTTCGCTGTGGTCATCCTGCACTGTCCTGTGCTGTTATGCTTTACACTGAATGTTTGTCTGTGTCCCCCACAAATTCACATGTTGAAACCTAATCCCCAAGGTGATGCTGTTGAGGTGAGGCCTTTGGGAGGTGATTAGGTCATGAGGGCAGAGCCCTCATGAATGAAATTGGTGGCCCTATAGAAGAGACCCCAGAGAGCTCCCTCACCTCCCTCCGCCATGTGAGGACACAGTGAAAAGACAGCCATCTGTGAACCAGGTTACAGGCTCTCACCAGACACTGAATCTGCTGGTGCCTTGATCTTGGACTTCGCAGTCCCTAGAACTGTGAGAAATCAATTTTGTTGTTTCTAAGCTACCCGGGCCATGGTATTCTGTTACAGCAGCCTGAATGGACTGAGACCTGTTAACCATGATGAGATTCTGGATTTGTACTGTCCTCGTCATTTCCAATACTTTCACAAACATTATCATGAGGGCATGTATAGCAAAGGATAGCACTGTTGTGCGTGGGTTGAAATCCCAGCTTCCCAACTTGCCAACCAATTACTTTGTTCTGCAGGCCTTGTTCTCCTCATCTATGAAATGGGATAGCAATAAGCTTTACCTCTGTGAGTAGCTGTGAGGATTGACTGAGGCTCCCTGGGGTGCCTAGAGGGTCATGGCAATGGGGCAGGGCCCTCCACTCAAAGTGCCTGTAGGCTGGTTGGAGAGATGTGTGAAAAGAAAAAAAGTTGGCTTTTTTGGGCTGCTGGGCTTTTGTTAATAAATTTCCAGTGGGACGTTTCCGCCACTTGCCTTTTTTTAGAGACATGAAGAGAGGAGAATTGAAAACATTTCCTATGTTGAAATGAAAGGCACTATTTAATCTTGTCACCATCTGCCTTGCTCCAGGCTGGGAGCCCACAGGCCCGGCTCCCTGTTTCCTAGCGACAGGGCCACACACCTTTCTCGGTGCAGAAAAACGCACACCTTCCCTGGTGGAGAAAAACATTCCCTGGGCAACTGCAGGGAAGGCTCTCGCCCAGGGAACTGGGAAGGAGCTGCCCCAGACCAGAAGTGTGGCCCAGCCTTCCCTGGGCATTTTTCTGCAACCAAACAGGACACCCTATTCTCCCTTCCCAGGGCCACATGGCAGCAGGGCAATCCTTAATTGATTTATGAAGTCCTTGAAGTGACCCTCAGTGCCCCAAGTCCCCTCTTCTTCCTCAGCAAAGGTTTTGGGGCGGCCATAACAAAATACCACAGATTAGGCGGCTCACATGACAGAAACTTGTTTTCTCTCAGCCATAGAGACCAGAGCTTCAAAATTAAGGTGTCTGCAGGCCTGGTTCTTTCCATTCCCATCTCCCAGCTCCCTGTGGCTCCACCAATCCTTGCGGCTCCCTAGCCTGCAGGTATCGCTCCAATCTCCTGCAGCATCACATGCCATTACTCTCTGTGCCTCCTTTCCTGTCTCTCTCTTTTTTTTTTTCTTCTTTTTTTGAGATAGAGTCTCGCCCTATCCCCCAGGCTGGAGTGCAGTGGCATGATCTTGACTCAGTGCAACCTCTGCCTCCCGAGTTCAAGAGATTCTCCTGCCTCGGCCTCCCAAGTAGCTGGGATTACAGGCGCATGCCACCATGCCCAGCTAATTTTTGTGTTTTTAGTAGAAACAGGGTTTTGCCATGTTGGCCAGGCAGGTCTCAAGCTCCTGTCCTCAGGTGATCCACCCGCCTCGGCCTCACAAAGTGCTGAGATTACAGGTGTGAGCCACTGCGCCCGTCTGTCATTGGATTTAGAACCCACTCGAATCCAGGCTGTTCCCACCTTGAGATCCTTACTGCATCTGCAGAGACCCTTTTTCTCAATACGATCACATCCTGAGGTTCTGGATGGATATAATTTTTGGGAGGACCACGATTCAACCCACTGCAGGGGATACCATGTTACCCGGACTCCTCCTGTCTGGGAGAAAAGATTTAATAAGCTACTGGGAGAGACAGTATGTGGGATACACCTTCATCCATGGTCAAGGGGTGTATATTTTGAAAGCAGATCTCACGACAGGGAAACACCCTAACCAAAGATGACATCACCCACATGGTAGATTATTAGGTGTGGTGATATTTTCTGGCCAGTGTCTTCCTGGTTATCTTGCTGCTCTTGGAGAACCAGCCATGCCCTGTGCAGCTGTGTGAACAGGAGAGGGTCGCCGGCATGGTCCTCCTAGTGGGGGGGCTCCTGTGCCTCTGTCTGCTTCCTGCAGGGCTCTGTTGAAGCCCTTCTTCCTCTGAGGCAGGGTGCCAATCAGTTGAGTGCCCCACCGGTGGTTCTGGCCCACCTGGAATTGGGTGTGTAAGGGGCTCCCCTGGCTCTGGAAAGGACTCCCGCTCTTGACCTTCCTATTTGCTCACAAGACAGCAGCCTGCAAATCCAAGTGGGTCCCCAGTTCCCCAAATATCCCTCGAACTGAGGGCTGAAATCTGGCCATCTGAAATCCATGTCTTTTTGTTCTTATTTTTATTTTTTAAAATGTCATTTGCAAAAACAAAACAAAACCAAACCCCAAAGACACCCCACAAATGATCACATGCATTTATTTTTATTTGAACAGGTATTACATTCTCATAGTTCCAGATTCGAAAGGAACAAAAGGATATTCTGTGAAAATTCTCCCTCCCACTCTTTCTCTCAACCACCTGGTTTAGCTCCCCAGAAACCACAAATATTTCAGCTTTCAGTATCTTGTATTCTCCAGAGATACATGTACAGTCATAATTTTCTTTGCCCCTTCTTCTCTGCATAAATGACGGCTACTATACCTAGTTTTGTAACTTGCTGTTTTCACCTCACAATATATTCAAGGGTCTTTCCATATCAGCCAAACGCAGCCTGACTGTATTTGTATTAAGCTGCAGAAACATCTACTGATACTCCAGTTGATAATCTATTGCTGTGTGAGCATTACCCAGTCCGCTACTGATGGATACATAGACTGTTTCCCTATGTTCCCTGTGGCAATGAATAACTGTGTATGCTCAGGTCATATGTGTGTGGGAAGAAATCTATAAGGATAATTGCTAGAAGTGGCATATCTGGGCTTCCCCTTACTCTGGCACAAAATTTCCAGGCTTTCAGGCCCTGGACTACATGGCACAGCTTCCAAGGACCTGGCTGGTTTATTTTAAGATGATACGTGCTTGATGGTGCATGCAGGTGGAAATGTGAAACCCACTTTGATGTGGTAGTTACCACTGCAGCACATTAACTCTAATGTGATTCAAAAGACCATATAATTTTTATGCTGCTATTAAACCTGCCACAAGCTGAAGCCTTTCCTGGTGCAAGGTCTGTGTCGAGGCCCCTCGGGGTGGACTGGTGCCGGGGATGGCAAGCCTGGGTCCTAGCTCCAGCTCTGCTCCATGAAACAGTGCCACCCTTCCTGACACAGTATGTTAATCCCTTGGAGAGCTTACTGCAAACCATGTCTCTAGTAGCAATCACATTGTATTTATTAATAGAGCGGGGCAGACAGATCTATGGGCCCTGGCCCTGCAGATCCAGAGGGTGGAGGAGGGTTGCTGTGGCACTACCAGGGCCAGGTGGAGAGGGCAGGTGTCTATGAGGATTTTCTGCCTAGAGGGAGGTCTTGGATATTGACAAAGAACATTTTCCAGGTACTTTACAAAGTGCTTTCTCATACACTTTCTCAGTTAATGTGTGCTTCCGTCAGAGTCTTTGTTTCAGCAGATTTAATCAGAAAAAGTAATCTAGTAAGTATTTGGGGAGGGTGAGTAGCTCACAGAATTGCCTTAAATTTGAAGCATGAAGCTCAGAAACCAGGTGGGAACCAAGGGAAGACAAGGCAGCCAGAAGCACAAATCATTTGCTAGGAATGAGGAGAGGTGAGGACCACACAGCTTCAGACACTGAATCTTACCACGGGCAGCCTGGCCACCTCCCATGTTGGATACCTGTCAATGCCAGATGACCTGTCACCGCAAACTGTCATCCCATTCCCCCCTCAGCCACCTCATGGGCCCAAGAGGCCTCCTCTGTGCCTGCTCTTTTATATTACTTGCTCCAGAATTAATAACCCTCCTGCCCATATCCCTGATAAGTAACGCCTGGATCATAGCTGGCACCCTGACTATCAGGGAGGTGGAAAAAAGTGGGTGACCTTTTCAGCCTACAATGTGCCTGTAAAGAGTTCTAGAGAAGGAATCTTCAATCCTATGGAAGCTGGATTGGATGTAGGGCAGAAAGGGGCAACTGTCTACAACCAGCTTGCACGACCACCTTGGGGTTTGGGTTATGATAAGCTTATCCTACTTATTGAAGGATGCTGGGGGAGGGGGCTTTCCATGAATCAGGGCTACTGAGATCTTTATATAGGGACTTCTGTGAAGCTGTGTCCTGACATTGTCACTTATTGCTCACGATTAGCATACCATTAGGGGATTGTTGGCAATCCCCTCTTCCCGCCATTCTTTCCCATAGGGCTAAAGGCAGGGAGGTGGTTTCAAGCGGATGTGAGACCTAGAGCACGCTCCCACATTCACTTGAAACTCATAGCCCTTACACTGTCGTAGTCGCCCCTTTAAACCATGAAATAATGCTGTGTTTGTTTGTCTTTTGCAAAATATTTGCTGGGAAACAAAGACCTTCAGTAGAAGCACGAGATGTTGAATGAAAGATGTAACAAAGGGAAAAGGGCCAGGTTGGGAAGTGCACAGTTCACACTGCATGGTTCAGCCTCAGTGCCATGAGCTCTGTGTACGAGGACAGTGCTGAGCAAGGCATGCCTGTGTCCCCACTGGACAGCTGAAGAGACTCAGGCAGAGCATGGACAGACCTAGTTCAGAGCCTGGCTGCACATAGTAGGCCCTCAATGAGAGGTGATGATGATGGTGGTGGTGACGGCAGAGCTAGGACTCACTTTGTCCAACATCTACATATTACAGATGTCAGGTTCATGACTATGCCAAAGGTCATGTTGAGGTCCAGAAGGAGTGGGAGGATGAGCAGAAAGAACAGTCAGGGGGGCTGTAGGCAGGTGAATGATTTTATTCAGCAGCAGCTCACTTCAACAGCTTTCTCACACTGTCTGCCTTGTCTGGGCTGTTTGAGCTGGCAGCTACCACATACAGCTGCGTGGTCAGCTCTCCCCTGCCTTCAGGGTCGGCAGCTTAACTCTTTCTCTCTTTGGGCACAAGGGGGCCAAACTGTGTCCCGGTTTTCCCCATCCTTCTGCAAAAACAGACATCTCTGGCTCTCTCTCTCTCTCTTTCTCTGGGCACCAGCGCACCTGCACAGTGTCAACACGGCAATTGTACCTTTTACAGACAACAGTGGTGTAGAGCCAAGTGTTGGCCTTCCCATGTTATAGCTACGTGGCTGTGATAACAAGTAGAGTTATACGCCTGCGGTCTACGCTGAGTCACGTGGGATGTAAACATCCCACCTCGGTCTATCCTTGACCAAAGCACAGCCATGTTCCTTACAACAGGTAAGGAAACCAAGGCACAGAGCAAGGGCCATCGAGCTTCCTGGGGTGATCAGTAGGAAGGGGCAAGAAAGGGTTAAGGCGTGCCCCAGCACGCTTGCCACTGCAGCTGGATGCTGACACAGGTGATGGTAACAAGACCCTAGAACTCTAATGGGAATATGAGTCAAGGGGCAGGGAGGTCATTAAAATTCAGGCTCTGATTCAATAGGCCTGGAGGCTTTGCTAACCACACCTGGGGGCTGCTGGGCCCAGGCTGCATTTTGAGGAGCTGGGCTCAAGCAGCAGTTTGCCTCCCTGGCAGCACATTAGAATCACTTGGGGACATTTCACAAACTACTGATTCTTGGGACCCGAGATTCTAATTTAATTCGAGGTGGTTACAGGGTCAGAGGTCGTTTTTAAAGGTTCTCAAGTGTGTCTTATGTACAGTCAGGTTGAGAAGGGCTGTGTTAGTGGATTGAAAACCATTGGTTGCCTGCGAAGAGGGCTTTTGAGAGCACCTGCAAGGACTGCCTCTCCTTCCTTCCTTTCAGCTGCTGCTCTGCTTGCGGAGCAAAGGCTCTCAGTCCGCAGTTGCAGCTAAGTTTAAATATGCAAATACCTCTGAAAAAGCAAAGGTGAGGGCCTCTCTGAAGCGTGGCTCCTCACAGCAGGGCCTTCCACAGTGAAGGGAAGGTGTGCACAAGTCTGACACCAGAAGAAGGCTGGAGAAGGGGTGCTGGGACAGGAGAGATGCAATGAAGGAGACTCCCCAGGTATTCCTGTCTCTGGTTCCTTGAGTTCCACTTTTCCTTCAAGGGCTTCTCTCCAGCCACTGCTGCCAGCATGACATCCTCCCAGGGGGCTTGGTTTCCCTTTAAGGTTCTGGCCTTAAAGTGATCCTCCCCAGCACACCCACAGCTGGCTGTAATTATTAAGGGGGTTGACATACCACTCAAAGGCAGAACCAAAAGAAATAAGTACTCCTAAGGAAAGGACATGGCTTGAAGGGCTCTGGTGGTCGGAGGAGGTAGGGAAATACACTATTCTATGTCCTTTTGGAGATTGACAAGGCCCATTAGCAGATGCAGGTTCTGGGAAGTCCTGTGGGAAGTAAACCTAATAAGCTTTGTTCAAACTAGTGTCATCAAGTTCATTCAGCCGTGGAACCCTCTAATGGCAGAATAACTCTATGTCTGCAAGGCCTGCTTTGGAATTGTGGACCTACTTTCCTGGAGGCTCAGCAACAAGACTGCTGCCCAAATGCCTCCGATTTGGAGGTGCAGGTCTGGCTGGAGGCCGAGGTGTGGCCTTCATCACTTCTCAGCACCTCTGCAGCCCAGAGAGCCCTCTGTGCCCTTCTTGGGGGACTCACAAAAGTATAGGGCACAGAAATGGAGCGTCCACTCCACCACTCTTATATCTAGCTGAGGTGTTAAGAGTATGAGCTGGGTCATCAGGGACCGGACTTTAAGTCCTGGCTATATCACTAACTAGCTGTGTGGCCTTGGACAAACTTAACTCCTCTGGGCCTCTGTTCCCTCACTGGTAAAAAAGGAATCGCTCCTACCTCAGAGTGTTGTTGTGAGAACCAATGAGACAACTTAGATAAAGTACTTAGCACACTGCCTAGCAGATAACAGTTCACAAAATGTTTTTCTAAAATGTTTTGTTTGACCAAAGTAGTTGGCATGAAAAAAAAAAAACAAACTTGTTGTGCCAGTCTCTTCCCACCCAATCCCACCTGTCCCTGGAGGCCAACACCAGTGCCTCTCCCAGCAAAGCCTTTCTTGACTCCCTGACCCTCACGGAGTGGACCGTTCTCTGTGCATTTGGCCATGCTCTGCCTTGCTCCTGGACCATCTCCCTGAGGGTGAGGGGCCATGCTAGAGGAAGTCTAGGCTGCATAAATGCCAAAGCAGTGGCAGATCTAGCACATGAGGAGTTGAGAGCCTGGGAACTAGGGGAGGGGTCCCTCCTTCTTGAACTGTGGGGCTCAAGGGGAACTGTCACCCTTGAGTTTGCCTCTGAGGTAGCCCCTTTCTTGCCATGAAAAAACCTGTTGTGGTCATTGGACTCAGTCTCTGTGTGTGCAGCCCTGCATACCATGGTATTATTCCTGTTGCAAAAGTCCAGATATTTTTCTCTCTCAGTGATGTTTTGTTTTGAGACAGGGTCTTGCTCTGTTGCCCAGGCTGGAGTGCAATGGCACAATTAGCTCATTGCAGCCTTGACCTCCTGGGTTCAAGCTATCCTCCCACCTCAGCCTCCCAAGTAGCTGGTACTACAGGCGCACTCCATCATGCCTGGCTAACATATTTCTATTCTTTTTTTTTTAGAGACAGGGTAGATCGCTTCTAGCATCTTGATTGATGGCTGTCCTCAAGGTGTAACTTTGTAGCCTAGAGCAAGGCCAGGTTGCGATAGTCCTGAAACCTCACCATTAGTGCTTCTAGGGGCACATCTTCACCCCAGACCGTAAATGCACACCATGGTCAGACGAAATAAGGAGTGTGCCCTGAGGAGATTCACACATGTTGGTACCCTTTGCCTCAAGGCCTTGGCTCCATCCTGTGGGGCTGGTAACTGGGGGTAGGGCTGCAAGTGGGGAGGATTCAGCTTGGGTCATGCAGAAGAGGTCTTTTGTTTGTTTGTTCATTTGTTTTTTTCTTTTGAGACGGTGTCTCGGTGTCTTGGTGTCTCGCTCTGTCACCCAGGCTGGAGTGCAGTGGTGTGATCTCGGCTGACTGCAACCTCCACCTCCTGCCTCCACCTCTGATTCTCGTCCTTCAGTCTCCTGAGTGGCTGGAATTACAGGCGTGTGCCACTACGCCCGGCTAATTTTTGTATTTCTAGTAGAGATGGGGTTTCACCATGTTGGCCAGGCTGGTCTCAAACTCCTGACCTCAGGGGATCCGCCTGCCACTGCACCAGCCAGGCAGAATATCATTTGATTGTACAAGGCTCTGTCCAACAAGGCATGCCTCTAGATTTGGGACGGGGGTAAATGTTCAGTGGACCCAAGAACCTCAGTGGGGGGAGGTGATGCAGACCCTATCCCCCATTTAACCATTTCCCTAGGGCTAACCCCACTCACAACCCAGTGTATCAGATTTATATCTCAGAAGTTCAACTTTTACTGTACCTCACCGCATGTGACTTGCAGGTCATACATCATTGCCTTCTGTTCTGTTTCCCTTTGAAAAGGTCTATCTTTTGGCTTGGCTGGGATAACTGTCTCCTTATTTTTGTCAACTCCTGGAGCTTTTTTTCCTCTGGCTCTAACTCTGCTGTTGTGGCCTGACACAGAAATGTTTTATCTTGAAGGTCTAGAAAAAGCAATGTTTTCTTCCAGTATAATTTGATTCTGTAATCTTGTCTTTTCCTGATATGTCTGAATTGTTCCATGTACCCAGGGGACTTCTCATGCTGTTACTAAGAGCTATTATTTCCCTCCTCAAGGTACTAGTTTTCTTGTTTACATTCCTTAATGTAGTGTATACACATAGCCCTAGACACACTCTTCCTGTGGCTAATTAAATTCAAATGTCTTTTTCATCAGGTTTGACTCCCAGTTATCTAAACCAGCTTCCCATAAGGAGAAGCAGACACAGTACAGGAGGTTCCTCTTTACCTTTTTGGTAACTGGCCTAAAAAACACACACAGATTTTCCATTTTATCAAGATAATTCCAGCATTGTCTTTATTAGGCTGAGTACTTAGAAAACCTGACCGTTAAAAGGGTTAAGGTTTTTACATCCATGTAACCTTCTGTATCGCTTTTGAAGGTCTTTTGATGATCACTCTGGTTAAATAAGTATTATTTTATAATGACCTGCGATTCTGTTATGATCGTGTTTTGAAACTTTTGACATCTTTGGAAGGTTTCCCCAGCATCAAAATACTAAATTAAGTCTTTTTGGCCTAAAATTAACTTTGGCATTTTCAAGTTAGGCCCCTCAAAATCTTCCAAGAAAGTATCTCTCATCCTGCAGAGATATTAAATGATTAGACTTATTTGGTAAATTGTATGGAATACAGATTGTTTTTTCTTTTTTTTTGAAACAAGGTGCCGTTCTGTCACCCAGGCTGGAGTGCAGTGGCGCGATCTTGGCTCACTGCAACCTCTGCTTCCTGGGCTCGAGCGATCCTCCTACCTCAACCTCCCGAGTAGTTGGGACCACAGACTCATGCCACCATGGCTGGCTAAGGTAAATTGTATGGGAGGAATTGTCAATGATGATTGATGCTAGTGTCATGGGCGTCTGTGTGAAGAGACCACCAAACAGGCTTTGTGTGAGCAATAAAGCTTTTTAATCACCTGGGTGCAGGTGGGCTGAGTCCAAAAAGAGAGTCAGTGAAGGGAGATAAGGGTGGGGCCATTTTATAGGATTTGGGTAGGTAAAGGAAAATTACAGTCAAAGGGGGATTGTTCTCTTGTGGGCAGGAGTGGGGGTCACGAGGTGCTCAGTGGGGGAGCTTTTTGAGCCAGGAAAAGGACTTTCACAAGGTAATGTCATCACTTAAGGCAAGGAACGGCCATTTTCACTTCTTTTGTGGTGGAATGTTATCAGTTAAGGTGGGGCAGGGCATTTTTACTTCTTTTGTGATTCTTCAGTTACTTCAGGCCATCTGGGCATATACGTGCAAGCCACAGGGGATGCGATGGCTTGGCTTGGGCTCAGAGGCCTGACAGATCTTCTTTCAGTTACATTTGTTGATATAAATATTCCCCAAATTATATAATTTTATAAAAATCTAAAATGTTATCAGTTATAATTTTGTTATGTTAAATCTTTTCTAAAGTTATATTTGTATGGATATGTTATTAATGTGAATATTCTAATGATTATATTAAATTTATAAAAGTCTTGATGATCCTGATGTGATGTGGCCAGTCATAATTCTGGTTATTTCAAAATGTTGCACATAATAGAAATAACTAAATTTCTTTGTCAATTGAAAACTTTATCAGATTTAACCACGGCTATTTTAAGTTGTTGTCATCCACAGCTATTTTATTTATTTTATTTTATTTTATTTATTTTTTGAGACAGAGTCTCACTGTTACCTAGGCTGGAGAACAGTGGCACAATCTCGGCTCACTGCAACCTCTGCCTTCTAGATTCAAGAGATTCTTGTGCCTCAGCCTCCCGCATAGCTAGGATTAGACGCATGTGCCACCACGCCCGGCTAATTTTTGTACTTTTGGTAGAGACAGGGTTTCACCATGTTTGCCCCACCAGTCTCAAACTGGCCTCAAGTCATCTACCTGTCTTGGACTCCCAAAGTGCTGGGATTACAGGACAGGAGTGAGCCACCATGCCCGGCCTGTCATCCATGCTGTTATTTTAAATTCTTCTCTAAAAGCATTTGCAGTGATCTGTAGTCCTAAATTGATTTTCATGAAGAATACTCTAACGGGTATTCCTGAACACAGATTTCTGATAACTTTAAGATCAATGGACTAAAGAAAAACTTTCAGAACACCGGGGCATGGTGGCTCACGCCTAAAATCCCAGCACTTTGGGAGGCCAAGTCGGGTGGATCACTTGAGGTCAGGAGTTCGAGACCAGCCTGGCCAACATGGTGAAACCCCACCTTACTAAAAGAAATACAAAAAAAATTAGCCAGGCGTGGTGGCACGCACCTGTAAACCCAGCTACTCAGGAGGCTGAGGCAGAAGAATTGCTTGAACTCAGGAGGTGGAGGTTGTAGTGAGCCAAGATATCACGCCACTGCACTCCTGGGCGACAGAGTGAGACTCTGTCTCACAAACAAACAAAACAAAACCAAACAAACAAAATGAGAGGATATTTCCTGTCACAGCTGAAGTGGGCATTGGCTTTAAGTTCCCTGCCTCTAGACCCTATTTTCCTGCCTCACCTCCTCCACCTTTCCATCCATCCTTGCCAGACTCTTTTCTTTCCTATTCCAGACCCTCAGTCACTTGAACTTTTGGCTCCACTGCTCTCGAGGGACTGAGGATCCCCAGATCAACTCTCTGAAGCTGAAAAGGAAAAGGGTTATTTAGAAATAACTGGGTATTTTATCCACTCAGATGGTCTTTGGGGACATTCAGACAGCTGCTAGTCTCCTCAGTAATCGCCTGAAATGTAGGCCACAGCCTCCATATGACCTCCGATAATAAGCAAATACACACCAAAACTCCTTCTTGGAGAAAACATATCCTTTCTCTGTGCCTTTAAGATGTAAATTTTCTACCAAGTCCTAGGACCTAAGCACCATCTTCTTCAGATGCAATTTTCTACCAAGTCCTAGGACCTAAGCACCATCTTCTTCAGATGCAAATTTTGGGGAGAAGACTCTCAGAAGAAGGTGGGGGAGGGGAGAAAGCTATTTAGAAACCAACTGGAATTTTTAAAAATTTCAAGTCTTGGCCGGGCGCGGTGGCTCAAGCCTGTAATCCCAGCACTTTGGGAGGCCGAGATGGGCGGATCACGAGGTCGGGAGATCGAGACCATCCTGGTTAACACGGTGAAACCCCGTCTCTACTAAAAAATACAAAAAACTAGCCGGGCGAGGTGGCGGGCGCCTGTAGTCCCAGCTACTAGGGAGGCTGAGGCAGGAGAATGGCGTGAATCCGGGAGGCGGAGCTTGCAGTGAGCTGAGATCCGGCCACTGCACTCCAGTCTGGGTGACAGAGCGAGACTCCGTCTCAAAAAAAAAAAAAAAAAAAAAAAAATTTCAAGTCTTTACCACAAGTAGTAAAAAGCTTTATCCATCTGAGAGAGTAATCTTAACTTATTCCATCTGCCAGAAACATAATTTAGATCCAATTACTCTTTTATAAACTAGGGAGTTTTATATTATGGTACCTGGCACATGGCTAAAATTTTTAAATAAAAACTTGAAGATTTCTGTTTGCATCTATCTGTTTATGTATATCTATGTATGTATAGTATGCATATGCGGTATTTTCTCTACCTCTGGATGGTACTGCCAAATACCAAACTCTTATCGAGTGCTCTTATGTTCATAGCAATATAGTTATTTGTACAAATTCAATTAAAATCTGTTCTCCTTTTAACAAGACACAATTGGTAAAAGGCCTTCATTGGGATGTCATATTTGAGAATGATGTGCATGGAATCAGATTTGACTAGATAAGTTTTAAGAAACTCAGGTTAAATTTGTGGCCCCAATAAAATCCCTTGGGGAAAAAAAAATCCTGGTACCTTGCACGCAGGGTTCTCTTACATGATTCCCTTACAGGTGAGTAAGGCAAGTCACTTCCGGTCAGACCCAGGAATCTCAGGATAATTTGGGGACCTTGATAAGAGAGGAATTTACCCAGATCTCTGTGTATTATAGGCAAAATCTGATGGTAAGTCTATAACTTGGCTTCCTAGCCTAGCGTGGCTTTTAAAAGTATACTCTAAGATTCCTTATGAGAAGGAAGATTTTAAAAGAGCATGTATGATCAATCACTATTCTTTCTGTGCTTCTGTAAATAAGTAGGCCAAATACAATGGTTCTAAACTTACTTTTTCAAACAAATTAGTCTTATTGTGATTATCTGTGATTGAAATAGGGGTTACTGTAGAGAGAAAAATTATGTTTCAAGAGAGAATTACACTGCAACATTATTAGATTTGTTAAATCAAGTTTAGCCTAAAGCTGCCTCATTGCATATTTTAAGTTTGGCCTAAAGGTTTCTCTGTACATCATGAACTATAACAAGTGGAGGTGTAAACAGACCACAGCCTACACTTGTGCTGATCACCAAGTTTTGGCCAATCAAATGTAGCCAACTGTTCAGACCATGTTCAAATAAGGCAAACACCAACCTGTAACCAATCCAGCTGTTTCTGTACCTCACTTCCATTTCTGTACATAAATTTCCTTTTTCTATTCATAAATCTTCCACCATGTGGCTTCACTGGAGTTTCAGAGCCACTGGCTTGGGAGGCTCTCCCAATTCGAGAATCGTTCATTGCTCAATTAAACTCCTTTAAATGTCATTCAGCTGAAGTTTTTCTTTTACCAGATTCTAGTCCTAGTCATTGTCTTTGAGGCTTTGTTTTCTACCTGCAAATGGGATTGGATCCTGAATTCTTCTATTGGAGTGTCTTCCAATATCTGGCTATGATTCTCCAGACTATTCTGATTTTCTCCTACCCTTTTGACTTCGAATCACTAAAAAGAAAAACTGCCGTTTTCCTAAAGCTGAAGCTGAAGCTGGATGACTTGATACTTACTTCAGAGACATTACTTGATACTTATTCAGAGACATTACCACAATAGCTCATGTGTGGACAACTTTTGTGCTTGTTGCTGTGTGCGCCATTCAGAAAGTTCACTGGAATACTGGAAGATATTACCAGGGACATTCAAACTACAAAAGATGTTTCAAGCCCAACATCTAGTAATCTTCTCTACTAGCTGCCCTCCAGACTGGGAAACTGGTTTATAGTCTGTTCCAATCATTAATATTTGTTTTTCTTTCATTTCCATAGAAATGCCTCTTGGGAGGGAGGAGAGAACCAATCCATAGTTGACCACCTGCATACGTGAAACTCACTACTTGCATGTCCCAACAGCTCAAAAGTCAAGCCAAGTTCTCAGGCCACAAAATGAGACAAACAGGAAAGAAATAGTAGTACCTAGCAGGAAAAGGATCAATAACTAATGGATACCTCAAAAACACATTTTTTTCTTTTTTTGAGACGGAGTCTCGCTCTGTCGCCAGGTTGGAGTGCAGTGGCACGACCTGCGGCTCGCTGCAACCTCCCCCTCCTAGGTTCAAGAGATTCTCCTGCCTTAGCCTCCTTGAGTAGCTGGGACTACAGGTACGCCCCACCACTGTGGCAGGACGAGCCGCAGACAAAACCTCTCAGACACCGAGTTGTAGAAGGAAGGGCTTTATTCAGCTGGGAGCATCTGCAAGCTACTGCCTTAAAATCTGAGCTCCCGAGTGCACAATTTCTGTCCCTTTTAAGGGCTCACAACACTAAAGGTTTCACATGAAAGCGTCATGATTGATTTGAGCAAGCAGGGGGTACGTGACAGGGGCTGCATGCACCGGTGGTCAGAGAGAAACAGAACAGGGCGGGAAGTTTCACAGTGTTCTTCTATACAATGTCTGGAATCTATGAATAACATCGGTTTCTAAGTTATGAGTTGATTTTTAACTACTGGGTTTAGGCCAGGCAGGCCCAGGTCTGGTTTTGGGCCTGGTGCCGGGCTGCTTATCTTTGGTTTTACTTCCTTGTTTTTTTCTTAAAACAGGTACTGAGTATAAAACAATATAAAACAATATAAGAGGGTCTCTCTCTTTCCTCATCACGACAAGCTAATTTTTGTATTTTTAGTAGAGATGGGGTTTCACCTTGTTGGCCAGGATGGTCTCGATCTCTTGACCTCATGATCAGCTCATCTCAGCCTCCCAAAGTGCTAGGATTACAGGCGTGAGCCACCATGCCTGGTCTCAAAACCAAATTTTAGCCAGAATCATGACCCAAACAAATGATTTTCTCCTGTGAATCTCCTTTCTCCTGTGAATCTTCTTTCCGATCTCCTTGGAAAGGAAGGGACAAGAAGTTTTTACCTTCTTCTCTTGACTGGGCACTACAGACTGCTGCCTACCTGTGAGTGTGGTACTTTGTGTGACTTTGCAGATGTGATTTAAAGATCTTGAGATGGGGAGATTATCCTAGACTATCCGAGTATACCCTCAGATAAGAATAACTGCAAGTGGTCAGGCACAGTGGCTCACGTCTGTAATCCTAGTTCTTTGGGAGGCTGAGCCAGGCAAATTGCTTGAGTCCAGGAGTTTGAGGCCAGCCTGGGCAACATGATAAAACCCCATCTCTATAAAAAATACAAAAATTAGTCAGGTGTGGTGGTGCATGCTTGTAGCCCCACCTACTCGGGAGGCTGAGGTGGGAAGATCGCTCGAGCTCCGGAGATCGAGGCTGCAGTGAGCAGTGATCATGTTACTGCACTCCAGCTGTGTGATAGAGTGACACCCTGTCTCAAAAAATAAAAAATACAGCTGGGCTCGGTGGCTTACACCTGTAATCCCAAGACTTTGGGAAACCAAAGCAGGAGGATCATTTGAGGTCAGGAGTTCGAGACAGCCTAGCCAACATGGTGAAACCCTGTCTCCGCTAAAAGTACAAAAATTAGCTGGGCATGGTGGCAGCTGCCTGTAATCCCAGCTACTAGGGAGGATGAGGCAGGAGAATCGCTTGAACCTAGGAGGCAGAAGTTGCAGTGAGCTGAGATCGTGCCACTGCACTCCAGCCTGGGTCACAGAGCAAGACTCCATCTCAAAAAAATAATAAAAAAACTAAAAATAATTTTTAAAAAAGAATAATTGCAAGTATCCTTATAGGAGGGAGGCAGAAGATCTGATGAGAGAGCTGGAGGTTAGAGTGACGCAAGGAAGGGGCCACCAGCCAAGAAACACACGTAGCCTCCAGAAGCTGAAAGAAGCAAGAATACATATTCTCCCTCAGAGCCCCCAGAAGTATCCAGCCAGACTGCAAGATTCTGAACCTCCACAAATTGTTGCTGGGGATAACATCACTATTGTAAAACCAAAGATCAGAGCTTGAAATATTTTCCAGACCCTGTACTGAATGGATCAGCTGGCACCACCCCAGGTGGAAAGACGGGCTCATCTGGTCTTGTGGCCCCCACCCAGGAACCAACTCAGTGCAAGAGGACAGGTTTGACTCCCTGTGAGTTTATCTCTGACCCAACCAATCAGAACTCCTGATTCACTGCTACCCACTCCCCCACCCCCACCAAATTATCCTTAAAAACCCCAGTCCCCAAGATTTTGGGGAGACTGATTTCAGTAATAATAAAACTCCAGTCTCCGTATAGCAGGGTCTGTGTGAGTTAAACTCTTTCTTGCAATTCCCCTGTCTTGATAAATTGGTTCTGTCTAGGCAGTGAGCAAGGAGAACCCGTTGGGCGGTTACACTTGGTCTCTATCAGAGAGCGCCCCCTTTCTCCTCTAACCATTGACAACTCAAAACCCCAAAATCCAATCTCATGATTTTTGAGTTTATAGTAGGGTGAGAAAACAGTATGTGCCATCTTAACAGGCAACGCCAGAATCCTGCTTAGAAAGGAAATTGTCTTGGTTTAGGAAAATACTGCTAGAATCATCTGGATATGAGAAGGTAGGCCCCGAGGCAGGACCTGGAAGAAAGAAGCTGTAGAAAGTGAGGGCTGAATTTCTTTTCACAAGACATGGCAGAATGGGATGGGGCTGGGGGAAGCATTTGCTCATGAAAGGGGAAGGATGGAGAGACCCAGTGACATGGCAGCAGGTTGGCAGATACACAGCAGAGACTTTTAAACACCAGCTGTCTACGTTTTAAGATGTTTGTGTAAATTTCCTCCACTTCTTTCAGTACTTCAGTAAAATTTTCTAAGGCCAAAATAGCCTTTATTTTTTATTTATTTATTTATTTTTGAGATGGAGTCTCACTCTGTTGCCTAGGCTGGAGTGCAGTGGCAAGATCTTTGCTCACTGCAACCTTCACCTTCCGGGTTCAAGCGATTCTCCTGCCTCAGCCTCCTGCATTGCTGGGATTACAGGAGCATGCCACCATGCCCGGCTAATTTTTTAATTTTTAGTAGAGAGGGGATTTCACCATGTTGGCCAGGCTGGTCTTGAACTCCTGACCTCAGGTGATCCACCCGCCTTGGCCTCCCAAAGTGCTGGGATTACAGGCATGAGCCACCGTGCCTGGCCCAAAAGAGCCTTTGTATATGCGTGTGTCTTTTTACTTTTGCTTTTGCCTTTATTTGTTTTAAAATCAGCCAAGGAGAGGGGCCAAGTTCTGTGGTTGGCACAGGGCAGGGTGAGCACATTTAGGATGAAAAGATGCCTTATAAACTGCATCTGTTTCGGGGATCCTGGAGCCTGAGGTGAGTACGACACTCAGTGTTTCTCTAAGTGCTTTTCTAAACACTTTGCTCATAACTTCGTTTAATTCTCACAACAATCCAGTGAGGTATAGATCATTATCCTCATTTTACAGACGAGGAACCCGAGGCACAGAGAGGTTACCTAACTTGCCCAAGTTCATGCAGATGCTGAATTAGCATTCCAACCCAGGCAGCCTGACTCCACAGTCCCTGTTCTACTCACTGAGCCACACTGCCCCTATCCTCAGCTGGTCTGCAGTGAGATGATAAAGTCCGCCTTCTCGCCAAGAATGCAAAGAAACGCTGGGCAGGAATGGGAGTTCCAGGCATTCTTATCGAGCTCTGATGGGGACGGGAGACCCCAGGTCACACTTGGGCTGTCCCTTGTCATTCCATTGGTCTGTGCCCTCTTCTCAACTAGGCTGGGGCTACTGGAGGGTACTGTGGGTACAATGTGCCTTTGCCATATAATATACCCCACATTTGTAGAGGGCTTTATACTTTGTCTATGGCCTTTCCCATGTATGATCTAATTTAATTCACACAGTGGTCTCAGGAGATAGACAGAAATCATTGTCTCTATTTACAGATGAGGAAATCGATGCTTAGAGAAGCCGCATGACTTGCCTGGGTCATAGAGCTGGTAAGTGACAGAATTCAGAGCTGGAATGTAAGATTTTTTTTCTTTCTGCTCCACGGTGCTCCTCAGCAGTTCAACTTGTTTTAAAACAGTACCACGTCTCCCTCCCCTCAAGAAATTACTGTCTAATTTTCTTTCCATTTTGAAAGCACAGGCCCCCTTTGCAAATGTTCTTGAGCTGGAAATAGACAGTGTCAGGATTATTTCCTTAGCTTCAGGGCAAGACTCCTTGGGATTCAGCATTAACCACTAATCTTGGGTTTGTCCTTCCTGAAAGACTCTGGTCACAGGATAATTGTTGCACATTCATCCCCAAGCCCATTTTTATGTAAGTGCAGAGTTGACACTCAAGCTCTCACTGTTCCGATTAACATTGCTCCTTGCAAAGAAAGAAAAATTGCCTTCTATTAGCTTCTGCTCCAGCTCAGAGACAGCCCAGTCCAATCAAAAGCCACTTTAGCTAAGGGAGAAAGGGGTGCCACAGAGCAGCCATCTCCCTGATCCTAATTGATTTTTTCTTTCCAATTTCTCCTTTATTTAAGAACCTCTTCCTCATAAATGATAGACTGATGACATTGTCTTGTATCCAGGGACCTTCTCAGCAAATGCATCCAAGGCTTTGAACAAAGGGGCAGCTGTCCATCTAAATGATGCAGGCTTTCACAATGATGGAGTGTAGGAAATACTACCCAAAAATATGGCATCTCGGAAACAGAAAACAGCAGAGGAGAAAGGTCACTCTTACCTTCCCCTGCCCTTCTTGCCTGAAGACCTTCATGTGACAGTTGTCCTACCCTATACCCAGAGGAAAGGAATGTCAAATAGAGATGCCACGAAGAACCTGAGCAAACAGATCTTGCTGAACTCCCCCCAGTTTATTCCCATTAGACCATGTCCTTTTGTCTTCCCATCATGCTTCTGTATGACTGTCTATTCCTCAGACCTAAGCATAAATATTCACCGATTTCCTTGTTTCATTGGGTCTTCATTTCTGAAGATTCTTGTGTCACACAAAACTTGTATTAAACAAATGTTTTATGCTTTTCTCTTATTAATCTATCTTTTGTTAGAGGGCTTTCAGCTATGAATCTATCTATGAATGAGGAAAAGATATTGCTGTTTCTCCCCTACAAAAAGGCATGCCTGCCACCCTCTCCCAAAAAACTAGGATCAGGCCAGGTGCGGTGGCTCACGCCTGTAATCACAGCACTTTGGGAGGCCACGGCAGGTGGATCACTTGAGGTCAGGAGTTTGAGACCAGCCTAGCCAACATGGTGAAACCCTGTCTCTACTAAAAATACAAAAAATTAGCCAGGCATAGTGGCCCATGCCTGTAATCCCAGCTACTTAGGAGGCTGAGGCAGGAGAATCGCTTGAACCCGGGAGGCAGAGGTTGCAGTGAGCCAAGATCTGCCACTGCACTCCAGCCTGGGTGACAGAGCAAGACTCCGTCTAAAAAAAAAAAAAAAAAAAAAAATCAGCATTTCTTGAGTATGCTTCAAGCCATACTTGATGCCAGGGGAGGCAAAGACATGTTCCCTGCCCTTGAGGAGCTCACAGGCAAGTATAAGGGGAGGGTAGTGGGGATGCAGCTAATACACAGGAAGAAATGCAAGGAAAATAGTCTGGGCCTCAGAGAAGAGACTTAATGATGGCTGTGCTGCTACTGGGGAGGCTTTAGGGAGGAGTGAGACTTCATTTGAGCCTTGAAGCTCTCATTCATTCAACATGAGCTTCCAGAACATGCCAGGCCCTGGGGAAATAGCAGCAAAAGGAACAGATAAAAATTCCTGCCATCCTGGTGGGGAGAGGGATAATGAGAAAACTATAGAGCAAATTGGAAGGCAGTGAGTGTGGAGACATGAGGCAGGGCATGACGTGGGGTCAAGAAGGGGTTGCAATTTTAGGTGGAGTGTCCAAAGAAAGCCTCACTGCGAAAACAAGGTTTGAGGCCGGGCACAGTGGCTCATGCCTGTAATCCCAGTACTTTGGGGGGCCGAGGCGGGTGGAACAGAGGTCAGGAGTTTGAGATCAGCCTGGCCAGCATGGCGAAACCCCATCTCTACTAAAAATACAAAAAATTAGCCAGGCCTGGTGGGTGCGTGTCGGTAGTACCAGCTACTCGGGACGCTGAGGCAGGAGGACTGCTTGAACCTGACAGGCGGAGGTTGCGGTGAGCTGAGATCACGCCACTGCCCTCCAGCCTGGGTGACAGAGCGAGACTCCAAAAAACAAGAAGGTTTGTGTCGAGGTCTGAGGGAGGTAAGAGAGCAGGCCTTGCAGATATGTTCTAGGACAAAGTAACAGAAAGGTCAAAGGAGATGAGCTGGTGTGTGCCTGGAGTTTTTCTGAGAAATGGCAAAGTTAGAGGACGGACTCTTTCTTGGCCAGGGGCTATGAGGAGGGGAGGATCTGTTTGTTTTTTCAAAGGAGTTACTCTGGGAGCAATACTGGAAGCATCTCGGAACCACTACTTCAGCTACCTGGGTGTGTGGGCAGCAGAGTTGGCTAGAACGTGGGTGTGGTGGATGAGGAGCAAATTATGCAATGGTCTCAGCAGCCACTTTTCTCTTCAAGGGACACCATGGAAGAGTCAGGAGCAGAGAAGACAAGATCAGACTTTGGTTTTAAAGGGATTACTCTGTGTTACAAACGGACTAGAGGGGGCGATGATGAAAGCAGGCAGAAACATTGTTACCAAGCAATGGGCTCACTGCCTGGCATGCATAGAAAGCCAATGCTATGGCACTGGCTTCTCAGAAAAGAAAGGCTTTAGTGCAAGGCCAACCAGCAAGGAGACAGGAGACGCAGCTCAAATGTATCTCCGCGATTTGAGGTCTGGGCCAAGCTTTAAGGAGCTGATGTGCAAGGGAAAGTATTACAAACTTTGGGTTGGCAGGGTCTGATTGGAGAGCTTCACATGTGATCATTTAGGGTAAGGTATGGGGAGGCAGATTTCAGCATCGGATTTGCCTGGCCAATGGACCCCTCACTTCTGAAGGAGTTTTGGTGTTCAGGTTCTGGTCATGTATTTCTGGTTTCATAGGAAGAAACCATTGGTTCTAAGTGTGGTTACAGGTCAAAGCTTTTTCTATTGTGCATGCCCAAGCTACATGACTTGCAGTTTGGGCTGTGTTATACCTAAAAGATAACTAGACTGCAGTTACATTAGCACAAGAGAGTTGCTGAGTGCATGCTTAATTTAAAAGAAACTGCCAAACCATGTTCCAAAGTGGTTGCGCATTTTGCATTCCCAGCAGCTGTGTGTGAGGGTCCATTTGTTCCACTGTAGGGACTGAGAGAAAGCTGCTTCTTCATCCTCTGAAGATTTGCTGAGAAGCAACTGACAAAAGACAAATGAATAGAAGAAAAGACAGACAAAATTTAATGTCCATAGCACAGGGAAATTGCAAGAGAATGATGACTCAATAACCCAATGGGGTACAGAGGCATATGTACCCTTTTTGATAGGGAAGGGGAGGTAAGAGAAATGTGGCAATTTTGGAGATAGTACATGATAATTACAGGAATGTAATGGCCTTGGAGAACATAAAATGGCCGAGGACTAAGTTTGTTGGGCCTGCAAAGCAGACAATGGTTTCTGACAAAAGTCTGTTCAGGTGTGTTGACAGACTTCAGTCTCTCTTCCTGAGGTGTAAGTTAAATTAATGAAAACTCAGGGAAGAAACCAGAAGTAATAGTTTTCTTCTTTAGCAAGTTCAGACTTTAGGCAGATAAGGGAATAGCAGAGTAAAGCTTCCTCCAGCATCTGCTGGTCTCCAAGGACCTTTAATTAATTAATTGTTGAGACAGGACCTCACTCTGGCACCCAGGCTGGAGTGCAGTGGTGCTGTCTTGGCTCATTGCAACCTCGACCTTCTGGGCTCCAGTGATCCTCCCACCTCAGCCTCCAAAGAAGCTGGGACTACAGGCCCGTGCCACAACGCCCAGCCAACTTTTTTTGTGTGTGTGTGTGTATATATATATATATATATATATTTTCTTTTTGATAGAGACAGGGTTTTGCCATGTTGCCCAGCCTGATCTCAAACTCCTGAGCTCAAGCGATCAGCCCACCTCAGCCTCCCAAAGTGCTGACATTATAGCCACATGCTCAGCCATTAATTTGAAGTAATCTGCATACTAGGGTGTCATATTTTGGGATGAAATTCCCTGGTCTCCTTCATTTCCCCAGTCTGAAACTTCCCTAGAAGTTTCGCAAACTATAAGCTGAGTTATGGTTGTGGAGAGAGAAATCAGGTTAGTAACTGAGTGGTAAAATGTCCAATTAAACCAGTCTCTCATTTCTGGGAATAGGCCAGTCCAATTAAACAGTTGTATCTCATTTTAGAAAATGGAGTTGCAGATGGGATCTCAAAGCTAGGCCTCTATATATGATACAGGCAAATATATCCTTAATAAGAGGCATTTTTATGGAAACAGAATAAAAACAAAGGCCAGTGTCTGGAGTGGTCTACATACTAGTCCTTCTAGAGTCTGGAAGACAGTTAGCTCAGAAGACCGGTAGCTAGCTGACAGATTTTTCTAGATTACAGTTGGCATGTAAATTTTGTTCAAATATAAGCTGTTGCACTGATTCTTTTTCAAAACCAAGTTGATTAGCTTAGGCTTGTAAGGCCTCAGGAAAAAAACAGCTTTAATTTCAGTGAGTCCAAGTCAGAAAATTGGGATAAAAATTTGGAAATGTTAGTTTGTAGACTTATAGCCAGGAAAATATTCCAGATTCAGTCCAAATTGTAGGCAAATAATACAAATTCAAATACAATGAACAGGGCTAGAATCTTACAACAGCTACACTATAGTTTTCTTCTGAAACATATTTTTTTCCTCTCCAGTTCCCATTTCTACCAAATCAAATCATAGTAACATCAATTTATTTTCAAAATAAGTTTAGTCTTTGGCCTGATTACATACATAAGTTTAGCAAGAATAGTGATTTATCATATAGGCTCTTTTTTTTTTTTGAGACGGAGTCTCACTCGTCGCATAGGCTGGAGGGCAGTGGTGCGATCTCAGCTCACTGCAACCTCCACCTCCCGGGTTCAAGTGATTGTCCTGCCTCGCCCTAGTAGCTGGGACTACAGGTGTGTGCCACCACACCCAGCTAATTTTTGTGTTTTTAGTAGAGGCGGGATTTTGCCATGTTGGCCAGGCTGCTCTCGAACTCCTGACATCAGGTGATCCACTCACGTCAGCCTCCCAAAGTGTTGGGATTACAGGTGTGAGCCACCATGCCTGGACAATATAGGCTTTTTTAAAAAGCTTTGCTGGAACTTTTCATAAGGAATCTCAGATTAGACTTTTTAAAGCCTCCCAAGGCTACGAAGCCAAGCCAAGGATTTGACTCATTCTTAGACTATGTCTGTAACACCTGTACAAATGGGTTAATTTCTCTCTTCTGTTTTTTTTTTGAGACGGAGTCTCACTCTGTCGCCCAGGCTGGAGTGCAGTGGCGTGATCTCAGCTCACTGCAAGCTCCGCCTCCCGGGTTCACGCCATTCTCCTGCCTCAGCCTCCCGAGTAGCTGGGATTACAGATGCCCGCCACCACGCCCAGCTAATTTTTGTATATTTAGTAGAGACGGGGTTTCACTGTGTTAGCCAGGGTGGTCTCGATCTCCTGACCTCATGATCCGCCCATCTCGGCCTCCCAAAGTGCTGGGATTACAGGCGTGAGCCACTGCGCCCAGCAATTTCTCTCTTCTTGAGATCCCCAAAATATCCTGAGGTTCCTAGGCCTGTCAGAAAGTGGCATTCTTTATTTACCATAGGGCAACCATGTGAACCATGTATTTAAGGTACTAGGCCAGTATTTCCAGGGACTTCTATTGGCTTCATAATGCCAACCTCAAGTTTTTAAAGCTGTTTGGTCATATCTGAAAATACGATATTCCAGTCAAAGCTCCAGTAAAAAACAAACAAACAAAAGAGTGTCTCCAATCGTGTTGTTAGAAGAACAGATTATTGAACTGATACAAATAAATTTTTATAGTAAACTATATTGCCATGTACTTACTATATTGCCATAAAATATGAATACTCACAAATAGTTTCCAAATTCTGAAAAAATCAGGCATAAAGAAACGTACATGTTTCAATTTTGTTCGTAAAAGTATACTTCATAGTATTCCTGTAAAGCTTAAGAGAAAAAAAAGTTTCCTTAACTCCGGAAAACAAAAAGAACATAAAAAGAACAAAACATAAAAAGAAGCAGCAATGTTTCAAACAAAAAAGTCATTAAAAATCATTTTAGTCCTTCATCATTTCAGTCTCATGTAACTAATTCTTTTTCTCATTATTTTTTTCTTTTTTCTTTTTTTCGAGACAGTCTTGCTCTGTCACATAGGCTGGAGTGCAGTAGTGCGATCTCAGCTCACTGCAACCTCTGCCTCCTGAGTTCAAGCAATTCTCCTGCCTCAGCCTCCCAAGTAGCTGGGATTACAGGCGCCTGCCACCACCACACCCAGCTAAGTTTTGTATTTTTAGTAGAGACGGGGTTTCACCATGTCAGCTAGCCTGGTCTCAAACCTCATGATCTGCCCACCTCGGCCTCCCAAAGTGCTGAAATTACAGGCGTGAGCCACCATGCCCGGCCTTTATCTTGTTTTAAATAGAGACAGGGTCTCACTATGTTGCCCAGGTTGGTCTCGAATACCTGAGCTCAAATGATCCTCCTAGCTGGGCCTGCCAAAGAGCTGGGGTTACAGGCATGAGCCACTGTGCTCAGCTGCATGTAATTAATTTTTGTTCTATTTGTGGTTAGGTTAGTGTAAGCTTTATGAGTCCAGTTTTGTGGATTTTTTTTCACTAGCATTCTGGAAATTTTTACCCAGTCTAATGATAGGATCTCAAAGTTGTCAGAAACCTGTATTTGTCAACATTCTTTCCATCCTTTCCATGAACCTCCTTGAAGAAGCAATACTTTAGGATTTGTAAAGAGTTTTCAGGAAAAAAAAAAAAAGCATCCGAATAAACCTTGTTGTCTATTCAACTGTGGACAACAAGATTTCAAATGCCCATGGTTGAAGATATGATAAAAATTCATAATAATAATCATGCAATTGATGAGGGAATTTGGCTATTTCTGTAACATACAACAATTTAACATTAGAATTATGACTGACGATATATACTGAAACAGCAGATTTCTAGGAATCTCATGCGCTTTTGGACACACATTAATAACATACCTGTACAAAGATACTCAAAGAAGGTGAAACATCATCCTTTAGTTGACAGTGCTTCTTGTATGATGGAGATTGTACTTCCCAGCCTCCCTTGCAGCGAGGGGGAAGTGATGGACCAACTTCTGACCAATGAGGTGTGAACAGAATAGTTGAGAGCCACTCCCAGAGCCTGCTTTACAGGCTGCCAGCTCATCTTCTTCGACCTTTCTCGATGTCCTCTCCCTCTGGCCTATTCCCTGGAACATGAAAACCATCTTAGACCACACCTAAAGATGACAGGTGCCAGCGAGAAGGATCCTGAGCACCTGGCACCATGGAGCACTCTATCAGCCCCGGACTGCCCACCTCCCGACTTCTTGGGAGAGAGATAGGGACATAATTTCTCATTGGTTTATGCCATCACTGTTTGCTGTGTTGTTGTTGTTGTTGTTACTCTCATCTGAACTATTGTTGAACATCATCTGAACTGATATGGGGAGTGGTTGCCTAACAGATAACCAACAGTATCTGCTGTTAAAAGCTTCTTGGACGCCAGGCGTGACGGCTCATCCCTGTAATCCCAACACTCTGGGAGGCTGAGGTGGGAGGAACACTTGAGGCCAGGATTTCAAGACCAGCCTGGACAACATAGTGAAACTCCATCTCTACAAAAAAAAATTTTTTAAGTTAGCTAGGCATGGTGATATATGATTTCAGTCCCAGCTACTCAGGAGGTTGAGGAGGGAGGATCACTGGAGCCCAGAAGATTGAGGCTGCAGTGAGCCATGATTGTGTCACTGCACTCCAGCCTGGGTGACAGAGTGGGACCCCCATCTCAAAAAAAAAAGAGCTTCTTGGAAGAGGGCACATAACTTAGCCTCCAGATGAGTAGGATATAGATAATCAGGGACCAAAACAGTGAACATTCTAGAGTGAGGCAGAATAAGAAGTGAGCCTGGCTTAGAGGCCCAGATTGCAGAGGGTTAGTAGGGCCAGATTGTAGGAAGACTTTGACCATTCCATTGAGACGTGTGCTGGTCCTTCTAAGCCAGGAGAATCTGGACTATTTTGAATGGCCCCTGGAGAGAGCACATCCCTGTGTTTAACTTAAATGTACCATGTTTCAGTTTGAATCTCTTGCCACCCTTTATCACCACACAGACAGGAAAAGCCCATTTCTTAAAATGATTAAAGCCTCAGTCTTAACCAGTCACATCTAGTACTCAAGATATGGGATTGTCATCCCAAATATCCAAATCCCAGACCAGACTGAAGGAACTGGCAAGGGCAGGAGCCCATCTCCTTCCTTAGCATGTGGCCAAGGCCTGGCCAGAGCTGGGCTCTTCCTTGTTGAGCAACACCTTCTTCCCTTTCATCTCACTTCACTCTGCACCAGAGGAGCCAGGAACTAGACCTAAACCCCTCCGGCAGCTGAGCCTAGCTGGACACATGGCAGAACTGTCTGGAGGGGAGTTCATGTCCTGTCCTCCCTCCTGCTTCCCAGAATCCTCCCTGATATCAATTATCTGATAAACCCCTGGAATGCCCAATACCAGAGTCAAGAGAACGTCTTCACTCTCCTGAGATGCCCAGGCCCCCAGGCCCAGCTACCAAGGATTTTCTGCACCTTGAAGTGCAAAACAAACGAGTGTTATTGTTTTCATGTGAACTACATCAATGCACTCTGATGGCCTTGCACTGGGGATTTGTAGGTGAATGACTGGGGGAAAAAGACAGAGTTTTTTCCCTGAGGTCAATGAATGTGCTCTGGACCCTGGCCAAGGATGCCTGGTAGCTGGTTCTATTCAGTTGCGGGGAGGCAGTGAGGGCAGATGGCAAAGAAGGAAGGAGGGTGGGATAGGGTTGCTGTTCTCTACCCAGGGACCTGCAGGTCACTACCCTGAGCACCATTCCCAGCCTTTTCCCATCAAGGACGCCTGGGAAGATTTTATCTAGAAGGCAAACTGGATTTTTTTCTAATAATCTATTTGCTTCCAAGTTTTTGTTACCTAGAAGCCATTCTAGTCACCAAGCCAGCTTCAGGTGAGTATGATATGAACAAGGTTGTTAAACAGGTGATGTAATTCCGGCTCCAAGTAAAGAGACTGAGGCTTCAGTTTGCAAGACAGCCTCATCTCAGGGAATGTTAAGATTTCATTTAGGCTTTATGGAATACTGAAAGTATCTATCTGGTGAGAAATAAAAATAAAATCCTCAGCCCCCCAACTGAATGAAGGGACCCTCTCTTGGCCAAGGAGATGGCAGAGAAACCTTGAAAACTGAGTTCCTGGCCATGGCAGCCTGGGGGGTTGGACACGCCTCATTACACCCCCTCCCTCACTAACTGCCATTAGGCTTTCTTCCCTAAGGGTTCAACAGAAACCAGCCCTTTTGAAAGACTCACTCCACTGCTTATTTCAGCCAGCCACATGACTGCCCTCTCTTTTGCAGTTTCCACACAATGGGCCAGAATTCCTTCCTGATAAGAGACCACTGACCACAAAGAGGTGTTGGCCATCTATGGACACTGCATACAGGATTTTTGTGTCCTCTGCTTCACCTTTTGACATTACAAAATGGAAAACTCCACCCTGAGATCATGCTAACCCTACCATTTTTTGTACATGTGACCCATGAAGGGGCATGAAGCTCAGTTATGCATGTGCAGGTTTCTCCATTCATAAATGTTCATCACTCCTCTTGTAGCTTATTAAATATGTATATTCGACCACCCTGCTCATAATAAATTTCTGCTCCCTTTTACCTCTCCCTTAAAGTGCCTGTTTCTGGCTTCTGGCCAGAGGCTACACCCCCCAGTGCATCAGAATGGCCACCCTGCAAGCTGCAGCTCTTTATGAGAAACAAAGCTCTCCTTTCCAAATTTATGAACCTTGTCATTCTTCAGTGGACATTGGCAACATCCCCTCCATTCCCACCTTGACTCTTGCCTAGGTTGAGAACCATGGCCTTAACTCCAAGAAATGACTTCAGGCCAGGTGCATTAGCTCATGCCTGTAGTCCCAGGACTTTGGGAGGTCAAGACAGGAGGACTGCTTGAACCCAGAAGTACAAGACCAGCCTGGGCAACATGGTGAAACCCTGTCTCTACAAAAAAATACAAAAAATTAGCTGGGTGTGGTGGTGTGCACCCATGGTCCCAGCTACTTGGAGGCTGAGATGGGAGAATCACTTGAGCCTGGGCAACAGTGTGAGAATTTGTCTCAAAAAAAAAAAAAAAAAGAAAGAAAGAAATGACTTTGTACTGCAGCCCTTTGAGCAGGTGTTTCAGTCTCTCATTCAGAGTATCCCAGGGTACCCCAATCACCTGCAGTGTCTCAGAGTGAGTCCTGACCTAGGATGTCACCTTCCTAGAAATTCCATCAAGCTCTTCCTACACCCAGTGGATAGTGGGAAAAGCAGAGTATGTGGTTGCAGTGGAGTATGGAAAGGGGGAGGGGGTTTTGGTATCTTGAGAAAGCTAATTTCCTAACTAATTACATCTGAAAAGATGTGGAAAATCCTAGCACCAATTTCCAATACTTTTCATAACATTCCTCGCACCTTCAGATGGCACGAAGCGTTGTTTTATACAAAGAGGAGAAAAGCAGGTGTTCTGAGACTTTCTCCTTCTCTGAGAGGTACTAAGGATGCTTGGGTTTCAAGTTCTTCTCCCTCCCTTACTTACTATGTGATCTTGGGCACATTACTCAGCCTCTCAGGACCTTATTTACTTATCTGAAAAACGGTTTTGTTCTGAACATCAAATGAAAAATTCACATAGAGCATTTAGTGTCTGTGACATATAGTAAGAATTCAAGCCATGGTAACTCTTACTATCTCATTTATCACAAATAATATTCTCTGCCTTTATTATCCTCTCCTCCAACCCCCATCTCCTCCCCAGAGGCTGACATGTGACTCCTGGTCTGCCAGGAGCAATGCCTTCCCTGCTGGAGCTCCTGGAGGGCAGGGAGGTGTCCCCTCTTTCCTCTGTGCCACCCATTCCCATTTCTCCCACACCATGCCAGTGCCGGACTCAACCTGATGAGGACTCACTGAACACTGATGGATTATCTAACAGCATCAAACTTGTGAGATTTTCCTCCAGGAACCGTTGAATCTGTTGTCAGTTTGAAGGAGGCAAGCAATTCTAGCTGAGAGAAGTCACCCAGGGAAAGGGTGCAAAGGGGGCAAGACTTTTGGGAGGACATCACATCTCCACCTGGTGCTTCATTTCCTGGGCCCGAAATTCATTGCTTATGTACCCAGAAGTGATCAGTCTCTACAGAACATCTCACATAGCCAAGCTCACAAAGACTGACAGGTGAGACAAGCACGTGGAAAGCCAAATGGTCACCAGAGGTTGCTTGGTGAGTGTTAGATTCTGGGTAGGTAAAGAGTGTTTGATGATCCTAATGGCAGAAATCAGCAGAGAGATCAATATAAGGCCCTTATATTGCACCACTCCAGGGGGCGCCATTCTCATGGTTGATGATGAAAAGAGAGCCCCTTCCTTTGGAGTTGTTCAGTGCACACAACCCTTCCCAGACCCCAGTCATGAGAAAATAAGAAATTCAAACTTTAAGCTGTTGGAAAAATAAATTATTGTGAGCTTTAAAAATGATTACGAGCCTGAGTGCCATGACAGGCAGCTATAACCTAGGCAGTTGTAATCTTCATTTTCCCTGATTATGGATTAAGCCTTCGTCCTTGCCTACAGTGTTTTGTAAAATGCTATAAATGGCTGAAGGGTGCCAGGGAAGACCCCTTCCCTCTGACTGTTGACTTTCTTTTCTTTTCCTTTCTTTCTTCCTTTTTTTTTTTGGTTGACTTTCATTATCAATTAATGTCCTTACCTTTCTCACACAAAGACGTCATAGCTATCACATTATTTTAAGATGGAATGTTAAATATACCCTTTTGAGTTGGAAAGAAAATGAAAACCAGGTGTTAAAAAAAAAAAAAAGAAAGCAAACAAGCCATAGTGAGGGAAATCATACTGTAACTAACTAGTTAATTCACTGTAACTCTTAAGCCAGCCTTGCATTGAAAACATTGTAATCCTATTAAACTTCTTTGTTGCAGTGGCTCACACCTGTAATCCCAGCACTTTGGGAGGATGAGGCAGGAGGATCATCTGAGTTCAGGAGTTCGAGACCAGCCTAGTCAATATGGTGAAACCTGGTTTCTATTAAAAATACAAAAATTAGCCAGGCATGGTGGCAGGTGCCTATAATCCCAGCTTCTGGGGAGGCTGAGACATGAGAATCTCTTGAACCTGGGAGGTGAAAGTTTCCGTGAGCTGAGATCATGCCACTGCACTTCAGCCTGGATGACAGAGCAAGACCCTGTCTCAAAAAAAAAAAAAAAAAAAAAATGCTCTTCATCGAATACTCCTGATGTGTCAAGGAAAATGCAACCTGAGAACTAACTGAAACTTAGCAACGTTGAGGGCATTGGCAAGCTCAAAATTCAGTGGAGGGGGTATAAACCTGATTGGAAGGTTCAAAAGAAAATGGACGGAGAGAAATCGATGAGAGAAAGGGGGTAGCAGTTGAAGGGGTATATGGATCAAGAGAGAAAAGCAACTTTTTTAGCTGAGAAATTATATTTATAATATTTGTTAGAAAATATTATTTCATAATATTTGTATGTTATGGAGAGTGATCCAGTAGAGAGGAAAGTATGCTGATGTAGGGAGGAGGAACAATTGCTGAGTTCTTGAATTGATGGGCAGAGCAGGGTCTCAGGCACAAGTGGAAAGGGAAGATTAACTTTGTGGAAACAGAGACAGTTCATCTACAGTAATAGCCAGGAAGACAGAGGTCATGGCACTGGTGCAGGTAGGTAACTGAGGTGATGAGAGAGTCTGAAGATGTTCTTGCTTCAGTTTTCTTGGTGAAATGGAAAGGTATGTACATACATGCATGTTCATGTATGTTCGTATAAGCAAACACCAGGAGTCTAGTCTATAGTAGCATCTGGCTACTTAGGTGAGCATGACACTGAGGAGAGAGACCCATAAAGTGACTGCCTATAGAGCCGGCTGCACTTCAGAACCTCAGCCATCAAAGGGGAAGGGTCTGACCAGGCAAGACGGAACACTTTCACTGGTGACCCTGTATGGGAGGGACAGCAGCAAGCTGCCCTTCTCTGTGAGGACTGACCCCTGGGACTGAGTGGGCTGTGGAACTCATCGCAAAAGGGTGGGATCTTGAGGAGAACTCTGAAATATCAGTTTGAATATTAAAAGAGAAGTGTCCTTATTTTGTTTCCCAAAATTACAAATCAGAATATCTTGGTTATACTTAATTTCCATATTCTTTGGGTATTTTGAAGATAACCAAAGAATGTACTTAACACCTTAGCAAAGTACCTGGTTTACAGTAAGTGTCTGGTAACTCACAGCCATTGTGGTGATGATAACATTGTTGGGTGCCCATTCATCCACAATGGTTGGTCGTGGGGGTGAGTGACTATCTTCTTTTCCATGATAGCATAGTCCTTGGCACTTAGAAGAAAGGCAGACAACATTTGTTAAATTGATAAACAAAAATGATTTAATCCCTGTAGGTCTACAGTGGTCTGGGAACACATCATAGAGGAAGTAAGTTGGACGCTAAAATATGCATTTTCCTCTTTTCTAGTTCCATATGTTATCTACTCTAGGGTGAGGGCTCAATTCATTGGGTTTCATTTACTTTATTTATTTAGTTTTTGAGACAGAGTCTTGCTCTTTTGCTCAGGCTGGAATGCAGTGGCATGATCTCGGCTCACTGCAACCTCCACCTCCTGGGTTCAAGCAATTCTCCTGCCTCAGCCTCCTGAGTAGCTGGGATTACAGATGTCTACCATCACACTTGGTTAATTTTTTGTATTTTTAGTAGAGATGGGGTTTCACCATGTTGGCCAGGCTAGTCTCAAACTCCTGACCTCAGGTAATCCACCCACCTTGGCCTCCCAAAGTGCTGGTATTACAGATGTGAGCCACTGTGCCCAACTGGGTTTCATTTACTTTAGTTGCAAAGTAGTGATCCTTGCTCCTGAGATTGGGGCCATCTGAATGCATATGTCCTTAGAGGTCTCTTAGGGCTTTCTGAAGGAAGCAGTGGATGCATCTCCCAGCTCCAGGTCTGACGTTCCCTGAGCAGCAATTGTGAAAATTTACTGTGGTTCGGGCTGGGCGCAGCGGCTCACGCCTGTAATCCCAGTACTTTGGGAGGCCGAGGCAGGTGGATCATGAGGTCAGGAGTTCAAGACCAGCTTGGCCAAGATTATGAAACCCTGTCTCTACTAAAAGTACAAAAATTAGCCAGACGTGGTGGCAGGCACCTGTAATCCCAGCTACTCCGGAGGCTGAGGCAGAGAATCGCTTGAACTCCAGAGACGGAGGTTGCGGTGAACCAAGATTGCGCCGCTGCACTCCAGCCTGGGTGACAAGAGGGAAACTCTGTCTCGGAAAAAAAAAAAAAAAAGAGTCAAGGGGTATTCTGATTAAAAAGACCTAACAGGATTCTTGATGGAGATGGACCAGGGTGACCAGATGTCACCTGGAGAGTGGTGGAGAATGAGAAATGTGGTCAGATATGGAGGGTAGGGGTTCTGGCTAAACCAACTTAGCAGGATTCTTGCTAAAACTGGGCAAGGCAAAGATGGACAGGGAAGCCCAATGGTTGAAGACTAGTTGAGAAGACAGCTCAGGAGACCCTGATTAGGCCAAGCACAGTGGCTCATGCCTGTAATCCCAGCATTTTGGGAGGCCAAGGCGGGCAGATCACCTGAGCTCTGGAGTTCAAGACCAGCCTGGCCAACACGGTGAAACCCCATCTCTACTAAAAATACAAAATATTAGCTGGGCGTGGTGGCGCGTGCTTGTAGTCCCAGCCACTCAGGAGGAAGAGGCAGGAGAATCGCTTGAACCCGGGAGGGGGAGGTTGCAGTGAGCTGAGATCGCGCCATTGCACTCCAGCCTGGGTGACAAAGCCAAAGCGAGACTCCATCTCAGAAAAAAAAAAAAAGAGAAGCCTGACTAAAGTTTGGTCAAGTAGAGAGTCTTTGTTAAGGTGGAGGGAAGGGAAGTGAGTAAGGCTGTAAAAGGACAAGACAAGGGATCCCCGTAGTGATGAACTTGCTCTGCATCTTGACTGTATCAAGGTCAAACCTGGTTGTGATGACGCATTACAGTTGTGTAAGATGTTATTGTTAGAGGAAACTGAGTAAAGGATACACAGGATCTCTCCCTATTATTTCTTATAAGTGCACGTGAATCTATAATGATCTCAAATTATGAAGTTTACTTAAAAGCAGCATTTGAGAAGTTGAGTATTTACAGGCAATTTAATAAAGAAACATTAGAATAAGATTGCTTATATATTATGTATATGTTAATGCCCTATAGAACAGTAAATGGAAAGCTTTGGGGTTATCTTTTATCGTATACATAAATCACATGCACTTCTGCAACACCCAAATCTTTAGGTTACTATGCTACTTCACAGAATCTGAGCCCTTAATAGTAAATAGCAAAACCAAAGAAAGGCATATTCAACTTAATAAAATAATCTTTAAAAGTACAAGTAGTGAATAGAAAAAGAAGACCCCTAAAGAAAAAGCATTTAAAAACCCCCAAACAACAAAAACAGTAAAGGTAGTTTCATGCACATCCGTGTGAAGAGACCACCAAACAGGCTTTGTGTGAGCAATAAAGCTTTTTAATCACCTGGGTGCAGGTGGGCTGAGTCTGAAGAGAGAGTCAAGGAAGGGAGATGGGGTGGGGCCGTTTTATAGGATTTGGGTAGGTAAAGGAAAATTACAGTCAAAGGGGGTCGTTCTCTGGCGGGCAGGGGTGGGGGGTCACAAGGTGCTCAGTGGGAGAGCTTTTGAGCCAGGATGAGCCAGGAAAAGGAATTTCACAAGGTGATGTCATCAGTTAAGTCAGGAACAGACCATTTTCTATTGTGGTGGAATGTCATCAGTTAAGGCAGCAACCGGCCATATGGATGTGTACTGCAGGTCACAGGGCATACGATGGCTTAGCTTTGACTCAGAGGCCTGATATTCCTGTCTTCTTATATTAATAAGAATAATAAAACAAAATAGTGTTGAAGTGTTGGGGCGATGAAAATTTTTGGGGGGTGGTATGGAGAGATAATGGATGATGTTTCTCGGGGCTGCTTCAAGCAGGATTAGGGGTGGCGTGGCAACCTAGAGTGGGAGAGATTAAGCTGAAGGAAGATTTTGTGGTAAGAGGCGATATTGTGGGGTTCTTAGAAGGATCATTTGTCGTATATAATGATTGGTGATGGCCTGGATGCAGTTTTGTATGAATTGAAAAACTAAACTGAAGACACAAGGTCTAAGTAAGAGAAGGAGAAAAAACAGGTATTAAAGGACTAAGAATTAGGAGGAACTAGGACATCGAATTAGAGAGAGCCTAAGGGGGTTCAGCGTAATTACTTGCTGGGTTGGTGAGTTTTTAGGCTCTAAGTTTTTGGGGTGCAGTCCAAGTTGGGCTGGTGTCTGGAATGAGACTGGGACCTAATAAAAAGGAGTGTCCACGCAGGAGCTCAAATGGGATATAACCTGTAGCATTCCGAGGACAGGCCTGCATTCTAAGAAGGGAAAGTGGTAAAAGTATTGTCTAGTCCTTTTTAAGTTGGTGACTGAGCTTGGTGAGGTGTGTTTTCAAAAGACCATTAGTCCGTTCTACCTTTCCTGAAGATTGAGGATGGTAAAGGATATGAAGGTTTCACTGAATACCAAGAGCCAGAAAAACTGCTTGGGTGATTTGACTAATAAAGGCCAGTCTGCTATCGGACTGTATAGAGGTGGGAAGGCCAAACTGAGGAATTATGTCTGACAGAAGGGAAGAAATGACTGTGGTGGCCTTCTCAGACCTTGTGGGAAAGGCCTCTATCCAGTGAAAGTGTCTGCCTAGACCAAGAGGTATTTTAGTTTCCTGACTGGAGGCATATGAGTTAAGTCAATTTGCCAGTCCTGGGCAGGGGCAAAACCCAAGCTTGATGTGTAGGGAAGGGAGGGGGCCTGAGAAATTCCTCAGGAGTAGTAGAATAGCAGATGGAACACTGAGAAATGATTTCCTTGAGGATAGATTTCCACTCCACGATGGAAAGGAAATGAGAGGTTCTAAGAGCCGGGCTAGTGGCTTATAACCTACATGCAAGAGGTTATGAAATGACGACAGAATAGAATGGGCCTGTGAGGCTGGAAGGAGATATTTTCCTTGGTCTAAAAACCATTTGCCTTGTGTGGGAAGAGATTGATAGGTGAAGTTTCAGCAGGGGAGTAGGTGGGAGTGACCAATGTGAAGGAGAAAAACTGCCATGAGGGATAGAAGTTGGAATGGCTAGCTGCTTTTTTAGCTAGCTTATTAGCATAAGCATTGTCCTGAGCAATGTGATCTGATGCCTTTTGATGGCTGCTTTTTTAGCTACCTTATCAGCATAAGCGTTGTCTTGAGCATTGGTGGGGGGAAGAAAACAGATTTTGGAAGTTATGAGAACTGTAGAGAGTGAGTTGAGCATAGTTTGTGATTTTGAGGGCCTCTAAAAGTATTAGGGCGGTGGTGGCCGCCACACGCAGACATGAGGGTTAGCAGGCTAAAACAGTAAGGTCAAGTTGTTTGGATAAAAAGGCTACAGGGCGTGGTCCTGGCTCTTGTGTAAGAACTCTGACCGCACTAACCATGTGTAGGAAGGAAAGGAGTTGCTTTGTAGAAGGAATTGGGGTTTGGGACATGAGCCTGACACAATCAGCAGGGAGAGCACGTGTGTTTTCATGAGAATTATGCCGAGATAGGTAACAGATGAGGAAGAAATTTGGGCTTGACTGAAGTAATGGGGGCTGTCTGTGAAGCCTTGCGGCAGTACAGGCCAGGTAATTTACTGAGCCTGATGGGTGAAACGAAGACTTGGACTTCATTTACAGTCCAAGTGAAAACGAAGAGAGGCTGGGATGAAGGGTGCAAAGGAATAGTAAAGAAAGTATGTTTGAGATCCAGAACAGAATAACGGGTTGTGGAGGGAGGTATGGAGGATAAGAGAGTATATGGGTTTGGCACCATGGGGTGGATAGGCAAAACAATTTGGTTGATAAGGCGCAGATCCTGAACTAACCTGTAAGCCTTTTCTGGTTTTAGGACAGGTAAAATGGGGGAATCGTAAGGGGGGTTTACAGGCTTTAAAAGGCCATGCTGTAGCAGGTGAGTGATAACAGGCTTTAATCCTTTTAAAGCGTGCTGTGGGATGGGATATTGGCGTTGAGCTGGGTAAGGGTGATTAAGTTTTAATGAGATGGTAAGTGGTGAATGATCGGTTGCCGAGGGAGAAGAGGTATCCTATACTTGTGGGTTAAGGTGGGGAGATACAAGGGGAGGATGCAAAGGAGGCTTTGAACTGGGGGAAAAGGCAGCAATGAGGTGTGGCTGTAGCTTAGGAATAGTCAAGGAAACATAATTTAGTTAAAATGTCTCAGCCTAATAAGGGAACTGGGCAGGTGGGGATAACTAAAAGGGGGGGCATTAAAGAATGTTGTCCAAGTTGGCACCAGAGTTGGGGAGTTTTAAGAGGTTTAGAAACTTGGCCATCAATACCCACAACAGTTATGGAGGCAAGGGAAACAGGCCTTTGAAAAGAAGGTAATGTGGAGTGGGTAGCCTCCATATTGATTAAGAAGGGACGGACTTACCTTCCACTGTGAGAGTTACCTAAAGCGTCTGTGATGGGCCTGTAGGCTTCCGAGGCAATCAGGCAGTGTCAGTCTTCAGCTGCTAAGCCAAGAAGATCTGGGAAGGAGTCAGTCAGAGAGCCTTGGGCCAGAGTTCCAGGGGCCCTGGAAGTGGCTGCCAGGTGAGTTGAACAGTCCGATTTTCAGTGGGGTCTCGCACAGATGGGACACTGCCTAGGAGGAATCCTGGGCTTCAGACATTCCTTGGCCTAGTGGCCAGATTTCTGGCAATTGTAGCAAGCTCCTGTGGGAGGCGGTCCTGGAGGAATGCCTGGCTGCTGCGGTTCAGGCATTTGGAAGTTCTTGTGCGCTGGAGATGTGACTGGGGTTTCTCTCACAGTGGAGGCAAGGAATTGCAACTCAGAAATACATTGCTACTTGGCTGCCTCTACTTTATTATTGTACACCTTGAAGGCGAGGTTAATTAAATCCTGTTGTGGGGTTTGAGGACCGGAATTTAATTTTGGGGGTTTTATTTAATGTCGGGAGCGGATTGGGTAATAAAATGTATACTGAGAATAAGATACCCTTTGACCTTTTAGGGTATAGGGCTGTAAAGCATCACAGGGTTGCTGCCAAACAAGACATGAACTGGGCTGAGTTTTTCATATTTGATGAAAAAGAGCCTAAACGCTAACTGATTTGGGAGAGGTCAGATAACGAAAAAGGAGCATTAACCTTGACTATGCCTTTTGCTCCAGCTACCTTTTTAAGAGGAAATTCCTGGGCAGGTGGGGGAGGGCTAGTCGCAGAACAAAACTGTAAGCCAGACCAGGTGTGAGGAGGGGAGGTGATAAAAGGATTATAGGGTGTGGGAGTGGAGGCTGAGGAAAAATTGGGACCTAGCTCAGCCTGGCGAGGAGGGGAGAGGTCAGATGGGTCTGTAAAAAAGGAAGATTAGAAGGACTCAGCAACGCTTGTGGTTGGGGCTGAGGGGACAGGTGGGAGGGAAAGAAGGAAGATTTGGGACCAGTTGCATTGGGAACAGAGACTAGGGAGGGACTGATGTGTAAAAGAATGCCTGGATGTCAGGCACCTCAGACCGTTTGCCCATTTTAGGACGAGAATTATTTAGATCTTGTAGGGTGGAAAAATCGAAAGTGCTGTTTTCTGGCTATTTGGAACCACTGTCGAGTTTGTATTGGGGTCAAGCAGCATTGTAGAAGAAAATAAGGCGTTTAGGTTTTAGGTCAGGTGTGAGTTGAAGAGGTTTTAAGCTTTTGAGAACACAGGCTAAGGGAGAAGAGGGAGGAATGGAGGATGGAAGGTTGCCTATGGGGAAAAGAAAGAGAGATCAGACTGTTACTGTGTCTATACAGAAAGAAGTAGACATAAGAGACTCCATTTTGTTCTGTGTTTGAGATGCTGTTAATCTGTGACCCTACTCCCAACCTTGTCCTTGCAAGAGACACGTGCTGTGGTGACTCAAGGTTTAACTGATTTTGGGCTGTGCAGGGTGTGCTTTGTTTTTTTTTTTTTTTTTTTTTTTTTTTTTTTCTGAGAGGGAGTCTCGCTCTGTCGCCCAGGCTGGAGTGCAGTGGCCGGATCTCAGCTCACTGCAAGCTCCGCCTCCCAGGTTTACGCCATTCTCCTGCCTCAGCCTCCCGAGTAGCTGGGACTACAGGCGCCCGCCACCTCGCCCAGCTAGTTTTTTGTATTTTTTTTAATAAAGGCGGGGTTTCACCGGGTTAGCCAGGATGGTCTCGATCTGCTGACCTCGTGATCCGCCCGTCTCGGCCTCCCAAAGTGCTGGGATTACAGGCTTCAGCCACCGCGCCCAGCCAGGGTGTGCTTTGTTAAACAAGTGCCTGAAGGCAGTATGCTTGTGAAAAGTCATTACCATTCTCTTAATCTCAAGTACCCAGGGACACATACACTGCCAAAGGTCGCAGAGACCTCTCTGCCTAGGAAAGCTAGGTATTGTCCAAGGTTGCTCCCCATGTGATAGTCTGAAATATGGCCTCGTGAGAAGGGAAAGACCTGATCGTCCCCTAGCCTGACAGCCGTGAAGGGTCTGTGCTGAGGAGGATTAATATAAGAGGAAAGAAGGCCTCTTGGCAGTTGAGATAGAGAAAAGCATCTGTCTCCTGCTCGTCCCTGGGCAATGGAATATCTCGGTGTAAAACCCGACTGTGTGTTCTGTTTACTGAGAAAGGAGAAAACTGCCTTAGGGCTGAAGGTGGGACGTGCTAGCGGCAATACTGCTCTTTATGCACTGAAAATGTTTATGGAGATGTTTGCATATGCGTATCAAGGCACAGCACTTTTCCTTAAACTTATTCATGTCACAGAGATCTTTATTCGTATGTCTTACTGCTGACCTTCTCCCTACGATGATCCTATTATCCTGCCACTTCCCTTTTTCTAAGATGGTAAAGATAATGATCAATAAATACTGAGGGAACTCAGAGACTGGTGCCGGCGTGGGTCCTCTGTATGCTGAGTGCCAGTCCCCTGGGCCCACTTTTTCTTTCTCTATACTTTGTCTCTGTGTCTCATTTCTTTTCTCAAGTCTCTCGTTCCACCTAACGAGAAACGCCCACAGGTGTGGAGGGGCAGGCCACCCCTTCAGTTGCCTATAGTGAAGGAGGCAAACCCAGAGAAAAGAGAGACTAGAGACACGGAGAGAAAGGGTGAGGGGTTCTTGCCCTCCAGAAAAGTGGGAAAGGGGCAGAGATGTGAAGATAAGGGGTCAGGAAGTTGTTGCCCCCGAGAAAAGCAGAGAGAAGGGGGGTTCTTACCCCCCCCCAGAAAAGCAGGAAGGGGTAGAGACAGGGAGACAAGGGGTCAGGGGTTCTTGCCACCCCACACCCCCCAGAAAAGCGGTACTTGCTGCTAAGGGTGAAGGACCAAGGTAGGCGTCCCTGCATGGTCAGACACCTCTGAAATGTGGGTGAATAATCAGGCAGGCGTCCCCGCATGATTAAACACCAAGGGAAGACTGTCTTCCTGAGTCAGTGACTGGCGCCGGACGTGTGGGTCCACAGATAAAACACATCTCCTTTGTCTCTACCAGAAAAGGAAAGGAACTAAAATTAAGAGAAGGCAAAGATTGAAGTGTGGCATCAAGATTGAAAGGAGAAAGAGGTTGAGGGATAGTGAGAGAGGTTGGAGAAGAGAGTAAAAAGAGGCCGCTTACTGGATTTAAAATTGGTGAGATCTTCCTTGGACTTGTTGGTATGAGGATCTGAGGTTAGGTGGATCTTTCTCACGGAGCAAAGAGCAGGAGGACAGGGGATTGATCTCCCAAGGGAGGTCCCCCGATCGGAGTCACAGCACTAAATTTCATGAGCATCCGTGTGAAAACACCACCAAACAGGCTTTGTGTGAGCAATAAAGCTTTTTAATCATCTGGGTGCAGGCGAGCTGACTCCAAAAAGAGTCAGGGAAGGGAGATAGGGGTGGGGCCGTTTTATAGGATTTGGGTAGGTAAAGGAAAATTACAGTCAAAGGAGGTTGTTCTCTGGCGGGCAGGGGTGGGGGGGTCACAAGGTGGTCAGTGGGGGAGCTTTTGAGCCAGGATGAGCCAGGAAAAGGAATTTCACAAGGTAATGTCATCAGTTAAGGCAGGAACAGGCCATTTTCACTTCTTTTGTGGTGGAATGTCATCAGTTAAGGCAGGAACAGGCCATCTGGATGTGTACGTGCAGGTCACAGGGGATAGATATTAATGGCTTAGCTTTGACTCAGAGGCCTGACAGGTAGTAATCTTGGCCATATTTAGAGGTTTCATATATATATATATATTCGCCTTTTTTAGTTTTTCTTTTTTATATATATATTTGCCTTTTTTAGTTTTCCTTTTTTAAATTATATATAAAATTATATGTCATATATAAAATTATATAAACAGCAAATATACTTTGGATTCAGTGAAATTTCAGGCTTCTATGGCTGCCCACCTCCCCTCACATGGCCTAGTTCTTGTAGAGATATCCCAGATCCCAAAATGTTCAACCCTCCCCTCCTCCCCTCCATTCCCCACAGCCCCTGGGTTCTCACCCTATCTTCACCTATAGGTAATCCATCTCAGTTGAGATTTACCTGGTGGTAGGGGTGAGTACCAATAGTTCTTCCCTCTGAACATATCTTTTATGCTCAGGAAAAAGAACAAGTATTTTTCCCTTTACTTAGTCTCTCAAAAAGAAGGTAATAACCGGGGCCGGGCGCGGTGGCTCAAGCCTGTAATCCCAGCACTTTGGGAGGCTGAGACAGGTGGATCACGAGGTCAGGAGATCGAGACCATCCTGGCTAACACGGTGAAACCCCGTCTCTACTGAAAAATACAAAAAAAACTAGCCGGGCGAGGTGGCGGGCACCTGTAGTCCCAGCAACTCCGGAGGCTGAGGCAGGAAAATGGCGTGGACCCGGGAGGCGGAGCTTGCAGTGAGCTGAGATCTGGCCACCGCACTCCAGCCTGGGCTACAGAGCGAGACTCCGTCTCAAAAAAAAAAAAAAAAAAGGAAGGTAATAACCAAGCCAGCGAGATTCAATGCATTGCTCAACTTGCATGGAGAAGATTGTCTGCCCGGAAAGCATACCCCAAAAATGATGTGAGGAAGCCCACTGGTGCCCCGCCCTGGCTGCAAGACCCTGGGCATCCCCCCCACTACCTCCTGGCCTTGCCCAAGCACCATCAGCTCTCCAGAGTACCCACATCAGCCTGGCACCATCCACTAGAGTGCCAGCTCTGGGACCGAGCAGCAAAGGCCCAGCCTTGACACCAAAGAGAATCCATTAGGGAAATTAATGTGTCCAATAACTGCTGCCTCTATTTTTATTAGAACAAACTTGCTCAGGAATGGGGAATCTGTCCCTGTGGACAGCTTTTCTGGACAAGCATACTGTCTCTATCTTGTTTCTGAGATTAAAGTGGCCTCTTTATTAGAAAAGTGGAGATTTGGCCAGGCGCGGTGGCTCACGCCTGTAATCCCAGCACATTGGGAGGCTGAGGGGAGCGGATCACGAGGTCAGGAGATGGAGACAATCCTGGCCAACACGGAGAAACCCGGTCTCTACTAAAAATACAAAAATTAGTCAGGCATGGTGATGGGCACCTGTAGTCCCAGCTACTCAGGGGCTGAGGCAGGAGAATCGCTTGAATCTGGGAGGCAGATGTTGCAGTGAGCCGAGATCGCACCACTGCACTCCAGCCTGGGGGACAGAGTGAGGCTCTGTCTCAAAAAAAAAAAGAAAGAAAGAAAAAAAGAAAGAAAAGTGGTGCTTCCGGCAGAGGTGTCCTTCTTCCAGCACCACTGACAGGCTCCAGTTTTCCCACATCTGACCCTCTCAGACATTGGGAGGAGGAGAGCATGGATGGGAGGCTCAAGGGCTGGCCTCCTGCAGTGTGAGTCTGGAGCCACTGGCCTGGGCTCCGTGCACACAGGCCCACAGCCTCCTCCCTATATTGGGTTCAGGGTTTACAGTAGGTGCTCACTAAAGAACGCATGTTCAGATTAATCTGACCTCTGGTATTTAACCCATTCTTGGATTTTCTTTCACACTCAGGTCTCTCAGCCTCTCCTTCTGCATGGTCCTCCCAAAATGATTAAGCCATTCTCTTTTGAGGGTTCTATTGCTGGTCACTGTTGAAAGATTTTTTAAAGGTAAAATCATGGTACTCATACAAACATAAAATAAACCGGTGTCAAAGATTTTATTTAACTCTAATTAATGAGAGGAGCAGTAGGATATTACAAATGATTCAAAGGAGAATTCAAAGAACACACATACACATAGGCAAATGGAATACTAAAAGGAATTTCCAAAACCAAGCAAAATTGGTCAATGTCTGCATGTATTCCACTGGGCAAAGTTCATTAGCATTTCTATGGACAAGGATCACCTGCAGTACTCTCAGGTCAGAAAATGAAACACTCACAGAACCTGGAAGGGTACCCGGGACAGGACATAGGACACCCAGAAATTTCTGCCCGTTCCAAAGTCTTTCACAGTTTTTTCTGACACCTTCAGTTGAAAATAGGCTAGAAACCACATGGCCACCGGGACATTATCAAGCTCCTACCACTGTCCCAAACTGGTCTCTGGTTCTTTTCCTCATGGGCTCTCCAGCTGCCGTAGTCAAAAGAGCAGATTGAGAGCAAAACCTTGGGCCACCGCAGTGGCTCACGCCTGTAATTCCAACACTTTGGGAGGCTAAGGCTGGAGGACCTCTTGAGCCCAGGTGTTCAAGACCAGCCTGGGCAATATAGTGAGAACCTGTCTCTAAATTTAATTTTTTTTTTTTTTTTTTGATACAATCTTGCTTTGTCACCTAGGCTGGAGTGCAGTGGCACAGTCTCGGCTTACAGCAATCTCCATCTCCCGAGTTGAAGCGATTCTCCTCTCTCATTACCCACCCCCCACCCCCTGCCACCACCACGCCCAGATAATTTTTTGTGTTTTTAGTAGAGATGGGGCTTCACCATGTTGGCCAGGCTGGTCTTGAACTCCTAAGCTCAGGTGATCCGCCCGTCTCGGCCTCTCAAAGTGCTGGGATTACTGGCACCACTGCACCTGGCCAAAAAATTTTTTTTATTTTAAAAAAAAAGGGAAAACCTCAGCTCCTTCAGCTCCCTTGCTGGACCTCCATAGGTTGTAGTCATATCTCAGTTATAGCCCCTTGTGTTTCCTTACACTGTTATCTGTTTTCTTGTTTCTCCACCCACTAGACTATGAGCTCTTGTGGCACATGACCCCTGGTTTTGTTTGTTTGTTTGTTTCTTTAAGACAGGCTCTCGCCGGGCGCGGTGGCTCAAGCCTGTAATCCCAGCACTTTGGGAGGCCAAGACGGGCGGATCACGAGGTCAGGAGATCGAGACCATCCTGGCTAACACGGTGAAACCCCGTCTCTACTAAAAATACAAAAAAAACTAGCCGGGCGAGGTGGCGGGCGCCTGTAGTCCCAGCTACTCGGGAGGCTGAGGCAGGAGAATGGCGCAAACCCGGGAGGCGGAGCTTGCAGTGAGCTGAGATCCGGCCACTGCACTCCAGCCCCGGCTACAGAGCAAGACTCCGTCTCAAAAAAAAAAAAAAAAAAAAAAAAAAAAAGACAGGCTCTCACTCTGTCACCCAGACTAGAGTGCAGTGGTGCAATCATGGCTCAGTGCAGCCTCAACCTCCTGAGCTCAAGTGATCCTCCCACCTCAGCCTCCCGAGTAGCTGGGACTACATGTGCACACCATCATGCCCAGCTAATTTTAAAATTTTTTGTAGAGGCAAGATCTCACTAAGTTGTCCTGCCTCCCCTTCTGTATGGTCCTCCCCAAATGATTAAGCCATTCTCTTTGCAGGATTCTATTGCTGGTCACTGTTGAAAGATTTTTTTTTTAAAGGTAAAATGATACTCATACAAATATAAAACAAACAGATGTCAAAGTTTTTATTTAACTCATTAATTAATGGTCTTGAACTCCTGGGCTCAAGCAAACATCCCACCTTGGCTCCCCAAAGTGCTGGGATTACGGGGCATAAGTCCACACCCATCCAAAACCCATGTCTTCTTGTCTTTGGCCAGAATGAATAAATGTATTGTATCAGTCTCAGTCCCATCAAGAGAGAGATAAAAAACAGTAGTTCAAATAGAAAAAAGTTTAATATAAAGAATTATTAACCATAGACCGGGTGTGGTGGCTCACGCCTGTAATCCCAGCACTTTGGGAGGCTGAGGCGGGCGGATCACCTGAGGTCAGGAGTTCGAGACCAGCCTGGCAAACATGGTGAAATCCTGTCTCTACTAAAAATACAAAAATTAGCCGGGCGTGGTGGCAGTCATCTGTAGTCCCAGCTACTCGGGAGGCTGAGGCAGGAGAATCGCTTGAATCCAAGAGGCGGAGGTTGCAGTGAGCCGAGATCACGCCATTACACTCCAGCCTGGGGGACAAGAGTGAGACTTCATCTCAAAAAAAAAAAAAAAGAATTATTAACCATAACATGGAATTAGACAGAGTAACCAGAGGTTGGGTAGTAAGAAATAAAGATAACTCAAATTAATATAGGAATAGCAGATATAATTGATGTGATAATGGGAGATTAATATTGTCAGGCCTCTGAGCCCAAGCCTGCACGGATACATCTAGATGGCCTGAGGCAACTGAAGAATTACAAAAGAAATGAAAAATGGCCGGTTCCTGCCTTAACTGATGATATTAACTTGTAAATTCCTTCTCCTGGCTCACAAGCTCCCCCACTTCCCCCCCCACCCCGCTGCCCCCACCCACCTGCAAGACAACCCCCTTTGACTATAATTTTCCACTACCTACCCAAATCCTATAAAACTGCTCCACCCCAACTCCCTTTGCTGACTCTCTTTTCAGACTTAGCCCACCTGCACCCAGGTGATTAAAAAGCTTTATCGTTCACACAAAGCCTGTTTGGTGGTTTCTTTACATGGATGCCCGTGGCAAATATAAAAAGCCACCACCCCGGGGCTGAGATGGAGTACTTTCCCCTGGGCTGAGATATAGGCCTTGCTGGAGAAGCATGGATATGACTCACTAAATATCAGAGACCTCACTGAGGTGCCATGCCAGTGGAACACGCTAGAAATCTGTCTTTTGGGATGCTGGGAGGAAGGCTGTTCAGAAGTATCTCAGTGCAGACGCGTTGCTACAAAAGCATCAGAAGGGGATACAGGGGAAAGCTACTGTACTAGGTGCTGCTGGTTACACATTGCAAGAGACAGATACTGAGGAATCCAGGTGTGCTGCCGGAGTCTGGAGAAGCTTCAAGCACTGAAGGAGCTGTGCTGGAGAAGCCACCCTTGCTGCTGGCATGAGGCACTGGGAAACCCCATCCACTGCAGAAGCCTGGTGCTGGGGCAGACCTCGCACACCGCAGGGGCCTGCAGAGTGGGCAGTGGAACCAGGAAGCAAAACCCTTTTCCTCCTGCAATCACTCTTCCCGGCCTCTACTGACAACGTAGTGCCAGATGGCAAAGGAACAAAATTAAAAAATGCTTAAAAGGCCCAGATACATTTTCACAGAGCAGGCAAAAAAGAATGGCTTTGGAGCTAGAGGCAAAACACCAATAACCAGCACAGACTTCCCATTCCATTCCTCAGTACACCCACCAGTTCCACCCTGCAGGCCAACTCATCCAACCTACCTTAATTTTGTTGTTCATGTTCTGTTTCGTTTTGTTTTAGACTTTTAGCAACCTGAAGCTATGATTTTTAGTTTCTGTCTCTAGTGAAATGCAGAAAGGAGAGATGAAGAAGGGGCTTTATTAGCCTAACCAGAAACAGAAACTAAGAACCCATGACTGTGTTCTCTCTCTTGGACACCCCCTGTCTAGGCCATTTCCTGCTACTGATTACCTGTTGAATGAAGAATGAATGGGCACGTGCCGTGGCTCACTATAATCCCAGCACTTTGGGAGGCCGATGTGTGTGGAGGAAGCGGGGGCAGGGGTGGGGGCAATAACTTGAGGTCAGGAGTTTGAGACCAGCCTGGCCAACATGATAAAACCTTGTCTCTACTAAAAATACAAAAACTAGGCAGGGTGGTGGGCGCCTATAATCCCAGCTACTCAGGAAGCTGAGGCAAGAGAATCGCTTGAACCCGGGAGACGGAGGTTGCAGTGAGCTGAGATCGCACCACTGTACTCCAGCCTGGGCAACAGAGCGAGAATCTGTCTCAAAAAAAAAAAAAAAAAAAAAAAAAAAAAACAGAAAAAAACCAGGAGCTTACTTCACTAGTAAGCCTAGCTCGAATAAGTTGTATGTCTATATTATATTTAATATTGACAGAAGATACGCCTATCTTAATTAAATCAAATATCAACTAGCTTTATTTACCAAAGATTATCCCAGATGATGTGAACTTGAAAGACATTTGGATTACTTTCTCTATTTCTGAGAGTTTTAGGAATACTTAATTTTTGCAACCACTTATTTTTCTTTAAGCCAATTAAGCAGAGCTCTTTTACAAATTAATTTTGGCATTATCATCTGGAGGTAGAAAAATAGTTCATATATATAACATACCTACATACATGTAGATAGACACATAGCTTTCTGTGAAGCAGTTTCACTATGCACTCACTGGTTATCAACTCGTATGATGCTGGCAAGGTGAACACACACACACAAGTTACATGGAGCAGATTTATTACCTACAGAGAGGCATCAAGGAACAACACAAGTCAGTCCTCCAAGGCTTGGGAAAGCTACGTGAGGTGGATGGAGTCTCATCTGCGTGTGCCCTGCTTGCACTCCAGCTAACATAGCTGAGTCCAAAGCTTGTACTGCTCACCACCTATCAGCCAGTAAGTTAAGATACAAAGTGCTGGGGCAAGAAAAGCGATTTTATTTCAGAGAGCCAAGAAACTGAGAAGATAGCTGACTAGTGTCCTAAAGAACCACTTTAAACGGCATGAATTTTGAGCTTTTAATGTTTTTAATTCTTTAAATATCTTTTGAGATGGGGCCTCATTCTGTCGCCCAGGCTGGAGTACAGTGGCGCAATCATGACTCACTGCAGCTTCAAACTCCTGGGCTCAAGCTCTCCTCCCACCTCATCCTCCCAAGAAGCTAGGACTACAGGCACGCGCCACCAAGCCCAGCTATGCAATCTGGCCAACTTCTGCCCATATTGCGCCTTTAAAAAAAGTATTTCAATAATATTATCAGGTTTCAGCTGATATGCAGTAAATAGTCTTGACGCTGTTGAAGAGTTTTAAAACTGGTCTGTAAAAGTAGTTTTTCCTTTTATATAAAACAATGGTATATCTGTGAAGTGACTCAAGACCAAAATCAGTATAAGTCTTTTATGATTTAAAAATCAAGAAGCATTTTATGGTTTAATCCTGGATACAATAAGTGTCCCCCAAACTGCAAAAGATATTGTCTTCCCAAGATCCAGAGCTACTCCCAAAGATAGCCGAAGATTTAGACAGCCCACTGAAGAGTTGGCCATAGTCAGCAGGATGCCAGCTAAAAACAAGGTGCAACCCACATTTCCACCTGGCCATGTTCTCAGAGCCTCAAACATGACTGGCTGCCTGCACATGCAGGCTCAATAACCCACAAACCCCAACAGGCAGACAGCCAACCCAAACTGTCAGGACACAAAAGACGACAGAAAACCAATAGCCATTCTCCAGGAGGGTAAGGATTAATAACCAATGGGTACCCTAACACCAAATTTATAAAATTCAGACTTCAAAGAACTAATGCTTACAAATGTGTTTCTCTCCTGTTAATCTGATTTAGAAAGGAAGTGACTACCAGAAATGTTTACCGTCCACTCTTGACTGGGCACGACAGACAGATGTGAGAAAGCTGATATGGTAAGGATTCTATCTTTGCCAGCTTTTGCCAGCTTTCCAAGGGCATTATGTGCTGGCTCCAGACTGAGTAGGGTGTCCTGGCAGTCCCATCCTCCTCACCAGAACTGTAGGAGAGAAAAAATAATAATTTCCACTCCCCCTTTTTGAGTTATTAGTTGGGATGCTGATAACAAAAAACATAGTATTATTTTTTAGACGGTGTTGCTCTGTTGCCCAGGCTGGAGTACAGTGGCGCAGTTACGGCTCACTGCAGCCTCATCCTCCCAGGCTCAAGTGATTCCCCCACCTCAGCCTCTCAAGTAGCTCACACCTGTAATCCCAGCACTTTGGGAGGCCAAGGCGGGTGGATCACTTGAGGTCAGGAGTTCAAGACCAGCCTAGCTGACATGGTGAAACCCCGTCTCTACTAAAAATACAAAAATTAGCTAGGCATGCTGGCGGGCGCCTGTAACTCCAGCTATTCGGGAGGCTGAGACAAGAGAAGCGCTTGAACTCGGGAGGCGGAGGTTGCAGTGAGCCAAGATCACGCCACTGGGCTCCAGCCTGGGCAACAAGAGTGAAACTCCACCTCAAAATAAATAAATAAATAATAAAACTTTAAAAAATAAAAAAAAAAATGGACAGATGTGGTGGCATGCAACTGTGACCCCAGATGCTTGGGAGACTGAAATGAGAGAATCATTTGGGCCCAGGAGGTCAAGGCTGCAATAACCTGTGATCACACCACTGCATTCCAGCCTGGGTGACAGAGCGAGACCGTGTCTCAAAAAAAAAAAAAAAATAGGGGCTTGGATTGCAGCAAAACAGGTTATGAGAGAGGTAGAAGAAGAGGCTAAACTGGCAAAAATGGTCATGTTGTATAGATGAAATCTCACAGGTAGCAGCCCTTAGAGAGAATGGATGGCGATATTCCCTTCAGAACGTCAAAGGTGTCAGCCTCTTGGTTAATCTTTTCTAGATCCAGAGAAGGGAACGCTTCAGAGAAAGCCTGGCAGTATCAATACATACTTTCTCTACAAACGCAAATCTATCCCCTACAAAGGACAGCTTTGTAGGGCTACTTCTGTTTGCAGGCCCTCTGAATAGTCATCTCAAAATATGTCAGAGAAGTATATTTTGGGGTGAAATATTTTGATTTACTTCAACTCCCACTTTGAAACTAAAAGCCATGTTGATAGTTTTGGAGAGATTTGGATTAGAGGTTGTTAGATAATAGAGAGGCAAAGGAGGGGAAAGACAAATTGGGATAAGCAGCAACAAAGAAATGTTTTTTTAATTATTTACTTATGTATTTATTTATTTATTTTACGACAGGGTTTTGCTTTTGTTGCCCAGGCTGGAGGGCAGTGGCACAATCTTGGCTCACTGCGGGCTCCGTCACATGCGAACAAGCCAGCCTCCCACATCAGCCTCCCACATAGCTGGGACTACAGGGACATGCCATCACATCCAGCTAATTTTTGTATTTTTTGTAGAGGTGAGGTTTCCCCCTGCTGCCTAGGCTAGTCTTGAACTCCTGAACTCAAGCGATCTGCCCGTCTTGGCCTCTCAAAGTGCTGAGATTACAGGCGTGAGCCACCGTGCCTGGCCCTGTCCCATATCTCTTTGAGTCAGTCTTATAGTCCTGTGAATAGCTGTGTGTCATTCTAGGAGGTGGCATTGCTGGGGGGCTTGGCCTCTATATGTGACACAGGCAAATGGATCTTTAATAAGAGGCATTTCTATGGAAACAGAAGAAAAGCAAGGTTAAGAATGGAATAGTATGGCTGGGCGTGGTGGCTCACGCCTGTAATCCCAGCACTTTGAGAGGCTGAGGCAGGCGGATCACTAGGTCAGGAGATCGAGACCATCCTGGCTAACACAGTGAAACCCTGTCTCTACTAAAAATACAAAAAACTAGCCAGGCGTGGTGGTGGGCGCCTGTAGTCCCAGCTACTCGGGAGGCTGAGGCAGGAGAATGACTTGAACCCGGGAGGCAAAGCTTGCAGTGAGCCGAGATCATGGCACTGCACTCCAGCCTCGGCAATGGAGTGTGACCCTGTCTCAAAAAAAAAAAAAAAAAAAAAAAGATGGAATCGTATATAAACTTATTTTTCTAGGTTCTCTAAAACATCTACAGATTGCAGTGGTGATCAGACAGATTGTTCTGGGTTGTATTTCTAATAAGGTGTTCAGGCCGAGTGCAGTGGCTCACAGCTGTAACCCTAGCATTTTGGGAAGCCGAGGCAGGAGGATCATTTGCATCCAGGAATTTGAGACCAGCCTGGCTAACATGATGAAACCCCGTCTCTACTAAAAATACAAAAAACATAGCCGGGCATGGTAGCACACACCTGTAATCCCGGCTACTAGGGAGGCTGAGGTAGAAGGATCACTTAAGCCCAAGAGTTTGAGGCTGCAGTGAGCTGTGATCGCACCAATGCACTAAGTCTGGGCTACAGAGTGAGACTCTGTCTCACAAAAACAAAGACAAATAAGGTGTTCAAGTGAGCTCTCCTAGTAGTTCATACATCAGCAAGTATGAAAGCTGTTTATATATACGTTGCTCTGGTGCTTTTTCCCAAAGTTTTCTGTTGTTGTTGTTTTTATTTTTGCTTTCTGAGACACAGTTTCAGTCTGTTGCAAGTTTCAGTGTGAGGCTGGAGTGCAGTGGTACAATCTCAGCTCACTGCAACCTCCGCTTCCCAGATTCAAGCAACTCTTGTCCCTCAGACTCTCCAGTAGCTGGGACTGCAGGTGCACGCCACCATGCCTGGCTAATTTTTGTATTATTAGTAGAGATGGGGTTTTGCCATGTGGGCCAGGCTGGTCTCGAACTCCTGACCTCAAGTGATCCACCCACTTCGGCCTCCCAAAGTGCTGGGATTACAGGCATGAGCCACCGTGCCTGGCCTCTCCCAAAGTTTATATTAAGTTGTCTAGTTTTGGTTAACAGGGACTCAAGAAAAGCGCAATTTTAATTTCTAGTGATTCCAAGTCAGAAAAATGGAGAAATAATTGAAAACTTTAGTTCAGAGGTTTATGGTCAGGAAAGAATTCAGGATTCAGTCCAAATTTTAGGCAAATAATAAAAAATTCAAACACACAGGGCTAGAATCTAATAACAGGTATACTATGATTTTCTTCTGAAACATAATTTTTCTCTGTTTTTAGGCCCCCATTTCTACCAAAGACAAATCATAGTAGGACAAATTTATTTGAAAATACATTTTAGTCTTATTATACTTGGCTCAATTATTTGCATTAAGTGCAGCAAGAATAGTGATTAGCCATATAGGCTTTTTTTTTTTTTTTTTTTTGGAGATGGAGTCTCACTCTGTCCCCCAGGCTGGAGTATGGTGGCGCGATCTTGGCTCACTGCAAGCTCTGCCTCCTGGGTTCACACCATTTGCCTGTCTCAGCCTCCCTTCCTAGTAGCTGGGACTACAGGCACCCGCCACCATGCCTGGCCAATTTTTTTTTTTTTTTTTTTTTTTTTTGAGATGGAATCTTGCTCTGTCATCCAGGCTGGAGTACAGTGGTGCGATCTCGGCTCACTGCAACTTCCGCCTCCCTGGTTCACGCCATTCTCCTGCCTCAGCCTCCCGAATAGCTGGGACTACAGGCGCCGGCCACCACGCCTGGCTAATTTTTTTGTATTTTTAGTAGAGACGGGGTTTCACCGTGTTAGCCAGGATAATTTTTTAAAATATATTTTTAGTAGAGACAGGGTTTCACCATGTTAGCGAGGTTGGTCTCAATCTCCTGACCTCATGATCCACCCGTCTCAGCCTCCCAAAGTGCTGGGATTACAGGCGTGAGCCACCGCACCCAGCCTCATATAGGTTTTTTGAAGTTTGCATTGTTGGAACTTCCTTTTATAAAGAATATCAGACTAGGCTTTTAAAAGTCTCTCTAGGCTAGGAAGCCCAGCCAAGAATTTGCATCAGACAGTGCTTGTCATATCTGTGTGAATTCTGTATAACTTCCCTTCTCAAAGTTCCAAAATATTTTTAGTTTCCTGGGCCTATCAGAAAGTGACTCTATTAGTCCATTTTCATGCTGCTGATAAAGACATACCCAAGACTGGGCAATTAAAAAAAAAAAAAAAAAGGTTTAATATAGTTTCACATGGCTGAGGAGGCCTCACAATCAAGGCAGAAGGCAGAAAGGAGCAAGTCACATCTTAACGTGCATGGCAGCAGGCAAGAGAGAACTCGTGCAGGGAAACTCCCCCTTATATTATCATCAGACCTCATGAGACTTATTCACTACCACAAGAACAGCACGGGAAAGACCTGACCCCATGATTCAATTACCTCCCCCTGGGTCCATCCCACAACACGTGGGAATTCAAGATGAGATTTGGGTGGGGACACAGCCAAACCATGTCAGTGACATTCTTTACTTACCTCAGGGTCAGGAATCTTGTAAAGAAGTCATGTAGACAAGGTATCAGGCCAGTCTTTCCAAAGGCCTTTTTTTTTTTTTTTTTTTTTTTTTTTTTGAGACGGAGTCTCGCTCTGTCTCCCAGGCTGGAGTGCAGTGGCCAGATCTCAGCTCACTGCAAGCTCCGCCTCCTGGGTTTACGCCATTCTCCTGCCTCCCTCCTGAGTAGCTGGGACTATAGGCACCTGCCACCTCGCCCGGCTAGTTTTTTGTATTTTTTAGTAGAGACAGGGTTTCACCGGGTTAGCCAGGATGGTCTCGATCTCCTGACCTTGTGCGCCCGTCTCGGCCTCCCAAAGTGCTGGGATTACAGGCTTGAGCCACCGCGCCCGGCCCCAAAGGGCATTTTATCAACTCTATAAAGTCAATCTCAATTCCTCCAAGTATTCTGGTCATATCTGAATATAAGCCATTCCACTCAAACCCTTGGTAAAATAACCAGTGTCTCCAATTGTGTTCTGTTACAAAAGAAAACAGATTCTTATTGGACTTATACAAATAATTATGTTGCCATAGATTAAGAATACTCACAATTATTCTCCAAATGCTGGAGAAATCAGGTAGAGATAAAAGGCAATTGTTTCAATTTTACTCAGAAAAGGAAACTTTACATAAGTATTGTAAGCTGCAAATAAAAAGAAAAACTTTTCTTGACTCTGAAAAACGAAACAAAAAGAATGAGCACTGTTTCAAACAAAAATGTCATAAAAAATCATTTTAGGGTGGGTGCAGTGGCTATAATCCCAGCACTTTGAGAGGCTAAGGCAGGCAGATCATTTGAGGTCAGGAGTTTGAGACCAGCCTGAACCACATGGTGAAACCCCACCACTACTGGAAAAAAAAAAAAAAACTATAAAAGTTAGCCAGGCGAGGTAGCACAGGCCTATAATCCCAGCTACCTGGGAGGCTGAGGCAGGAGAATCACTTGAACCCGGGAGGCAGGGGTTGCAGTAAGCCAAGACTGCACCACTGCACTCCATCCTAGGTGAGAGAGCAAGACTCCATCTCCAAAAAAAAACAAAACAACAACAACAACAACAAAAAATTAGTTCTCTCTCAGTTTGGTCCCAAGTAATTCTTGTTCTGCTTGATATTGGGTTAGTAATCTTCATGAACATACCAGCTTTTTTCCCTTTTTTTTTTTTTTGGAGACAGGGTCTCACTATGTTGCCCAGACTGGTCTTGAACTCCTGGGCTCATGGGATCTTCCTGCCTTGGCCTCTTAAGCAGCTCAGGCACCACCACACCCAGCTGGCACCAATTTTTAAATTAGATTCCTGGAAGTGTTTTACCTACTCATTCCAAAGTTATCAGAAACCTGTATTCAGAAACCTGTATTCAAAAGTGCTTGTCAGGGTGCTTTCCATGAATTTCCCTGAAGAAACAAGATTGTGGATTGTATCTTATTACAAATGGCTTTTTGAGAAAAATCAATATAAAAATCATTATCTGTGGATGACAAAAGGCTTAGGATGGCCATAGTTAAAGATGTGATTGACAGGCTGGGCATGGTGGCTTATGCCTGTAATCCCAGCACTTTGGGAGGCTGAGGTGGGTGGATTTCCTGAGGTCAGGAGTTCAAGACCAGCCTGGCTAAAATGGTGAAACCCCGTTTCTACTAAAAATACAAAAAATTAGCTGGGCGTGGTGGTGCAGGCCTGTAATCCCAGCTACTTGGAAGGCTGAGGCAGGAGAATCCCTTGAACCTGGGAGGCGGAGGTTGCAGTGAGCCGTTATCGCACCATTGCACTCCAGCTTGGGCAACAAGAGCAAAACTTTGTCTCGAAAAGATGTGATTGACAAAAAAAAAAAATTTGGTTATTTCTGTGACATACAAAAGTTTAACATAATAATCATTATAATTGATCACATTTACTAAGACATATCAGAATTTTAGGTATCTCACCCAATTTTGGAACACATTAACAACACATTTATACAAATAGAGCTCAGAGAAAGTTAAACACCATTTCTTACGTGACAATGCTTCCTGTGTGATATTTACATACAAAATTAACTTAATGTGTCTCTCTCGAACTTCCAGAGGCTCTTTTTGGAACTTGAAATTTAATTTTAGGAAGTTTGTCAAATATCAAAGGTTTAAAACATTTTATCAAAATAGGATCACAGGTCACTGTAAAATAATAATCATTCATTGAGCCAAAGTGATAATTCAAAGATTTCAAAAAGCAAAAATTTTACTCTTTGATAGAGAAGAGATTCATTTTCCCAACAATCAAAAGACTTAAGAAAGACAGCATGAGGCAGTCTGTCTCTCCTTCTCCCCTCATTTTTTTCAGTATACTTAAAAGTAAACAAAAATCTATTATTATCTCTTATTAATACTACATGAGAATCTCATTCAAAATTCTACCTTTGCATCAGTGTATTTAACAAAACCTTATAAACAAATTCACCCAACTTCAATCAGTTTGACCATACACAATAAGAGTTCCATGAACCTTTTAGAACCTCTCACAATTTTTCATTCTCTTTCTTTTAGCTTTTTATATGCATTCTATTTTATCTATCATTCCTTTTATTTCTTAAATTTATTTTTATGTATTTATTTATTGAGACAGGGTCTCTTTCTGTCACTCAGGCTGGAGTGCAATGGTGCAATCTCAGCTCACTGCAGCCTAAACCTTCTGGGCTCAGGTGATCCTCCCATCTCAGCCTCCTGAGTAGCTGGGACTATAGGCATAAGGCACCATGCCTGGCTCATTTTCTGCAGTGAGGGGATTTTGCCATGTTGCCCATGGCTGGATATCTGGTTTTTTTCTTTTTCTTTTTCTTCTTTTTTTTTCTTTTCTTTCTTTCTTTCTTTTTTTCTTTTCTTTTCTTTTCTTTTCTTTCTTTTCTTTTCTTTTCTTTTCTTTTCTTTTTTTTTTTTTTGAGACAGAGTCTTGCTCTGTCGCCCAGGCTGGAGTACAGTCATGTGATCTCAGCTCACTGCGACCTCTGCCTCCCAGGTTCAAACGATCCTCCTGCCTCAGCCTCCCTAGCAGCTGGGATTACAGGTTCCCACCACCACGCCCAGCTAATTTGTGTATTTTTAGTAGAGATGAGGTTTCGCCATGTTGGCTGCGGTGGTCTCGAAATCCTGATCTCAGTTAATCCACCAGCCTCGGCCTCCCAAAGTGCTGGGATTACAGGCGTGAGCCACCACACCTGACCCTAATTTTTTTCTCTTTTTGGGACAGGGTCTCACTCTGTTGCACAGGCTGAGTGCAGTGGTGTGATCACAGTTCACTGCAGCCTTGACCTCCCAGGTTCAATTGATCCTCCCACCTCAGCCTTCCAAGTAGCTGGGACTAGAGGCATGTACCACCAAGGCCAGCTAAAAATATGTGTTATTTAATTTGTCTCAGCAAAACTCTAAGCGTATAGAGTTACCAAAAATATTTTATAAACTTTTTTAAAACTCTTTCTCTCTCTCTATAGGAGACAGGGGTCTCACTTTGTTGCCCAAGCTGGACTAAAACTCCTGGAGTCAAATGATCCTCCCACCTCAGCCTCCTGAGTAGCTGAAACTCCAGGCGTATGCCACCACACCTGCCTCTGACAAACCTTTTTAAGAAAACACATTATAAAACGTAATTATTATTAAAAGTTCATTGTAGGCCAGGCAAGGTGGTTCATGCCTATAATCTCAACACATTGGGAGGCTAAGGCAGGAGGATTGCTTGAGCCCCGGAGGTTGAGGCTGCAGTAAACTATGTTCGTACCACTGCACTCCAGCCTGGGCAACAAAGCAAGACCTTGTCTCAAAAAAAGAAAGTTCATTTCTAAACTTTTATCTCATTTACATTTATTTATTCTTAACAATTGTGTTTGAGGCCGGGTGCAGTGGCTCAAGCCTGTAATCCCAGCACTTTGGGAGGCCGAGATGGGCGGATCACGAGGTCAGGAGATCAAGACCATCCTGGCTAACACGGTGAAACCCCGTCTCTACTAAAAAAAAAAAATACAAAAATCTAGCCGGGCGAGGTGGCGGGCGCCTGTAGTTCCAGCTACTCGGGAGGCTGAGGCAGGAGAATGGCGTAAAACCGGGAGGCGGAGCTTGCAGTGAGCTGAGATCCGGCCACTGCACTCCAGCCTGGGCCACAGAGTGAGACTCCGCCTCAAAAAAAAAAACAAAAAAAAAAACAAAAAACAAAAAAACAATTGTGTTTGAAAAACTGCATGAGACATGAAACAAATTCAGTCATTTATCTCAAGTTAAATTTTTTATTAACTATTTTATATGTTAGGCAAGTATCAAAAAAGAAAGAACTTTGAAGTTAAATACATATGTAGTTTGCTGATAACTCAAAAGACATAGTTTTTTTTGTTTGTTTTTTTTTTTTATTAAACCAACAACATTAAACCAGTCCTTGACCAGGCACATTGGCTCACGCCTGTAATCCCAGCACTTTGGAAGGCTGAGGCGGACGGATCACTTGAGGTTAGGAATTCGAGACCAGCCTGGCCAACATGGTGAAACCCCGTCTCTACTGAAAATACAAAAAACTAGCTGGGTGTGGCGGTGCACCCCTGTAATCCCAGCTACTCAGGAGGCTGAGGCAGAAGAATTGCTTGAACCCAGGAGGTGAAGGTTGCAGTGAGCTGAAATTGTGCCACTGCATTCTAGCCTGGGTGACAGAACAAGACTTGGTCTAAAAAAAAAAAAAAAAAAAAAGTAAATATAAACCAAAAGACTGCTAAAGTCACATTAACTTGTGTCTTGTGAAAGGGTCATATAGGCAAAGTGACCCTGATAAGCAGAAGGAGCCAGGAAACCAAAGGAGGCAGACAAGTCCAGCATGTCATCATAGAGATGATTTTGCTGGGGAACTTACAGACAGAAGCGTGGTCTTGGGCAACCACAAGAGAGTTAGATCGACAAGGAGTGGTGGCTCACACCTGTAATTCCAGCACTTTGGGAGGCCAAGATGGGTGGATTGCTTGAGCCCAGGAGTCCAAGACCAGCCTGGGCAAAATGCAAAATCCCCTCTCTACAAAAAATACAAAATATTAGCTGGCCATGGTGGCATGTGCCTGTAGTCCCAGCTACTCAGGAGGCTGAGGTGGGAGGATCTACTGAGCCTGGAGAGTTTGAGGCTGTAGTGAGCCCTGATTATGCTATTCAAGCCTGAGTGACAGAGAGAGACCCTGTCTAGAAAAAAATTAAGATGGTTGGATTCATGCTGTGCCTTTGTAAGTGGGAAAGGTTAAAGTTTATCTCTCCCACAGTCGAAGGCCCCTACCAAGTTTTAGAGAAAACTGAATGGCAAATTTATATCTCAAAGCACAGAGAGAGAATTTAAGCTTTTTCAAGAAGTTTAGGTATGTTAGGGGAAGATTAAACATGGATGCCAAGGTAATACAATATCATGAGTTCACTGTAGGGTTTTACAAGGAAACATATAGAAAAGCCTAGAGGAAATTCAGAAGTCTTTTCAAAATAATCACTTAAATGGCAATCTACTTAGATATGTGCTAATTTAGCCTTTGTTTTCTTTTCTTTCTTTTCTTTTCTTTTTCTTTTTTTTTTTGACAAAGTCTCGCTCTGTTGCCAGGCTAGATAGAGTGCAGTGGCACGATCTCGGCTCACTGCAACCTCCGCCTCCCGGGTTCAAGTGATTCTTCTGCCTCAGTCTCCCAAGTGACTGGGACTATAGGCACCTGCCACCACAGCCGGCTAATTTTTGTGTTTTTAGTAGAGATGGGGTTTCACCATGTTGGCCAAGATGATTTCAATCTCTTGACCTCATGATCCACCCACCTTGGCCTCCCAAAGTGTTGGGATTACAGGTGTGAGCCACCGCGCCCGGCCCTTTTTTTTTTTTGAGATGGAATCTTGCTCTGTTACCCAGGCTGGAGTGCAATGGTGTGATCTCAGCTCACTGCAGTCTCCACCTCCTGGGTTCAAGGGATTCCCCTGCCTCAGCCTCCCAAGTAGCTGGGACTACAAGTGTGCACCACCATGCTTGTTTAATTTATATATTTACACACACACACATATATACACATATATATACACATATATATGTGTGTGTAATATATGTGTGTGTATATATACATATATGTGTATATATTATATATGTGTGTATATATACACATATATACATATCACATATATACATATATACACATATATACACATACATGTGTGTAATATATATACACATATATGTGTGTAATATACATATTACATACTACATATACATATCACACACACGTATATACACATATGTGTGTGTAATATGTGTGCGTGTATATATACATATGTGTGTGTGTGTATATATATACACATATACATATATGTGTGTGTGTATATATATATATTTTTTTCGAGACAGAGTCTCACTCTGTCTCCCAGACTGGAGTACAGTGGCATGATCTCGGCTCACTGCAAGCTCTGCCTCCGGGTTCACACCATTCTCCTGCCTCAGCCTCCAGAGTAGCTGGGACTACAGGCACCCGTCACCACGCCCGGGTAATTTTTTTTTTTTTTTTTTTAGTGGAGATGGGGTTTCACCGTATTAGTCAGGATGGTCTTGATCTCCTAACCTCGTGATCTGCCCACCTCGGCCTCCCAAAGTTTTGGAATTACAGGCGTGAGCCACCGTGCCCAGCCTCCAGCATGATTTTTTTAGGGCGTTCTTTTGTGTGAAATAATTCAAGTAAGGATCCACTCTAACTGCCTGCCTGACCGGTTTTTCCTTTCTCCTCTCTCATCAGGTCCCTGGTTCCCATGACTGCAGCTTCCAGAAGAGCAGAGATTTGGTATCCTGCTCACAGCGCCAAAACTGCAGGGGCCAAGGTAAAACTTCCTCTTTACCCTCTGAAGGTTTGCTGAAAAATCAACTAACAATAGCAGATTAATTGGAGAAAAGGAATACAAATGTATTAACGTGCATATGGGAGAGAACTGCAGAGTGATTATCCCTACCACACAATAGGGTTCTGAAGCTTACATGTCATCTTGAGGTTCCAGAAGGAATGGGGGCTTTGGTTGTGGCAAAACAGGTTCTGGCACGGGGAGGAGGCCTGACTGGCAAAGGTGGTCTTGTTATGCAGATGAAACCTCACAGGTAGCAGTCTTCAGAATAGATGATAAATGTTTCTTTTGAAACCACCTTTGCAAAAATTCTAACAGTGAGAAGATTATGACAGTGAAAGAGATCTAACCTAACCAACCCCATCTTGCCTCTAACCTTCAAACTGCCCTTAATCATTCCTGGACTTAGACCAAGCTAACTTTGGGAGACATTTAGTTTATAGTTTAAATGATGATAACCCTTCCCCAAAACTAAATCACCTTTGTAAAGCTAATGAGAGACTACCAGGTTAGCAGGATGTGAGCAGGCTGAATTCTGATAAAGTGTAAACATAAACAATTACCAGCCATTATTCTGGAGGTCATAAGATTTGCAACTCTCCCAGTTACTCCTGCAGATAACATCACTATTACGTTTAATTGCAAAAACTGCAATTACTTTTGCACCAGCCTAATAGAACCTAAGATTGGTCTTTTGTTGCTGTTGTTTTGTTTTATTTTATTTTATTTTTGAGACAGAGTTTCGCTTATGTTGCCCAGGCTGGCATGCAGTGACCCGATCTCGGCTCACCACAACCTCCGCTTTCCGGGTTCAAGTCATTCTTCTGCCTCAACTTCTCGAGTAGCTGGGATTACAGGCATGTGCCACCAGGCCTGGCTAATTTTGTATTTTTAGTGGAGACAGGGTTTCTTCATATTGGTCAGGCTGGTCTCAAACTCCTGACCTCAGGTGATCCGCCCACCTTGGCCTCCCAAAGTTCTGGGATTACAGGCATGGGCCACTGCGCACAGCCGAGATTGGTCTTTTGAGATATCTTTTCAGGTTTTTGCATTTCTGACCACGGATGAACCAATGGCTCCACTCAGACGTGCTGATCTCTGCCACCTGGTCATGTGGCCCCACCCAAAAGCAGGCTCCCTGGCCTGCCAAACTATCCTTAAAAACCCTAACCTCTGGCCGGGCGCGGTGGCTCACGCCTGTAATCCCAGCACTTTGGGAGGCCGAGGCGGGCGGATCACAAGGTCAGGAGATCGAGACCACGGTGAAACCCCGTCTCTACTAAAAATACAAAAAATTAGCCGGGCGCGGTTGTGGGCGCCTGTAGTCCCAGCTACTCGGGAGGCTGAGGCAGGAGAATGGCGTGAACCCGGGAGGCGGAGCTTGCAGTGAGCCGAGATTGCGCCACTGCACTCCAGCCTGGGCTGGGCGACAGAGCGAGACTCCGTCTCAAAAAAAAAAAAAAAAAAAAAAAAACCCTAACCTCTGCATTTATCAGGGAGATTGATTTTAGTCATAATTCAGTCTTCCACGTGGTGTGGCCAGCCTTGTATCTGTTAAACTCTTTCTTTATTGCAACGCTGTGGTCTCAGTGCATTGGTTTTGCCTGTGCAGTGGGCAGGACAAACCCATCAGGTGGTTACACTTTCAGACTTTTAAAGGTGTCAGACTGAAACTGCCTTTGCAAAAATCATAACTGAGGAAATTATCACAGTGAAAAAGATCAGACCTCACTGATTCCATCTTGCTTCTAGCCTCTAAGCTGTCTGTTCATTCCTGGGTGTAGGCTGAACTAGTCTTGGGAAGGAATTTAGTTTATGGTTTAAACTCTGAACCAACAAAATTGATAATAGCTCTTTCTGGAAAAAAAGCCCTTCTTGGGTGGAGACCAGTCTGTCTTTGTAGGACTAACAAATTAGCCACAAGATTAGAAATTATGATTGAGGAACCATGCAGTCTCTGGCTAGAAGAGTCTGAACCTCCCCAAATTGCTTCTGGGAATAAGATCACTGTCGCAAAACCTAAGACCAGTGTTTGAGATCTTTTGCAGACCCTGCATTCCAGTGCAGCATATGACACCACCCAGACTGCTAATCTGGCTCAACCAGTCCTGTGATCCCATCCAGGAACAGAAGTCAGCAAGAACTCACTTTGACCCCCTGTAATTTTATCTTCAATCCGATCAATCAGCGCTCCCTACTTCCTGAGCCCATACCTGCCAAATTATCCTTAAAAACTCTGATCCCTGAATGCTCAGGGAGACTGATTTGAGTAATAATAAAATTCCAGTCTCCCACACAGACAGCTGTGCATGAATTACTCTTTCGCCATTACAATTCCCCTGTCTTGATAAATTCGCTCTGTCTAAGCAGTGAACAAGGTGAACCCATCGGGTGGTTACCAGACTCTCAGTTAATCTTTGCTAGATTCAGAGAAGGGAAGGCTTTAGAGGAAAGAGAAAATGCAGAGAAAAATGGCTGCATTAACGCAGATTTTCTCTACAGATGCAAATCTTCCCCACAAAAGACAGCTTTGCAGGGCTACTTCTGTTTGCAGGCCCTCTGAACAGCCGTCTCAAAACATGTCAAAGAAGTATATCTTGGGGTGAAATACTTTAATTTCCTTCCTATACGTGGGAAATAGCCAGGAGAAAATGTGTAACTCTCCAAGAAGTAGCTTAGAATTCGGGCTTATATTGCATATTCAGCTAAAAATCAAAGGAAAAAGAGTATGGGGGATGCTGGTTATAAGGATATGACCAGGAAAAGCATGGTAAACAAGATTAAAGTTTATTGTGCAGATTTAATTTGGTGCCTTCTCCATTGAAAAGAGTTTCCTATGATTTAGTTACCCTTCTCTTCCTGGTACAAAGAGGGAGACACCCTTACAAATGGAGGTTTTCTTTATAGATGTAAATTTCCCTTACAAAAGGGTAACTTCTACTCTGTTTTTAGAGCTTCTCCTGTGTCTGCTGTTTCTCAAAATAATCAGCTCAAAATAGTCTTTATGCCAAAGAGGCATATTTTGGGGTGGCACATTCTGGTCTCCTACACTACCCATTTAAATATTGTCCTTTACCTCCCATTATAGCCTTCATTTTTTGTATTAAATATATTTACTTTTATGGAGATAGTAGATGGTATAAATTTTCTGTTTTTACTTGACAGAATAAACCTTGCCAACCTTACTGAGAAAGTATACTTCTCAAAAAGTTAAAAAACATGAATCTCATGCAAATAAAAAAATGAGCACACGTCAAATGTTTAGTTAACTCATTAATGAAGGAACCAGCAAAATGGTAAGGCTAGTTCAAAGAGAATTAAAGAGAGTGAAGCCTTATAGTGGCTAAAAGAAAGAATGCAAAAGTTTGCCAATTTAGATACAAAACTGGGTAATTTTTTTTTTCTTTTTGAAACTGAGTCTCACTCTGTCGCCCAGGCTGGAGTGCAATGGTGCCATCTCGGCTCACTGCAACCTCTGCCTCCTGGGTTTAAGCGATTCTCCTGCATCAGCTTCCCAATTAGCTAAGATTACAGGCACCCACCACCATGCCCAGTTGATTTTTGTATTTTTAGTAGAGACGGGGTTTTACCATGTTTGCTAGGCTGGTCTCAAACTACCAATCTCAGGTGATCCACCCCCGCCTCGGCGTCCCAAAGTGTTGGGATTATAGGCGTGAGCCACTGTGCCCAGTGAAAACTGGTTAATATTCTACAGTAACTGTCACCTTTGGGATTGTCTTCTCTAAAGGACAGAAATAATCAGCATCTCTATAGGACAAAATTAATTTAAATTCGTATTCATTTTCTACCAGTTAGTCTTCTAGTTAAATACTCAATAGAGTAGCAATTCAAAGGAAGGCACACGCCCCTAGCCCATCAGATAAATCTTTGGGTACGTTTACTAGACAAAGCCCAGCAGCACCCTGAGAAGAAAGGGAGTAATCCCTTTTCCCTATTTCCAAGTTTTGGAAATCTTTCCTTAATGTGCTTTTGGTCACCTAATGGTTTTGAGTTTTCTTTATATCTTTCTTTGTTTTGTTTAATTTTTACGTTTTACTAATCTACCCCAAAACTTTAGAACTCTTCACTCTGGGAAATGTTTTACATAAAATTTTATTGAAGAAAAATAAAAGTCGCTGGGCATGGTGGCACGTACCTGTGATCCTAGCTATTTGGGAAGCTGAGGCAGGAGGATAACTTGAGCCCAGGAGTTTGAGACCAGACTGAACAACAGAGAGACCATGTCTAAAAAAAAAAAAAAAAAAAAAAAAAAAAGAGGAGAGAGAAGAAAAATCAAATAAAAATGTTTACAAGAGGCATTTTCTTTTTTTTTTCCTTTTTTTGAGACAAGGTCTCGCTCTGTCACCCAGGCTGGAGTGCAGCTGTGTGACCCCAGCTCACTGAAACCTCTGCCTTCTGGGTTCCATGCCTGGCTAATTTTTTTGTATTTTTTTTTTTTTTTTAGCAGAGATGGGGTTTCACCAAGTTGGCCAGGCTGGTCTTGAACTCCTGGCCTCAAGTGATCCACCAACCTCAGCCTCCCAAATTGCTAGGATTATAGGCATGAGCCACCATGCCTGGCCTTCAAGAGGCATTTTCTACTCTTTCAATGTGAAAATAGCTGTATCGTATCTCTTGGAAACAGTGTATGTTCTCACAACTTTGATAACCTCCCTTTTAGAGTAGAGAAATATTAATGGGGAAATTGGCTCTATTTTTAACTACTGAACCTATTTAAGAAGCACTTTCTAATCTTCCTGGATTGAGATCTCCAGGCCCCAGTTTATCCTGCTAAGGCAGCTCATACTGACTTAGACAATAACTTAAGGGATTTACTGGCAAAACCTCAAAAGAAATGGGGCCCTAGAGGGTGGTGATGGGGTAATATTTGGGGGCCAGTGGGAGAAGGGCCCAGAAAAGAAGGCAGGGTTTGGGGCATTGTAATTCTGCAGAGATCCATGCCAAAAGTCCAAGAGTGCTCAAGTGAGATCCTTAAGATAGTAGGGGTAAACTTAACTTTTGAAAACGTGGAGCTTTCAAAGCAGCCAACTGGGCTTAGAGAATTTAAAAGGAAAGCATTTCCCTTAAGAACCAGACCTAGTCCTTTCTAGATAAGTGAGGGTAGGGGATAAAATGTCACGGCAGTGGTCTTCTGCCTCCAAGTCATTATGGGTCCAAGTGGCTGTTGTTCTAATGGCACAGTCTACCAAATAAATGTTTTTCCCTCGTGGATGGCACATGTGCCTTCTATCCATAAGAGTGGCTAATGGTGGGGATTTTAGATACTACATCAAACCAGTGGTACCGATATTACTGGGTGGTGTAGTGGGTGGCCTATCACTACCAGTTCCTATTGTTGCAGACCAAATGCCACCCTAAAACATGACTGTAGGAGACCAGAATATGCCACCCCAAAATATGTCCTTTGACATAAGGACAATTTTGAGCTGATTTTTTTGAGAAAAAGCATACACAGGAAATGGTCTGAAAACAGAGTAAAAATTGCTCTTTTGTAAGGGAAATTTACATCTATAAAGGAAACCTCCATTTCTAATGCTGTCTCCTCTCTGTACCAGGAAGAGAAAGATGACTAAATCACAAGAAATTCTTGTAACTGAGCAGCTTGGCTTAGCCTCAAACTTTTTTTTCTTTAAAACTTTTTTCTTCATCTGGGTGTAGAGGCTCACACCTGTAATCCCAGCACTTTGGGAGGCTGAGGCGGGTGGGTCACCTGAGGTCAGGAGTTTGAGACCAGTCTGGCCAACATGGTGAAACCCCATCTCTACTAAAAATACAAAAATTAGCTGGGCATGGTGGTGGGCACCTGTAGTACCAGCTTCTTCTCCAGCTACTGAGGCAGGATAATCATTTGAACCCAAGAGGCAGAGGTTGCAGTGAGCCAAGCGCACCACTGCACTCCAGCCTGGGCAACAGAGTGAGACTCCATGTCAGAAAAAAAAAAAAAACACACAAAGTTTTTGTCAAAGATAAACATCAACACGTTCCTCAAAATAAAACTGTCTCAAAAAGAAAAAAAAGACAACATTTTTTTCTTTAAAACTTTTTACTGGCCAGGCACAGTGGCTCATGCCTGTAATCCCAGCACTTTGGGAGGCTGAGGTGGGCAGATCACTTGAGGTCAGGAGTTCAAGACCAGCCTGGCCAACATGGTGAAACCAATCTCTACTAAAAATACAAAATCTAGCCAAGTGTGGTGGTGCACGCCTGTAATCTCAGCTACTCGGGAGGCTGAGGCAGGAGAATTACTTGAAACCAGGAGACAAAGGTTGCAGCGAGCTGAGATGGCACCACTGCACTCCAGCCTGGGCAACAGAGTGAGGTTCTGTCTCAAAAAAATAAATAAATAAAAGATAAAACATTTTTTCCTTTTCCATTTGCTGCTCTCCCCGCCCTACCCAGTTTCAAGATGTAGCTCCGAGATAAACTTTACAGCCTCGGAGTGTTCCATACTCACTTATCTGGTCATAAACGTCCTTAAACGCTTCAAGGGTCAGATCCTGATACAGACCTGACACCTCCAGAAGTCTCTCTCTAACAAAAGATGACTTCAAGGCTGGAACCTACTCCTGGCTACTAGATTGACTACGATTAATTTATAACCTGGTAGGACCCACCATGGCACCAGCCCCTTCACCAGAGGGAACAATAATTCGAGATGAGCCGTGGAAGCAAATCACACAGCGTGGCACCTCCCAGTCCTCCTGCCTCTTCTGCATTCCAAACCCGCTCTTTAAAAACCTGGGCGTTCCCTCCACAAATTGAAGAGAGGAATTTTTTTTCACCTGCTCTTCCTCTTGCTGGCACAGATCATAAAGTCTTGCTCTCTTTCTATCACATCTTATTATTATTTTGGCTTCTTTCTACAAGCAAGGAACAGCAGACCCTTTTACGTTATCATTGGTGAAGACACTGAGTTAAATCTGCACAACGAATCTTACTCTTGCCTGTAATCCCAGCACTTTGGAAAGCCAAGGCGGGTGGATCACCTGAGGTCAGGAGTTTGAGACCAGCCTGGCCAGCATGGTAAAATCCGTCTCTACTAAATATACAAGTTCGCCAGGCATGGTGGTTGGCGCCTGTATTCCCAGCTATTCGAGGCTGAGGCAGGAGAATAGCCTGAACCCGGGAGGCGGAGGTTGCAATGACCTGAGATCACACCACTGCACTCCAGCCTGGGCAACAAGAGCAAAACTCTGTCTCAAAAAAAAAAAAAAAAAAAAAAAAAAAATCTTATTATTGTTTACCATATCTTTCCTGGTCATCTTCCCATAACCAGTCATCAACAGATGATAGTACTTAAGCTTGAATTCGAAATCACCGCTTACAGATTTTGTCATTTTTCTGGGTATCTCCCATGTATACATGATGTGTACATGTTAATAAACTTCTGTTTGTTTTTCTCTTATTAGTCTGTCTTTTGTTATGGGAGGCTCCAGCTGAAAACTTGGAAATGGTAGAGGAAATATTTTTGTCCTACATTATGCTGTCCAGTAAGGTAGCCACTCACCACATGTGGCTGTTGAGTGCTTGGAATGTGGCCAGTACAAAATATACACAGTGTAAAAAAAAAATCAGATTTAAAAGGCTTACTGTGAAAAGAAAAGTAAAATATCTCATCAATAACTTTTTATATTGCTCATATGTTAAAATGACATTTTGGATATACTGAGTTAAATTTATTATTATTATTATTATTATCATCATCATCATCATCATTATTTTTGAGACGGAGTTTTGCTCTCTATCCCAGGCTGGAGTGCAATGACACAATCTCGGCTCACTGCAACTTCCGCGTCCTGGGTTCAAGTGATTCTCCTGCCTCAGCCTCCCAAGTAACTGGGATTACAGGCACCTGCCTCCGTGCCCAGCTAATTCTTTTTTTTTTTTTTTTTTTTTGTATTTTTTAGTAGAGATGGGGTTTCACCATGTTGGCCAGGCTGGTCTCGAACTCATGACCTTGGGTGATCCACCCACCTCGGCCTCCCAAAGTGTTGGGATTACAGACATGAGCCACCAGGCCAAGCCACTATATTATTAAAAATAATTTATTGCCAGGCATGTTAACTCATGCCTGTAATCCCAGCAGTTTGGGAGACTGAGGCGGGCAGATCACCTGAGGTCAGGAATTTGAGACCAGCCTGGACAACATAGTGAAACCCTGAATCTACTAAAAATACAAAACATTAGCTGGGTTTGGTGGCGCGTGCCTGTAATCCCAGCTACTCGGGAGGCTAAGGCAGGAGAATCGCTTGAACCTGGGAGGCAGAGGTTGCAGTGAGCCGAGATAGCACCACTGCACTCCAGCCCTAGCAACAAGAGCAAAACTCCATCTCAAAATAATAATATCTTGGCTCCCGCACCACCTGACACTCAGATCCTCAGGCCACGGCCAACACTGAGAGCATCATTATCAATCCTAGTGGTGTTCATCACAGCCTGGTGGCTGAAATCATCAAATACTCTGAGCAGAAGGGATTCTACCTGGCGACCATGAAGTTCTTTGGGTCTCTGAGGAACCCCTGAAGTAGCACTACACTAACCTGAAAGACCACCCATTCTTCCCAGACCTTTCTGAGCACAAGGTCTACTCTGCAGTATGGTTGTCTGTGGACAGACTGTCTTTCTCCCTCAGGTCTGAGTGCTCAAGCAGATCATGGTGTATTCATCAGTGTATCCCAGTGCCTGGCACATATTAGGCACTCAATATAAGTGAAGTACATGAACTCAGGGCAGGTTGTGGCCATGGTCCTGGAGGGACCGAATGCAGCAAAGACAGGGCAAAGGATGCTTGGGGAGACCGATCCAGTGGGATCTATGCTAGGGACTATTATTCGCAGGGACTTCTGTGCTAAAATAGGTGGGAACATCATTGGTGGCAGTGATTCAGTACAAAGTGCTGGAAAAGAAATGGCTTAAAGAAGAACTGGTTGACTACAAGTCTTGTGCCTATGACTGGATCTATGAATAAGAGGAAGTCAAAGCAGCAGTCTGCTCTGATGTCCTTCCTGTGTCCCTAGTCACAGCTCTTCATTTCATTGACTTAGAGGCAATAGGATCAATCATTCTTTGCTAATAAAGCCTTTGGAAACTGGAGGAAAAACTTACTTTGTTTCTTTCTACTTTTAAAAATGTGTGTACTGGAAATGTTAAAATGACACAAGTGGCTGGCATTACCTTCCTGTTGGACAGTGCTGGACTACTATCATTTGCTGGCTTTCCACAACTCCTAAGGTGCAGCAGCTCCCAAGCCTGTCATTCCTCCCACCTGCCTTGACAGCCTCATCTGGCACTCATTTGTAGGATGGATGTCTTTTGTCCCAGGTAGTGATTACTCCATTCATCTCCATCCATGCTCTGTGCAATCAGTGATATGGGAACACACTGTGGAACTGGGGAATCAGGGACTTGGCATTTAGTCCCAGCGTTGCCACTAACTTGCTATGGGACCAGGCAAGTCCCTTAACCAACACCCACCCCGCCCTGCTGTCTCACCTTCCCCACTTGAATTATATAGCCTGAGTGAGACCAACTCCAATATCTCTTCCTGCTCTAGAGGTTCTGTTTGTTTTTCTCTTTTTTTTTTTTTTTTTTTTTAACAGGGTCTTGCTCTGTTACCCAGGCTGGAGGGCAGTGGAGCAATCTCAGCTCGCTGCAACCTCTGCCTCCTGGGCTCAAGCAATTTTCCTGCCTTAGCCTCCCAAGTAGCTGGGACTACAAGCATGTGCCACCACACCTAGTTAATTTTTGTATTTGTTGTAAAGATGGGGTTTCACCATGTTGCCCAGGCTGGTCTTGAACTCCTGAGCTCAAGCAATCTGCCCACCTCCATGAGCCACCACGCCCAGCCTAGAGGTTCTGTTTCTTTACAGGAGCCTCAGGCCATGCATGTTCTGCTTGAGGATAAAAGGAGAAAAAGGAACTCTTAAAATTATTGTTGGGGCTGGGCTCAGTGGCTCACATCTGTAATCCCACCACTTTGGAGGCTGAGGCGGTCATATCATCTGAGGTCAGGAGTTCAAGACCAGCCTGACCAACATGGTGAAACCCTGCCTCTACTAAAAATACAAAAACAAGCCAGACATGGTGGCAGGCACCTGTAATTCCAGCTACTCAGGAGGCTGAGGCACGAGAACCACTTGAACCTGGGAGCCAGGATTTGCAGTGCGCTGACATTGCACTGTAGCAGTGAACCAATCACTGCACCCCAGCCTGGGTGACAGAGCAAGACTCTCTCTCAAAAAAAAAAAGTTATTTTTGACTGGGCATGGTGGCTCATGCTTATAATCCAGCACTTTGAGGGGCCAAGGTGGGAGGATCTCTTGAGTCCAGGAGTTTGAGACAAGCCTGGACAATATAGCAAGACCCCATCTCTACTTTGTATTATATAATATTTAAATATAAAAATAATAAAATTATGGTTGTTATTTGGTGACCTGTATCCTTTGTCTAGATGAGCGACCAGAGCAGGTACACCAGGCCTGTCTTTTTGACCCTGGGCTCGAATAGTGACTTTTAGCCTTGCTGCATTTCACCCAGGCAAAGTAGGTCCTGCTGCCAGGCTTTTGCCCACATCAGTCCCTCTCTATCAACATTCATTCAGCCAACTTATATCGAGTGCCTAATACGTGTGAGGCACTGGGATACACTGACGAATATACCACGATCTGCTTGAGCACTCAGACCTGAGTGGGGAAAGAGTCCATCCACAGACAACTGTAAAGCAAGGTGGACCTTGTGCTCAGAAAGCTGTGCCTACTGAGGGGGTTGGGGGTCAGGGAAGGTTTCCTGGGGGAGGGCCACCTGTGCTGTGTTTCGTGGGGTAGGTGGGAGTCAGCCAGCTGAAGAGAAGTGGGAGAGGGAAGGCATTCCAGGCAGTGGGAACAGCTTGAGCAAAGACACAGAAGCAAGGCACAGCTTGGTGTGGGCCGGAATTCTAAGTCCTCTAGTGTTGTTGGAGCTTAAAATTCAGTGGTAGGAGAGGAAGCTGGAGAGGTGGGCAGGAGGCTCTGCTTCAGGGCAGCACTTAGAATTCCTGAGGACATCCAGGCCCACTGCCTGGTTCATTTTCCCTACCTCTTGCCTTCTTTTTTCCTGGTTTAGGAAAGGTACAAAATTCTTGTGTGCAGCCTCTTTTGGACTCCAGCTCTTGTTCTCTTGCTGAATCCCACCCCCACCCATTCAAGTCATAGGCTGTGATTCACCTGTGGGCTTCTGAAGGCTAGAAGCTTCCACAGTGAGCCAGGAAACAAGTTCTGATTGGCTGGAAACAGACCCCTGCTCCAAGATTCGGGGCTGGCAGTATTCCTTCTGTTCTGGTGGCTCAGTCCTCATGACTTTCCTCTGGACTTGCAAGTTATTCCAACAAACCCCAGCTGCTCTGCAGCGAAATGTTCCAAATAATTAATATTTCTGCAGGAATTACCTTGTAAAAGATATGTGCTTTTAAGCATTTGGTAGTGCAAATGTTTTTGACTGCCTTTTGTGGCCAATTTTCTCCTTCAGCGGGACTCATGTATAATTTTAGATAAAAGTACAAGGAAATTATATTTCCATAATCATAAGTCTTCTTTCAGCACTACACGTATCTTCAGAGAATCCCAGTCTCCCTGCAGCATCCTCCTGGTGCACAGACAAAAACTGCTGAATTCTGGCAAGATACTCAAAGGATTCTGACAGGTGACCATCTCAGGCCAGAGATATGCCCAACCAACTGGAGAAGCAGAGACAGCCATGGACAGATCCGCTGATGCTGAAGTATATAGACAGCTGAGGTACAACCCGTATAATCACCCAGATGTTATTAGGCCATGATCATTCTGTAATTAGCTACCTCCCTTCTGTGTTTCCTCTCACCTGAGAACCTATTGTGGCCACTTCCAAGGCCCCACTGTGTCCAAATCACACCACCACCAAAGCTCACAGAAACACGCTGGTAGATTTCTCCTCTTTGGTGGTTTCCCATGACCAGCCAAGCGAAATACCCAACAGTCATTCTCAGTGCGCACAGATTTACCTTCAGTTTTTTTGGTTATATTGTCATTATTATGTTCTTTGCCAAGTGGGAGAGTTAAGGGGCCTGCTATGGACTGAACTCTGTCCCCCTCAAATTCATATGTTGAAGCCCCAACCTTCAATGTTACTATATTTGAAAACGGTCCCTTTATGGAGGTAAAGTTAAATGAGATCACAAGAGTGGGGCCCTTGTTCGACAGAATTGGTGTCCTTACAAGAAAAGGAAGAGACTGAGTGCAGTGGCTCACACCTATAATCCCAGCACTTTGGGAAGCTGAGGCGGGAGGTACGCTTGGGCCCAGGAGTTCAAGACCAGCTTGGCCAACATAACAAGACTCTATCTCTACAGAAAAGAATTAAAAACTAACCAGGTGTGATGGCATGTGCTTGTGGTACCAGCTACTCAGGAGGCTGAGAAAAAAAAAAAAAAGCCATCTGCAAGGCAGGAAGACAGCCTTCAACAACAACGAAATCAGTCAGCAACTTGGTTTGGACTGCTCGGTCTCCAGATCTGAGAGAAAATAAATTAAAATAAATTTCTGTAGAATTAAGCCACCCAGTCTATGATGTTTCATTACAGCAGCCAAAGCAGATGAATACAGGGCCATTCATTCATTCCCCACTTATTGAGCATCTTTTTTTTTTTTTTTTTTTTTTTTTTGAGACGGAGTCTCGCTCTGTCGCCCAGGCTGGAGCACAGTGGCCGGATCTCAGCTCACTGCAAGCTCCGCCTCCTGGGTTCACGCCATTCTCCTGCCTCAGCCTCCGAGTAGCTGGGACTACAGGCGCCCGCCACCTCGCCTGGCTAGTTTTTTGTATTTTTTTAGTAGAGATGGGGTTTCACCGTGTTAGCCAGGATGGTCTCGATCTGCTGACCTCGTGATCCGCCCGTCTTGGCCTCCCAAAGTGCTAGGATTACAGGCGTGAGCCACCGCGCCCGGCCTTATTGAGCATCTTCTATGAGGCATTCTGATGGTTAATTTTAGGTGTCAACTTCACTGGGCTGAGGGATGCTCGGATGACTGGTAAAACATTATTTCTGGGTGTGTCTGCAGGTATTTCTGGGAGAGATGAGCATTTAATCAGTAGACTGAGTAAAGATCTGTCCTCACTAATGAGGTTAGGCATCATCCAATTCATAGGGAGCCTAAATAAAACAAAAAGTTGGTGAAAAAGTGAATTTGCTCTCTTGTCTGGAGCTCAGACATTCATCTTCTCCTGCCCTTGGACAATGGAGCTCCTGGTTCTTGGGACTTATACCAGGCCCAAGAGATGAGAAGCCCTATCCTTCCCCACCGTCTTTATATCCCCAAACTCCTGGCCAGTGTGCAGCAGTGTGGCATGGATGACTCTATTCCCTGCTTTAACAATCGAGTTTACTGCAGAGGTGTAAAATATTCATGCTGAGAAAGGCCTGGGAAGCTTCAGCGAATGCTTCCCAGGGGTCTATCTGTGCCAGAGGCTTGAAGTCAGGGAGAAAATGAACTGCCTCCTCCTCCTTCTGTGAAGCGATGCTGGGAGAAGGACATAGTTCTCAAGGACATGCTCTGAGCAGTGGTTCCCAAAGGAGGGTTTAGGAAAAAGCCAAGTTGGGACCCTGGGGAGGGACTGTGTGGCCCCTACTAGAGGGGTCTTCCAAGGCCACATTTCTATGATGACCTGGAGAATCCAGGAGATCAGTGGGAAGGGAGCTGCCTCCAGAGGGATTCACCTGCCACCTGAACCAGAGGGAGGCAAAGATGAAGCAGTGGGGAGGCCCTTCCTGGCTGGTGAATCCTCCTGGGTCAGACACTTGTAGGAGCAGCCCTGTGGCATGGAATTGAGCTCATTACTTTTACAACATGCCAAGGACAGGGCCGGGTGCTGGAGATACAACCAAGAATAAAATGCAGCACCTGTTCTCCACAGTTAAGTTAAAAGCACAGACCCAAACAGACAAAATACAACTTGACTTAGTAGTGGAAGAGCACGCTGCACCAAACTGGTTGTCCAGCAAGAGAGGACTGAATTAATAACCTGTGATCTATCTATACAGAGGAATACCAGAAACTGTTGAAAAAAATAAGGCATTGCTTATTTTATGATTTGAAATGATGCACAAGAAATACGAAGTAGAAAAGCAATGGAAGCTTCCAGATAGCTGAATTCCTAGAGGGTGGCAAGCCAGAGAGGGTGAAGAAAGAAGCTCTGTGCTTCTTCCCTCATACACACCCTATGCATTTCTTCATCTAAAACTTTAAGGACAAAGCAAAAAAACTGCCTGACTTCTTGGTTGACAATTTGGGCTGGATACTGGTTTCTTCTTATAATAATTATTGCTTTATAAATTCAGGTATATAAGGCCGGGCGCAGTGGTTCACACCCGTAATCCCAGCACTTTGGGAGGCTGAGGCAGGTGGATCACTTGAGCTCAAGAGTTCAAGACCAGCCTGGTCAACATGGCAAAACCCTGTCTCTATAAGAAACACAAAAATTCGCTGGGCATGGTGACACCCGCCTGTAGTCCCAGCCACTTGGGAGGCTGAGGTGGGAGAATTGTTTGAGCCCAGGAGGTTGAGGTTGCAGTAAGTTGAGATTGTGCCACAGCATTCCAGCCTGGCCAACAGAGCAAAACCCTGTCTCAAAAAAAAAAAAAAAAAAAAAAAATCAGGTATATTAAAAAAAACCGAGGCCTGATGTGGTGGCTCACGCACGTAATCCCAGCACTTTGGGAGGCTGAGGTGGGAGAATAGGTTGAGCCTAGGAGTTCAAGACCAGCCTGGGCAACATAGTGAGACCCTGTCTTTACAAAAGAAAAAAATTTTTTAATTAGCTGGGCATGGTGGTAAGCATATGTGGTCCCAGTTATCCAGGAAGCTGAGGTGAGAGGATGGTTTGAGCCCAGGAGGTCAAGGATGTAGTGAGACATGATTGTGTCACTGCACTGCAGCCTAGGTAACAGAGCAAGACCCTATCTTAAATATATATATATAAAATAAAAATGTAAAAATAGGAAAATCTAAAAAGCAAAACATAACAATCTACACAACAGTTTCTAGGATGGTAGGATGGAAAAGTTCACTGGGTTGCCCAGGTCAAAACGAATCTACAGCAGCCGGGCAGGGTGGCTCACACCTGTAATCCCAGCAGTTTGGAAGGCCATTGCGGGTGGATCACAAGGTCAGGAGTTCGAGACCAGCCTGGCCAACATGGTAAAACCCCGTCTATACTAAAAATACAAAAATTAGCTGGGTGTGGTGGTGTGTGCCTGTAATCCCAGCTACTGGGGAGGCTGAGGCAGAAGAATGGCTTGAACCCAGGAGGTGGGTGAACCAAGATCGTGTCACTGCACTCCAGCCTGGGTGACAGAGCAAGACTCCATCTCAAAAACAAAACAAAACTTATCTACAATTGGTGGGCAAGTAGGAAGCACTTGCCTCCAGGGTACAGGTGGGCCAAGGTTAGCGGGTGGGAGTACAGAGGGAATCAAGGCCTTGGGAACCAACTTAGCAGCAGGACATGTGATGCCTAGGTTCCATGGTATCCATGTTAGGAGGGTCATGGGAAACAACCATTTGGGGTGCAGGTGGGCCGAGGCTAGTAGATGGGTACACAGAGGGAGTCAAGACACCATGAGCCCACTGGCTGGCAGGGCAGCCTGAGGCCTAGGATGCATGGTATCCTTTGTAGTCCTTGGGAAGGACTACAGTGAGGTGGTTACCAGGCTGGAGCCAGCAAGCTCACTGAGGAACTTTGTGCATTGTGGTTGTCAGTCATGCAACAAGAGCAAACAAACATATGGGCAAAAATGGAAGCACTGGAGGCCAGCAGGGTGGCACACGCCTATAATCTCAGTGACTCGGGAGGCTGAAGCAGGAGGACCACTCAAGGCCAGGAGTTTGAGACCAGCCCAAACAACACGGAGGGATTCTGTCTCTAAAGTAAAAAGTAAAAAAAGGCTAGGCATGGTGGCTCATGCCTATAATCCCAGCACTTTGGGAGGCCAAGGCAGGTGGATCACCTGAGCTCAAGAGTTCAAGACCAGCCTTACCCACGTGATGAAACCCCGTCTCTACTAAAAATACTAAATTAGCCAGATGTGTTGGTACACACTTGTAATCCCAGCTACTTGGGAGGCTGAAGGCAGTGAGGCTGGAGAATCGCTGGAACCCGAGAAGCAGAGATTGCAGTGAGTTAAGATTGTACCATTGCACTCCAGCCTGGGCAACAAGAGGAAAACTCCATCTCAAAAAAAAAAAAGTAAAAAAAAAAAAAAAAAAAAAGGCCGGGCATAGGGGTGCATTCCTGTAGTCCAAGCTACCAAGGAGGCTGAGGTAGGAGAATCCCTTGAGCCTAGAAGCTTAAGGTTGCAGTAAGCTATGATTGGACCACTGCACTCTAACCTGGATGGAAGAGCAATGCACTATCTCTAAGTGGAAAAAAAAAAAAAAAAAGGACACACTGGAACCAGGAGAGAGCCAATAATTCCTGTAAAGTCCCTCTAGCCTCCTCTTCTAACAAAAACTAATATTGTTGTCATTGCAAAAGAGAAATGCTGAAAAGATCCAGTTCATTATCACAGAGCAGATCATGAAAGGTTGATTTAGCACTTAGACACAATAAATTGATAACTAACTAGCACAGCAGTCAAGAACTTTAAAATAGCTATTGTGGCTGGGCACGGTGGCTCACACTTGTAATCCCAGCTCTTTTGGAGGCCGAGGTGTGCTGATCACCTGAGGTCAGGAGTTCAAGACCAGCCTGGCCAACATAGTGAAACCCCATCTCTATCAAAAATACAAAAATGAGCCAGGCGTGGTGGCGTGCACCTATAGTGCCAGTTACTTGTGAGGCTGAGGCACGAGAATTGCTTAAACCTGGGAGGCAGAGGTTGCGGTGAGTCCAGTCTGGGCGACAGAGTGAGACTCTGTCTCAAAAAAAGAAAAAGAAAAAGAAAAAAACCCCCAGCTATTATGAATATTTTCAGAGATGTAAAGGAAAAGGCAATTACAATGACTAAGCAAATGGAGAATCTTAGCAGAGAAATGAAAATTACAAAAAAGGACCAAAGAGAGTTAGGTTTCTGGATGGGAATAGTCAGTTGATTTTTGACAAAAGATTCAGAGCAATTCAATAAGGAAAGAAAAGTTTTCAACACATTGTACTGAAATGACTAGACAAACATATGGAGGAAAAAATGAACTTACCACCACATACAGAAATTAATTTAAAATGGTTCATGAATGTAGACAGAAAAGCTTAAATTATAAAGCTTCTAGAATAAAATATAGGAGAATATCATAATCTTAGGCTAGACAAATATTTCTTAGGACTCAGAAAGGAGTAACCAGGCCGGGTGTGGTGGCTCACACCCGTAATCCCCATACTTTGGGAGGCCAAGTTGGGAGGATTGCTAGAACCCAGGAGTTCAAGACCAGCCTGGGCAACATACTGAGATCCCATCTCATTTAAAAAAAGATGGGGTGGGGAGTAACCACAAAGAAAGTTGATAAATTTGACTTCATCAAAATTAAAAACTTCAGTTCATCAAAAGACATCCAGAAAATGAAAAGAGCTGGGCACGGTGGTTCACACCTATAATCTCAACCCATTGGGAAGCCAAGGCAGGAGGATCACATAAGGCCAGGAGTTTGAGACCATCCGGGGCAACATACTGAGATCCTCCTCTCTATAGAATTTTTTTTTTTTTTTTTTTTGAGACAGAATCTCTCTCTGTTGCCCAGGCTGGAACACAGTGGCATGATCTCGGCTCACCGCAACCTCTGCCTCCCAGGTTCAAGCAATTCTCCTGCCTCAGCCTCCCGAGTAGCTGGGATTACAGGTGCCCGCCACCATGCCCGGCTAATTTTTGTATTTTTAGAAGAGATGGGGTTTCACCATCTTGGCCAGACTGGTCTTGAACTCCTGACCTCGTGATCCACCCGCCTTGGCCTCCCAAACTGCTGGGATTACAGGCATGAGCCACCGCGCCCAGCTGAAAACGTTATAAAAAAGTAGCCAGGAGTGGTGGTGTGTGCCTGTAGTCCTAGCTGCTTGGGAGGCTGAGGTGGGAGGATCATTTGAGCTCAGGAGTTTGAGGCTGCAGTGAGCTATGATCGCACCATCACACTCCAACCCGGGTGACAGAGTGGGACCTTATCTCTAAAACTGAATAAATTAATTAAAATTAAATTTTAAAAAGTGTTTAAAAGAAAATGAAACATAAGCCATAGGCTAGGATGTGCCTATATCCCATTCCATATTTGTAACTCATATTTCTGACAAATGACTTGTATCCAGATTATGTGAAGAATTCATACACCAATTTTAAAAGAAACAACAGGCCGGGCGCGGTGGCGCAAGCCTGTAATCCCAGCACTTTGGGAGGCCCAGGCGGGCGGATCACGAGGTCAGGAGATCGAGACCATCCTGGCTAACACGGTGAAACCCCATCTCTACTAAAAAATACAAAAAAACTAGCCGGGCGATGTAGCGGGCGCCTGTAGTCCCAGCTACTCGGGAGGCTGAGGCAGGAGAATGGTGTAAACCTGGGAGGCAGAGCTTGCAGTGAGCCGAGATCCGGCCACTGCACTCCAGCCTGGGCGACAGAGTGAGACTCTGTCTCAAAAAAAATAAAAATAAAATAAAATAAATAAAAGAAACAACAATAAAAATAGTGAAAAGACAACAGACACTTCACAAAGAAAGTGGGCTGGGCGTGATGACACATGCCTGTAATCCCAGCACTTTAGGAGGCTAAGGTGGGCTGATTGCTTGAGCTCAGGAGTTCAAGACCAGCCTGGGAAATGTGGCGAAACCCTGTCTCTACAAAAAAATACAAAAATTAGGCATAGTCCCACACACCTGTAATCCCAGCTACTCAGAGCTGAGGCACAAGAATCGCTTGAACCCAGGAGGCAAAGGTTGCAGTGAGCCTAGATCATGCCATTGCACTCTGTCCTGGGCAACACAGTCTCAAAAAAAAAAAAAAAAAAAAAAAAAAAAGGATATGCAGATGACCAGTAAGTGCATGAAAATGTATATATTACTCCTCAGACAAATACACATTAAAACCATAATGAAATCTATACCATTTCACACTGCTGTAATGACTAAAATTCAACAGAGAGACAATAACAAGTGTTAGCAAAGATGTACAGCAATTGGAATTCTCGTAAAATGCTCATAAAAATGTAAAATGACACAAACACTTTGGAAAACAGTTTGGCAATTTCTTATAAAGTTAAACAGTTAAACATACGCCTACCCTATGATCTAGCATTTCTACTCTTAAGTATTTACCAGGATAAATGAAACTATCCACAAAAATATTTGTGTCCAAATGTTCGTAGTAACCTTATTTCTACTAGCCCCAACTGGGAAACAACCCAACTGTCCTTAAACAGATGAATTGTGATACGAATTGTGATAGATCCATACAGTGGTGTCTAACTCAACCTTTAAATGGAAAAAAAATTTGGCCAGGCCCAATGGCTCATGCTACCTGGCCAAGAAAGTTCTATATCTTGATTGAGGTGGTGGTTAGATGGGAATATGCATTTGTCATAACTCATTAAGGGTCAGGCACAGTGGCTCACAGCTGTGATCCTAGCACTTTGGGAGTCCGAGGTGGGATCATTTGAGGCCAGGAGTTCCAGATCAGTCTGGGAAACAAAGTGAGACCCCTTGTCCCTAAAAACATCATTTAAAAATTAGCCAAGCACGGTGGTGCATGCCTGTGGTCCCAACAACTCAAGAGGCTAAGGTGGGAGGATGGCTTGAGCTTAGAAGGTCAAGGCTGTAGTGAGCCATGATCGCACCAGTGCACTCCAGTCTGAGTGACAGAGTGAGATCCTATCTCCAAAGAGGAAAAAAACCCAACTCATTGAGCTATCTACTTTAAATATGCAGTTTATTGTTCGTAAATTATATCTGAATAAATTTTACTTTATTTATTTATTTTTAGAGACAGGGTCTCGCTCTGTCACCCAGGCTGGAGTGCAGTGGTGCGATCACGGCTCCCTGCAGCCTTGACCTCCTGGGCTCAAGCCATTCTCTTACCTCAGCCTCCCCAGTTGCTGGGACCACAGGCATCCACCACCATGCCCAACTAATTTTTAAATTATTTGTAGAGATGAGGTTACACTATGTTGCCGAGGCTGGTCTCTAACGCCTGGCCTCAAGCAATTCTCCCACCTCGGCCCCCCAAGGTACTGAGATTGCAGATGTGAGCCACTAAGCCCGCCTAAATTTGACTTCATAAAAAGAATTATTTAGCAACCACTAGATGCCAGGTTTGTAAGGTGAGAAGAAAGAATGAACAAAGAAGAAATAGTTGAAGATATATGAGAAAAGGAATAGCAGACAAGGTCCCTGAGAAAGCGAGAAGGAAGGAAACTCAGAGCCCAGATGGAGGAGTTTGCCGTGGCCAATGCAGTGAACACTGAGGCACAAGGGAAGGAAGGCAATGGGAGAGGGAGCCGACTAGAAACAGGCAGAAGGCGCTGGGCATGATGGTTCATGACTGTAATCCCAGCACTCTGGGCAGCCGAGATGAGAAGATTGCTTGAGGCCAGGAGTTCAACACCAGCCTGAGCAACATAGTGAGACCTCATCTCTATTTAATTTAATATATATATGACTGTCAGGCCATGCCATAGCCCAGTTCATATCAGTACCCAAATAATTTTCCTGTTCTCATTATGAATTCACTGGTATGCCATTGCATTGCACGGAAGTACCATATAACCATATATATATATATATATAAAACTTTCAGGCCATGCCATAGCCTAGCTGAGTCTGGCGACCTTGGATATTCAATGTCCCCAAGAATGGAATTTCTCCAGCATTGCTCAGTAACCTGGAGGAGGAGGCAGAGAGTCCAGAGTTTGGGGAGTTTAGGTTGGGGCATGGTGGCTCACGCCTGTAACCCCAGCATTTTGGGAGGCCAAGGCAGATCATTTGAGGTCAGGAATTTGAGACCAGCCTGGGCCAACATGGTAAAACCCTGTCTCTATTAAGAATACAAAAATTAGCTGGATGTGGTGGCAGGTGCCTATAGTCCCAGCTACTCAGGAGGCTGAGGCAGGAGAATTGCTTGAACCCAGGAGGTGGAGGTTTCAGTGAGCTGAGATCATGCCACTGCACTCCAGCCTAGGCAACAGAGCAAGACTCTGTCTAAAAAAAAAAAAAAAAAAAGGTTGGGGAGTTTAAAGCAGGTGACATGAAAGAAAAAAACATGTTAAGAGTTGGAGGCATTGACAAGTAACTTGGAAGACACAGCCCTTGGAGGGCTCAGCTGGATGGGGAAAGAAGTGAAGCCAGGAGGAGTACGGATAAAGAAAAGGGAAAGCTTGAGGGGCAGGTGGAACAAGTAAGAGTCTGGGGGCAGGAGGTGGTGGTTAGGCTGGATTTGGAGCTGAAATTCTCTTTAGCTTCTGTCTGCTCCTCTTCAGCTCACAGACAAAGCATTTAAGATATCTTTGACAACCTACATTTCAGTAAATTCCACATATTTGTTGAAAGCCTATTGTATAGGAATCCAAACTGTACTGTAAAAGGAAGTTTGTGTAGGTTGTTTCTGCCTAGTAGAAGATAAATTCTCCTGCAGCTGTATTCATACAGCTCTGGATCCTCCCACCGCAGCAGCGAACATCACACTGCATCTTTAAGTCGATAACCTAAACATCTATCTCACACCCTTTAGTCCACGATTTCACTTTTAAGAATTTATTCTTAGGCTGGGCGTGGTGGCTCACGCCTGTAATCCCAACACTTTGGGAGTCCGAGGCAGGCGAATCACGAGGTCAGGAGATCAAGACCATCCTGGCTAACACGGTGAAACCCCATCTCTACTAAAAATAAAAAAGATTTAGCCGGGCTTGGTGGCTGGTGCCTGCAGTCCCAGCTACTTGGGAGGCTGAGGCAGGAGAATTGCCTGAACCCAGGAGGCGAAGCTTGCAGTGAGCCGAGGTCGCACCACTGCACTCCAGCCTGGGCGACAGAGCAAGACTCCGTCTAAAAAAAAAAAGAAAGAATTTATTCTTATGGATGTGTTTGCATATGTGTGCAACGACTTCAGTACAAGACTTTTCATTTGAATACCATTTGTAATGGCAGCCCTAGGAGGGCTAACATCACTGGGAGGCTAGTTTAAAAAATAATGGCACTTCTGTGCAATGGCATGCCATTGCATTCATCACAACAACAGGAAAATGATTTGGGTACTGATATGAACTTATTTTAAAAATGTATTACTTAGCCTGGGCAAAATAGGGGGACTATGTCTCATATATATGTATTAGAGACACCTGTAGTCCCAGCAGCTTGATAGGCTGAGGTGAGAGGATCGCTTGAGCCCAGGAGGTTGAGGTTGTAGTGAGCTATGATAGCTACTGCATTCTAGCCTGGGCTTCAGAGTGACAACCTGTATCCAAAAAAAAAGGAAAGAAAAAAGAAATGTATTGCTTAAAGTGAAAATGAAAATAGGGCACAGAACAGGGGCGATGGTGTTTTATCTTTTCTATAAAAATAAAAAACACATATACACGTAGGAACTGGTGTCACTCCTGAGGCAGGATAGGGAGGAGGGACCTTTACAATTTTATGTGATTTTACCCTTAAAATTTGGGGAGAAAGTGAGAGAGAGAGAGAGGAAGAGAGACTTCACTTGTTCGTTTCTGGAGGGACAGCGAAAACTACAACCTACAGAATGAAGCTCTAATGGTGGAATTTCAGGACTTGAACTCCCCAGCATCCCTCAGGAGTCACTATGCTGCTGACCTCTATCCAGCATCTCCTGGAGCTGATTGAAGATATGTCCCTGGCTCTAAATGACTGGACTTAAGAGGCCAGGCCTCTGGAAAGGGGGATCCATAAAGCATCTATGTACAAACACCTCACCAATCCATCACTGAGCTACTCAGCAGCCTCACCAGAACATAGCTGAGAATCAGAACTTTTGGCTTTTTTGAGACAGGGTTTTGCTCTGTTGCTCAGGCTGGAGTGCAGTGGTGCAAGCACAGCTCACTGGAGCCTTGACCTCCCAGGGTTGAGCAGTCCTCCCACCTCACCCTCCCAGTAGCTGGCACCACAGGTGTGTGCCACCAGACACAGCTAATTTTTTTTTTTCTTTTCTCTTTTTTGAGAGGAGTTCTCACCACGTTGCTCAGGCTGGTCTTGAACTCCTGGCTTCAAGTGATCCTCCCGCCTCAGCCTCCCAGATTGCTGGGATTACAGGTGTGAGCCACTGTGCCCTGCCCAGAACTTTTTTTTCTACTGACTCTGAAGTGTTACCATAGATGATACTGAAACTCGGCCGAGCGCGGTGGCTCAAGCCTGTAATCCCAGCACTTTGGGAGGCCGAGGCGGGTGGATCACGAGGTCAGGAGATCGAGACTATCCTGGCTAACATGGTGAAACCCCGTCTCTACTAAAAATACAAAAAACTAGCCGGGCGTGGTGGCGGGCGCCTGTAGTCTCAGCTACTTGGGAGGCTGAGGCGGGAGAATGGCGTGAACCCGGGAGGCGGAGCTTGCAGTGAGCCGAGATCACGCCACTGCACTCCAGCCTGGGAGACACAGCGAGACTCCGTCTCAAAAAAAAAAAAAAAAAAAAAAAAAAAGATGATACTGAAACTCATATATCTCCTTGCTCCTCAGTAAGAGCCCATGTTCCCCTTCTGGGGATCCACTTGGCCCTCTAGAATAAGTGTGAAGATTATTTTAAACTGAAGACACTAGAGATACAGCAGATGCAGAAAGAAGCCTTTTTGGAACTTCCTTTATTTTACTAAAAGGAAGAGACTTCTGGGAATAAAGTTGCCGTAAATCTCCTCTCCAGAGGAGCTCACTCCCAGGGAGAACACCAACCACTCATGTAGACAAACACAAACAAACTGCATACACAGACATCAGCAACAAACTCCCATCTCTTCCATTTGTTTCTTTAAAAGTCCATTTGTCTTTCCTCAAACGTCCATGTGTCTTTCCCGCAGAAGCCTTTCTCTCTCCTCTCTTTCCCTTATTAGGTTGAGATCAATGAGCTTCTTTATCTGAATGTTCCTGCATGCATATAAACAAAACTTGTTTCTTTTTTTTTTTTTTGAAACTGAATCTTGCTCTGTCTCCCAGGCTGGAGTGCAGTGGTGTGCTCTCAGTTCACTGCAACCTTTGAACCTCCCGGGTTCAAGCAATTCTCTGCCTCACCCTCCCTAGTAGCTGGGATTACAGGTGCCCACCACCACGCCCAGCTAATTTTTGTGTATTTTTAGTAGAGGTGGGGTTTCATCATGTTGGCCAGACTTGTCTTAAACTCCTGACCTCATGATCCACCTGCCTCGGCCTTCCAAAGTGCTGGGATTACAGGTGTGAGCCACCGTGCCTGGCCAACTTGTTTTCTTTTTCTGTTTTGTTTTTGAGACAGGCTTTTGCTCTGCTGCCCAGGCTGGAGTGCAGTGGCACAATCATGGCTCACTGCAACCTCAACATCCTGGGCTTAAGCAATCCTCCCACCTCAGCCTCCTGCATAGCTGACACTACGGACACATGCCACCACACCTGGCTAATTATGGGGTCTCACTTTGTTGCCCAGGCTGGTCTTGAACCCCTGGGCTCAAGTGATCCTTCCACCTTAGCCTCCCAAAGTGCTAGGATTAAAGGCGTGAGCCACCTCGCCCGGCCAAACTTATTTTCTTTTTGCCTGTTTATCTGTCTATTGTCAGTTAATTTGCAGGCCCCTGAGCATTGGACCTAAGTCCTCAGTAGAGAAAAATATTTTTCTCCCACAAACCCTCCATATAGAGTTTTTAACTAAGCCTGGTTAACAGATTTTCAAGCCAATAGGGGAAAACAGCAAATTACAAGGGGAGAAAGAGGTTATTTCAGGCAGAAGCCTTCCTTCAGCTTCATTGTGACAGATGACAACCTAGCATTTGAAGGAGAGAAAGAAACATCTATTAAAAAAAAAAAAAAGGCCAGGTGCGGTGGCTCATGCCTGTAATCCCAGCACTTTGGGAGGCTGAGGCGGGCAGATCACGAGGTCAGGAGATCCAGACCATCCTGGCTAACACGGTGAAACCCCGTCTCTACCAAAAATACAAAAAATTAGCCGGGCATGGTGGCGGGTGCCTGTAGTCCCAGCTACTCGGGAGGCTGAGGCAGGAGAATGGCGTGAACCTGGGAGGCGGAGCTTGCAGTGAGCCAAGATAGCGCCACTGCACTCCAGACTAGGCAACAGAGCAAGACTCTGTCTCAAAAAAAAAAAAAAAAGAAAAAAAATCCAGGCACAGTGGCTCACGTCTGTAATCCCAGCACAAAGGCCAAGGCAGGAGGACCACTTGAAGTCAGGAGATTGAGACCAGCCTGGCCAACATGGTGAAACCCCGTCTCTACTAAAATACAAAAATTAGCTGGGCATGGTGGTGCGCACCTGTAATCCCGGCTAATCAGGAGGCTGATTGCGAGAATCGCTTGAACCCAGGAGGCAGAGGTTGCAATGAGCTGAGATTATGCCACTGCACTCCAGCCTGGGCGACAGAGTGAGACTCCATCTCAAAAAACAAGCCAGGAACCGTAGCTCGTGTCTGTAATTCCAGCACTTTGGGTGGCCAAGTCAGGAGGATTTCTTGAGTCCAGGAGTTCAAGACCGGCCTGGGCAACTTAGTGGGACCCCATCTCTACAAAAAAAGAAAAATAAAAAAAATTAGCCTGGTGTGGTGGCATGGGCCTATAGTCCCAGTTTCTTAGGAGGCTGAGGTGGGAGGATCACTTGACCCCAGGAGTTCAAGTTTGCAGTGTGCTATGTTTGCGTCACGGCACTTCAGCCTAAGCAACAAAGTGAGACCCTATCTCAACAATAAAAAAAGAAGAAAGAAGAACTTCCAAGAAGTCCAGAATCTGCCATTCTGCATGCCTTCTTGGATGTCATGAGAGCATTGGAGTTGCCTCACAATCCAGCTGGCGGTGTCTGTACCGCAGCTCGTCCTTTATCACAAAGAGCCCAGTTCTCCTCAGGATTCTCTGAGAAGACAAGAGTGGTGCACTTCAGAAAGATTTCTACACAATCCTTCCAAAACTGCCTGAGGCTTAAAGGGGTAAACTCTAGCCTAGGAATCTTGACTTTATAGAACTACTTATCCTCCCAGGATTCACTTCAGATAGTGTCAAGACCAGCATGGGCAGCAAAGCAAGATCCAATCTCCAAAACAAAAAATACAAAAATTAGCCAGACATGGTGGCACATACCTGTAGTCCCAGCTACTCAGGAGGCTGAGGTGGGAGGATCACTTAGCCCAAGAATTGGAGGCTTCAGTGAGCTGTGATTGTGCCACTGCACTCCAGCCTAGGTAACAGAGCAAGACTGTCTCTCAAAAAAAAAAAAAAAAAAAAGAGGGCTGAGCATGGTGGCTCATGCCTGTATTCCTAGCACTTTGGGAGGCTGAGGCAGGTGGATCACAAGGTCAAGAGATCGAGACCATCCTGGCCAACATGGTGAAATCTCGTCTCTACTAAAAATAGAAAAATGAGCCAGGTGTGGTGGCGTGCGCCTGTAGTCCCAGCTACTTGAGAGGCTGAGGCAGGAGAATCACTTGAACCTGGGAGGTGGAGGTTGCAGTGAGCCGAGATTGCCCCAATGTACTGTAGCCTGGCAACACAGTGAGACTCTGTCTTAAAAAAAAAAAAAAAGCGGCCGGGCGCGGTGGCTCAAGCCTGTAATCCCAGCACTTTGGGAGGCCGAGATGGGCGGATCACGAGGCCAGGAGATCGAGAGACGATCCTGGCTAACACGGTGAAACCCCGTCTCTACTAAAAAATACAAAAAAACTAGCCGGGCGAGGTGGCGGGCGCCTGTAGTCCCAGCTACTCGGGAGGCTGAGGCAGGAGAACGGCGTAAACCCGGGAGGCGGAGCTTGCAGTGAGCTGAGATCCGGCCACTGCACTCCAGCCTGGGTGACAGAGCAAGACTCCGTCTCAAAAAAAAAAAAAAAGCAAAGCCAAGAAAGGAAAGCCAACCAACTCTACAAAAGAAAGTGTCAATATTTTTCTTGAAGCTTAGAGTTCATAGTGACATTTCATAAGAGGAGCAACATAGTTTGAAACCACATCCAGCAAGCTAAAGGCCCATAGACCAAATCTGGCTCACAACCTGTTCTTATAAATCAAGTTTCAGTGGAATGCGGCCATGTCCATTCACGTTGTCTGTGGCTGCTTTCACATGATGACAGCAGAGTTGAGTAGTTGGTACAGATACTATATGGCCCCAAAGCCAAAATTATTTTCCAGTTGATCCTTTACAGTGTGGACATAAAGACCAACCAAATGAGAACAAGGAAAAGCTGTTTATCTGTAGCTTGCTCTACAAGGGAGTCAGCTATCACCTGTGTTTTGCAGAGACTCAAAAGTAGGCAAAGGATTGGGAAAGCTTTATAACAAAAAAGGGCAAGGCTTCAGGCATGCCTTTGTTGGGGCAGAAAAGTGTGATCCCTTTCCTCACCCATCGTAAGAGTTATGGCCAACACTCCCTTAACAAAAGACAGGTTAACAAGAGGAAAGCACAGATTTATTCAACCAAAGTTTCACACAACATGGGAGCCTTGGGAGATGAAGACTTAAAGACCCAGAGAAAACTGTTTTTATGCCTAGGTTTAGACAAAGAACAGACATTTGTGTAGAATGTGATTGGACAAAAGGGTGTGCTCTAATGGTAATAGACTGAGGGGGAAACAGTGGGCCCTGTCTGTTCAGATTCTCCTTGGCCTCTCTGTGCAACATTCCATCCTCCCGGGTGGAGGCAAGACTCCTCTGGACTGAAAGTCTTGTGATCTACTATCAGACAATGTAGGTGGGAGAATATCTATGGTCAGCTCCTACACAGAAAGGCATGGGTAGGTTTCTAGGTTTTCTAGCTTGCTTTGGGGAAGAAAGGATCTAGTTTCTATGGTCTACCTTGGAGAAGAGGAATTCTAGTTTCTATATCTTGCTTAGGAGAGAGAGAGGAGCAGGAGAAAGAAGGATGGGAGGTCAGAAACTTCTGAGGTCCTTTCCATTTCCTTCAGTTCAAAGTACTCAGCATGCCGAGGAAGCATGCTTTTGGGTCTTCTTTTTGGCCACCCGACACCGTGATTGGAGGGTGTCGGTATAGGGGGGCTAACTGGAATTAGGGCATCCTACGTGATTGGTTAGGGGAACATATTTGACTTTTTCTGGTTCATCCTAAATTGGAAGCAGGGACAAAAATAAAGGAAACTGTCAGTTATTAATCAAATCCTAATTGATTTGGGCCAGTTATTACAAGGGTTATTGTTTGGCTTCCTGGACTGATTGCTAGGGAGAGCAGCCTGACTTTCTACAAGTCTCCTTAGAGATAGCAATATGGCTTCCTGGGCTGGTTACCGTAGTAATGGGTTGATTTCCTGGACTGATTGCTGCAGGTTGCAGGCCAGAGTTCTATTCTCATGTATGGTCTGGCCATTGTCCATTGCATATTCAGTGTCTCAGTAGAAAAAGTTTACCTATCCCTGGATTTAAAATTAAGTATTTAAATGAGTGGGTTCTTGGGTGAATGAGTACTAAGGTCTCTGTGCCTTAGTTTTCTCATCTATCCATTGGAAATTATAATAGTTTCTACCTCACTGAACTAAAACTGGAGGGCATGTCGGCAGCCCATTTCAATTAGAGGATTATCTCTTTGATTGTTTATCAAAAAAACAAAACAAAACTAAGTTTGAGGCCCCTCATTCCCACTCTGAAATCCAGGACATAGCCCTGTCTTAAAGCCAAGGGAAGATTGTTCTCCACTTACCCTACCTAAGGAAGTCCAGTGAGGGGGCAGTCTCTCACTTTTTTTTTTTTTTTTTTTTTTTGAGACTGAGTCTGGCTCTGTCACCCAGGCTGGAGTGCAGTGGCCGGATCTCAGCTCACTGCAAGCTCCGCCTCCCGGGTTTACGCCATTCTCCTGCCTCAGCCTCCCGAGTAGCTGGGACCACAGGCGCCCGCCACTTCGCCCGGCTAGTTTTTTGTATTTTTTAGTAGAGACGGGGTTTCACTGGGTTAGCCAGGATGGTCTCGATCTCCTGACCTCGTGATCCGCCCGTCTCGGCCTCCCAAAGTGCTGGGATTACAGGCTTGAGCCACCGCGCCCGGCCCAGTCTCTCACTTTCAATGATACTTTGGCTTTATTAAATTATTCAGGTATTTTCTTAATTACAAAAGACTTTAAACCACCCCTCTGTCTTTTGGAGAGCCTTCCCGCTCCTGCAGCTGGCCAATATTTACAATCAGACTCCGAAGTTTTCCAAGCTGCCATGATCCTTCAAGCTAACAAGAAACAACAAACAGCTAGGGAATATGTCTCTTCAATCTGCTTCTTTGACCTTAACAGAGCCTCAGCTGTAGAGAAGTGGGGCCTTGGGATCTGGGAGCTGCTCCAGGACCCCCAACCTCTAGTCCTGCCGGGGAACAGCACCCTGTCCAAGCCCTACTACCCAAGAACCCATCTTTCTTGTAAATCCTACCCAGAAGAGGCAGCCCCACCCTCTGAAACCAAGGGGTCACTCAGTGCTGCTGACTCTATCCACTTAAGCTTCTTGGATCATCCCCTCTCACCAGCCCTCCTGCTATTGCGATGTTTCAGACCCTCAGATGTTCTTCCTCCAGCTACAGCAATGTCCTTCTAACTCCAGGCTTCTTCTGGTCCATTGAGATGACGTAAGTCACTTCAGTTTATCACCTTCCAAAGACTCCCCATCACCTTCTGGTTAAAGTCCAACACCCTTGAAATGGCATTCATGGCCCTTCACGGAGCTCTCCTGGCCTGCCTAACCTCTCACCATCTCCTGCCTTGCACTTTACTGCCTACAGTCACTGTACTGTCTAATATGGTAGCCACCAGCTGCAAGCGGCTCTTTCAATTACGTTATTTTATTTTAGACAGGGTCTCGCTCTATCACTGAGGCTGGAGGGTAGTGGCGTGATCAGGGCTCACTGCAGCCTCACCCTCCCAGGCCCAAAAGATCCTCCCAACTCAGCATCCTGGGTAGGTAGGAATACAGGCATGCACCATCATGCCCAGCTAATTTTTTATTTTTTGTAGAGATGGGGTCTCACTGTGTTGCCTAGACTGGTCTTGAATTCCTGTGCTCAAGCAATCCTTACACATTAGCCTCCCAAACTGCTGGATTACAGGCGTGAGCCACTGTGACTGGCCTAAGTTTTAGTTAAAGTAAAATTAAAAATTCAGTTTCTCAGTTGTACTATCCACATTTCAAGTGCTTACTAGCTAGAGATTACATACTGGACAGCATAGAAATAGAACATTCCCATCAACACAGAGTTTTACTAGACAGCATTCCTCTAGAAACACCCAAGGGTTTTTATTTTTCTACACACATCATGTTGTCTCGCCCTGCCAGGTCTTTGCTCATGCCTCTGCCCAAAAGATGCTTTCTTTTATCTTTTCACTTGGGTGATGCTTTAAGAGTCAGCTCAGAGGTCATCTCCAAGAAGGCTTATTTGAATCTCCAGGCTGGGGCAAGTGCTGGGCTCCTGTGTTCTAATAGTTCCTTGCGTTAACTAATCTCTATCTGACCACTTAGCATTGGCTGATATTTCTGTCTCCTCCATAAGACTCTGAGTTCCTCTGGGGCAGGGCCGTGTCTTCATCAGCTCTGTATCCCCAGTGTCTGGCACAAAGCAGGTGTCCTTTGGCGTTGGTCGAACTCATCTGAGTGGAACTCTCGGTGGTGCATGACCATAGAACAGTGCAAGTTGAACTGTGTATTAGTAGAGACTCCTATGTAGAGAGAAACAACCTCAACTCAAACTAGTCAAGAGAAAAGAGGATGTAATGGTTCAATAATTGGGAAGCCCCAGGTTGGTTCTGACTTCATGCATGACTGGATCCAGTGGCTCAACACACGTTACCAGGGCCTGGTTCCGTCCCCAGCTCCTGACTCTGTTGACTGCCCTGTAACATCCCTCTCAGGCAAGATGACCACCAGTAGTGTTGGTCCTAAGTATTCCCAATTTAGCAACCTCAGTGAAGAGAGAAATTCTCTCCCAATTATCTACTTAGTGGTCTCCAGGAAGATCCTGTTTGGCCTTGATTGGGTTGTGTGCCCTCCCTCCATGAATCACTGTGGACTGTGAAAAGGAGTAGTTTGTTTGGCTATGTCATCCTGGCTTATGTGTCTGTTCCTGGAGTGAGAGTGGGGGAGGTGAGTATACGAGCATCATGATTGACAGCTTCCCAGGCCACTTGGAAAAAGAAGGAGTTACCCAAAGGAACCAGAAGAATAGATTGCAGGAATAGTGGGAGGTAGGGGCTTTACCTCCCATAGGCCCCGCTGCCCGTTTGGAGATAGGAGGCAGAGTCAGCTGCTCTCTCGGTGACCTGGACTCCTGCTTGCTTTCTCTTGCCCTTCATACTTTTTCCATGTAGACCAGAGTCTTAGGAGAGTCCACTCACGCTCAGATTTCAAGCCACCAATCAGCAGGCTGCAAAGGGTCTTGAATTTAGAAGATTTTGCTGGCCTGGAAATACATAGTGATGGAGCTTTGAAAGACAATGGGCCAGGCATAGTGGCTCAGGTCACCCATCACTTTGCGGGGCCAAGACAGGCAGATCACTTGAGGCCAGGAGTTCGAGACCAGCCTGGCCAGCACAGCAAAACCCCATCTCTACTAAAGATACAAAAATTTGGCAGGCGTGGTGGCGCATGCCTGTAATCCCCAGCTACTCAGGAGGCTGAGGCACGAGAATCGCTTGAATCCGAAACAGAGGTTGCAGTGAGCTGAACTTGCACCACTGAATTCCAACCTGGACAACAGAGTGAAACTCTGTCCCAAAAAAAAAAGAAAGAAAAAACTGACCTCACTCTGGAAAGACCCCTGGTAGAATTTGCCAGCTCTGGTCAAGGACCTACAAGCTGTTGTAACCTTCTTTTTTTCATCCATTTAAAAAATTAACTGGGCATAGTGGCTCATGCCTGTAATCCCAGCACTTTGGGAGGCTAAGGCAGAAGGATCGCTTGAGGTCAGGAGTTCAAGACCAGACTGGGCAGCATAGGGAAATCCCATCTCTACCATTTTTTTTTTTTTTTTTTTAATTAGCCAGGCATAGTGGGATGGGCCTGTAATCCCAGCTACCCAGGAGGCTGAGATGGGAGTATTGCTCAAGCCCAGGGATTCGAGGCTACAGTGAGCTGTGATTGTATCACTACACTGCAGCCTGGGCTTCAGAGTAAGACTCTGTCTCTAAAAAACAGAATAGAAAAAAATTTTAAGGTATAATTTACATACAGTAAAATTCACCCTTTTTAGTGTAGAGCATTGTGAGTTTTGACTATAGTCATCCACCACAGTCAAGATGTAAAACAGTTCCCTCAGCCACAGTTCCCTGGGCCCAGTTATAGTCATACTTTCCCCAGGCCCTGTCCCTGGCAACTACGGATCTGTTTTCTATCCCCATAGTTTTTATTTTTTATTATTAATTTTTTTATTTTAGAGGTGGGAGTCTCACTCTCTTATCCAGGCTGGAATTCAGTTGTATGATCACAGCTCACTGCAGCCTCAAACTCCTGGGCTCACGCGATTCTCCTGCCTTGGCCTACTGGGACTACAGGACTGTGCCACCACACCCAGCTAATTAAAAAACAAAACAAAACAAAACAAAAAAACTTGTTTGTAGATTCGGGGTCTCACCCTTATCATCTTGCCCAGGATGATCTCCAACTCCTGGCCTCAAGTGAGCTTCCCACCTTGGCCTCCCAAAGTGTGGGGATTAGAGACATGAGCCACCTCCCCTGTCCCTATAGTTTTAACCTTCCCGAAATATATAATGGAAACATAAGGTATGTAGGTTTTGAGTTTAGCTTCTTTCATTTAACATAAGACAATTGATACATATCCATGATGCTCTATACATCAATAGTCATTCCTTTTTAATGCTAAATAATACTTCACTGGTGGATGTACCACATATTAGTTATGCTCTAATTTAGGTACGTCTGGGTTTTTTCCATTTTTTCTCATTTATGAATAAAGCTGCTATAAACATGGATTTTCTCTTTTAAAAATTGTTTTGGGGACAGGGACTGGTCTCACTATGTTGCTCAGGCTGATCCAGAGCTCCTGGACTCAAGTAATTCCCCCACCTCAGCCTCCTGAGTAGCTGGGACTACAGGTACACACCAGCATCCCCAGCCATAAATTTTCATTTCTCTTGGGTAAATACTTAGGAGTGGGATTTCTGGGTTTTATGATAAATGTTTAATTTTATATAAAACAGTGAAATTGTTTCCCAAAGAGACTATATTATTCTGTATGGCTACTATATTATATGAGCATTCCAGTCACTCTGCATTCTTTTTTTTTTTTTTTTTTTTTTTTTTTTTTTTTGAGACGGAGTCTCGCTCTGTCACCCAGGCTGGAGTGCAGTGGCCAGATCTCAGCTCACTGCAAGCTCCGCCTCCCGGGTTCACGCCATTCTCCAGCCTCAGCCTCCCGAGTAGCTGGGACTACAGGCGCCCGCCACCTCACCCGGCTAGTTTTTTTTGTATTTCTTAATAGAGACGGGGTTTCATCGTGTTAGCCAGGATGGTCTCGATCTCCTGACCTCGTGATCCACCCGTCTCGGCCTCCCAAAGTGCTGGGATTATAGGCTTGAGCCACCGCGCCCGGCCCACTCTGCATTCTTGACAGAACTAGGGTTTGTTGGGTTTTTTTTGTTTTTGTTTTTGTTTTTTAAGCTATTCTAGTAGATGTGTAGTGGTATTACACTTTGGTTTTAATTTGAATTTCCCTAATGACTAATCATGTTTAACATTTTAGCAGCTGGGTGCAGTGGCTCATGCCTGTAATCCTAGCACTTTAGGAGGCTAAGCCAGGTGTATCACTTAAGTCCAAAAGTTCAAGACTAGCTTGGGCAACATAGTGAGACCCCATCTCTACAAAAAAAATTAAAAATTAACTGGGCATGGTGGTATGCACCTGTAGTCCCAGCTACTCAGAAGGCTGAGGTGAGAGGATGACTTGAGCTGGGGGGGTTGAGGCTGCAGTGAGCCAAGATTGCACTGCTATACTCCAACCTGGAAAACAGAGTGAGATCCTGTCTCAAGAAAAGAAAAAAAATTTTTTTTGCATGTGTTTATTTGCCATCTATATATCGTCTCTGTGGAAGTGTCCATTCAAATACATTTTTTTCTTTTTTTGAGACAGGTTTTCACTGTGTTGCCCAGGCTGAGTGCAGTGGGGGCGATTACCAGGTTGTTACTGGAAAGGGGTCCCAATCTAGGCCCTAAGAGAGCATTTTTGGATCTCGCACAATAAAGAATTTGAGGTCCATAAAGTCAAAGCAAGGTTATTAAGGAAGTAAAGGAATAAAAGAATGACTACTCCATAGGCAGAGCAGCCCCAAGGACTGCTGGTTGCCCATTTTTATGGTTATTTCTTGATTACATGCTAAATAAGGGGTGGATTATTCATGCCTCCCCTTTTTGGACCATATAGGGTAGCTTCCTGACATTGCCATGGCATTTGTAAACTGTCATGGCGCTGGTGGGAGTGTAGCAGTGAGGACGACCAGAGGTCACTCTTGTGGCCTTCATGGTTTTGATGGGTTTTAGCCGGTTTCTTTACTGCGACCTGTTTTAGCAGCAAGGTCTTTATGACCTGTATCTTGTGCTGACCACCTATCTTATCCTGTGACTTAGAACGCCTTAACCTCCTGGGAATGCAGCCCAGCAGGTCTCAACCTTATTTTAACCAGCCCCTATTCAAGATGGAGTTGCTCTGGTTCAAACACCTCTGACAAGGTGAGGTCAGAGGCCTGGCATCGGAAATTGGTTGACTTGCAGGTTGGTAAGAAGAATTTACTGACAACACTATAGATTTGAAAAGGAAAGTTTTATTAGATAGAAAGTACACTGCAGAAGAGTGCAGCCAGGTGCATCAGCAAGAGAACTGAGCGTGCCACGGCGGATTGTCCTTAGGGATATTTATGGACCTTAAAGCGAGAGTTTAAGGGTAATTTAGACCATATTAGCGCACATAAGTCATGATTATTGATTACCTTTGCAGACATTTTGGCGTCTTAATGTCAGCAAGGGTTGTACAATGAGTTTCAACATGCATGCATTCTGGAGATGTATAGAAATTCTAGTTATGTATAAATTTTGAGGAAAGAGGTCTGGAACCAGATGCTGACTTTAGGTAACAGGGAAGGCTAATTACTTCTAAATTCCTCAGATAAGGAGTTTTGCCTCTGGATGGCCTGCTTGATGGTCACCAGGTGATCTTGTTCTTCTCAGTGATCACAGCTCACTGCAGCCTTAACTTCCCTGGCTCAAGCGATCCTCTCCCCTCAGCCTTCTGAGTAGCTGGAACCACAGGCATATGCCACCATATTTTTTGTGGAGACAGGGTCTCGCCATGTTGCCCAGGCTGGTCTTGAATTCCTGGACTCAAGCAATCTGCCTGCCTTGGCCTCCCAAAATGCTAATATTATAGGTATGAGCCACTGTGCCTGGCTCATTTCTCATCTTTTAAAGTAGGGTTGACTTTTTATTATTGAGTTTTCTGAGTTCTTTACATATTCTGGATTCAAGTCCTTTATCAGATATAAGTTTTGCCAAAAAAAAAAAAAAAAAAGGATCTCTCCATTTGTGGCTTCTCTTTTCATTCTTTCAACAGTGTCTTTTGAAGAGAAGTTCTTCATTTTGATGAAGTCCAAGTTATTGATTTTTTCTTTTACAAACTGTACTTTTGGTGTCATATCTAAGAAATCATGGCCTAACCCAAGTTCACAAATATTTTATCCAGAAGTTTTACAGTTTTAGGTTTTACATTTATGTCTATGATCCATTTCGAATTAATTTTTATGGGGTGTGAAGTATAAATTGAGATTCCTTTTTTTGCACCTGGATATCTAATTGTTCCATCTTCATTCCTTAAATACACTGTACTTTTTCCATTGAATTATTTTTGCCTGTTTGTCAAAAATCAATTGACCATATATGTATGTAACAGGACTGCTAGGTTTGTATGCCTGCTGCCACAGCAACAGACCAATACACTGACAGCAAGGTTTGCAGCAGAGAAAGAGTTTATTAATTCCAAAGTGCCAAACAAGGAAACAGGAGGAATTCTCAAGCCTCAAATCCATTTTCTCTAGGGTTTTCTGGGCAAAGATTTTTAAGGGGCTCATGGAGGGTAAGGGGCTGGAAAACTGAGGTCATTGATTAGTTGGAGTAAAGCAGATGAAATAATCAGGATGTGTTGACCTGGTGCAGTGGCTCAAGCCTGTAGTCCCAGCACTTTGGGAGGCTGAGGCAGGCAGATCACCTGAGGTCAGGAGTTCAAGACCAGCCTGGACTACATGGTGAAACCCTGTCTCTACTAAAAATATAAAAGTTAGCTGGGCAAGGTGGCGCGTGCCTATAGTCCCAGCTACTTAGGAGACTGAGGCAGGAGAATCACTTGAACCCGGGAGGAGGAGGTTGCAGTGAGCCGAGATTGCGTCATTGCACTTCAGCCTGGGCGACAGAGCTAGACACTATCTCAAAATAATAATAATAATAATAATAATCAGGATGTGGAAACTGCATTCTTCCATGAATCAGCTTTCTGCTGGGCCCCTCAGACCAGCTGGTGTGGGTAGTTTTGTTGTATGCAAAACCCAACGGAGAAACTCCTTGGAAAACTTTTAATCTCACAAGGCCTTAGATTTCATCTACAGAACAGAAAAAGAACAGTCTTGTGACAAGGACTACCAATATCCTGGGGTAGTAAGCAGAGAGCAGCCACAAGGAAGTGGGCCAAAGAGCAAGCTGGCTTAACGATGACTGCTAACTGTGCTGCAAGCCTGGTTGAATTTTTTCTTCTCTTAATTGATTTTGTAAAGTTTTCCTAGGGACAGTTGCATGCATGGATCTATTTCTGGGCTCTTTATTCTATTCCATTAATCTATATGTCTCTCCTTTCTCCAATATCACACTGTGTTGACTACTGACTACTGTATCTTTATGTAAAATGTAGAAATCAGGTAGGGTGGGTTCACCAACATTATTCTTCTTTTTCAAAATTGTTTTAACTATTCTAGTTCTTTTGCCTTTTTTT